>NC_136831.1:2016784-2619378 GCF_951394365.1 Tetrao urogallus | reverse complement strand
GAAAGCTCGCTGCCGAAGCTGAAAAGACATCTGTGGATTTCTCTTATGATCACGTAGAACGCATTTGTTGGTGAAATTGTTGTGACTGACAATAAGCTGTCTTCTTTTGCTTCGCCTAGGCTGACTGGAGGGCAGTGTATAAAGCAGTCTGCGTTTCTGTACTTGCAGAGTGCACACGTAGCCAGTTATCACTTCAGAAGCAAGTTGTGCAGCTTTGTTATCGTGAGCGATCGCTGGCGATAGACCAAGTTGCGGAGGCGCAGTTGGTGACAACTGTTGTTGTCATCCTCACCACAGGCAGTGGGTTACTTTTTCCAAGTGAGACATTCTCTGTGTAATCAGTTCATCGAGAGACTTGCAAAGTTTATTTGGCTTTTTACCTTTTGCAGCATCTGCAGCACTGGCATTAAATGTTACCCTAACTGAGGCAGGTGCCGTTTTCTGCTGATGTATGGTGCTGTTTCTTTCAGGAAGCAGAGGATTTAACTTCCCATGAAGCACTTACGGTTACGAAACCCCTACCCTGTGGTCGTTAACGTGTCTTTCTCACTTCAGCTCATTTCAGCTGGACTCATGGGTACTTGCTTTGGGTACTTGGACTGGGCTCATCTCCAGAGCTGAGCCCCTTTATGTAATGGTCATCTAATGCTTTTTCTTTCTTGCATTTCTTTAGTAGAGGAGAGATGATGCAAGTCACCATTTGCATTGCATTAGATATCCTAAAGCTTGTGGAATGCTTGAAGCAAACACAGAGAAATAATTGGCATATGATCAGCTGTAAGTTTGGATACCCTGAAAACAGTTTCTTCTTGCAAGGGCTAGTAATGAATTGCGTGATGTAGATCAGTGGAGTAGTGTGATCTGTAGGGTAGATACAGGATAATAAACCCCTCAGCTTCTCTGTCTGAATGTTGGTAGTTGTTTGTAAGGACTTTTGATGTTTGCTTCTGTTTTCAATAAATTAAGTTCTTGATGTGATTTGGAGCTGTACACTTGCATATCATTCCCATCTTACATCAGTAAACAGTGATAGCAGTAATAATTCATTATTGAAAGAAAAACTGTTCAAGATAGGTTGTGTGAATAGATATCGGGGCCTGGGATTGGTGATGGTACCAACTGGATTGTTTCAGCTTTTTGCTGCCCTATGCATGAGGCTTGGGTACAGCTGATGTGAGCAGGCTGTTTCTTCTGCCTCTTTTGGGGCCCACTGTAGGACTGGGGAAATGGCCCAAAGTCCACATGCACTGCTGAGGTGTGTGTCCTCCAGCACCAGAGGGCATTGGTTGGGATGTGGGGAGGGACTGCTCAGTATGCACAGCCTGTCTGCTAACTGTAGCTTGTGTTTAAGTAAAATAGGTTGCTGAAGGCTGTGTAATGACAGCAGTTGCTGCAAATTATGGTGAGCTGCCTCCTGGGCAGCCAGTGCCCAGAAATCACACGTTGCTGACAGCAAGAGCTCTCATGAGTATTTATGCAAGCAGTTCTAACAGACTGTGCTCCAGCCAGGAGTGAAATAAGAAAGCTCAAAGTACGGCAGAGAACTGCTGTCTCATCTGCGTTTCCTTCCATCGGTAGCTGGGGAGTGGTGTGGATAAAAGTAAGCAAAGAACTTCAGAAGCTGTAAGCACTTCTCAGATGCTGGGCACTTTCCCGTTTTACAAATGTGGTTACAACCAGGTTACAACCTCACTGAGGCTGCTGGGGTGCTCCTTGCAAACTCAGTGCATCAGCCATTCGAAAAGCAGCAGAGTTGAAAGAACCAAATAGCCAGTATTACGACTTTCCTTTCTTCTGTTTATGCAGATCCTGTCCTGCAGGTGCCAATACATGTGGAAGAGTAAGTCTGTTTCTTTTCTGTCATTTATTGCTTGTGGCATGTTGAGATTGGGTTTATTTTGAAACAAAATCCTGTGTGTTCTTGGTGTCATACCTTGTGCATGTGAACTTTAAGTTGTTGAAAGAGCTGATGCTGAAAGAATGTAATTAGCAGCATACAGTTCTCATAACACTAAGATGAAACCTCCTGTCTGTAGATTGTTCTCTCTCAGGTCTTTGATCAGGTTTAGCAATTACGTGTGATCACTGCCAGAGTCTTACTGAGCAGCTTTGAAAGTGATAGAGACAGACAGCGAGCGATCTCTGGGTTTTGCACTTAATCTCTCCAAATAAAAGACTAAAAATAGTGAAGCACTGGAAACCCAAACCACAGCTGCTACCAGAATCTTCAGATGAAACCCTCGCACTGCTGCTTCACTCATTCCTCCAGCACGTCACGTTGTGCTAGAAAATTTGATTTTATGTCTTTAATTTTATATCTCTGTAGTGTGTGGTAAAATCCTTTTTATGTGTGTGTGGTTTTGTTTTTGAGTTTGCTCTTTTGGGTTGTTTTCTTTTTGTTTTTTTTTTTGGGGGGGGGGCGGGGGGGTTGGTTAGGGGGGGTTTGCTATTTGGGTGAGGACTTTCATTTCCCTCTTAAAGTTACTGAGTTCTGACAGCTGTTCCGTATCCTTTATGCTCCCTGGTTTTGTTTGATTAGGTAATACGAAGTCAAAACATACAGTGTTAGAAGGAGTTAGATGAACTTCTCTGGAAAGCTGGTACTGACCACAGTTGCTTTCCTGTTCTCTGAGAAGCACAGTACTTCTTTTTTTAATCATTTTTAATTGCTGCTTAAATCCTAGGCCAGCATTTCTTCCAGACCCAAACGATGGCAGTTTGTATACGCTTGGTGGCAAGAATAATGAAGGCCTGACTGTAAGTGTGTCCTTTGGAGATTTCTCTCACAGTTCTCAGAGCAGTGCCAGTCAGACTCACACAAACCATCAGTCTCTGAAGGAACTTTCTGCTTCCTCAGCAGCGCTGGTTTTTATTGTTCAGTGCAGTTGTACCAGTCTTTTGGAAAACCTGGATCACAGCAAAGCCAAACGTCTGTCATATGTGCGAGTTTTTGGACTGATCATACTCTCACGTTCTTTTGCTGTTGCTTTTGCTGAGCAGTAACATACTTTCTGAGAGCGGAACGTTCCCACCTTCCTTGTGACCGTCAGGAAATCACTGTCACTTGAAAATACCAACAGCAGACGTGTTTGTTTTGTCCACTCGTCCTGTTTTATTGAAACTTGCTAACGTAATGATGGTGACAATTTACATGTCTGTGGTGTTATCCAAATAACAGGCCATCTCTTTACAGCCAGATGGGAAAGGTGTGCCCAAAGTGATACAAACTGGGTACAACTCTTTCACCTTAATACTCAATTTTCTAGAACCATCCAGCAGATAGGATTAATGTATGTTCTTTGCTGACACTTATAGAAGATGTGTTTTAGTAAGCAGACAAAAATGCTGACCCTTTCAGACGCTCACCAATCTGTGTGACTCACAGATGTTGGCAAACCTTGGGCTTTTATTTTTAAATCTTGTGATGAAACTCATAAAATGTTTGGCTTTCCAGAGTTTTCCTTTCTCTAGAAGCTGATACAATTTCCTCTAAGAATTTAGATATTGTTAAATACTTTAGTATTTACTCACCACTCTCGTTCCCCATAGTACAGCCAAATCATAACTTGCAGAATGAGCCCTGATTCTTTTCCTGGGCGAATCCAGGAAGCATCTTAACAAAGTTTCCTTTGTTCTGTTAATCTCCCTTCTTGAACTGAAGTAATCAAACTTCTATTTGGAATCACTGTTGTTACAAGTTTCACGAGTAAAAAAGGACTGATCTTTGTTATTAGTGTAGCTTGTCCATTACTCTTGTAGCCCCATCCTTATAAAAGTCTATTAACAATAAGAATCTTCACCCATCTTCTGCCTGCAGTGCAGCCTTGGCAGTATCTCAGGAACTCTCTGGTCAGAGATTACTGCCTCACCCTGATGACAGTTTCACCTGTATGAAGTTATCTAACCTTTACAGTTGTTACTGTAAGAGAAACATCTCACACCCCTTACATGTGAGGCAATTAGGCATAGCGTGCTGAAAGCTAGACAGCTGCTGAGTGCTGATGGTAGGCCTTAAAAAGAGTCTTTGCCTCCAAATCCCTCTGCTGCAGGTGGTCTCTTCATGCACTTCTCCTGCTGTAAGTCGCTGAGCCAGGCCTCTGGCTGTTGTGAGTTTTCAGAGGAGGGCCTTGACCTGAACTTTTGGGATATCACTGCAATAATACAAGCAAATAATTAAAAACTGTCATTTGAGATTTCCAAAGTTTTCCGGCTGCTCTTTTCTATGAACAAGAGCAAAGACTTATCACAGCAATGTAAAGAAGCTTTTATTGTTTTTCTCTTCCCCAGAAACTTCCATTTACCATCCCAGAGTTAGTGCAGGCATCTCCCTGCCGCAGTTCAGATGGGATCCTTTACATGGGTGAGCTCAAGTTAAAGCTTTTTTAAAATTGCCACATGTTCAGCAACCACAAAGTCCCAGGCAGACTACATGGGAATGTTTGACTCTGGGTATTAATTGTAGTTTTTCACAAATGTTTCTGATGACAGAAAATTGATTTAATATAAATTGAATTGCTGCAAATTGAAAAAACAACTTTTCCTGAGGGAGAGAACAGCTGTTCTGAGCAGTGAGCAGCCGATATGGTTGGGTTTCTTTGTTTGTTTTTCTCACTTCTATAGGTGCTCTCACAACAAAAAGGGATTTCTGCTTAGAGTCTTATGTTTACAAATGTTATTGATTGTTTATAGTACAGTGATTGCATTAGGAATCTTACTGCAACAGGGTTGGACACATTCCACTACCCAAGATACAGTCAGGTCACTTGTATATAATAACAATTTTGTGTCTGACTTGGCCTGTGTCGTTCTAACTGCAGGTGGATTTGGGATGAGGAAGGGAGGAGGAAGGGCAGTTTGTGTATGACAGCAGTAGATGTGTGAAGGATCAGGATGAACTTAGTGTTGCTTTTTAATTTGAAGATCCAGTGCCTGCTTCTGGCTCTCCACTTGTTGCTCCATTAAAAGGGTGAAGAATGTCCATCTGAGCTTCTAAGCTAGACATGTCTGTGTTAAAGTTGAAGAACTACTTGTTGTTGCTCTTGTGTCTTAATAGAATTACAGTCCTTGATCAATTTGGAACGTGTGGTCCCTCATCATTTCTTTCATCTGCTGTCCTTCCACCATAGCACCTCAGCGTCCTCTGCCAGCTCAGAGGGTTTTTTGCACTGAGAATTATCTTAGGAATTACATGGCCAGTTGTACTTCCTTTCTGAATACTGGATTCAGTTGTTGATGTCAGTGTTTGGAATTGGCCATCAGCTCTAAAAGCTGAACTGAAGCCTGACTGAAAGACACCGTTTTATTTAAATGCTCATTCATGCTGAGCTCATGAGCCTCCTAAAGAAAAAAGAATGAAAAACTTAACAGAAGTGCAATTTTCCAACTGAAGAGTAACACTTAAATTGTGATTTCAGGCAAGAAGCAGGATATTTGGTATGTGATTGACCTCATGACTGGGGAGAAACAGCAAACCTTGACTTCTTCGTTTGCAGAAAGTCTTTGTCCATCAACATCCCTGCTGTATCTTGGGAGAACAGGTCAGATGCTGCTCTTTTCTGCAGCTTAGAATTTTTCCTTGTTGTTTTTGTTGCAATTTTTGAAGATTAGAATGATAACAAATGACTTGTGATCATGTTTTGAAGTTTACATCTTGAAATAACGTCTGTAAATTACAATTTTAGATGATACTATCATTTATGATTTTAGACTAACGTGAGTGTGTGCATAGATCAGGTGTTGTCTTCAGCCACTGTGGCTTTATGGTTCTTTATTAGGAGTGTGGGGAAAATGAAATGCAGAACACAGTGAGCAGCATGTGGTGTTCTGAGCTGTGTCTTGCATTTGCAATGATTGCTGCTATGCTCCAGAGGCTTTTTGGTTCACAAACTATGTATTTTTTAACAGAGTACACGATCACAATGTATGACACCAAGAAGAAGGAGCTGAGATGGAATGCCACCTATTTTGATTATGCAGCTACTATGCCTGATGAAGACGTAAAATATAGTAAGAATTTAACTGCAGTCTTTTCTTTTTCAGATATTGGCCACAGGCAATGTATACAGGCAAACCTATTTTTTTTTTTCCATAATGAATAAGTTGACTAAATTTTGGAATTCATATCTATCAGTTTTTAGCCTTTGGCTTAATGTCTCAAGCCTGTTAGTTTCAGGTCAATGCAACCTTTGAAGATATGACTCTTAAAATGCAGTGGGAAATGGCAGGAGAGGAAGCAAACCTGAACTGCGATGCACAGCCACTGAACAACTCTGTAGTTTTTGCCCAGAGTGTGGGACACTTACGGTTAGTTTGTCTTCCACAGTCGAGTTTACATTGAGGTTAATCAAATTGGAGTCTGCAAGGACTGCCTGTTTGCTCTCAGTCACAGAGCAGCTCTGCAGGGCTGTCTTCAGAATCCTGACACTGAACAAAGGATGGCAGAGCTTTCAGTCATTCAGTAAGAGACTTCTCAGTCGCTTCTCACCCATGAAAGCTCCCCTTTCGGCATATGCTGAAGACATGACCTGTGTGTTAGTTAATCTGCAGGTTTAGCGGTGAGGTCTACGAGACTCGCTGTTGTACATGCTGAGGTGACTAAACGTGCTTTTCCTGCTGTCTGACTGAACCAAGCTTTTATCAGTGTACGTTTGACAGCTTTTCATTTCCAAGATGCAGTGAACTCCACAGTTATGCGAGGCTTGTTAATATGTGTTACTGAAATTGCATGTAAGCAGCAATCCAGATAATCTCCTATACATTTGTATATTGTAGAAATGTCCCACTTTGTGTCTAATGGAGATGGACTGGTGGTGACTGTAGACAGTGAGTCTGGGGACGTGCTGTGGATTCAGAATTACGCTTCTCCTGTGGTAGCTTTTTACATCTGGCAACGTGAAGGATTGCGGAAAGTTATGCACACAAATGTGGGGATAGAAACTCTGCGATACTTGACATTCATGTCTGGGGAGGTCGGACACATTACCAAGTGGAAATATCCTTTTCCAAAGGAAACAGAGACCAAGAGCAAATTAACGTGAGCATGAGTATTCCTGTTGTTCTCATTATCTATCAGTCAGGTTTTGACAGCGGCCCTTGCTCTCCAGCAGTGATTGTCTTTCATATTTGATCTTCTACTGTCTAAAGGCAGAGACACACAAAAAATCATCTACTTAGTAAATGTGTTCCTTATTTTTATCAGATGTTTAATGTTGACTTAATATTTTTGGATGTGGAGCCTTTCGTTTAGATGCTGAGCATTTGGCAAATATCAATTTCAGTAATTATAACAAATAAGAAATGAATAATTATGACAACTTTCATAAGTAAAATGGGTTGATCACAGCACTTCTGTCTATGAATCCGGGGTTTTCAAGAAGTAAATATTGATGATTTTGGAAATGGATGCATTGGTTGTGAATTAGGCTTTAGCTAGCATGGTAAAACATCCATCTGTCTATTTCATTTTTACACACTACTTTCTTTCCAGACCAACTCTTTATGTAGGAAAATACTCCACGAGTTTGTATGCATCGCCATCGATGGTGCACGAAGGAGTAACGGTTGTGGTAAGTTGAGAGCTGCAAGAGATGAATGGCACCTGCTGGAAATTGCCTTTGCAGAATTAGCATTGCTCTAGGATGTAAAAAAAACCGATTAAGTTGAAATTCAGTGCTTTGAGTAGAAAGACACTGGAGCATAATTTCAACAAAATGTACAGAAGTATTTTAAAGTGCATTTTTCTCATTTTAAATGAGAAATAGCCTCCATATGTCTAAAACAAAGATATTTTGAATGGATCTGGAATTCTGAGATTGCTTCCATTAAAGCATGATGCACGTTCCTACATAAAATGGTTCTGCAAGAACCATTCTGTCCTGTAATGGAAGATCATGTGAACTGATGAAGTTTGTTCCAGTATTGAAAAGGGCTCCTTATTAAAATAAAAAATAATACTGATGGTTGTATGTTTGCAGAAATTAGGTTTTAAATTGCAAATTTGAATCGGTAAATACATGGCAAATTGAATATTTAATGAAACAATGGTAATAGGTGTTAGAATGCGTGGCTGTCTTTCCAGAATAAGTTCAGATGCTGCAGAGATGTGACTGTAGTCATTAGGTCGTGTGCCAGGAGTCGGGCAGGAGTGAACCAGGGGCTGCTGTGCAGTATTGGTGCATCGTGGTTACTGTTAAAATTGTTGATTTTTTTCTTCATCAAAATTACTCCCTCTTGATGGGAAGCTGCTCACAATGGCTGTCCAAACAGCAGATAAGGCTCCTGTTTCACTTTTCTAAAAAGAGAATAATCTCATCTCCTAGGCAACGTGTAGCTTAGAAGGTCTAATGTCCAAGGCTGCTGAAGCATTTGCTGAGGGCGTAAGGGGCAGTGTTTGCTCACGGTGACTTTGTGGCCAGTTTTTGCTTTCCCACCAATTCTGACCCTCCATTCTTTAATTTGTTTGCCTGCTGAAATATTCTGGAGATTCACTGCATTATTAATTGTAATGATAATCTCTCTTTCTAGCCCCGTGGCAGTGCCATACCCTTATTAGAGGGTCCAAAAACAGAAGGAGTCACAATTGAAGACAATGGCGAATGTGTTATCACTCCCAGTACGGATTTAAAGTTCTCAGGCGGACTGAAAGGAAAGAACAAACTCAGCTATTGGAACGACTTGCTGTTAATAGGTGAGGTCCCTTAGCCTGCGTCTGCCTTTCAGGCAGGATCCACTGCCATCTGCTGGTGGCTGTCCTACTCCAAACCTTAGAGCTGTTCTCAACGGCTGTACTTCAGTCATGACTGCCAAAACTGAGACAAGTACTGAGTTCTAGTAATAATTGGCACTTTGTGCCCCTTACAATATGCGTTGATGTTTTTAAGTAGACGTCTGGTTGTTGTTTTTTACAAGGCATCTGATCTGCTTCATTCAGTAAAGTGAACGAGGAGTGATCAGAAAGTTGTTTATTGCTTATTTTGCCCCTCATCCAGAGGGGGGTATAAGGCAGTTTATTGTGCCCATTGCTGTAAGTGCTGCATTCTGGTTCCTTCACATTTCTGTTCTCTTGTGCACAGTATTACTTTAATTCTCATTGTAGCCATCAGAGTGTTGTCTATCCCCCATTTCACAAATGTAAGACATTGACGATCAGAATAACGAGGTGTCAGCCTATTTTGTGTGGCACAGGTTCCAAAATTTCGGAATTGACTTTCCAGGACACTTAAGAATTTTGCTTCAAAAAAAAAAAAGCAAGCCAAATGACAGAGTTCTTGAAGTGATACATGATTATAATCTGTAAATGCCATAACTGACCTCTATGACAGGGACAGGAATGCAACTTCCAGCTGCCTTACCTGCTGCCTTTTCTTTCTGTGATGCTGTCCACTTCTCAGAGTATGTGAAGCAGCTCTTGTTGAACAGCTCTCATTTCTCCACTATGCTCTGCAGTGAATGATTTGTGCCCTCCATCTTTTCCTTTTCCTGCTCTATTTATGAGGAATCTTCCTCTGTCTAATTGCAGATGTTAGCTCAGTAGATTCTTCCTCTTCGTACTTGGCTAACACGAGCCAAAGGAGTGAAGAGTAGTTGCAGTTGAGTGCAGGATCAGTTCTTCTTCCCTTTTTCTGCAGTGTCATCCTTGGAACCATTTTAAATCTCAAATGCGATCTTTGCTCCAAGGCCAAATCACGAAGCAAAGCTAACTTGGGAAGGAGCCAGCTACGAGGCATTGTAATGTGTATTCCTGTTATGGTCACAGAGAAGCTCGTGAACTAAATGCACAGTCATTGTTTGAGTAGAGACCTCTTAGTGACTGCATTTCTGTGCCTGTGACTGCAGGGGCAGAGCAGAGGAAAAAATGAGTTTTAAGCTCATCTTGTACTTTGATGTTCTCAAGTGTTTTGTATATCATCTTCCATCTACGGTCTTCATCAACATTTGAACACGTGTGTTTTATTTTAAGGGCACCATGAAACTCCTTTATCTGCCCCTACAAAGATCCTGGAGAAATTCCCAAGCAACTTACCTAGGAGGCCTGAAAATGTGATTCCAGCTGACTCTGATAAAGTCACTATTGAGAAGGTCTGTGATGAGGATAATCATCTTACTTTATGATTAAAGAATGTAGAGGAATAGAAGCCGTGGAGGGGCTTAGCAAAAAAGCATGTCAGTGTCCCAGAACCCACGAAGACACTGAACTAAAAGACCATTCTCTGCCTCGTAGGTTATTGACATCGTTGAAGGTTCTGCACCAGAAGTGCCTCCTGCTGTTCCAAAGGATATTGAGGAGAAACCTGCTCAGCCTGTTGCTCGGCCAGAAGCTCCTGTGGACTCTATGTTGAAAGACATGGCCACGATCATTCTCAGCACTTTCCTACTCGTGGGCTGGGTGGCATTTATCATCGCCTATCCAATGGTAATGCTGACTTGTCTTGATGGGGTTTTCTGCTTTGGGAGGAGCAGTCGCATGTGAGAGCTAACCCCAAGAAGAGATACAGCAGTTAGGAAATACTGTAATTCTTTTTTTTTCCCCTCCTCACTTTAACTCCCAGATGTGCTGGGGGTTGCAAAGGCTAAATATCTGACAGAACAGTCTTTCCACTGCCGTATGTGCCAATGCACATTCTACAAATTCTGTTTTTTTGCATCTGTTAACTCTTTTTCACAGATACCGTCTTAACATCAGAGGCTTTACTCCCCATTTGCTCACTTGAACCTCTGTCATGTTTTCTGACTTGCACCTGCAGCAGGATAAAGGTGTTAAAAGACACCTAGTTAGCCTAAGTCAGCTTTTGCCACATTAACCAATCTGTTGTGATTGCGCAGCTTTGCTGTGAAAGCTGAGAGTGAAGATGAGAACATGAGGAAAAGCCCCTTTATGTCTCCAGCTTACTTAGCTAGCAGTGTTATAAGAAAGTTTTCCCCTGTCTCTTGGATGTATCTACTCTAATAGCTGAAGCGTTCCTTTTAAGTAAGGAATTTCAGTCTCTCACTTATGAACTGAGATCCTCTTTCAGAGTGTACATCAGCAACAGCAAAGGCAGCATCAGCTGGAAGAGAAGATACAGCTCTTGCAACAACAGAAGCTGCCCTTCCGTGCTCCCAGTGATCTGCCACCAGAAGATTTCTTGGACATCTCCTATGGACAGACAGACAGCTCTGCTACCAGCACACCAAATATGTCGCCCAAAGCATCAAACCATTCTGCATATTCCAGCATCTCCACATCTGATGTTGGGAGCTGCCTTTCTACAGAGCAAGAAGAGGGAGGTAACGTAAATCTAGTGCGTTTGATTGTGAATGTCTGTGCTTCATATATAAAACAGCTGAAAAAGACCATCATCCTCATTTAGTCTGCCTGTGGCAAAACATCAGACAGGTGTCCACGACTGACTTGGAGCAGAAATACTTGCTTTAGAAAAACATCCCGTTCAGAGTTGTTACTGGAGGGATTTTTGTTGTGCATGAGGATATATTATAAGCTGGAAGCGTTTCATATGAATAAAAATTATGTATGAACGATAGTCAAGGAATGAGTTCTGCAGTGTGCGCTGCCACCCCTGCCTCATCTTTCTACACAGTCTTTAGTCCCTCTGGAGGGCTGTGCAGGGAAACAACTACTAAATCCACTTCCTTTAATTATCACTGTGCAAATTCAACAGAACTTTCTAGAAAGATTTTATCTGCTGTCCAAGACATGATCTTTTCAGACTTACGTCAGGTGTTTTGTACTGAGTATGTTTGAAACTGTGAGTTGAATCTCACACACACCAGGATTTGCCTACTCAGCATGAGTACCAAAATGCAGCTGTTCATTTCTTTTGATCATCTGTGTTGTGAATTTAATGTTTTTTTACTTCCAGCATTCTTCCAGCACAGTGCACAGTAGTGCACAGTAGTACAAGGCTGACTTGATCCATCCTAAAGCAGTCTTTCTGCTTCTTGTTTTCGTTTAGATGATGATACCAACAGAGTGATGGTTGGCAAGATTTCATTTAACCCAAAAGATGTACTGGGGCATGGAGCTGAAGGAACAATTGTTTACAGGTAAATGACTTGCATTCAGTATTTAACAGACCAATGTTTTATTGCATTATACCAACACCTATGGTGAACAGAAATACTTTAAAATATTTTGTATGGTGTGTTTTCATGGTGTTTCTGCTCTAGCAAAAACTACTCCTCTCAGATATGTTTAAATGACCAAATGTATCTGTCCAGTGTGAAAAATACTTCAGTATGCCTTTGTGAAATGCCCTGTGTTGTCATTTGTTTTGTACCTTGTCCACGTTAGCCTTGTTATATAATTGGTTGAGGTGGCTTTCCTGTCTGCAGGGGGACGTTTGATAACCGCGATGTTGCAGTGAAAAGAATTCTTCCCGAGTGCTTCAGCTTTGCAGACCGTGAAGTGCAGCTGCTGCGAGAGTCGGATGAGCACCCGAATGTGATCCGCTATTTCTGCACCGAGAAGGACCGGCAGTTCCAGTACATCGCTATCGAGCTGTGCGCCGCCACCTTGCAGGAGGTGCTGAGTCTCCTGCAAACCTAAATGATTTTGAGTCTTCTCGCTGGAAGGCCTTCAGTTTCCCTTAGCTTAATGAGCTGCTGAGGTTCTGCAGCAGATGTCCCAGTTATTCTTGCCATCTGTGAAAGTTAAACGTTCCTAAAACAGGAATATTCTTAGAACTCCAGGAGTATCCTCCAACCCTGTACTGACCTAAGGGAAGTTGTTGTCCTTTGATACTCCTGCAAATCACTCTGTTTTAGGCATCCCTCTCCTACCATCTGGACCCTCAAAACTGCTCCTGGAAAAACAGTGCTGTGCGGAATTCTAACTCTGAATGATTTTATACAGCTCATCACCTTCAGACAGAAAGGCTAGTGCATGTGTGTTCCCAGCTAGCATTAGACTGCCCACAGTTTCCTGGTGTTTTTTTTTTTTGCATATTATCTATGCAGAAACTTACTGATTTGATGGCTCTATCTTCCATTTTTCTGTTGTCATGTACAGTATGTTGAACAAAAGGCCTTCAGTCACCATGGCTTACAACCTATTACCCTCCTGCAACAGACGACATCTGGTCTCGCTTACCTGCACTCCCTCAGTATTGGTAAGAATGACTTTATTTTCAGTACGGGATACAGACTGATACATTTTCTTAACTATGAAGAAGGAACTGATCTGGTGCTGACCTGTGAAGTGATTGGTTTCCCCTAGTGCTGGCAGCACACAATACGGTCTGTCCTAGCACTAGATTGATTCTTATGTTCTGCCTTCAAAATTCTGCTGCATTTAGGGTAGCCATTACCTTTTGTTCAGAGCACTGCATGTTTTTGGAGAGAAGACATGCAAAGTGTGTCTGCAAAACAGTGACTTGTGATGGAATTAAAAAACGTGCCATTGACAGTAGTTTGACGAAATAAGCAGTGGGTCAGCCTTGTGAAAAATGTACAGTGCAAATTTACAAATTGTGTTGGGATTGCCTGGAGTGCATCAACAGGTGTCTGTTACAGTGCACAGGGACCTGAAGCCCCATAACATCCTCATCTCAATGCCTAATGCCCACGGGAAAGTCAAAGCGATGATCTCAGACTTTGGCCTGTGCAAGAAGCTGGCAGTGGGCAGACACAGCTTTAGCAGACGGTCGGGGGTGCCGGGAACAGAAGGGTGGATTGCCCCAGAGATGCTGAGTGAAGACTGCAAAGAGAACCCTGTAAGTGTTTGTCTTCCCTTCAGACCTCCCTGCGAGAAGGCAGCACAACCAGCAGGTTGCACAGCTGCAGACTGACCTTAAGATGTGCAGTGCTGGATGCCTCAGCACTCATGCTGACGTACATTAGCACTACCTTTTTTAAACTCTGCTTCTCTCTCTCACCATATGTCTGTATTTATTTATATGTAGCCATTTCTTTCAATTAGTAACAAGTCTTAAATAGCAAGATGTGATTCTGAGTTGTATTCTGTGCTCAGATGCAAATAACCACCTGATGATGAGACTCACATTCTCCACAGGAAAAATCTTGCAGCTTTTAATTAAATAATAAGCAATTATTATTAATTAAATAATAAATTATTGCTTATTTGCAGACGTACACCGTGGACATCTTTTCAGCAGGCTGTGTCTTTTACTACGTGGTATCTGAGGGCAGCCACCCCTTTGGCAAATCTCTGCAGCGACAAGCCAACATTCTGCTGGGTGCATACAGCCTGGAACTGTTGGATGCAGGGAGGCACGGTAAGAAAGGCACATAAACAAAGATCACTGCTGAACTCAGTGAGTATCCAGTGGGTGCTAAAATTGTCATAGAAAAGGCAAAACTGTAACCCACAGTGAAACCCACTTAGCAATGGTGAAAGCTGTACTCCTGCAGTGAAGCTCCTGAAGTTCTTAGATGCTTTTGGAGAGGAATACTCAGTTAGTTGGAAAAATCTGGATTCCTGCAAGCTTGACAGTAGAGTTTAAAGGGTAGGAAAGATCTTCCTAATTGCATTGGTGCA
Organism: Tetrao urogallus; assembly: GCF_951394365.1. Lineage (NCBI taxonomy): Eukaryota > Metazoa > Chordata > Aves > Galliformes > Phasianidae > Tetrao > Tetrao urogallus. The sequence continues at coordinate 2,604,884 of NC_136831.1, read as the reverse complement.
ATGTAACATTCTGTTGGTTGCCTACAGTATCTGAGGGTGTCATTTGAGCTCTTGCTTGGGATTGCACAGGAAGAAATAGGAAATTTAACCATTTTCATACAGAATATTAGCTTTCCCTGCAGCTTCTGAATGCTCACCCTTTTCCTTGCAGAAGACATAGTGGCTCGTGATTTAATAGAGCAAATGATAAACATGGACCCTCAGAAACGTCCATCTGCCAGCTGTGTGCTAAAACACCCATTCTTTTGGAGTTTAGAAAAGCAGCTCCAGTTTTTTCAGGTTTGTCTCGACCATCAGATCTTGAATTCACTATTTTCATCCCTACTTTGTGCATGTTTGAGGTGACACAATGCAGGATAACGTTGCCAAGCCAGTTTTTAACAAGAGAGTAGACTGCTGTGGTGAATGTGTGTATTAAGCGTGGGGTGGGAACTGGGCGAGGACTTGAGGTTCTTTCCAGTCTTTTCTATTCAGTGATTAAAAAGAAATACAGCTTTTGGCAGATAGTCTTCTGTGATTGTATTTCACTGTCTTCATCCCAAGCATTATTCCTTGCATAGTATTTGTCCCAAAGTAGAATCACCTCCATTATCAGGAGGCCAGAAGCTGTAATTTGAAATAACTGGGAAATGCTTAGGAATACAACTGAAAATAACTGGAGTGTCTCTTCCAGGACGTCAGTGACCGGATAGAGAAAGAAGCTTTAGATGGTCCAATAGTCAAGCAGTTAGAAAGAGGAGGAAGAGAGGTGGTGAAAATGGACTGGAGGGAGCACATCACTGTTCCTCTTCAGACAGGTAACAAATGGTGTCTTGTCAGAACGGCAGGCAGTTCTCTGTTATCCCCGGTTTGCACGGACAAGAAAGTAAGGACAGGGGCTCAGTTCTGGCACAGTTTTTCCTTGTCACCACAGCGTTTATTCAAATTATGTGATGTGTCTCACTCAATATATGAACATCTCATAAACATACATTTCTTTTGAGGCCAGCAACTCCAACTGCCAGCATCAAAACAAACGTTAATTTCTTTGGCAGATCTTCGAAAATTCAGATCGTATAAAGGAGGCTCAGTACGGGACCTTCTGAGGGCGATGAGAAATAAGGTAAAGTTTCTGCCTATGTAAACCCAACAGACTAACAGGTTACTTGTGCATGAAAATACACCTTGTACAGGCAGACTGGAAGACTCCACCTGAGCTTTCCCCTGTTGCTTTGTTTCTTACAGAAGCACCATTACAGAGAACTGCCTCCTGAGGTGCAGGAGACCCTGGGCTCCATCCCAGATGATTTTGTACATTACTTCACAGCTCGTTTCCCTCACCTGCTCCTACATACCTACCATGCAATGCATATCTGCTGCCATGAAAGACTGTTTCAGCACTACTATGATCAGGACTCTGCAGAGAAGAGCATTGCAGGAGATGCTGTTTGAGAGCAAAGCAAGCTTTCTTCTCTGGAACCAACATTCCAAGCACAAGGCTGTGAAACAGGCCTACCTTTTGCAGGGAAAAGCAGGATCAAAGAGCTGAATTGTCTCTTTGAGGAAACCAAGCTTCCAAGAAGTGCCTTGTACTGTGCCTGCACTGGATCAGGAGATAGTAGGAGACCAAGGAGCAATGAAGGTGCAAAAGCAATGAACCCTGGTGCTGGAGTTATCCCAAGGAAGGTCTCAGGAAAGTGAAGAGGGAAGCTGGATATAAGCATCATCCACTATCCCTATACTGTACTTGATGTTGTAACTTGTGTTTTACTGCAAAGAATCAAAATACAGTAACTGAAATTATAGAATTACGAGGGGGTGGGACCCGCAAAAGGAACCTTTTAGTTGCAGCAAATCAGAGCCTGCCATTGCACTACTGCCACACTGCATTAGGCACACTGCAGTGAGGGTAGAGGGAATTGTTTTTAGTGAGGCAAAACCTCTAAAAAGACTCACCCTTGTTAAATCAGCATTACCTGGAAACAGACCCTCCTATTTGAGCAGATGAAGTTAGAAAACTTGAAAAAAGTTAAAGGCTTTGCAGACCTCACTGTTTTAATGTCAGCCAGTATTCACAGGAGAGCTAGAGCCGTACTTGACTTAAACAAACCAGCGTCTGCACAAGTAACTTCAGGAGATACGCTGATGTCAGCAAGAAACTGCTCCTGAAATGGTAATGATTCACCCACTGCAAGCATTCCTTCCTTTCTTCTAAGGAAAAGGAAAAGGCAGCTGCAGAACCAGAGGTAAGAAATGAGTCCTGGGTAAAAGAAGCTGAATGGGAACTGAGACATATCAAGCAGTGAATTGATAGGAGGAAGAAAGCTGCAAAGTTACCTCATTTTCTGCTCTATGTCCATGGGGAACCTGTGTTTCTAAAGATGCAGTATTTCTCTTCTTTGGCCCTAAAGCTGTGACACAAAGCATCAAGTGTGTGCGAAGGATGAAGAAATGCTGAATTCTAATTTGACAGAGGTGGGTGTGTTCGTCTGCAATGTATTTATTTAACATATTTATATTTATTTAATAACTGTTTTGATACCACTTCCTAGTAAAAAGTGGTACGAGTACAAAGCATGCCAAATCTTCCTTAATCATTTTTGTATTTATATTTAATCATATTATAACAACTGGAAAAGTTATACTGCATCTTTCAAAAAATTCATTAGCTAGAGGAAAAGCGGAGATTGATCTGGTTGTGCCATTGTGTCTCCAACTAATAAATCATGGACTACTCTGTGTGTGAGCGATTGGGCACTTACAGTGACTGTAGTGGAACACTTCACTGTAAGGTTTTTCCTAGTTTTACAGTGTTTGAGAGCAATTTACTATTTCTACAGCTTAAAGAAAAAAATACTTTTAACTAAGGAGATTTAAAGCCTATTTCCTATTTTTGTATTTCTCATGTAAAGATCTTTTATAATTCTACTAAATAAAGACTTGTACTCTCATAAAATGACTTCAGTGATGATGTGTGCCTGTGGAAGTGAGCTACACTGCTAGCACACATGGATTAATGCAGGTTTCAGAACCAGGGCTGGAGAAGGTGAAAGGGAAGGGGAGCAGCACAGTCACACCAACCTCAGGTTCGTATTTCAGCATAAAACCCCCCCCTTCCTGCTATTCAAAGCTACAGCTGTGGTGCAGGACAGGAGCAAGGGGGCAGGGGGGAGAAGCAACAAGAAATAAAGGAATGTATATAAACATTTATATATACATATATATACATATATAAATGTCCACACCACTACAGACTTGAAAGTCTCCTTCTAACACACAAGGAGTCTTTCTTTTCAAAGGCACCCATTCTTACCTCTTAGAAATACAAGGGCCTCGATTCAAACTCTGCTTCACTGTATTACAAAGATAATTGCTATCTGACTTCCTCCAAACTAACAAACAGAAAAGCCAAGAGAGAAAAAGCATGCACCTGCACTCAGGGTGGCCCTGCTTTATTTACAAAACAGGAGTCATGGGGCAGATTAAATACAGGCTCATCCTTTACATGGTCACAGTCAAATACCCCAACAATCTGACTACTGAATCAAATCTGGGAGAGCTTTAACAAGCCAGCTGACAAAGCTCCTGTCTTGGCCCCCCTGTAGGCCATCAGAGCACACCTTCTGAAAGTCTCAGACACTGCTGAAATGGCCTGAGGACAAACACTGCATCATGTCACACAGTACTGAAAATCCAGGATTTAATATTTCAGTATCTCTCAAGAAATTAACCTGTGAGTCCAATGAGTACGATTAAATGAGACCAACCTGCCTAGCAGTTATCCATGCAGGAGAGCTGCAAGGACAAACATCCTCATTTCTCCAGTGCTTTGCTGTTCAGAACAGACAGACCACTTAATGTCCCCTCCACTAGGTTTCATGAAAATGCTATTAGATACTTTCCCCCCAACATTCCCCTCCCTCTCCCACCTAATCTAATTTCTCTGTACAATCAGTTCAGAAAAAGGACAGTGGATTAACACCAAAAGTTCAATATTAAAAAAGATTCACTTACTTCTCGTCTCCAGGTACAGACTGCTAAGTTCCTGAATGGTTTACAGAGAACGAGTCAAGAGTTATGGTTCAAATAACATGAGGGAAAGTGGGTTTCATAAACACTGTGAAACAGCTAACATTTCTTGCATTAATTTAAATAGGTCTCAAGATGAGAAAAAAAATACACAGAAGCAGTGTGTTACTTATATTTAATCAGAGACTGTTACAAAGCAGTTTGTATACATACATACGTATGCGCAGTTATCTATGCCTGAAATACAGTTCACAGAAGGTTCCCAAGGGATGCCAATGATGTTTGCTCCGTATTTTCTTTGAATCTTCTTTGTAAACTGAATGCTATAAAAATTAAGCTACAATTATTGGTGCCTGCATGCACTAAAGCAATGCACATACTTACCAGTCCTTCTGAAATCAAATTCAACATCAATATTTTGCCCTTGATCAAAGATCACTGATCCCATCCCCTTCATACCACTTACACAAGAGCTGCATCAAGTTACAAGAACATTCCTGACATACTGGCATCTGTAGCTGGGCTACTGCAGAGAGGGACACATTTCAATAATGTGCTTCACCTGAGGAAGGTAAACAGGAGGTCTGAGTTTGCTGCACAGTAACTAAAGTCTCCGACTGGGCAACCTGAAGTCATTAAGCAGAAGTCTGAATCAAAGTGTGAACTGGCTCCCTGTTCCCCACTTACTCCTTCAGAACTGCATCATACTGTACAGCTGCTGTAACTGCATCAGAAGGTGAGCTACGTCTTAAGACTGCCCACTTGAATATGAAAGCTCAGATTCCTCCTGTTTTGTCCCATCTCAAAAGAAAATAAACTTAATTCTACCAAAAAATACTTCAACTGCCATAAAGTTTCACAGAGAGATAACATCCTACTGCAGTTCACACTAGGATCTATCCCAAAGAAATACAGTTTGTTGATGAAACGGTAAAGAACCTCATTCATTGCCAAGCTGGAGTACAAGTAGTGCAGGTCAGCATTCACCCATGGGCAGAACTGAGTTTTCAAATAGTAATCCAGCAGCCAAAAGCAATCCGTTACTTATTCTTACTTAGAATAATTATTACAGTGCTCAGTAAATGAGGATCAACTACACAAGGCAGAAGGAAGAGGCACAGTCTGTTAAGATAACAGCCTCACAGCGAGGAATTCCTATTAAACATGCCATGAAGTTGTAGGAGACAGAGGCAAAGATAAGCTACAAAATTTATTATGCAACTCTTGTTTTCCTCTAGGGAAAAACACCCAAGCAAAATTATTGAAGTTTACACATCACTACTTTTGCAAAGCAATTCAGTGCGAATGCCTGAAAACCAACACAAAGATGCTGGGAGATGGGCTGTGTCCAACTATTACAAGCACTGGGAATCCCCTTGAAACCTCACCTTTCTTTGATGAGACCTGCAACATTACATACAAGTTCAAAACCCCCAAACAAGCAATACTGCTGAAGTGTCACTTCACTCTTAACTAGTGAAAAGCGTTACGTGAGCCAGTGAAACGTCTGTCTGGGTTCTGCACTGCTACATCCTTGTGTAATTATCCACCAATGGTTTCCAAGAGCCCCTCAAATTCACTGTGTGATAATTTACTTACCAAGTGTAAGTTAAGGCACAGAGTTTCACAGCTTATCCAGCAGTGAACCTATCCTATGTGCCACAGCACAGAAGACTTTCATCTCCCACACTGATGTGTGGAGATGAAGCATATGAGGCTTAACTAGAAGTGGGCCATAAGCCAGAGAACAAGCAGCTCCTGGCATACCAGCTATACAGAGCAAAATTCTATTGGTAGCAACAATAATTAACAGCTAAAGAAAAGTTACAGTACAGCTACAAATTCTTACAAACTGAACTGCTTATTCCCCAGCACAAGTATCCTGTAATTGGCTCACTGATAAAACTGCCTTCTGCAATAGGCAATGAATGGAGAACTGGCTGACTTTAAAACACCAAAGGCAGCCTGGCTTGCACATAGTACCTAATCCACAAGCACAGTTAAAATCATTAGAGACCTTCAAAAGATTATCTAGGTATTCACTCACTACTGAGCACAGCAGTAGGTAACAAAGATACAGTGACATTTCAGAGATCAAAATTCCCTTTGTATTTAAAAGGTATCATTTGAACATATTATTTCAAATAGGAACATCAGGTACTTACAGATTAAACTAACCTGTACTGGCAGTGCTGTAGGATATTTCTTCTCTACCAGTAAGTAGCAAATGCTGAAATTCTGCTGCTAGTTGACAAAAACACAAATTGTATTAAACCAAGGAGTTCAACCCGTAATTTAGTTTTTCAATTAAAAAAGCTGCCGAACTTCAATTACTACAATTTGTCACTTATGAAAAGCATATGAAGCGAAGGCAACTATAAAATCACTTTCAATTTGCCTTTACGTTTCTGTTATTTTGATAACAAGCCAGAAGTTTAACAAGGTAACCCCACTGCCTAACACAAATAGAAAGGAAATTACAATACTTACATTGCCAGGGTCCTTCATTAAATACTCTCATAAAGTGTTTTCTTATTCTAGACTTTACAAATGAAAGAGCAAAATGTATTTTCTTCGACTAGAAGCTAAAGAAGTCAGTGCCTGCATGTATCACACACTTCTACAACACAATGGGGGGACAAAGAGAAAGAAAGAAGCTTTGCATGACATCTTTATTTCACAGCATTATATACTTCCCTAAGCTGGGACACTGAAACAGTTTCCATGGTTGTATGGCATAGTTTTTGGGTAATTCTAAGTTGCTACCATCCAAAACCATTTATAGATACCGATTACTTAAGGCAGCAGAAGTTGAAATTCAACACCTACCCTCTTTGAAAAGAACCTGGGAATGTGGCTAAGATGTAGGGAAGATTTAAGATAAAATTTGAGGCATGAGAAACCTAGATCTACTGCAACATAGTTACCTAACACACTGTAATGCCAACATGTGGATCATCTGCTTGTGGTTAACCTGCTGCTTGCACTCAATCTCTGTTTTCTCAGGATGTTTCAGCTTCCCTGAGAAACACGAGCATTAAGGTATGCTCAGGACTTATCTGCAGAGAAGCTCAGTTCATCGTTATGAAGCGGCAGTGCTGCTGCCTGGTACTACTGCAGGTGAGCCTAAAGCAATAGAACAAGTCAGCATAAACTTGTTCAGAAGAGACAAGGTGCGTTATTACTCACAACAGAGGTCCGATGCACAAATGTAAGTCCTCACCGACAGCCAGCACAGACTCATCAGGACGCTGAGAGCAAAGGAGTGAAGGAACCAGCCAGGAGCACACAGCTCAGGACGGGATGCTGCTGGCTGCAGAGGCGGCACGCCGAGGCGCCTGGCTCCCTCACACCTCCCAAGAACTTCCAAGGAGCAAAAGAGCATTCACTATACAACAGAATCTCTGAATTCTGTACTAGAATTGTATTTTCTTCCAGTAGAGCCTGAATAAAAATCTGCATTCTCTGATAATCAAAAGATTGCATAAAGCTGCTGTTTAAAGGAGAATACAAGAAAATTATCAGAAAGTTTTTTTCAGAACTTCCCAAACAAATCAGCTCCATACGTAACACTTCAGCCACTCAATGAACACTCACTCCATCCCCTGCAGGGCTGCCTCTGAGACTTCTCACTCCCAAACTCCTGTTTACCTCACTTAGTTCTGACTGAAAATCGCAGCAGTCACTATCACTGCATTTCTGAAGGAACTGCCAGCATTTCACTGGTAATGCTGCCTTGACTGCAGGTACATATGTACTTTTACAAGGTAAGTTTGGAGATGGCCTGCCCTCACAGTACTACGGCTCATAGCAGTCATCAGGCATGGCACAGAATAGTTCTAAAGCCAGCCAGAACTCCTGCCGTGCTACGTACTTTTCTACATCTCTCCTTCACTCCTCAGCACCAGTGGGTTAAAATTCACTCAGTTTAGCAGAATTTCAGGCATTCCTAATGTTTAAGAAGAGTCACGTAGCACTCCACAATCTTAAAAACCAAGCTCTCCAAAACCTGCCTCCACTACTGCCTATGGAAGTCAATTCACTGAACTATGACAGTCATTAGAAATGAAATTCCACAGTGCATTATACAGCTTTATGACACTGCTGCAATACTGACAGCACGCACTGGAGTGCCAGTAAAAACGCTGCCAACCTTCCAAATCAATAAATTCCATTTACAGTGTAAGTTTCTTTTGGTACTACCCTCCTTAGATCCAGGAGGCACGAAGGAGGTCACTAACAAAGATCCACCAAAAGAACAAGATGTGAACCCTTTGCCATCAATGGGAACTTTTCAGGTTGTTTTAAAGAGACGACAGGGCAGCTATTCTGACAGCTGAGCAGATACTTGCACCTTGTCAGCATGCCATCCTTTGGACTAGAAAGACAGCAGTACTCTGCACACATACCTTTTAGGACGAGGCACAAAGCAAACGGAAAATGCACATCATTAGTTGCTGTAAATTTAAGCACAAACATTAGTCTGTGGTAACAGGTCAGAGTAACACGGATATAGCCTGCTAAAAACACCAACACCCAAACAAGGAACAGGTTGGTCCTGTCCAATCCATGGAGACTTACAGAAAAGGACAGCGACGTAAAGGGTAGAAGCAAAGAATGTCTGAACAACAGGAAAAACCTAGAGCAAAAAGCCTCAGTTCATAAGGTATTGTCACGGAATAGCAGTACATGGAATTATCCTGGAGTCAAATGCATCTTTCAGAAGCAGTGTGAAATTCATTTTCTTGAAATTTTCCAAAAGCTTTAAGAAAAAAAAAAAAATCCATAGCATTGTGATGCTATGAAGTGTCACGTGGTGTGTGAAATCATGCAAAAAATACAAAGAAATGGCTCATCTGCTCTGAAGTATCAGTACACACAGCTTGATCAACAACAAGGGAGACAGGAACTGCATCCCTGGCACATACTTTCCATGAACATGTAAACCTACTTAGCTCCAATAAAAACGGAAGTTTGCTTTGAGGATGTTCAGCTCTCACCAGAATATCAATGTACTGGGGTAGCCCAAGTGGATTTAAGTAGGGCACTTCATTTACAGACAATGAAGCACTTGTGCGAACTTCAGCTACATGTTTGTGACACAAGCTAAATACAAGTAGCTGCGTAAAAACTACCCCATGCTGCATCATTCTTACATGAAAACTGATGACAAAATTCAACACAATCCATCCAAAATTTGTTGGTTTTTTTTCCCCATCTGGAGTCTTTCAGAGATTCAGCTACTTAAAGAAGTACAAGTCATGCTGAATACTTAGTTAAATGGCTTCTTTAGATACTCTGGGGAAATAAGAACTAAGCCAAATGCTCCTAGAGACTGAATAAGTGAAATAATGACCAGTTGTGCTGGTGTATCTTAAAGCACTAAGTGTAGCACCACAGTAAGGAAATCAGCAATTACTCTGAAACAGTACGCAGAGGACACGGCAACTTCCAGTCAGAGACTACTTGGGCCCCCCATGAGAAATCCACTCCTTATCCTTCAACGCCACTTACTGAAAATCTCCAAGTGCGTCATTACTGATCCCACTCCTGGAGAAATGAAATACAGATTGTGCTCCACAAAAACATTAACAACCTCCTTGGACAAAACTTGCTCTTCTCAAGCTCTCTTTAAGCCACCTCAAGCATTCAAAATCAGCGTACTCCAAGTGAGCAGCACCAGTTTGTCTTCACAAAGGGTGGAAGTTTTTGCCAGCTATTCTGCAAAAGTAGTAAATTCAGATAGCCATAACCTTCAGCAAATTTTGGATATGCAACAAGCCCACGTGGTTTCAAGAAAGTAAGATGATTTTTTTCCCAGTACACTGATGCAACAAATTACTGTGAAGTTCAGTGTATTTAAGTGATCAATGAAAAGGTTTTCCTGAAAGTGACAAGCTGAAAGAACTTCAGCTTTCTTTTCTCATTCTTCCATCGACTGGAATCTCTAGTTCTTTACAGGGCACTACGCCAACATTTGCTGTGGGGCAGCTTACAAATACAGCAGTCAATGTCCTCCTCCATAGCAACTGTAATTTAGGCTGCAAGTCTGTGTGACAAGGGATGTCACTTCTTAGTTAAAGCCTAAGTATTTCAAGCACTTTGTTAAATACATCTTCCCAGAAGAAAAGTTAGTAATTAATCTGTAGTTTTTGAACCAGCAGCATGTATAAAAAGTCACATTGTCAAAAGCAGAACAAATACAGCACAAATAAAACACAGGGGAAGGGGGCACGGGTACAGTGTGGCTGAAGGACTCCCTGACCAGTCACGAAGGAAATGTTCCATAAGTGAAACAGTACCCAAACCTCTCAAAACACGTTCCCTCCCCGAGACTCTTAAAAAAACAGTGATAATAAAAAGATTAATATTAATATAGAGCCCATCTACCAAAAGAGAATTAAAAACCTAAATTAAAATAAAAGTAGGGGCCTTCACCAAACTTGCTGCAAGTTTGGGGACATAAATATCCAACAGCCATAAAGCTGTGAAAGCCCCCAGAACGAATAAAATAAATCCCACTTGCCTCAGACTGAACAGGGCAACACTGAGACTCTGCCTCAGCCTGTCCTATGGCAGGGCTATAGGAAGAAGAAAAATTGGAGTTTTAGAAAAAACATGACCCAATTAAGTGAAAGACATGCATTCAAAGTTAACAAAATTCCAGTGATCAAGCAAACCAAAGGAAATGACTGCTACATCACCTATTTCGGCAGGCCCACGCAACTGTTTGTAGCTATTTCTCACCTGGACAGTTTGTTTTGTTTTGTAACTTGATCAGTGGAACAAAGCCAATTGTTTTGGGGCAATTCTCCCCTAACTGACAGTACTGAGTGCTCCAGTTCACCAAAAGAAGAGGGAAAGACTCCATCAGCCACTGAATGTGTTCACACTCACCTTAATTTTTATGTAGAAGCTAGACCAGTACAATTATTAAGACGTGTACTATTATTTTTAAATAGTATTAATTTTTAAATTGCAGCCCCAGCTCACAGACTGGATATCAGTCTCAGCTTAACTGAAGAGCCAGAATGCCCTTCTTGCTGTTTAGAAAACTGAGTATTTAATTTTCCATCTCGTATTCCGAATGCTTTGATTCTGTAAAGTAACTCCAGGTTACAGATTCATTTTTAGCCAAGCTTTAAGAAAGCAAGTGACATAGCTGTATTTAGGTATCACTCAGTAAGTCCATATGGAAAACAACAGCAGAAACCATAGAAGGCAGATGCAGCTGAATGTCTTTCTAGAAGCTTGCTTTTGTTCTCTTATGCATGCACAGAGCAAGGAACAGTAATCCACTGAAATTATTACATATACATCCCAGCCTCAAATGTATTATCAGCACCTGAAAATCTCATCTCTAGAAGGAAAAAAACCAAACTCCAAACATTTTACAAAATAAAGACTTTCTGGTCCGTATACACAAGATCAATTTTCAGAAATTTATTTAAAGCAGACTCTGTCAAAGTGGAAAGGTATCCTAAGGACAGAAGAAAACAATCCCAGCAAGCCTTCTGATGAACTAGTCTGAACTCCTCTGAGATTTCCTCATGTCAGTATCAGACATCCAGCTGTAAAATTCAGCAAATGTAACAAGATAAGCCTCTCTCTCATAATGGTATTGAGAGACCATGTATAAACTGTTCAGAACTTCAAGATATTCCTACCTTGCTTTAACATCTTTTACATCTTTTCCCCACTTTGGTCAGAGCTTTTTCCTTTTTTTTTTTTTCCCCTCTAATTCAACACTGGCACAGCATTCAAATTTAACTGAAGATTTTGACCCAACTGCAACATCTCGTTTTGCTATGAGAGCTGCGACAAGTTCAGACAACAAGGAAAAAACAAAGCTTCTGCCTATAATTCTGTCATTACGGTTCTGTAACACAAGATATGTAGTCCTGAACACTGCTGCAATCTCCTTCTAGGGAAAGATGAACTAAAGCAAATAACTGCAGGCTTGCACTCTATCAGCAATTTCGCATGCACAGCTTTGTTGTAACTTTGTACTGTAGAGTTTTTATACAAGCAATTATTCAAAGCTGTTTTACCCTTTTTGGGAAGGGCACCATAAATCCAACTCTCTGAACGTTAAGAAGCAGTATCCAAAGAAATGAAGGCAGGGACCAACAGACAACAAACGCACAGAAGTACCTGCCTGTTTTCAAAGAGTACACGAGAGACACAACAGTAACTGCACACAGCTACATTGCAGCTCTTACAGCACAGAAAGGACAGGAGCAAAGGGAGTATCCAAGGGAAGATCACAAAGAAAAAAACTTTCAACTGCTTGTTGCATATTATTAGGGTACAACATGAGTAATACGTGGCAGAGCTTAGCTGAGGGTTTGTAACAGCATTACTACTGAGGAAAGCTCCATTTTAAGATGTGTCCACACTCTCAGCCTAGGTACTATTAGCTACTGAATGATTCTATTATTGGAAAAGTCACACATTTATTATTTGATGGGGGGAACTCCTGGTGAAGACAACTTGCAGAATAAGCTATGTTCACAGTACATGCAGTACTCTTCTCAACTACATTCCCAGGAAAAGTAGGAATCTGAAAATAACATACCAAAGGGTTACAGAAAGCCACCAGAGGGAGAAGGCATTTACTTTACTAGGGGCAGGAAGGCTAAGCATTCTTACAACAGCAATACAACCTTCAGAAAAAGCAAGAATTTGCAAAGTTCTAAAAGCAGAAGTGAAGATCAACGTACAATGTAAGAATTCTATGTGTAACATTACGACAAGGGATAAATAAAACACATTAAAGATCTCTCTAGTGCTTTGCTCCAGGTATCCCTATTAGATAAACAGAAGAAAACCAAGTAGTAAACTAAGGTAAACCAGAATATAAAAGTACTGTGTAAGCGTAAGTTCTGTTAGACTTATGCATAAAGCAAGATGAAAAGCTAACAGAAGATCAGACATCAAGGCCCACTCAGCACATCTGCAAGCCAAATGCTGCACATCTGACAGGTGAGCGGCAGGCAGCAGTGATCAGAGAGAACTGCTTCTCAACAGAGGCTTGGAGTTATGGGCCGAAAACAACACTTCAGGAAAAGCATGACAATTCTTCATGGTTCTACAAAGGCCGTTAGCTGGCATCAGTACTGGATGTGTCAGTGCCTTTATGACGTGTTGCGACACAAATTTGATGCTGAGAGACTATGTAGTATTCTAACCACACTGCACTTCTGAATGACTGCAGGAAGCACTCATTAAAGCCACGTGGAGTACTTAAGTTTAGATAAAAATCCCAAGTCTTTCAAGTAAAAGAGCCACAATGCTCAGGATTGAGTGGGAAAAAAATATTCATCAATAACAGAAACACTGTGGAACTTACACAAAAATGCTGACATTCCTTCTAGCACACCCTAACAGAGACAATCCCACAAATTAAATAGCACGGATAAGGCTTGAGGCTGGAACATGTATTCAAAGTTGACCTGCAAATGGAAAATTCACCACTCTCTACTTGCTGTGAAGAGACCAGGAACGCTCTTCTCACTTCTCTTCCCTCCAGAACATCGCCCTCTGCCTTCTCCTTCTCATCAGAAACACAAAATGCTAACACAGCCATGTCAAACATGCAGAGAACTACAATCTGGGTGGTCTTCTATAACTTATAAACAGACAAATAATCTTTATGGATAAGACATCTCTTTTATAACTGTAAGTAGGAGCACTGATGAGGAGGCCACTTCCATTAATTGCCTCAGGAAACTTGCGTTGTATCAGATCAGAGTACAAAATGGACAGTTCACCCCAAGGAACGATGAAATTTGAAGTTCTGAGTATTGTGGAAGTGGAAATACAGCACACAACATTATTCTAGGCCCCTCTGTCTCCTTCACACACCCTGAGATGAAGTTCTTTTTTCTCTTTTGCAGGTCAACTTCAATACAAAAACTGGAAGTCACTCACCCATGTGACATGCACCTAAGCTTCTAGAAATCTCCACCTAAAAGGCTCTTGCAATGGTATCCTTTTGAACATTAAAAAGCATCAGATGAAGAATGACCTAACAGGACAAGTCTGGCACTAGGATGCACCTTGCAGCAACTGCTTTTACATCCTGCAAGTAAACGCCAGGCTAGAAATCGTTTAAAATTTACTGAGGACAAGAAAGCACGGCTAACGAGACATATACCATTGGGAGAAATTACAACCAAGATCTAAGATGTGCCTCCTGCACTCTCATTTTTCAATAGTCAGTTAATAAGTGTACAGGTCTTGCCTACTCAGACGTGCACCTAAACAACTTTTGTAACAACAAATTCAGCTTCATGAAAACAGCACCATTGTGTTCAGTACACCAACAGCTACCATAGCATGCATCTGTACAAACCTTTCAGGCAGTTGTCCGCAGCTGGTCATGAATAAAAAGGCATATAAATTTTTATCTTCTTTTATTACAATGAAGTTTATAACAGTACAGAAAAGTCACACGACCTTAGTGGGTCAGTTTACTTGAACCCTGAAACAGGAGGAATTCTAAATACATTAAATATCGTTACATGTTCAGACTTAAATGTACAAGTAGTTGGGAACAGTTACAGCCCTCACCAAACTATGTTGGGGACACGAAGTCCAACAGCACCCAAAGTGCTGTGAAGGCATCATTTCACAAATAGCAACATAATGTTACAGAACTTGCCTTTAAGGTGGTATGTTCATGTAATTCCAGCGCCTTCACAATTTAACGAACCATATTTACTATACTTCACTTCTAAAAACCTAGATGAAACATGAAAAAGAAGCCATACAGTATAAATTGCAACATCAGGAAAAGTTCCTGTTAATATTCCAAATAAATTTTCCCATGTAAAATAAGAATGTCCAATAGTTCCTAGTTGCCTTGCATGTGGGGAAGATACTTTTTTTTTTTTTTTTTTTTTTTTTTTTTTTTTAAGTCACAATGAAGCTTTAATTGACGGAAGCTTGGCTATATTAACAGCACAAGATGAGAAAAGGTTTAATCTCCAAACCTATTAGAGCGTGTGCAGTAGCATCAGTAGCGGCCACCTTGCGACATGACAGGAGGTCTCATTCCCATTGGAGGTCGAGGAGGTCCACTTTGGTACGGGGGCACCATCGGAGGTCCCTGACCATAAGGAGGCATTGCTCCAGGAAGGTAGCCTGGCATGCCCTGGTGATGAGCACCATACTGACCTACAAACAAAACATTTAAGATGCAAAGTATTCTTTTTTTTTTTTTTTTTTTTTTTTTTTTTAATGGGCACAGCTGCATTTGTGAAAAGCTGTTTTTCACAGCACCTGACATTTCAAAATTAAAAAAGACGGCAAATAAATCTTTCAAAGAGAAGAAAATGCAGAGATGTCTAATTACCGTGTGGTGGCATTGGAGGCCTCATTCCTTGTTGCTGCGGAGGAATTCCAGGCTGTGGTGGCATCATACCTCCAATTGGTCCAACAGGTGGATTACCCAGGGAAGCTTGTCCCGGACGAGGAAGATTACGCTGATACTTGGGCAACTGAGCCCTTCTCTCTTCCTAAAATGAGGACAGACAAGCATAACACACTCTAAGACTAAAACTCTGCAAAAACAAAGTGAATAAATGTAATAAAGTAGATTAAAGGCACTGAATTATCATCATTTTAGAAATTTAAGATTGCTACTAGTGAACATTCCATGGTAACATCTGGATTTTTTCTCCCTTCCCTCAAAGTTACTGCACTAACACTGATCACTCAAGTATGTAACACAAGTTCTCTGAAGACTGTCCTTTCCTCACAACATGAGACAAAAGCAAATCTAGAGATACATGAACTGAATTGAAGGTTTGCTTGTTTTACCCATAGTCTTGATTCCTGACTGCTGTAATAGCATCAAGATAACTTCAAAACGTTAAGCCTTTTGTTTGACACTCACCAGCTGTACTTAGCTAAATTCAAGCTTAAGCCACATGAAATGAAGTCCAAGTTACATTTTGGGTTAAGCAATTCCTTATCACCAGAAGTAAGACTTCTGACTGCAGGATCAATGCAATATACCAGTCACTACTTGTCAACCAAGGATGTTTCATCAAAGCATAATTCTTTCAATTCTGCACGTTTGTTGTCTCACCTTTACTAAAACCGTTGCACAGAGCACAGAGTATATTCTAATTAAGTCAGCCATATCAGCATAAATAGCATTTTCAGCAAGATAATGAAAATACGTTGACTTACCAGTGATATATCCTCATCTGGATGGATCAACTTACTGGTTGCACTGGTTGTGGTAAGGGTAGCAGGCTTACTTGTTATAGATGTAGCTGGTTTAGCTGCAGTACTGTTTGTGGTGCTAGTGGTTGAGGTTGTAGACTGTGTGTAAGCAGGGAATGTAGGTTTGGGGGGCTCTGTTGTTGCTGCTGTAGAATTCAAAGGTTTGAAATCAGTACCAACCGGACCTTGAACAGCTGCTGCAGCCTGTGAAGCACAGAGATGGATCAATATTTATTTCCTAAAGCATAAGAAAACTTAAATTACATCTGTTAGACCTTTGAAACCTTCCAGTGAAATACATATTTAAAATAAGCTTGACAAAAGTAAAGTTCAGCCTTATCACATATACTAAAGCAACTGAAAACAAGACAAAATAAAACCCAGTATATACATACATACAAACATACACACACAGGAAAGTCTAGAATTCGCAGGTCAAAAGCCACAACTAGAAAAAAGGAACAACAAAAAATCCTACCAAAGTTTTCACCTCAAATACTGAGGTTGGTAAATGCCTAAATCATTCCTAAATTACAGTTTTATTAACAGCTATAAGCATAAAAATCACAATTTTCTCAATAAACTAGCATACTTTAGCAACCATTAGTTTAGAGTACAGCTCAGAGTGTTAGCATTCATTAAAATTAGGTACTTAAAAATGTTGTTATTGAACATTAAGAAAACTACTGCGTCAGGTCTTTCGTTGTAAGCATTCTCTCTGAAAGTATTGCAGTGTTCTTTAAAGAACTATGTCCCTCTACAGATCTTCAATATCATTTCTAAGTAAAGAATCAACTCAAAGCACACAAGGTCCACTAAGATCACAGCATCTACGCTTTCCTATGTTGCTCTTAATTGAAAGTTTTAGAAGAAAAATTGGCTGTATCAGGCCGAAGATGCAACAATCCTCAAAACAAGCCTTAGTTACGAGAGAATGCTTTTGTTTCTGGTCACTGGATGCTTACAATACTTTGCTGAACTTTCTAATAAAAATAACTCCATTTTTGCACATAATGCATCTCACAAAACCCCCTACGTTCTGACATACTGTATTAAACATCGAACTAAAAAGCCTTCACCATGCATCAAGCTAACCACTGCCACTAAAATGCATTTAACTGCTTTCATGCTTTTTTAACCCTTTAGAACCAGGACATAGCATTTCATACTTGCACGCTGTCTAAGAAAAATTGGGCACTTCAACATGCTTATTTCCACTAAGATGCAACTCACAGTTAAGGACTCTAAAATTTTACCAGCTAAACATAATCAGGAATGTAAGAAATGATCTGAAGATGTTTAGTCCATTTTAGATTTTACAGAACGGTCCAAAGGGTTAAGTTGCAAAGCAATTTGTTTTTAACTGTGACTTCCTGCGTACTTGTGCTGTGCTAGGAAACAGAGCGTTAGAAGACGCTGACAGACTTTCTGAATTGGAGGAAGCTGTACTTGAGCTTGTGACAGGTGTCCCCATCTGTAGCATAAAAGAAAGGAAACAGTGAAAAGTCTCCAAACAAATGGGTGGAAAGTATCCAGATGAAAGGGTTTCTTATGCTAAGGGCTGCGTTTTTGTAAATGAGTACCTTCCCTGTAGAAGTCCAAAATGCAAATAGGACACCATGAAGGTTAAATACTTAAGGACTTACACATAGCAAGAGAAACCAAAATACAGAGGTCACAAGCCATTCTGTCAATTCCCACTTCCCTTCCCAAAACATTTAAACAGCATTACTGCCTTAGTTAAATCATTCAGACAATGCTTAATCCAGTCTGAACAGAATGATGGAATTAATAAGGCCTTCTGCTGGCAAATAACCCCTTATTATGAGAACAAAAGAGACTAAGTCTTGTCAAGATTTACACTTAAGCAGTTTTAGGTTAAGTTCTAAGCAATCAGATTCCTACCGCTGACTGATGCCTCCCCTTCACCCACCCAAAGAGCCCAAATAAAATGCAAACTAAAGGGATTAATGAAATGTTTTGCCTACTACTTTCTTCCCCACTGCTTACAGAACTTCTGTCTGGTTTCATGGCTGTTGCAAGACAAACAAAACAATCTTTTAAAATTCATTCAAACGCTACAGTGGATTAAACTTAATAATCAACACAAGCAAGAAGTGTACCCAGTCATTTCTTGTCTCCTAATAACAGAGGAAACTGACACACGGTAATTTGAAAACTATACCCATAGATTCCAGGCTGAGACACCTTACCTGCCCTGCACTTGGGAAGAGTGGTTTAGTAACTGGAGGCTGCGGGGTGGGTGCTGATGCAGCAGGAGCTGGAGGTCTGTTAAGAATGCCCGGTGCTGTAGCAGGCTGTGCTTGTGTCATAGGAGGCATCCCAGGACGAGGACCAACAGGTGGTGGCATACCTACAAACCACAAAGAACCTGTAAGGTCTCAGGCTCAAGAACAGAAGCATCCCGTTAGAGGATTCTGTTCCAAGTGTTCCTTATGACAAAGCCTTCCTAGGGAGATACACTTTTAAGCCAACAGGTCTAGCCTGCAGTCACCATACACAGCAACTAGATCAGAGCTCACAGGCTCATGTCAAGACTGTTAATTCTCCACGTCTCTCTCTAGAACATTCAAACAAAGCTTTACTACCTTAATTTACTGTTGGTCACCAACAAAGGTCCATGTGTAGGCAGTTAGCTTAAACACTTCAGAGCAATACTGAATCAAGTTGTACGTTTCCATTACAGCTTCAATAAGAGAAGCTTACACTCCCAAATAAATCAATGCAATCAGCACAGCCTCTGCTTCCAGAACACTGTCTCTATGCTATCGTGACTGTAGCTAAAATTGTTACAAAATCTAAAAAAGGGAGCTGCTGTGAATAGTATCAGTACTTTGAAACACTCTGCTGGGGACCTTCAGCACAGCAGACGGTGACACAGGAATTAGCATTCCTCATTGCTTTGACTAAAAGGCCCTCAAGCTAGCATGCGAGTTAGCTGAAAATAAGTTAAAATTTTTGTGTAGCCTATCATTGCAAAACATGTACTTTGTATATGGGGGGTCTAGGAGAGGTCCAGAGACAGAACTTAACAGCACACAAAGGTTCCATCACACACTGTGCAGCAGAACCAGCACAACTGTCCCCCTGGCTCGTCTTCTCCAGTGAGAAAATCGGGCAAACCAGTGACTCAAGTCATCACTACCAGAACATAAGGCTGCTCAACAAGTTGAGAAGCTCAAGAAGTAGCTCTGTTCTAGCTACATAAGCAATCAGAAGTCCAGACATCTTTATCTGAGTGTCATCAAGACTGTTTCTCATTCTCCACAATAGTTTTCTATTTTTGTATTATATGCATTATACATATATTTACATTATAAAACAGACACTAGAATAAGTGAGTGGAGATGGACCAGGCAATAAAAAAGCCAGATGAATAGGAAGAATAAATTTGCATTCTTTTTTTTTTTTTTACCTGCACAGCAGTATCAAACACAATGACTTATCTTAGTCAAAAGCCAGAAATAACCACTTCACCTCTGCACAAGAGTGGCTTCTGCAGCAACTGAACTGCAAAAAGCTGGCAGTGAACATCTGTACACTCTTTACATAAATCCTAAATCTCAGCGTAAGTAAACATCAATTAGCTCTCACCACAATATCTGTCTGACAGCCCTGACTTACCTGGTGGCATACCAGGCATAAGAGGTGGTATTCCTGGCCCAGGAGGCATCATTCCACCCATTGGCATCATCCTATTGAGTAAAGTGATCATTAGAACAAACACACGCAATAGACCACTACAACATTGGCACATTACCTGTATTAGATAAATAACACAGCAAATAATTTCAGGAAGCAATCAATAACCAGCTCACTGCAGCTATGTGTTTTTCAACAAAGAAATAAAAACATTTAAACTCCAAATACATCTCACTTGAATTTTCATTCCCCAAGCATTCACTTCCTCTGTTATCAGATTCCAGAACTAGTGTTCCTCGTGATATACACTTCAGAATACTTCCAGACACTTGAAGCTGGATTACAGGAAGCAGAACGAAGGAACAACTATTATCTTATTTTGGAAACTGAACAGTTTTGTAGCAGCCAATATGTGCCAAATCATCACTATGAAGCAATTTCTATTCTGCATAGCAAAACCAAGAAACATTTACTGTTCCCGTTTCAAAATCAAAATGAATCATGAGGAGGTGAGTCTTCATTCTCCATAGCAGCTTGTAACCCAGCCACACTATCTTCTCAACCTGCCTACTAAGGGAACAACAGCGCAGAATCACAGCTGGGAACACACTACTACCACTCCATTTCTGGATTACAGTCTGGACAAGGCAGTCAGTCTTGCTATCTGTTTGGACAACTGTCAAACCTAGAAGTTGCTGCTGCTGCCACCAGAAATGTAACTGCCTGAAAAACTGCAGATAGCGAGTTGTTGGCAAATTGATTTGCTTCTTTTACTACACATTACGTTCATCTGCAATTAACAAAGACCTTAAGGAGAACTAAACACCAGCAAGCTTGATAAAATTCTGTTCAGTTTCCACCCAGAAAAGCTGCAATCATGAACATTCACAAAGATGTCTGACAAAGACGTTATTTTTACATTTGAAGACTGTTAAAAGAATACCAGTGTTTCAGAAGAGAACAGCTTTATACAAAAACAAGTCTCCTGCATTAAGTCCTACAGGTAAAGGACTAAGCACATGGAGCTGTTTGCACTCTGACACAAGGAAGGATAGAAATCCCAAAGTTCCTATTTAATTAATATTCTGCAGGATGTGCTTCCTGCAACGTGTAGTTTTGTAACAAGCAATTAGATAAAGAATAAAAGCTTCATGATACAACAAAACATAGCTAGACATTTTCCCCAAATGCTTCAGCAAAATTCAGATGTTTTCAAGTAAGACAACTTTCAATCTTATCAAATATACAACATAAAATGGCATAATGAATGTACCTATAATTACATTAATGAGATGCTTACATGTTTCCACCACAAAATGACTGCATGTATTTTCTTTGTTGATGTAATCTGTGAAAATTTATGACAAAATCAAAAATCTAACTGTGATTTTTCCAAACACATTATGATAGGGTACGGTGTAAATCCCAAACAAACATCAATACCAACAACTTACTCTTGCCCAAAACACAAGAATTTTATTCTCATATTTATTAAAGAACTTTAAACTATCCAGTATTTTTTCTGGATAGGTTGGATGACTGACAGCCAGATGGTACAAGATGTGCCATACACAAACCAGAGCTTCACATAAGGCTTTAAACCAACACAACACATTTTAAAACCATTATGAAATTACTAAATAAGATCAAGAGAAAGGCAACATACTTTACATACTTTATAGATTCAGAGTTGGGCTGTATTTTTAATGTTGGTTTATAGCCATCCAGATTTTTGCTGTATCTTAACATTAAGGTTATAGAGTTCACAGGTTCCTGCACGTTATTTCCAATTAGCTTTACTCTTTCTGTGACAGTTTAAAACACAAAGCATGGAAACATCACTGTAAATCTTTCTAGCTACTCACCCAGGTGGCATTCCAGGCATAACGGGAGGCATTCCAGGCATCATAGGTGGGACACCTGCCATTAATGGTGGTATACCTTAAAAAAAGGAAAATAAATTTTAAGCACCAACAACGTATATTCATCACCAAACCTATTCAATGCAGGAAACTGTAAAATACTTGTTTTTGAATTAATGTCACTTACAAATAATGAGATATAAAAGGTAATCTACAAATCTGACTTTGATCCACTGCTCCCAACTCTGCAAGACACCCATTGTAACCTTTCTTAGCAGAATCTCTAAAGAGCATGCCTCAACACTGCAGAAAACATCAGAAAGGTCAGTTTTCACTGTCACTAATTGAAATGCTTTTTGCAAGTTTAGTTGCAATTAAAAAAATAATAAAAATAAAGTTGTATGTATTCTGTGCATAAACTCTCCATCCTCTGCTAGCACAAACCCAGGGTATCCCTTCAGCCTTCTATTTCTAAAACCTTGTTACGAAGTATCACAATGTAGATCTATGTTTAAACTGCTGATCTGTCTTAGTATCACACTGACAGTTTTTCTACCCAGATGCAAACATGAGCTATTTTCATCTGCTTTACTGAGGAACATGTGCACCCCCTGCACCAGGGGCAGGAAGAACCTGAAGAACTGCTCACATGCACCTCACTAAACTATTTTCAGAGCACAAACCCACTGCACTGGAGAATACCAATTAGCAGATGATAATTCCAAGTAGAGATCTGTATTCCTACTCAGCCTTTCAATAACTAGTTCAAAAACAGCACCCTTACCAGGAGGCATCCCTGGAGCACCCGGCACAGGAGGCAAACCTGGTTGTGCCATTGGGGGAATGTACCCCTGCTGTGGCTGAACTTGTTGGGGCTGAAATGAAGTGGAAGCTGCAGATTCATCGTCTTCGTATTCATCAGAATCATCCTGTTGCTTCTTCTTCTGGCTCTCTGCTGAATCATACAATGCACATGGTCAGAGGAAAGTAAACAATTCCTATGAAATTAATTTTTATCGGGAGTATTGTAGCTGGAATGACAATCATTTCAAGTCTTATCAGCATGTTCAAAAATTCACATGATTAGAGAAAAGAAACTGTGTGTCTACTATTATATGTACAGAAGATAAAGGGAAGTGACTCACACTATAGCAACTCTCAGTGTAACAGGGGCCTACCTTCACATAAGCCTCTGTCTGGAGAGAATAAGCCAGAACAACTCAAAGGCATAATTCCAGAACAAAGAAGATTTAAGTATTCCTACCCTGTCAGACTAACGTAATTCCTTGTCTATACAAAACAAACAAACAAAACCCTAAAATTCATCATCCCCGTAAGCTGAATGCTTTCTTTCTAAACAGGAAAAAAAAGAAGTATCATCACTTGTCTTTCTACTTGATAGGCCATGTCAAGGGTTGCAGTTAGGGGCAATGTAGTCAGTTCTTACTCTCTTAAGGAGTGAGACCTGTATCACACAGGGCCAAAACACCACAAATCAATTTTCAAATCCAAAAACAGATGAGGGAAACTCCCCTACTCCTCAAAAAAGCACTCATCCCAAAACATCAATAACAGCTTTCTTCCCAAAGCCTACAAATAACGTCCTGAGAGGCAGGCAAAACACATCAGAACAATAAAAATATCGACCTGTGATTTCAAGACAAAGCAATACTGCCTACTGTGTGTTGAAGACGCACTATTCAACATGGATAGTGCACACAAAGAATACAGATCAAACAATTTAAGCAAAGAGCCATGGAGATGACAGATAACCAGCTAGATCACACTTTACCCTGAGTTTTTTGTTCAAGTAACCTCCTCCGTTCCTCCATGTCTTTTTCTGGAATGCCCTCCATGCCATAGATTTCCAGTTCAATATCTGTTCTCCCAGGAATAGCATTTGGAACAGCGTCTATTGTTTCTTTATGTACCTAAGAAGGGAAGGAAAAAAACCTCCTGATCAAAACTCAGGTTAGATTTAGGTTTGCCTGCACTAGTTTAATTTCAAAAGACAAACAAAGCATCCTTATTGGGAAGCATATCTCTAGTCAGCCATTTTCTGGATACTCCTCTAGTCGCTGTAAATACTATTAACTTCTAAAACTAGTTTCTAAACTCTGATCACCAAGACAATGCAATTCATCCACTCCTTCGTTCAAAAACTGACCACAAATTTCTCTGCTGCATACCTACCACACAAACTGCTGGCACATCAGGAGACCTGCTCGTGAAGCTTAACACTACTGACTTTCTCTCATCATTTTCCAGGTTTGTGGAAACCCCAAGAGAACACTTTTTTTTTTAAGCTGATTATTCCAATTTTAGACACTGTCAAAAAAGTTTTCTGCAAGACTAAAGCTTCTTACCTGCATGCAGTGTATAGCTAAACCAGGTCCTGTATACAATTTCTTATGACATATATGGCATTTAAAGTGCTTTGCTTTTTGATGCTGTATAAGGATTTTTTCATCATCAAAATCCCTGTTACAATACCTATTGAAGATGTTAAGGAAATATTTCATACTGAAAGTGAGCTAATTAGTATTGTCGTTTTTTTTCTTCCTAAAGGAAACTGAAAGCACAGAAAGCAACTCTGAGTTTTCAGAGCACCAGTATTTCATCCGTATCTGAAACCAAACCTCCCTCCTCACATCACCCAGCAACAACAACCAGAGAACAGCAAGATGTGCCCATGCAACCATAATCATAGCATTCTGATAGATGCTTTTTTAAGTCACAGTTTTTTCTAAGTGGACTCCTCTTCCTCCTTTACATATTTTCAAACGTAAATTTCAAATATTATTAAAATGTTGCTAGAGCAGCAAAGCAGAAAGGTGAGAGATCCACAAATGGGAAGCAACACCAAATACTCTGAAACACCCAACTAATAACATATTGGCAGCTAACGTTTATGGAAGAAAAAAATACAGTTTTAACGGAGAAGTCCCTTTTCAGCCACCCAACTGACCAAAACCTTAAGACATCACAAGATTCACTGCAATCATAACAGGACTTTATGTTTCTAAACTGAAACATCTGAAGAACTTTTCGAGCTGTTGCGTAATGAGAGGCAAATGGCCGTTTCTTTTGTGCAGCTCAGCTCGAAGGCTTCAGCAGGCACTGCAGCCATCCTGCTAAGCAGGAGAGCTACACTGGGTACAACCTGCTCCTCGTTAACAGCGTGTCCTTCACTTTCAACAAAGCCTGGTAAACAAATTCCAAGCGGATTATAAATTCCTTTATTAAAGACTAATAAAAAAAACAGGAGAGAAGTATGCTTGCAATCACTCTTCAACAAAAAGCACATTACAAAAGGGCTAACTCGTGAAAAACCCATTGGTATTTTTACATGCCGAGATGTTTTGACGCAGCAAATACAAGTTTTATATTCTAAAATGAGCTTTCCAACAGCTCTCACTCCTGCAACCACTCCTGCCTCGCTGATTAGCGCCCAGCACGGCGCTGCTCACGGAGATGCGATGCCCTCGTGGGGAACAACGGCCGCTCCGGGCCCAGTGCAGGGCGAGCGGGCAGGCCGGGCCAGCGGGGGGCGGGGAAGGATTAGAGAGGAAGGACACGGGGTAGGCCGGGCCAGGATGAGGGCACAGAGAGGGAGTGAGCACGAAGCCAACGGGAAAAAAAAAAAAAAAAAGAAGAAAAAAACCCACAAAATTAACAACAAAAAGACCGGCGCTCACGGGGCAGCGCGGAGCTCCGCAGACACCAGAGGAGAACCCTGCGCCCCTCCCCCACCCCGCCCCACACAGCACAAGGATACCAGCACCAAGGCTTCAGCTGCTTCTTCTTCTTACGGCCCATGACGACGGAACACGCGACCTACGCAGAAAAAAAAAATTAATAATAATAATAATTCAAAAAAAAGACCGGCCGACCTTCTTCCCCGCCGAGCCGCAGCGCCCGCAACCGCCGCCGCGCAGACCGAGGCAGGCACAAAATGGCCGCCACGCACCTCCTGGCACGGCCGCCCCCGAACTCCCAGAGCGCACCGCGCGACGGCGGGAAGGGGGGCCGCTCACGTGACCAGCTCCGTCCCGGCATGCCTGTGGGCGGGAGCGGCCATTTTGTGTAAGGCTGAGGGGCGGGCTGCGGGCGGTGCTGCGGGTTTGCGAGGTGGGTTGGGTTGAGCGGTGCGGATTCTGTAACGTCTACCGTGTCTTTCAATAAATCACGTGAGCGGCGGTTGCGGCTGCGCGAGTCGTCTCGCTTTGCTCACTCGGTCCTTTAGTCCTGAGCTGGGTACCGCTGCGCGCGCCAACTGATCCGGTCCGCTCCTGAGCTGCGGGCTCCGCACCGCCCTCACCCCGCGAGGGGGCGGCGCGCACCGCACAGCCGCGGGAGGCGCTGAGGCGCAGCCTGCCCGGCCCTCGGGGCGGAGAACGGGGGTGGGGGGCGTAGCGGCGCGACCGGGCGGCGGGGGTCGTAATGCTGGCGGCGCTGCCGGACGGCGATGAGCGGGAGCTGGAGAGCAGCGAGGAGGGCGGCGGCGGTGTGGTAGACGAGCGGCGGCCGGAGCGGCACGGCAGCACCTACCACAGCCTGTACGGCTACCGGAGCCGCAGGTGAGGGGCCTCGCGGGCGGACGTTCCCAGGCCCTGCGCGCTGCCAGCCGCTCGATTCTGCTTTTATTTGCACCTTTCCGTAAAGACTCTTGTTTTTTTTTTCTCCTGTAACGTTCTGATTTCCTGCTCTATCACCCTCGGGCCGTACCTTTTCCCAGCGCCCGTTCTGCCTGCAAAAGGCGTGCTAAGAGCTCCTTGCCTTCAGGTCATCGCGGCGGGGAGCGGATGGCGGCGATGGCGGAGCGGCGCCTGGGAGCCCCCCCGGCCGGGACTTCAGGTACGGCGCTCCGCACCGCGCCCCGTCCCCTCAGGGCGCCGTTGCTGCAGCACAACTGCAGGCTCTGCTGTGGTGGGCAAACTGCTGACTGCATTGATGGGCCGGAAAGCACAGAGAGAAACCACAGTGCTCCTCCTTCCAGAGCATGGTGGCATGCAGGCGCTTCTGCTCTTCTTCAGAAGCAAAACATTTGTTACTTGCTAATGCTTTCATCTTGCTTTTTAAAGCCTCTCTTTGCTGGACACAAACTTACCACCTGAAGCAGAAACCGAACTGCGTGGTTTTATTGCTAAACGCCTGGCCAAAGGAGCCGTTTTCGAAGGGATGGGGAATGTAGCAACTGTGGATTTGAGGTAAGATATGCTTTTAAAAATTACTTGTGAATGAAAAGGTCTGAGAAACATTGGTAGCATGGCACACCTTGACATCACCTAGCTTTAAATCTGCTGTGATTGCATGCTCCTGATCTGTTGCTGCTGTTAATAACAGCTGTAAGTGAACACTTTCCACATTAACTTATAGTAATATCTTTAACAACTTTTTTCTTTTTTGCACAGTATACCAGAATGTAAAGTTGGTTGTTATTACTGTCTTTTCCAACAAGAAAGTCTTCTAGAAACAGCAACACTGGAATCGGAAATCAGTGCTCCAGAATATGTAGTTTGTTTCCTAGGTGGCTCAGAGAAAGGTCTGGAACTATATCCTTACCGTTATGTTTCCATATCTGTATGGAGAGGGAGATGATGGAAAAATGATACTCTCTTTTTGTCCGTGTTCTCCTTGAAATCAGCGCACTTATGCATATGTTCCACTATGTATGTAACTTAAAATATCAGAAACAAGCATATACTGAAAGCACAAAATGTGGATCTTAATTGATGCATCTTATTTTCCTTAAGAAGATACTTTCAGACTTGAATTGGACAAATACGTTCAAAGTCTGAAGCTAAGCCTTGACTTGGAGGTAAGATCTAACTTTTTACATTTGTTAAGTGGTGAAAATGACATTTTAAACACACGTGTTACTCAAGCAAACCAGAAGATTTAGTGTATAGAAAACAAACACTCAGAGATGGATACAGGCTTCACTGTAGAGACAGTGAACGTCTAGAGTACTGTTAACCACAAAAGTCAAGAGGAAAAAAAAAGGGGGACTTCTTTGTGCCAGTCATGAATCTCTTAGAGGTTACTCGCAGTTAGCTTCAAAGAGAAAAATGACTAAGAAAATGTAATAATCTACAGGAAGGGTCTCTGTGTCTACCTAGAGCCCTGCCAGTTCTCAACAGCAAGGAAGGATTTCTACTGGTGATCCTGTCACCAGTATGTTTTATGTTTCTGTTTCATCTTGTCTGCTGGTGCATGCTCTTTGCTGAGTATGCATCATAATGTGATATAATGTTTTGTATCATATATTACAGTTCTTTCCCTTCATAGCTTACACTCCAAAAAGCATGGCTTTAAATGTCAAACTCATTATTTTGATCTAGCGTGGTTTGCAATGAAAAACTACTTGACATCTAAATATTTTAGGTTTCTATTTGTGTAGAAATTAAACCTGTGGCTAAAAGGTTTCATGTTTTAATGTTTTACAGCAGAAAACGTTGGAGACTTGTGTTAACCCTTACTTAAGAAGCTGGTTTGAGAATTCCATATGCCCAATTCAGAGAGTAGTACAGCTCTTCCAGGAGAAACTGGCCTTCTTGTTACATGCTGTATGTGTATTCTTAACTAACTAAATAGAAGAGCTTCAGCAGCTATTTCCACAACTCTAATATGTTTAAAATGCTGCTTACGTTTCCTTTCTCAAACAGGTGTAAATTAGAAACATCTTCCGCAATATTTTTGTTTGTTTATTGTTGTTTGTTTTGGCTTTGGATGGAATAGCTAGTTAAGTATAATCACTGTATTCTGAATGCAAAGCCAGCTGCAACGTCTATAATGTGGAATATTCCCTTGGCTTCTTCTCTTACTCTGAAAAGAGCAAAATGAATATGCTTTGTATTTCTTGCTAGTAAGTACAGTACAGCAATAGAAATAATATCCAACTCGTGTCTAACTTCTAAACTTTTTTGTTTGTTTTAAGGCACTGAGTTATACTCCTGTGGAAGTAAAAAATGCAGATGAAAGAACAGAAAAAGACATTAGCAGGTAAGGATGTTATGAGACAGAGGAACCTGAGAGTAACTGCTTTTGTGTGTGATACCTTCCTCTTCTCCTCGCTCAGACACTATGTAGAAACAGCAGCTCACAATAGTTTTTGTGTTAGGTTTCTGGCAGCTGCTAGCCTCCAAGGCCTTGTTCAGGAAGGCACAATGACCTCCTTGTGCATTGCCATGACTGAGGAACAGCACAAGTCAATGGTTGTAGACTGTACTGGAGCCCAGCTTCAGCTGCACAATGCAGGTGAGATTACAGTTGTTAACACCCCTGTATTCCTCAGGGCTGCTGAGACTCCTTGGTTTTAGAGGTATTTGAGGATATTCAGCAGCTCATAGGTTCATGCCCATGTAGTCTGGATTCTGTTTGGAAACTAAAACGCTGCTTTTCCTATCAGGTAGTAATTTGTTTTACCAGTTCTAGTTTGTGGATTATAAAACTATAATGTATACACTTCTGGGAAGCTGAATTTTTTTTTTTCTCCCCAATTGGATTTTTGACAATTGTGAATTCAACAATCAGAGCAGGATTTCATGCAACCACTGTAGCTGTGTTCGCTTTTCCATGTGTATTTTTTTCCTTTAGGCTTAATTCCTGGCTCAGATATTGTCAGCTGTATGAAACAAGGTGAATGCAGCTGTGTATCCATATTGAGCTGGTTTACTTTTTGCTCACGCCTTCTCTGTGTTCTTGAACACTTAACAGGAAGCAACAGATTCTGTGAGGACTGGATGCATGCTTTTGTAAATGGTGCTGAAGGTGGAAATCCATTTCTGTTCCGGCAAATTTTGGAAAACTTTAAATTGAAGGTAATGGTTGGTGTGTGGTAAAGACACATCACTCAATTCTTACGTCAATTCATTTGTCTCTATTCTTCCTTCACTTTTCCACATCGTATTTTCTTTCCACATACAAAGATAAGAAAATGTTCTATAACTGTCATTCCAGGCAATACAGGACATTAACAACCTGAAGAGGTTTATTCGACAGGCTGAAATGAACCACTACGCCTTGTTCAAGTGTTACATGTTCTTAAAGAACTGCGGCAGTGGAGACATCCTTTTGAAGATAGTTAAAGTAGAACATGCAGAAATGCCAGAAGCCAGAAACGTAGTGACTGTCCTTGAGGAATTCATGAAAGAAACAGCAGTGGCTTAAAATTATCTTAATTATCCTACAGTTGTTGGAGAGTATTGTATAAATCATTAATTTCTTCTGCGCAGCTTAGTTTCAGTACTGCAGAAAGTTTTCTTTTAAAAGCATTACCTGAGTCAAACCTAAGTGGCAATTTCAGCTCCTTCTCTCCCTTTAGAGAGAAAGCAGCATGAGCTTTTTTTAATGTGTAAATATCAGATCTTAAACACTACTTCCACTGCTTAACATTCTCCAACTGATGTGTTCATCTTGTGAGAAAATCATTACATTTGTGGGTTTTGTTTTGCTTTTTTAAAGCGTTGGCATGACAAAGAGAAGTATTTTAAATATTTTAAGTATGTTTAAAATTATCATGTCTAATAATTAAGATCTGTTTACTTGTTTTAGTAGAAAAAGAAGCACAAACATTTAGATAAATGACAGTAAATGAGTTCATCTTTGTTCATGTGAGAGAACATAAAAAGTCTGTAGCTAGTTTCTACTTCCTACTTTCAAATCAACAGTTTTGTTCTTCTATGATTGAAGAAACAAGTTGTTTACTGACAGGAGATAGAAAGCCTGGGCAGGGTTTTAGGACTCAACTTGTAGGTGCTTCTGTCTGTTCATATATGTGCTGGGCAGGCATGTTGAATTCCCAGACTAGATTATGAATCCCATTCATTTGTTTATATTCTTGTGACCAAGATCTTCTTTGTACATTCCTAGCATCGCTTTTGTATAATGAAAATAATTGTATGTAGTGAAGAATTAATCGTGAAGATTTTCTAGAGTCAATATTAACTTCATAAAACTTCTTCATAAATTGAAATAAACTGTCCAAAAAAAGAATTGAAAACACTTCCTTGTGTTGGCATAATCCTAGTAAAAATCATACTTTAAATAGAAAAGAAGAAACAAAAAGCCTAATAAATAACACACAAGCAGCTAGTTTAGTTGGATACACGCCTGGAGGGTGTGACACAAAACTGTCTCCAGCAATCAACTATGGAAAGCTGAGGAAGAAGCGCACCCATGCTTAGAAGATGCTGAGATGTGCGCTTAGTCTGCAGCCCTTCCGTCCCAGTGAAAAGTTTTAAGCAGTCTGGTGTAATTGGTCTTCGTTCCCCTCAGTTCTGAGTTCACTGCTGCCGTGGAGCTTCAGCTGTTACGTGGTGGGACAAGATGTGTGTCTGAATGCCACTCAGAAGCCACGTCTGTCCTTGTTTAACTCGTGGAGAAATACAGCAGCGATTCACTTTCTCCTTTATCAGACAGCTTTAGAAACATAAAAATGAACCATCGATGTCATTATTAGAAGATGACATCTCGGCTCTCACAACCGACTGCCCTTTGGTTAAATACTGTAATTGTAGACAAACTTACAAAACTGACTGTGGAAGATTTTCCTTGGATGATTTTTGGTCTGTGATGGAAGACAGCTCTGTTTCATAGGGGGAAAAAAAATCCACCAACAAAAATTTAATGGATTCTGCGCTCAAATAATATTGTTACAACAAAAATATACAGAATGTACACAATACAAAAATATTTGAAAACATACCATAGTGTATTACCTTGCAAATATTTTGTTTTACTAGCCCTTAACGGGAAAGTATCATTTGCTCAGTATTTTAAGGCAGAAAATTACATTGTTTAGTGCTTTGTGTTTAACGTTTGGATATGTTGTTAGGTTAGTAGTGTAAGCAAAAGAAAAGCTGAGCAACTAGCTTTATTTGCCAATTAATGAGACACTGAGGGAGTCAGGAGACAGTGACTAACGTATCTATTAAGCTCATTAGAAATTAAAGATGTTGCTACTTGAATCAGGCCCGGGGAATATTTTGTGCTCTGTATTGTCAAGTACCCTGAAACATAAATTTTCTGAACTACTACTACTGGCATTTCAGGAATATCTCATTAGAAAACTTTTTCTAATTAAGTGCTGTTGATTAATGATGACATTAAAAGTACATTTACCTTTGAACGGGCTTGGTTTCTGTCTTTAGTGCAGTTCTTTACAGAGCTGCAAAATGCACTGCTTTCCTTTACAACCAGCTCTCGGCATCACTGACCGCAGGAGGAATGTTTTGAGTCACAGTACAGAGCAGTGGGAAGCAGCCCCTGCTATAAAGGAAACAGAACAGCAGTGATATTCGGAGAGGCTACAATCCCAGAGGTGTTTCTGTTCTCTGGATCCTGGATTGCCTCCAGAGGTTGCTGGTGTTGAACTGCATTCATGTTTTCTAGTTCCACCTCAGGTAAAGCCAGTGGGGTTTCCAACGTGGAACTTAAACTCTGTGCAGTTACACAGACTCAAGTTTTCTTTACTCACTGATGTGTGAAGACCCTCTCTGTGATCCTGTAAGCCTAAATGTTGGCACAAAACAGCAGCAGCCACATAAGGCCAGCAGATAGCTGTTATTTTTGTATCAGCTCTAAATGCGTCAGACTCCATCCTTCACACCCGGTTCAAAATGAAGCTATATAATTGACTTAAAAAACAAGGGCAGTGTAATGCAGCAGAAGCAAGGTCTTGGGACACGGAATCCTTAAGCTTTATGTCTAGTCCAGCAGCTTCAGGCAGTAAGTTCTCCACCCTCCCCTGTCCCCACTGACAAGATACTTCCTTCTGCTGAAAGAGCAAGCAGTGGAGAAACGCAATGTGCCACAGAAGTGCCAAGCTGCCCCACTGACTAATGGGGGGAAAAAAGAAAGGTGTTGGCTTAGAAACTTAGAAAAAGTGAATTCATCAGCCTTTTTACCCCTCTCTACCTCAGTCAGCGATGGTTCCTGGTAAGCACCGCTCCCATCCATCCTCTCCTTCCTCCTCCTGTTATTACTGATGTGTGCAAAATTAATCTCCACCTGCATCCAAGAATCGAGGAATAACAGGCGCAGTCTGCAAGCCGCGTGGACTTTGCTCTCCCAGGTTGTCTTCCACCACTGCCAGAGCTGTCCGAGCTGCTGCTCCCAGCTCGGATGGGCCGAGCCGAGGGCTCAGCGCGGCTGTGCGCTGTGTCGGCGCGGCCGGCAGGTGTCCCCGAAGGAGCTGCAGAGCCGCCCTGCGGTGCTGCCTGACCGGCAATCACACACGGAACGGCTGCTTGGCCTGCGCTGTGTCCTCACTCAAGGACGGGGGCATGAAATAAACTCCTCCAACGTGCGTTATCTCGACTCTGTGCACTGCTAACAGTCCTTGTCTGCCGTTCTGGAGCTGCACATTCACACAAAAGATTCACTTTTTATCTTTTTATCTGAGCAATGTAAAATCTTGGCAGCATCTGGACTATAACTGAAGCGACCACCAAAACCAGTCGTCGGTGGATGGTTCCTTCAGGAACACACTGCCACTGATCAGCTGGAACCACAAGTGAGCAGGATGGAGAACAGCAAAGCTCTGCCATAAGCCAGCAGCATCAAGGACATCTGGAGGTAAAAGCAAAGCCTGTTTGCTGTTAGCTCTCTGGCACTGCAGCGCTGTGGCACTTCTGGGTGCATTAAAAAACATTGTTAACTGGCTTTCCTGATACTCTGTAAAAATATAACAAGTTTTCACAGTATACTTTCAGTGATATAAACATAATTATAAAAAACTTCAGCACTTCACAATGCTCCTGACTCCATAAGCTGATATTCTTAGTAGAGAACAGGCTATGCATACGATCTGCTCTATACATGGGGAGATATTTCAGCTCTGCTGAGCAGGAATGAAAAGAGGCTTTCATTTCTTCACCCACAAAAATCCAGTACTGCTCGAGTCTGACCTCTCTGATCCCCAGGGCTGCTTCAGATTTGCTCAGACAGCAGATGGGAACACAGGAATGGAAGCTGGAAAGATGAACAACTCACAAGTTCAGTGAGAGGTTTTTCGGAGAAAATTACTTTGTGTTCACTATGTTCATTTATGGATGAAGGACCAAGGAAGGGCACCTGGACTGCTCTGTGCAGCTCCTATCTGGCAATTCCCATTTCCTGCTCACATCTGGTTTAAAGGCATCTGTATTCAGAAAGGCTTAACAATTGGTGAGGAAAGAATGGCATTAGCCATGCTTTTCTCTGCATTCTAGTTCCCCCCTCCTGCTTGTCTATGGCTCTCCAGGGAGACAATCTCCATCAGCATGGAACTCGCTGACCAGCTCCTGACCTGAAGCAATGCACATAAAGTTTTGTGACCGCTCTGACCTGGACCCAATCTGCTGAGATGAAATAGCACAGGGAATGAGCCCGTTTCTTCAGACAGAATAGAGCTCTGACCCTTGTCCCTCGATCTGAGGGCCACAAACATGCCAGTCATGCAGAAAGGTGCCCTCTGAGATTCCATTTCTGTGCACAAACAGCAAAACTTGGTTCTTTTGCACATAACGCTTATTCCCAGCTGTAGAGACACTTTTCCTTCTCTCCCTTCTCTTTCCCTGAGGCAACAGGATTTTTACTAGCAGATACCACAGGAGCAGAACTTCTACCTTCCGGAGAGATTTCTCCTATAAAGGCAAATAAGGGAACTACAGTTGATGATTTCTTGGGAACGTCCCCTCTAGAAACACAGGCTCCCACCAGTTTGTGGTTTCATCTGGCAGTACCAATTACACAACTGAGAGAATAAAGCCTACGATACAAAAACACTTAGCCACAGAGAAAAGCCAGCTGCTGCTCTGCCCACAAGATGTGCCACGGAAAGCTGGCGGTGGCTGGGCACCAAGCTGCAAAGAAAAAGGAAAAAAGGAGCTCGTCTACAAAGGCTCCCATTTCTGCTTTATACAAGGTACCAAACCAGGTGGACAAAGGGGAGAGAAAAGAAAGGCATCCAAGTATCTCAACTGTAGTTTGGCAGCTCTCCAAAGTGAGAAGCAAAACTGAATATGCACCTTACACAGACACACACTCTGCAGACATTCCAGTCTGTTCCCCCAGTTTCACTCAGGCAGCACGCATCGTGTGGCTGTATGGACTGTGTTTCAAACCAGATTACTAAAATCTGGGTTTGACCTATGCTAAGCAAAAAGGCATCAGTGCAACTGACTGTTGCTTTCTCTGAACTTCCATTGCCTCAGAAAGACTTGCCATCCTCAGATTTTAGCAGCCATTTGAAAACCAGTTTTATGAACTTCACAACGTTCACTGTAACACTTCTTTCCATTTCAGGAGGAAGCCAGACACACACCCTGATTTAACCCCACTACCTTCAGTGGACAAAGTTGGCTTCAAACAGACTGAATGGCTCTAAAGCTGGAGCCTGTTGGAAGAGTTGAGATCCCTGCTTAGATATCACTGCAGGCCAGGCATTAAATCAATACAGCCCCAAATAAAGTGAGAAGAAAACCCCATTGTCAACTGACAAAATCAAAACTGAACACTTGCCTTCCTTTCCTCCATCTCTCAAAAAGAAACCCC
The DNA here is from genome assembly GCF_951394365.1 of Tetrao urogallus. NCBI lineage: Eukaryota > Metazoa > Chordata > Aves > Galliformes > Phasianidae > Tetrao > Tetrao urogallus. Next base: position 2,569,575 of record NC_136831.1, on the reverse strand, counting down.
AGCCACAAGCTGTAGCCACAACAGGCTGGGAAAAAAAAGTATAAATCAAGTAAATCGCGCATGGTAAATTCACCTCTAGCCCAGTATCCACATCACTCTAAAGAGTTTCCAAGGTTTATAGTGCAATTTCTTTTGACCTGTAGTTGAAAGACCAGTCTCCATCACTTTGGGTGACAAAGTTCTGCTGATCCCTTTCAAAGGTGCATAAAACAAGTTCCACCAAAGGCTTAAAATTTTAAGGAACCATTCAAGTAATTAGACAGTGGCACTGGTATGGCTGAACAGTCAAATGTATCTGTAGAAACCAAACCCAGTCTGCCTTGGGAGTGTCATGCAAGTCTCTAGTTAGTAACTGACTGCTCTTTTCCCATCTTGTGTTTAGTAATATTGAGGAGATTCATTCAACAATTGGCTGTAATTCCAGCACTGACCAGGAAAATGCAAATATCCCATACAGAATATTGATGTGTGCTAACAAACCATGTGATAAATGTCCAAGTTCAAGGTGCCCAATGGAAGCCCTAGCAGTGAAGAAACTGCAGGGCCCAGGCCAGCCAGCATTACAGTACCTGCTAGATTTAATAACAAACTGATCGGTCCATTCACTTGTGAGATCTTTAAGCATCTTCTTCCACACACGGTTGTGTTCAAAATAATCATCCTCCCCTAAGTTAAATACAAAAATAGAACCTCCATCTTCTCTCGTATAACGCAGCTGGCAGACCGCTTCTGCTCTCCAGAGTCTCCTGTCCTGTGCATTCAAGGAGGGGGAGGTAGCTTCAAATCCAACAGGCTGTAGGCAAAAATGTTCCAGAAGATGGCAAACAACACAAAGATTAGATAAATAGAAAGGAAGATCCACCATAAAGTCTGATCTTGAAGTCTCTGCTCATAGTTCCTCAAGATAATGACACCAAGGGTGATCCCAACCATCACCCCTCCCAGGTGAGCCATGAAGCTGGGATGTGGGCATGGAGGGTAGGCGGAGGGGTGGAATCGCAGCCACACAGCTCTTCCAAATTCAAAGCTCACTGGAACAACAAGGACAAAATAAATTAATAGTTTAAGTCTATCCCTTCTCAACTCCACCTTGCAAGGCAGCACCACATCTTCTGAAGAGGCAAAAAGAGTGAAAAAGAAACTGCCTTGTATAGTGAGCACAGGGGGGCTGGGAAGCCATGGTTATGTAAGGCACACAGAGATGAGATTTCTCCTGCGGTCTGGGCTTGTCAGAGTGTAGACAGGCAAAGGAACATTTCTCTTTCAAAGTTTATATAAAAATAAGGAAAAAAAAAAAAAAAATCAGAATTTGAAGACAATTTTCTGTTGATAATACACAATCCGGTTTCTCTCATCAGGGCACCCTGGGGATGTGTCTGGAAGATAATTCACTGATGTATGTACAATGGTGTTGTACATACAGCAAGTGCTCCAGGAAGCCTAAACATGAGCATTATGAAAGTACTGTTTGTTTGTGAATTCAGAGAGGAGATGCTTAAATCCCAGATCTTCACAATTCCATATGCTACAGATGCTGGTTAACAACAAATCCTCATTTAAAAATGCTTATGCTGAAAACCAAAATCAGCATTTGAGAGTGATGTGACTTCTGCATGTGGAAGTTCCAGCTGCAAGTTCCTACCAAAACTGCTGCAAAGTCAGAACTCCCTGTGTCAGCACAAACCCTTAGGACAAAGACAAATGAGACAGGATTGCTTGTTCACCAGGTATTGCACGATACTTACTACAGATCAAGGCAACAGCCATGCGTAGCAGTTTGAATTGGCACTTCATTCCAGACCAATTCTGGAAAAGAGACAAAGAAAACAAAGTGATGCTGCATGGATATCTGGATTTTACATTCAAATCTGTACTGGAAGAGCATCTTCTAGGCTTGATAAAAGTACCACAACACACGCACGTGTTTTCCAGAGCACATACATCAAACCCTCTGTCATTGCCGCATCCAGCTCACATTATCATCTCACACAGATCCCACTGGGAACTAAATTACCATTATTCTTATGGTTGTTCTGCTCTGACACTGCTAGCAAAGGACAGATGCGTGTTCCTGTACCACCACACAGCAATCTGAACCATGCGAAAAACAGCATTCTCAGCAAAACCGTTGCTGTCCAGTGGTAAGCTCAGGGCTTGCACAGGCAGACATGTTGGCTTTGCCACAGCCCTTGTAAGGACCCTGGATGAGCTGCTGTTTCTACATCTTCCAGAAATTACAGTGCTGATATTCACTGACCTTTATGAAGTACTTCATGAGGTGAAACAGCTAAAAGACAGCAACGCTGTTATGATCAGAATTCAGTGTCAGTTTGAGTTTTATGAAAGGGAATAAGGGATATTCTACAAAGAATCCAACAAATAAAAAATTTCTTTAGGTACTTCCTAACATGATATGACACACTGCAAACAGAAACAGCTCTGCAACTTTTGTAGATGCCGTCAGCTCCTTCTCTTCCAAAGAGTTCTCAATCCATTCAATAAAAACTGATAGTTTCAAATATACCAATAAATATTGAATTAACAGCACCTTCGGAGTCAGCTTACAAACTGTTAGTCATTGATGCACCAATCCACCAACTATAGTGTAGTATTCCAGGACCAGGCCACTGGGGTGAGACTATTGAGCAAGCACTGAATGACCAACAGTTTGGTCAGGCCCTCTTCCCAATCCCAGAGGTGCTCACCTTCAAAGAGGTTGGAAAGGCATTCTGCTACTCACCATGACTATATTGGCCAAGTGAGCCGAGACAAGGGCATACACGCCTCCGGAGGAGCCAACCACAGGTGCAGTCATATCAGCCACTGACACTGCCAGCGACCCTGGGAATTAGAACAAGGCTTTGTCAGAATTATCAGCCAAATAAAATCACTTTTCTACAATAACCACTATTTCTGCATCATCTGCTACAGGTCAGCAATACAGAGATAAATAAAAGGAAGGGGGAAAAGAGCAATCAATCCAATTCTTTTGTACCTACTTAAAAAGACTGCAAGCCAGCACAAGGGAGCAATGCATCTTTGAAGCTATGCTGCAAAAAGTATATATACACTCTGCTTAAAAAAAAAAAAGAAGGAAGATGGACAAGTGTCTTCATCCTGTTCATCACCAAAGGATAAAATAGAAGTTGCTCTTACACTGACAAGATAAATATTTGCAAACTTTAAAAGACTGGGGACTGATCACTTAAACCCAGGACTTTGATCAATGCTCAGCCTGTTACTTATAAAACTGCAGAGTAAAGCTTCCTAAAAATATCCTGAATGAAAGCAGTCATCATGAGATGGCAAAATGTCAGTTCAATCACATAAAGGTACTGCTAGTAGAAATACTTTCAAACATAGACACTGCTTCTCTTTATCCCAATTAGAGGCCTGGATCTCCTCAAAGCTCCGATACAGCAAACTTTAGAGGTAACCGAAAAGATAAAGAGAGACAAAGGCAGACTTTGTGCACAAAGCAGGGATAATGAAGACGTTTGTGATGAGCAGAAATGGGGAAAAATCACAATGACTACTCTGGAGAGAGTCATCAGTAGTACAGAATCTTCCAATAGGCTTCTTGGCTAACTGTTTAGGTGATTATGGTCAAAAAAGAGCTGAGCTTCCACCAGCATATAGCTCCCTTCTTCACCATAGGAACCTGAAACTTCTCAGCTCTTAAGCAATGCCATTAAGGGACACGTTAATCAGAAGTTAAGAAAGGAGTAATCAGAATCCATGCGCTCATTGCAGGACCCAAGCACTTAACTGCATCTCTCCATCTACACTTCCACATATCCTTTTGTCAAAGCCAGACAAATGAGAAAAACACAAAAGTAGGGAGTGGCTACTGCAGCATGTATCCACATTTTACTATTTATTCCTGATTGCTTAGGAGCTGCATTATCTTTATGTCGCCACATCCTCAGGCTCCTTCCTCCATCTCCTGACATACGTCAAAGAACAAAGCACATTTAATAACTGGCTAACAACAGAAAGAGACAGAAGTATTATGCTTATGTAATGCTTCTTTGGGGTTGTCCAACCACATTCATAGTTCCAACCTGCACTGAGAATTTCCCCTGCCATCAACTTGCAGTGCTCACCTGGGCTCAATCATAGCAGGTTCAGTGCTTGTTTGCTTTGCTTACCTGGCACAGATGTGCAGTGTGTATGTACAAATTAAGCCCCATGACTTTGCAGACTGATCTATGTAGAAAACTTTGTGCCTGGAAAGTTGCAGACTGGGAACCACTTTAATGCTTATTAAAATAATAGGCAAGAAACACCAGAGCTGGTCTGCTCACTTCTCTCTCTGCATTAATGAGATGCTGCTTGTACCATGCCTTGTCCTGTGCCCTAATCCAATTATTCTTTTTCACAGCCTCTTCCAGGAATGCAGTCTATCTTACAATGATTTTATCTGCTCATTATTGAAAAAAACAAAATTATGGTGATTTTTTTCCCAGTTACATAGATCTTGAACTGTGGCAGTCAATTCTTTGTTCCAGGTTCCACCGTGAAGCCCTCTGTTGTTCTCACACTCTCCTCCTGTTTTAATTAGATGTTGATCTATTGTCAGCTAACTTTCATCACCTCCAAAGTGCTGGAAATGCCAAACATAAATAAAAGAAGTACAGCACAAACTAAACATCAATCAAAACCTATAGCTTCATGATCAAATTAATTTCCAGATTCCTTTGCACTGATCACAACATACAACCAAATACTTCTTTCTTAGGCTGTAGAAACCAGACAGTGCAGGACAAATGGAAGAGCTGGCGCAGGACCTGGGGGCAGGGTGGGGTGGGACAAAGGTTCTTCATGCAGGAGGACGATGGAAGCCTGTGATGCCACATTTCTGTTAGCCTTCTATGGGTTGCAAGGAATGTACAGTGGGGCACAAGTGTCCTAAACACAGATCAGACTGCTCTTCTCCTATACACAAATGTCACAAAACATTTCTTCTTCGCAAAAGTCATCCCAGACTACTTTCAGATGCCTCTCTGTCTAGGGCATGCAGAGGTGTAACCTACCTGCCACGACTCCAGCAACGTACACAAAGCTGATCCTCGCAGCTCCATGCACCATTTCCAGGGGAACCCCAACCAAGAGCTGAAGGACAACATTGAGACCAAGGTGTTCTATCCTGCAGTGAGGAAAAACAACAGTTGCACTCTTTTCTAACTCTGTCTCCCTTCTCCCTTGTGACAGAGATATCTCAGAATGAGATCAGATAGCATCTGTTCCATGAAGGGAGATTGTAACACCAGGACTGACTGCTTACAAAGCAGGTAGATTTAAATGACACCACGGCACATCCTCAACACACAATACTAGCACCTTCTGTGGGAAAAAGCACAAAGTAGCTAATGCACTGTGACTTTATGTCATATTTCATACAAGAAACGGATTGCTTGCAGCCAGACCCAGCAATACTTGGTTTAAGTTCTATGAATTTTCACTGTTTTGGACTTTCTTCGTGTTACCATAGCAATTTCCCATACACATCAGAAAAAAATGCTGATGATAAAATGCACTAATGATAGAACTGTCTCATGAAGGAGAATTTGAAGTTGGACCAGAAAAAGCTGCTAGAAATGACACTGCAGAAAAATGACCTTTCCAGATATCTTAATGAGTTTGTTATCACTTAATTTTTCTCTAAGAGTAAATTTCTCTCTGTGCACGGGACGCTCAGCACCATAATTCACCATCACTGGGAATTATGGAAAGTAAGCAAGTATGTTGATCATCTTGCTCTTGAAGCCATTGGGCATGGGTGCATTCTGGCACTCATTCCGATCCTGGTTGTTCACAGAACTCGGGAATTAAATTAGGAACAATGAGCAAAGGTCAAACAGAGATCACAGAAAGGAGTCAAAGCACCCAAATGCCCTTTTACACGGGGAGGAAAGAAGCTTCAGCTGGCAGCCAGTGTCACGAGGCGGTGCCTGACATTTTCTCACAAAGCACTGGGTCTTATTTTTCAAAGGCAGCTTTTGTATGGGCTCAGCAAAGTTTATCCCCAGCCCGAAAGTGACTGCCCCGAATCACAGCTGTTCTTAAAAGACTTTGCAGGAGCGATCCTATTCACTCTTCCTCCCCATCATGCTAATAGCATTGAAGGCTCCATAGTCAATAAGCACCCATAAAATATAATTAGCCTTTGCTGGTGCTGAATGCGTCATTCTTGAAATGACAATTTCCCTGATTTATTAAAGACTTTCTCCTTCCCTGGGACCAAACAAACGGGACTGGGAATCAATGCAAGTCATTAGTTATGGCAGTGTTACAAATGTGTGGGCCTCAGATAATCAACGTCAGCTTTCCATGAAAGCAAAGGGCAGAATTTACAACTTTGCCTGGCTTTTCAGCTCTCGACAAAGCTCCCTGCACCAGGACCATCACAAAGTCCGTGCATTTTTGGGATCTTTCTAGAGAAACAGCCAGCCAAGCCTTAGCAACTGCCGCCTTTTTGGACACCTTCTGACTTCAGTGCACAGACCAAGTGCACTAAATTAAGCAACAGTCCATATTACCATCTTAAAGTCTCAGCTGGAAACAAGACAACAATAAACCCCATGACATTGTCTTAACCTCTCCTTTGAAAAACAGAGAGTGATGGACTTCCACTACAAGCATTATTATCTTTCTAAGATTTATCCCCCCTCTTGATACGAAAGGAGATTTACACGTTATGTGTTAGCCATAAACGAGCAGTTAGCCTAACTCCAGATACTGCAAATAAGTCACGGGGTTTATTATTCCAGCAGGACTCATCATTGTTTTGAAGGCTGTAACAGCTGGAGAATTTGGAATCCATCACAAAAGCAATGAGACTTTTGCACAACAATTTCACCACTGCTCGTGGCAAAGCCAGCCACAGGTGTGAATTAAAGCTAATGTATTTTTCAGACAGTAAGTGTGGAGAATGCCAGGGCACTGCCTGCTATAGGTTAGGGCAACTTTGCACAGATAGGAAAGAATGCCACAGGGGACACAGGGAGATATTTAAGTGCTGCAAAATTATAATTGTGCAGGTGCTTCTCTGAAACGAATTCCCGAGCAATCTGTGGTTATAGAAGTGAAACAGTAGGACTACAGCAGGAACAGAATGAAAATCAGATACAAATTAGTTTGCGTGAGTTAAAATCGTGTTCCTTCTTTTCTACAAACCCACTTTTCCTCACCTTTCTAATTCTCATTTTACATAACCAGCCTCACATTTAAGCACAACAGTCTGCACTTGTAGACTGATGCCTCTGTAATCAAATTTACCGGAGGAATGTAGAATGCAGAGTACAGATGTCACCACATTTAGAAGTTTCCTCTATAATTTTTTTTCTACTCTCCTTGGGTCAAGTCTGCTCTATTCCAACCATAATTTTTATTCAGAAACCTGGGGCACATCTTGTGCTTATGGGCAGTTACGCACAGGTTGGAATTCCATGGCAGAGAAGGGACATCAGCTTCCTGGTAGAAAAAGGAAAAGATCTGCTTGATCTTTTTGGCCTTTTAAAGGAGATCATTGATTGGTGAGAATATAAGCTTTCTATTTAAGAACAAAGGATCTTCATTCAGTTTCAAATTATAAACCACTGTTAAAAAGCTTGTTGCTCTGATTCTTCAGTGACAAAATTAAAGAAAATTGCAATTATCTGCCAGGAATGTGTAAGGATAACGATCTGAGAAAGCACGTTGAGGGGGTAGAGTGTTTTGTACAGCGGTGAACTTTTCCGTGACATTCACTCGTCACCATGGCATCACAAACGTCACATAATTAAGTCTCTCTGAATCCTGAGAGGACCAGCACAGTCCACAAGCACAGAATTAGAATCCCCATGCCTTGTGTTCTCTTCATTCTGCTACATACCTCCCATGGGATGAAGGACAATATATTTTATTTTATTGCACCTTCGTTTTACATTAGATGGACTATTCTCTGTCCATCTGTCCAGATGAGACTGTCAGCTCTTGAGGAACTTAAGGAACACTACTGTTAGTACAGTTTGTACAAAATGGGAGTCCAGCTTTGTCTCAGATTTCTAGGCATTATCCCAGCCCCTACAGAAGAGACAGCATTACTAAGCGATGACACTGAGTAGGCATGGGAAATTTCATCCACTTCTCCAACCTTAACTAGAAAGTCTACCAAAAATACAATATCTAGTTCTTAAATATCAGTCTAGCATCTTTTCAGACTCAATACATCACTTGCACATCTCCTCTAGACAGACAATGGGCTTCAGCTTTAGGTCAGTTTTAGGAAGCACAGGAAAGTGCATTCTAAGAGGTTGGTGTGATCCCAAAAGTGCAGGGACAGGAGCAGCATCTATTAAGTTCCTTACATTGTTTCCTCCCTTTAGACAGCTGTGAAGGTTTGCCTCTCATTGCCCAACACTCCACAACAGCTTCAGATTTTGATACATAATTTAGGGTTGGTTTTGTTTGCGTGTTCTCCATTTTTTTCCCCAATTGATTTCTGAGTTGATTCAGTCCCTTTTCTCCTCCCACTCTCTGAGGAACCTGAACTGCCTCTGGAAAATCTCTGCAGTTTGTAAGTACTCACCCTGCGTGCATGAATATGTAGGTTAGGTACCTCCAAGCCTGAGCACGGAGTTGAGGATGGTAAAGTAATGCATTTTTCAGGTATAAGGGATGGGTGACTTGCAGCACAAATCTGTCTAGCACCACTCCATTGTAAAGAAAAAAGGCAACCTAGAAGAGCAGGAAGATTCCTTGGTTAGCAAATGCCTTCTCTCAGTGAAAAGCACTTTGCAAACTCAAAATCATGAAAGGAAGTCAACTGAAAAACAAATTTTTCTACCACCTGACAGCTATACAGCATGTATGTTCCCTGTTCTGAGAAACCTGCAACACATCAGCCTAACTCCATATGTGGCTTTCCATTACGGATCAGTCACCAAGTTAGAGGAGCTCAGCACCCTCAGAGTGCCAAAGGATATCCTTCTCTGTTTATTCCAAAGCATCACTTAACTACTGCACAAAGCTCTTCTGTGAGCAACAAATGAGCAGGTCAGAATTTTTAGTCCAGTTCTGCTCCCTCCAATTTCTCCCCATTCAAAGAGCAGAGGTAACCATACAAGAGTTTATTTCTAATTCTATTATTTGAGCTACCCCTTAAACTGTCCAGATATTCACTTTTCAAAAAATTTAGCTTTACTTTCCCAAATTCTGTAGTTTCATACACAAGTTGCTTCAATGACTAATAACCACACATGAAGACAGACAGAAACACAGCCTCCACTTACATAATCTACATATACACGTAGGTAAGTCAAAAGAGCCATTTCAACCTCATGCTCATCCTTGTCTGGATCCAGACCAGCCCCACGATGGCCTTTGTTCAGCCCACATCAAAACCTCGGCAGCGTGAGGTGAGTTCCTCGAATCAGGGCATTAAATAAGGTACTTGCCTCTACGATGGTGATGGTAATCATGAACCAGGGTGGAGGGCAGCAGGTATAGCTGTCGTAGTACCACTTGCGGTCTATCTCTCGCGGCAGGGTCTCATATGCGACGTGTCGGATCAGCCTCTGTGACAGGCTCAGCCCTGTTTCCTCCAGCAGCGCCTTGCTGCACAGCCTCCTGTTGCCCTGAAGGATGGCTTGGCGGAAACTATTCGACCTTTTGTTGCTCATCTGTGCAAAAAGAAAAACAGGAAATCATGAGGACGAAGGAAGGCCTGGCTCAACCTTCAGGGAGTTTAGTACCAATCTGGCAGCACCAGACCCATGCGGTCAGGAGAACCGCCATCGGGCTCGAGCTGTAGGAACCAAGCCTCAGTCTGATCACAAAGTGACCTACGCAGGGTGCAAGAACAAACAGTTGCAGGACTCACTATTTTGGGACCAGTAAATGAGGTCAGAGTAGAACACTGGCAAAGCAGAGCAGAGGCTGCTGATGTACCCAGCTGAACTCTCCAGCCCATTCACCAGCCTCCTTCCCTTGGCTTCCCCTGATGCACTGAACTTCCCTGTACCTTCCATCAACAGGGGCAGGAAATTTCTTGAACGCAGCAGTAGGTACATTCACAGCATCTAACCTGTATGTTCTGATCCTCGTTGGCAAAGTTTAGCTCTGCTCAAGGAAAATTATCCCCTTAAAACCAAAACAACTGCAATGAGCAGTACCAACAGAACACACACTGAAGTGTTGAGCAGGCTGTTTTAGCTGCTCGTAAACTTGCAAGAAGAAAGGATCCATTTTCTGGTAAGTTATACTCAGAACAGGCAGATTTTGAGAAGGTGCAGACTTCAGAGGATATGGCCAATTTGTTTTGCATTATCACGAGAAGTGCACAGAATTAACGATCTTTTGAGTATACACTTTCCCAGTTTGGATGCATAATTAAAGCAATTGAGTTTGCAAATGAGGCAGATGGAATTTTATGCTAGCCTGCCTGGGAGGAAAAAAAAAAAATCTGGTCTGAAAGTGCTTGCTCCAAAATTCGCTTAATTGCTAATTAGCCCTGATGTCAAACAAACCTACTGCACCACAATCACTGTCTGGACTGGCTGAACATTTGGTAGAGAAGGCTTAACAAGATAAAACCACTAACTATGCTTCCTGTGTTACTGCTAATGTTGCTCAAAGAACTCCAACACTAGTCAGAACAGTGAGAGTTCATCTGGGTGATGTTCCTGAAGGCATTCCTCAAGGTAATAACCATGCAGAAGGGAAAGGCCTTGTTGCTTTTGACAAGAAAAGGATATTGCAGGATCACTGTGGATCTCACACAAACGAAGCCTGGCTCTTCAGAGGAGGTGAGCAGCTGGACCTCACAGTGCTAAGTGACCTGTCCAAGGCCATAGATTAGAGTCAGTGGAAGAATCCAGGCTGCAAGATTTCTGTGATTACTGGGCTGCACTGACTTCAAGCCCTTCTGTTCAGTAGTTCTACCTTTCTCTTCTAAGACAGAGAAATAAAGCACAGGACTGTCTACATGATAAAATGGAAGCTTACGACAATGATTTCCTCCACGGAATGATGAAAGACAGCTGTAGCTTTGTTCTTTCAACTACCTGTTCTCACACTCAATCATTTTTACAAGGTGTTCCATCTTGGTTGTTTCTGGTCACATCTGGATGATAAAACACTAAGAGTTATTTTAACTGGTAACGATGGGAGAGCAGTAAACGTTGATATTACAAGAGAAAGGGAAATCCTTGGGCAACATGCTGGCAGCTCTGTGGGGAACAAATGTGATTGCTGAAGACCCTGCATGCCTCAAACACAAACAAGGTTACTTCTGTGCACCATAAGGCATTGTCCAATTGGTATCCTGTCCAAACAACAGAACAGATGCATCGCATCAACTACACTCATGGCTAATTTAGACATGAGGCAATAGGATCAGAGCGTTTAGAGATAGAGAAGACATTTGAAACCAACTTCTTAGGTGGCTGGACGGGGGTGTGCTGGGAAATCATCAGCTCTTAGCAAACAGGCAGTGACAAAACTGCCCGCAAATGAAATGGAGAAAGTCTTGAATCGCTGCAGTCTCTTGCAAAGCATGTGAAAAAATCCAGCACCAAGTGTGTTCTTCCCAGATTACAACTCACACCATGATCCTCAGAGGGAACACGACTGGCAATGAGTAAGAAAGAGATTCCCTGTGTCTACCAACAACAGCAGGTGCTGTGTCAGTAGGAGCCAGGTTTCAATTTACCTAGAAAATCAAAAGCCTTTGGTAATTACAACTAACTCTTCAGAGCCCTTAAGAGATCTAGCTAAACATCCTGCCACCTCAGGTAGAAACACATACATAAAAATTGTCAGATCTCCTTCTGAGCAAAGGCTATGGGAAGAAGGCCAGATTCTCTATAAAGCTTCACAGCCTTGGCATGGTTTTACATCCAAATTAGGCAGGGACACAGAGTATCAGAAACACATGCTCAAAAGCACCCACAATGCTTAAGATACGAGCTTATGGATGTACTCCCTTGTTAAAATTAGGCCTCTCAGTAAAAGCACATCCTGCCAGCCCCCACCTGCACCCACTGACCACCGTGCCAACAGGGAAAGGAGCTCCAAGAGGCAGCACGGCTGAGTGCTGGACCTCAAGCAAACACAACAGCCCTGGCCCTACTCGTGTAACTCCATAGGCCTTAGGATCATGCTTCAATCTCAAGCTAGGTGATGAGAAACCAAGGCATAAGGAAAAGACAGAGGATTCTCTCACTACCACTACTCTCACCAACTCTTAATAAGGAGTCTATTTTGTTCCACAGACTGACTTTAAAATATCCAAATCTTCCCAAAGTCTCCCATATGGTCACAATTTGCTGACTTAATTTTGGAATTACATAATATTGGTATTTATGAGCCAAGTATTTAATCATCAGCTGTAAGAACACTAGCCCATTGTTGGTCTGCATGTTATTACAAGCCCAGAAGCTCAGGGCAGCCCACCCCACTTCTCTTCATACAATTGATGTGGGACTTCTTTAATGAGTATGATATTAAAGTTGCAGGCAGATGGGTAGAGAAAATAGTATATAGGGAATTAGGAGAAAGGAAGCAGCACATTCCCTTTGTCTTTCATGCCTGCAAATAGTTATTATGCAAAGAGACATTTCTCTTGCAAAACAGCCAGTTTGACATGACCTGTAACCATGCTCTGCCATCTCTGCCCTTGCTATTAACATACCAAAACAAAAGAAGGCTTAGCTCTGCTCAAAGGGTGTCTTTGATGCGCTGATAGGAAGGATAATTTTTTGCCCACTTAGACATGAATCTGTTTTCCATATTTAAACTGTTAAAATTTAGGATGAGTCCCTAGAGCCTAGTGTGGGACAGCAGAAACTTATAGGAGCACAAAGTCTTGCTTCTGTTCAGGATATATCAGTCTAGAATGAATCTCAGATAATCTATAACTTGCAACACAATCTGGTTATTCCCACTAGCAGATCAATTTCTCTAGGTTTCTTGGCTATCTGTACCACTGTTGCTGCTGCAGCACAAGAGTAGGATAATTAATAACCAAATCATACAGTATTTCCCCACCCCAGTTACACAGTTTGTGTGGGGCACCGTACCCTCTTTGGTTTTATTCAGCCCTATTCGTGAGGCTTAGAGAACCATGGACTTCTGCGCACCAGGTATTGGCATCTTTGAGGTTGGTCTACAGCTATTTTTAAACACATCCAAGACCATGACAAGGCAAGGCATTCAGCACTCCAGCTCTGCTCCTCCAAGGGGCAGAAAACTAAAATCAGAAGTGAGCACGTGCTTTTTAAAAGCCTCTGTCAGCTCCAGTTTTATAACCCACTTTACTCACAAATGCAGCTTTTCCAATCAATTCTGCTTTCAAGATTCACATTTATTTCCTTCCCCCACTACTCACTTCTCTGAAATGCTAATGTGGTTAAAGACTGCTTTCCCCAAAACACATAGCTCAGCGTTAAGTTTATCTGTCACAGATGTTCATATCCTCTGCATCAACCTGGTAGCACTCTCCTTTCCCAAAAAGTATCAAATGGAAACTAGAGGAAACAACATCCTGATTTTCTCTGACCAAGCAGTGGTTTCCTCTGAGAATTCATGGAAAGTCAGAGGCAGGGGAAGCCAAATAAGTTATTGTTGTTCCTGCAGCAGTATTCCCTGCTCAACGTTTTGCCCATCCCAGGCTTCCAGCTCTTCCATTAGAAAAGATAAGCTGTGTTTGTATTTCAAGTTAAGCACAGGAGCATTTGCAGAAGACTAACTTACTGTTTCAAATCAGTTGTGTTCTGTCAAAATGCAGCAAACTTTGAAACCTCAAAACCCTGACACACGTTCCATTTTTTTCATTGGTCCTGGGAAGGATTCTGCATCTGAAGTGAAATCCAGATTTTATTTTCTGAAGCATTTTTATTTTAAAATGCCTTTATAATATTTCCCATTCACTTATGTTCGTTAGATAGATATACAATTAAAATGACCATTTAAGTTGACATCGTGTTTCTCAAGTTTCAAAAGCACTTGATTGGAAACAGATGAGGAATCATGGCTAAGGATGGAAATTTCTGTGCTAAGTTTCACTTCAGTTGGCATAGCAATTATTTGCCATACGAGTTCACTTGGAAGAAAGCGCTCTCTTCTGCTGCTACATGCAGGCAGTACCTAATGGACTCAGATCAATGCATAAGCGGAACAGATCCCAAAAGCAGCTCTTCCATGCCAGTTATTCAGTTCCAAGATACTCACCTGACCATCTGATACCTTTTCTCCCCTCAGGAGATGCACGTGGCCCTTGGAGTGCTACAGATGACACAACCCTCACTTTCCTCCAAAATGGGAAGGGAAATACCACAAAGGTAGTGTGAGGTACATTTGTGAGGAGGGTATCTGGTTCCTGGATGTGCTCCATGGAGTAAGAACTTTGCACTCCAGTAAGGGTTTTGACACACAGGGAGGTAAGGGATGGACAGGGACACGATCAGATGACCATTACTTTGCAGAACCATTTGTCTATTAAGAAAACATGCTTCTTACTCGGCATAGCATAATATTAGATCAAATAGAGATTTTCAAATCCTTTTAAAATTAAATGTTTATTACGTCTCTGAACTAAGGCCAAGATAAGAACTCAAGAATCCTATAGTTTCAGTCAGGACAGTGTGAATCAAGGGCAGAGAAATCACTTAAATGGGTGCCCCACTGGACACTGAAGGAAAAACTGATGTCAGTGATGGGAGTCATCTTGATGTTTGTCACAGTATTTGCTTCAATTGTGCAGCTAATGGGAAGCACAAAGAAGCTGAGAAGGAGACACAAAACCTGCAGCTTTTCCTGTAACAGGACTTTTCAGGTTAGCAACAGTGTTTAGTGTTTATAATTATATTCTCATCAGACAAGGCCACTAGAATTGAAGGCTGGGATTATTTTGCAACAGAGAGCTTAAAAACTCACTAGAAAGTGAATAAGAACTTAGCAGGAATAGGAGATATTCACTCAGGCAGACTTTTGTCTTACTGAAGATTCCCCTGAGAATCAGAGATTTAGGGTTTATTGCTCATTTTCCCAGTGACTCAGGTAATAATTCTATGCAGTTTCTGCAAAGCATTGTTCAGCTAAGCCTTCAATGCAAGTTGTCAGCTGGTTCAGTAAAGGACAAGGAAAGACACTGGAAGTGGAATTTATAGCTGTTCTGTGACTGCACTATGAAGTAATTCTAAGCACCATTAGAAAAAAAAAAAGTTTTAAAGGACCTCTCTCAACCCCTATTATCTGGGGAAAAAATACAATGTATAACTTCTTAAAAGCTCACCTCCACAAAGATAAGAAAGCCCTCCTGATGCTATCACATGCACACTAACAAAGCCAGAAGAGAAAATTCAATGTTAAAAGTTTTTCTTTTCCCAGCAACAACTCGCTTTCCCCTCTTTCTTCTCATTTCAGCTCAAGCCAAGTTGGAGGAAGTACCCCCAAGTAAAACTGCTACCATTACAAGCACTGGAACTGCAAGGAGCTAGAGTTACTTTCCTTTCAAAGCAGAAAGGATAGCCACAAAAATCTAAAGGCACACACACAGAATCCTCACAGGGGACAGACCAAGCTCTGCTTTTATCACCAGAGTGCCTGAAATGAGCAAATGGCTTCAACCATACAATACTGGCAAATGTCTTCAGCTACAAGCAGCCACATTTGAAGACTTAAAAAGCAATAGAAAAAGAGGCAGCAGCTTGAGCAAGAGGGTAAAGAGAGCTGAGGGAACAGCAGGAGGGATTCAGCACCTTGCAGAACTGATCCTTCAGACATGACTGGCTACTGCCTATTAAATCCTGTGTCCAGCTGGGGATATTGCCCCACCTTCACTCTGTTAAGATAAAACAGTATGTTGAGAGTTTGCAGAAAAGTTCTTTTACAGACACAAATTATGTGAACTTTTCATTTGGCAACTGCTGGCAGTAAGGCTGTGCTCCAAGTTACCTGCAAAAAGAAAACTCTCAAGTCAGAGAAGCTCTTTTAGCAGCACACTTGGCCAGCAGAAGGTCTACAGAGCAATGGCCAAAAACACGTACACAAAAGCAACAACAAAACATCACATCATCAGACAGAAGTAGCTGCAAAACTCTAAGACAACATATATTTTAATGGTGACACAGCTACCAGTTCTGAGTTTCTTATGTCAGTTTAAAATCTCATTAAAGTTTATTGGTTACTTATTGAAAAAAAAAAAAAAAAAGAAAACGTGACCTCTACTTCCTATTACAGTCAGTAGGTCGAAATGATCCCTGTTTGATGATATCATCAATGACATTTTAGAGATTTGGTCCTTAGCAAGAAACAAAGATGACTGGATCATTATCAAGCACAAAGCTTGTACTTAACCTCACTACACATCATTGCCTGTACCAAGACTGACAGCTATAAAGGGAATCAGGACTGTTCCACCAATTTCGCAGTACCATTCTGTCTGCTTCAACTGTGATGTTGCTTTCTATCAGGAAGTTCACAAGGAAGGTTTTGCAGCAGAAAACTAGGGAAAGAAGAAGCTCTACAAGTTTTAGATGTTGGAAATCGATAACAACTGGAGGAAGAGAGAGAAAAGAGATGCCACTTGTAAGTAACGTTCTGGCATTTGCTTTACCTATTGATTAGCAAGGGCAACAAATGCAGATGAGGAGGATAGAAGAGCTGATGATAGAAAAATCAATGGCTTCTTTACAGGAGACACTCAATAGAGTGAAGGAAATTTGCCATTCTGCAGAAATCACTTCAGGTGGATGTGGACTGTTACTGTCTCCCATTTCCCAAAGAAGGAGAATGCTGCTGCCCATGTCTTTCACCTCCCACCTACCTCTCATTAGCTTGCACAGCTCTGAGCTCTGTGGAGTAAGAAGAGAGAAAAAGCCCAGCACTACTCATGAGCCTGCTGCCAACACGCTGGTTGGCCTTGGGCCATCATTTCTGTAAAATAACTCAGAAGATACCTCTTCCCACCACCTAAGTGCTGTGCTGCTAATGCTTACGTGGTGTTTTGAATATAGCAAAGAGTAGAACAAGCAGCTGTTACTATAAATTCACAACTGACCACACTTTATTAAGCTGGAACTGAGGGAAACCTCAAACTCACTGTGATCTATTTGCCAATTCCTTCATTTATTTTTCTGTATACATAAACACATGCAGGGGGCTAAGACACTTTAGTTAGATCCAGTAGATCTATTTTACGTCATTATATCACCATAATTTCATCTTCGTACTGACACTGCTTGATTGAGTCTGTAACCTGGATCCATGATGGCTGTGCCCTGCCAGCCAGAGCACTCACCAGGTTGACGAAGTCCTGGTAGCAGATCCGCCCCTCTGAGTTGCTGTCTGCCAGGGCCAAGAGGACCTCCAGCTTGTGAGGGTCCAGCTCTGAGCCGTGTCTCTGGAGAAGGGAACGAAACTTCTCCGTGCTGATATAGCCGGTGTTGTCAGGATCAAACTGGAATAGTAAGGGAAAGCGTCAGGATTAACCATTCCATGTTACATAAAACTCTGACCTCCTATGTATTCTTTATGTGCTGCAAACCTACAGGCATCCTGAGAGCTGCTGGATGCTCCAGTGATCTTCGGCTTCTTTGTACTGCCAAGGAAACTACAGAACACCCTGTTGCAGAGATGAGCCAATCCATGTGTCATTATCCCACTTCCACACAAGCTTCAGGTAAGTTGTCTCTCCTCACCCTTCCTTCCTCCCTCCCTCCCTATCAATTCTCTTGGCAATTTTTTATACCCTACTCTATCTGGACTATCAAGCAGATGGGAGATGAAGCCTGTGAGACAAAGCATACTGGAATGAGTTTTACACCTATCTTTCCTAACACAATTTCAACACAGGAACATCATCCCTGCTCATGTACTTTCTGTTCAGTCTTCATGATAACTTTCCAGATCATCTTTAACTTCAACATTTAAGTGCTTTCAATGCTGAAGAGCTCTTTAGAGATGAATTGGAACAAGACTTTGGACAGAAAGCAAAGCATTAAGCCATACTATAAATAGCAAGGCAGCCACATGCCTATTTCAGAATATAAATGAGACTCATTAGAAAGAAAGTCCCAGGTGAGATTTAGAGGGAATCCCACTCTGACCAAAAAAGTCACTGTTTTCTGTCAGTCCAAATGGTTCATCTCCTAAAAGTGACACTGAACAAAAGGAGACAGCTTTGCAAAGTTGTCCGAACTTAGAACTGCTTCCAGCCCCTAACTGGCATGGAGCTCCCCAGGGCACTCAGCCAAGGGCTGCCAGCGCTCCACCAGGCACGCTGCCCCAGCAAAGCCTGCCCTGGCACCACGCTGAGCATGTTTGTTTCTTTTGTCTTTGAAACTGAGCGCATGCAAGCGGCCAGACGATCCAGCACTGGCTGTGGTGCAGTCTGAGCTCTGCCAGCTCTTCGTTGCTGGGAGATTTGCCTTTGATTTCCCAAACTTGGCTCTGAGTAGCCTGGTGCTTACTGGCCTCCTTTTGTAGATAATGATATCGAGCTTGTTGGCTAAACTGAATGGCTGTCAGGGGCAGGGTGGTCAGGAGAGAGTCTTTTCATGGTAACATTTGGGACATAAAGAGCCTTGGCAGAGCCCAAAAGTTCCTGACAATCCTCACTCTTTCCTAACAGAACAAAAGCTGAGCAGGCGCCAGGCCTTCAATCAGACACAGCGGAGTAAAGGCTGCCTTGGCAAGGGAGCGGGTGAGCAGAGCGATGTGGCAGAGGATGCAGCCTGCCAGCAGCAGGGCTGGCACCGCTCTGCCATCAGCAGAACAGCTAAAGTAATATCCTCGAGCACGGGCAGCTTGTTTAGAGGCTGCAGCACCACGTGTGAGGACTTGAAGGACTTGGCGCCGGTTCCTTCTGGCTTAAGCCAAGTACTTTTCTCCCACTGGTGACTGCTACCACTGGCTGCTTTGTAGAGAAGGAGCTGCCTAAATGGAGCCGGGAAGATCACAGTCCCTTGCTGGAACAAGATATTTTGTCAGAAGCTGCTGGGGGAATTGGATTACACAAAACAAGACAAACCAAATGACCAGCAGGCAGTCAGATCTGGGTACTCGCTATCTGCAAAGGGTTCTTCTGTCCTTGTGAGGTGGCCTGGATGTATGCTTCCTGACAGTTGGCACCCAGAGCCAAAGGTGGATTTCATCAGCTGTTTACTGTTAAACAAGGGCTTAGTATTAATCCCTGGACAAGTTTGGCTCCACTACTTCAGTCACCCCAATTTAATGCTTTGAATTAAACTGAATCTTAAAACCAATTCAAATATTAGGGCTTCTCCACAAGGCTCAGCTCTGATACTTTCTGGCTCTTGCTGGGAAGTTGCAGGCAGCTGACTTTTGTGATTCCTAATCCCAGAAGCAAATAAAGGAAATAAGTATTAAATATGTATTATTAGCATAATACCTGAGATGACCTTTCTCAAGGGAATCAGCAGAAGCAGAGAGATGGCTCATTCAGTGAATGGAACTAACACCTGCTATCCCACAGGCTGTACTGTTTTCATCCTTGTTTCCTAAAAACGTTTGGCCCAACCACAGCTCTACTTAAGTATATCTGGGCATTTAGAATGTATCTTGTCTAGGATAAAACCTTTTGCTCTTTGAAGGCTTAAATGCCTCCCAGCTTGAGGGCCAGGGTCAGTAAGAGAAAAGTGGGAATCTCCCCCATGCTGTGAGCTCACTTTTTGACTTTGTAGAAAGACCAATGGCCACAGCAGTGGGAAACATCAATATTCCTTCAAAGGTCAAAAGAGATACAAGTGCTGAAGCATGCAGGCTCCCAAAGCACACAGAGCTACTCAGATCACAAAACACTTTCCCCAGACTTTGTTCTGCTTTAAAGCGTGCTGAAAAGAGACACTTAGTGACCAGGAACAGAGATTACATAAGCAGTTCCAAACTTCCAACCAGCCCACAAGGACAAAGGTTCTGCTGCTTCTCTCACCAACACGGCGTCAGACATCAACACGCTGTCGCTGCCTTAGGCAGCATGTTTCCCTCGTTCACATTACTATGTGTAATTTTCATTTTGGCTAAGCTAATGATAACAATTAGAAATAAGTTGGAAATAAAACTTTGGATTTGGGCAGTGTGAAAGAGAACAGTAAATAAGTGGCATCTGAACTGAAAATGTCTGCCTCAGAACAGGACTAGAATACAGCTTCCATTGACAACCTGGAACAGAATGTTTTACTGTAAACCCCATCTGTAAGAGAATTCTCTTATTTTTAAGTATTTTTTCTATCAAATCAAATAAAGACACTTTAAACTCATCTGTCTCCACAACACTCAAAATCCATCCCAACACAGCAAACCACCTCAAACCCGCTTCTGATATTGCAGCTAAACACAGAAATCGAGGAGTTGAGCCGGTCCTGCAGAACAAGCCTCTCCACGCACAGCAAAAGCAAGCTGTGACAGCACACTCACAACAATTGGGTCCATCAATTAAAAAAAAGAGGCAACTGACCTTTGCTAGGCGCTTCATGTATTTATCCATGATGATCCACTTCTCCCACAAGCTCAGTCAAGCACCTTTGTCTCAGAGAGGCTGCACTGAGCTCCAGCCCCACAGGGCTGAGCCTCCCAGCACAAAGGCAGCCCAGTGGCTTCCTCAAGCTTGGTTACTTCTGCCTCTGCTAAATGTACACGTACTTGGACAGACAAGTGCAACCCAACCACTGCAGGGCTAAGGAAGGCCGACTGCCCCCCTCTACTCCCAAACAATGGGATACTAACGGCAATTTCATGCAAGGTTTCCTCCAGATTTCAATGACAATCACTCTTAACTCCCTTGATCCTCAACCAGGCTCTTAAGCAAAAATGTAAATATGTTAATGACTGTAGCAGCCATCTGACCCAAGATCTTAATTCCCTAGCCCAAACAACCTGGGTTTTTTTGTTTGTTTTCCTATTTCTTATTTTAGAGCAAATAGTTCATAAAAGTAAGGACACCACTGCAAGACAAAAATAAGAGGAGGGGGCTCAAAACCTGAATAGAATTAGGAAGCCAGATTAGGAAAGAAAATAATCCCACATTGTTCCTCCTCTTTAATTAAAGACACATCAGCCACGGCTGAGTGAGCAAGTAGGGTGGAGGCTGATGCTGCAGACAGACAATTGGTGTCTTGGGAAAAGGCAGGCACTTCACACAGCACGGCCAGCTGCTTCTCTGCTCCGTGGCAAACAGCCCTCTGGGGCATCAGTGCAGCTGGAGAGTCAACAGCTGAACTGGGCACAATGTGAGGGTGCTTGGCTGGGTTTGGAGTTGCAGATCTGACCCAGGAGCAGAGAATTTCCTACCAACCGTGGTTTCTCACATTGAGGGGCTTTGTCTTGGCATGGAGAGAATATGTCACTCCAATCATAAGTTCTCTTCATAATGGGCAGTGCTCCAAGAAATTTATCTAATTTGGATGTTAGCTGGGGATTGAATTATTCCCTTCAAAATAGAATTGTTCCATGGTTCAGCAATGCCTTCACTTGTGGAAGAGACCAGCCTGGCTGTCAGGCCTCCTGGCACTGCCCCCAGCTCTGCTCTGCACTACGAGGCAGGTTCCAAAAAGAAATTGCCCCGAGTTTTAGCCACTCCTCTTGAGACACAGAAATGGCAACTGCTGCTTTATCTTCCACCACAAAGGAGCTGTCAATAGAAGGCCTGCTTCTTGCTCACATGTAGGCTTCTTCCCATGACTAGCACTAGAAAGGAGAGCCAACTGTGTGTTAATTTTTTTCATCTCTGATGGGTTCAAAAAGAACTCAGATATGCATGGATATGTAGCATTTCATGCTTTGATGAAAATTAAAGGAATGACAAGACAGAAGGTGGAACTGCCTCATAATATCCAGGGGAGGGCAGAAGAAAGGTCTGCTTTAACAGTTTCATCACTACCTGGTGGCAATGACTTTCCCAACAACTTAATGATCCTGCTGTCTCTTCTAACAGGATGAAGTGCACATGTGAGGAGGAACCCTAATCCAGAAGAGATGAAGGCCAATGTATACCCTTTCACCTCAAAATTCATCTTTTCACCATTAAGTCACCAAATCCGAGTCTCATGAACATGTGTGGCAAAATGTTAGTGCTGGCTTCAGTGATGTACACTTTCTTCCTTTGTTAATAATGAATTCAACCACCACTGCTCAGTCAATACGAAGTGATTACGGGCTGTCCAGCTGTACTTTTAACACATGCTAGATTGCTTTGACCTGAGGTGAACTTGAGGGCTGGAAACATCACCCAGCTCTCAAAAGCCAGATTATATTTAAGCACAAAAGAAATAACCTCACTAACTCACCAGACAGGGCCCCTAGACATCACCCACTCCATAGGAGAGCTGCTGTAAGAGAGCAAAATACTTTCCAGCTCAGCATTTACGGTGTCTGCAGAACACACAGCCCATCACCTGGATTTGTGTAACTGTTTCTCTGCGTGCAGCACATGGCAAAGTGGAAATGGAGGGAGCTGGTCTAAGATGCCCTTTTCTTTGGAGATTCAGGAATGCACCACTGTAGAGTTATTAAGCAAACAGGAAAGAAGGTTTTGGGAAGGTTTGATACTTGGTGTTGCAGACTTCTGGAGTGAGCCAACAAGTCTCTCAGAGTGCCTTGACTTCCCTGTCTACAAGGCAAAAGCGATGTAGCTGTGCCTTCATGGCCCTGCACAGTGAGTGCTGGGTAGCAGTTACAGAGCATGACAGGGTGATAACTACAACAACAAAGTGCAATTAGCAAGCCACAAGGCCAAGCAGTACAGGGAGAACATGAACACAGATGGCCTTCTGCCAAGGTTTCACATAGAGAAACTAATCAGCCTTTCCAAAACCAAAGCCAGTGACGACTGGGACAAGGGCCCATCAGCCAGACACCACAAAGAACTCCTGCCCTTACCTCCCTGACTGTAGAATTTTAGATCCTGGTCCAAGCAACTACGGATATACAACAGACTAAGCAAAGCCTGCATTCAGAGACCCCAGGAAATTCTTTCCCTGCTGGGAAAGCCTATCATGCTCAGGCAAGTACCCAAAATCCACGTTTCCACCACCAAGAACATTTTTAAATGCAGCTCTCTTCCTTCTCCTTCCTATGTCTGTGGGATTCTGAATGCAACTCCTCCAGAGACACAGAGAGGAGAGAGCCAAGATGCACTCACAGGGCCTGCTGAATCAGCTTTCAGTCTTCTGCTGCCTCAATGACCCACCACTCTGAGCAACCCCGTTGCTGTGCTCCAGATCAGCCTCCTGGCAGAACAAGCACAGGAATCAGCCTCCAGCCTGAGCTGGGAAATCACAAAGCCTTCAAGCCACCCAGAACTAAATTATTCAAAATAGGCCACTGTGCTGGCTTTGAAACCAAAGCCACACCCTAAAAAGAAGCCAGGGTAAACAGAAGCTCCATTACCAGCAACACTGACGAGGAAGACGACGTAGCACTGAAAGTGAGGGAGATAATTACATGATTAATGAGATGGCACGGGTGGCAGGAGATGCCCTCCATTCTGCCACAAGACTTCATGCAGAAAGATGTGTTTATAGACTCAGCCTTCTCCAGCTCTGCTTCTTCCTCTTCTATTATTTATGTAACTGCATTAAGACTAATGGAAAGAAGCCGAGGCACTCTGAAACAATGTTATTTATTTATTTATTTTTAGATGGAAATATGGTTTTTAATCTTGACCCTGGGCTGGTCATACTGCACATTTTGTTGGATAGACATCCTCAACCAATGCAACAGGCCAGGCAAGCAGGGCAGCTTACAGCTCAGTCTCGAAAGTCATAAATCTTACATCACCAGTCCAGCCCTGCTGACTAACTGGACAACCACAGGCCAAATCTCCACATAGCTTTGTCTTTGCATGCTTTGCTGGTCTAGGTTCTAACATTTCCAACAACAACAACCAGCCCAAATACAGACTTTAGAAGAAATAAGCAAAGATACAGGTTAACAACCATAATTAGAGAGCTAGCGTAATTGAGAGAATAGAAGTCACATTCCTCAGCAATAGAAAATTTAAAGTGACTCAACTCCCCAACCCCAGAACTGCAACAGCTGAAAACAAAGGAGAAAACAAGGCAGGATGGAGAGACAGGAAAACCAGACTGAAAATGACGTTTAGGACATGGCAATACTTCTCTGATTCATGCATCATTCTTGCAACGCTGGGAAGTGGGAAGAGCCTTCTCACCTGCAAGAGAGAAATCTTCCTCAAACAGTCCCACTGGGGATTAATTAGCCCACCAAGAGAGATGAACTTCTAGCAGACCATCCTCATAGAGCCTGCTGCAGATTGGATGGTCACAGAAAAAGGAGAGCACAGACACAAAAGGAGGACTGGGGAAGGGGCAGGAGGAGAGGGCAGACCAGGCAGGCTGAGAGGAAGCCCAGATGAATGGAGAAAGGCAGGCAGGGATGTGAATGAGCAAAAAGGTGATGAATGGTAAGGAAGGCACAGAGCTTTACATAGGGCAGAGAGCAAAGACAGGCCTGAATGGAAAGAGTGAAAGATGCTGCTTGAATGGAAGGGGGAAGAGGGAGGAGAAATGAGGCAGAGAGAGAGCAGAGCAGCACACAGTTAAACACTGCAAACAGAATAGCTTCCCACACAGACTTGACAAGGCCTTAAAGAGAGGGAGACAAGTAACACAGCATGAACTTTAATCCAGGAGCAGAAAAGCTGCCTGGAGCAGACAGTGTTACCATCGTCTACCCCTGCATAATCCCTCCACCATCAGACACCTTCTTTGCCCCCAGTCAGCAGATTCTCATGAACCCAGCACAACTCAAAAAGCAGCCACCAAAGGCCAAACAGCCCCCATCAAAAGGGGTTGTAGTAAAACTGAGCCACTGACGTGGAAATAGCTGGTGGGATAAAGCAGCAAGATAATTACAAGGATCAACCCAACAGATGCAAGTGTAACGCTGTCCAACTACATACAGTTTGCATGTGCAACACAGAAACACTGCTTATCATCTGTGCTGTCTACAGAGCTTCCCACCATTTTCTAACACCAGAATAATGTTTTCAAAACAAAACTTTTCCAGGTAAAATTTGGAGATGTCAATCATGCCAAGACTTTCCCGTGAATCTGCCTTAGCTTTCAACACTGATCATTTAGAGGAAATTCCCTCAAATTCCATAAGGTCAATATAGTGGGCAATAACATTTTTAAAGTTTTTCATTAGAAAATTGTCATTTGTGTTTAGGTAATGTGAACCCAGGGCAGTGGCCTAATTCACCCAAGGATGCAGGAGACTTAAAACATGACTGTAGATGAAATGAGTTGCTTCTGCTCCAGCCACCTCCATGTAGCACTCCTACCTAGTAACAGACTAGTAAAAATTGGAAATTGCCAAACATTCCTGGGGGGATTTTTAAGTAGGATTTAAAACAGACAAAAGGTCAAAGCACTCCCAGGAAGTACATTGAGGTTGATGATATCTACAAATGAGATGTTCAAGTGAGTCTGTTGGAAACAGCAGGGACGTGAGGCTGATGTGTGTTTGCACAGGAATACACAAGCATACAGCAGTGCTAGAGGGACAGCAAGAGTTTGTAGAAAGGATGCTCTGGCAAGCTTTGAACACTGCAGCTTCACAGGACAGTTGAGCCCACGAAGAAATGTAATTGCGAACAGAAGAGTGTCTTAGTTTTCTATCTATTAGCCTGGGTACTAGCACATCACATTACATACAGCACTAGGCAGGAGGGTGAGAAAATATGAATAATTCTCAATTTAATGAAAGGAATGTGAGCTGCACAGCTGCTGCAGTTCAAGCAAGCTCTAACAGCACCAGCCATTGCTTTGGGTCAAAAGATCATACCAGTTCAGCCTGCTTCCTGATTTGCACTCCATCCCAGCTGCCTTCCTCTCCCTTTAGTGCCTGCCTGCAGGAACGGCTAGCTCTCTGGAAGAAATCCAAACACAGGCAGGAGAGGTTACAAGTACTGTGGGGAATGACAACACAAGGCAGTTCACTATTTAGTCTAGAAGCATTCAAACAGGGTCAGCATCTACTAAAAACAAATGCTTACATACATAAATACTATGCAGAAGACAGATTTCTTAGTTGGGACATTCAGGAGCTCAGGCATGCTGGAGGTTGCTGGAATCTACATCTCTGGGAAGTTGCAGCTGTTACCTCTGAATCAGACAGACTTTGCTGCCAGCAGCCAGTGACTGACAAGTCATCCCCTTCCAGAAAGGGCTGCTGCAGCATCCATGAAGGAAGGAACCAAACTGCCCCCCTCCCCCCAACCCACATCCAGATGGAATTCTAGCTCTTTCCTGCTCCCCAGATCTAAGTGTCCCATATCAGACAGCCAAGGCAAAACCACTACCACAGGCTAGTCAATCCTTTTACGGGACAATTAACTCAGGACAGTTGCAATGACTTCCTGACAATGTTGGTCTTTGTATAAGTCAACAGTAAATACAGACTGAGATGTTTTGTAAGGGTGGAGGGCAAGAGAAGGGCCGAGAGGACAGTGATGATAGTCCTGTCTAAAAGCAGTAATGCTCTTGGAAGTGCGGAGCTGATGGGCAAGGAAGGAGGCAGATACTGCAAATAAAAATCATTGACTGGAAGTCTGAAAAATACTCAGGGAAGCACAGCCATACAACAGATCCATGGAGCTGTCTCCCCACTTTACAATCTTCTCTCTACAAAAAGAGAAACTTTCGTAGCATTTATCCAGCTAAGGATCTCAGTCCACAGAGTTCGGGCATCCCAGAAGAGCTTCTGCAGAGCCAAATCTGGACATGATACAAACACCTCACCCAGAGCATCCACACACCCAGCCCTGCAATGACAGCTCTGGGTTACCTCAGCGCTTTTCAGCCCCACGAATCTCATACAAGCGCTCTATTGTTGTAGCCTTCCAGGGCCCGTGTAGCAGCCACGGAAGAAACCTAAACAAAAAGTCATCAGCCCCTGAAATCCTGTCATACAAACAAGAGTCTTCCCACCCACTGCCACAGGGACTGAAAGGAGAGGGACTGAACCCCCCTGCCCACCCCTGCCTGGTGGTCTTTTTGTTCCGTGACCTTCCCCTGCACAAACACAACCCCATAACAATCAGACAGGCAACATAATGCGGCAGTGCCGGCTTTCCCAGCCCTTCAAGGCGAGCTGAGGAGGGAAAGGAGGGAGAGCTAGGGAAAGCCAAAGGGACATAGGGATGAAGAACACCTGGGCAATGAAATAACAAGCAGTGTTACAATTCCTACCTCACAGTTCGGTAAGAACACCCTTAATGAAAGAAATAAAAGAGACGCTATCTCAAAGAGCTTAAAATGACAGAGGAATACAAGCCAGTGAGATTTTCATATAATAATAATAATAATAATAATTCAACATTTCTAAACTCTGTGTATAACTTTCAACATTACCCCCAAGAAGCCCTAAAAATTGAGCCCCTTGTTGCAAACTCTGCTGGTTTTACTCATTTGTCTTTGAGATTTAAATTTACAGACGTATTAGACGTAAGGTGCCTTCAGGCCCCACAGTGTCCTTGCAAGGAAACAGATTCAGTTTGCTTAATGGTAGGACGTACATCTCCTCTGGGAAAGGACAAAAGATCCCGAGGCCTTGTTAGGGGCAGATCAGAAAACCAACAGAGCAAGAGGAAAGCTCCTATCTTCTGAAATGTCAGCGGATTCTCCCCAGCATTTTGTGTGTGTAAAGGAAAAGGCAGACTCCACAGGAAAGCAAACCAAATAAAGCAAAAAGAAATATAATCTCTCAAGGCCTGGATTCAGTGAGCTTAGTGGGGCCTTCAGCTGTTCTTCAGGGCATTGGAAATACAGGCTGAGTACTTTTAGAAGTGCAGGAGCCTGTGCTTTCTGAGATCCTGGCAGCCAAAGTGGTAACAGAAAGCAAGCAAAGCTGCAGGAAAGCACTTGTGTGATTCACAGACATATTGCCCCCTAGGGAGCACGTTACAGTAAGAAATGACATCTCAGCTACTGCCCCTGCCCCACAGTGCTGTTATCATTACCCACATCCTTTATCAAAGCACTGCAATTGTACAGTAGAAAACCACCTAATGATGCAGGTATGACAACACTTCCATGGGGTGATGCAGCTGAAGTAAAGAGAGTCTTGTAGAGCCACACAGCTGCTGGGTGCACAAGGCCACATCTCAGCAGCTGGCTGCAGTAAGGGGAGTGGAGCTGCAACCAGTTCTTGCCTGTGACCTGACGTGAACTGGAGTAACTGGAAGAGCAGCAGCAATGAGCCTGCACACAACTGGCAAACTGCCCTCTGCAAGGAGACCGCCCCTCGTCAATCCAGTCCAGCCTTAATCCCCTGTGGAAGCGCCCCATCAGCACCCTGCTAAGAGGCAATCTTTCAAGCCAGATGCTAACAATTAACAATAGCAAAGATGAGGAATGAGAGGATAGATGGAAAATGAATACAACCACGTTCTGCTCATCACAGTGAAAGTCTTGGAGGAGCTGGACAGGAGACATACAGGTAAGATTTTTCGTGTTGTTTAGCCCCACAGTAACCACTACATATAGACATGCACTGGACAGTAACTACACTGCACCTGCAGCAACAGATGTGAGGCAGTGACAGTCACTATTTCTTCTCATTTGAAAGGAAGTACCATGGCCCAGCTGTAAAGCTGCTCTGGGATCTGCATTACTTCTGTTCCACACAGGATAAAAACAACCCTGCACTGGTACGAGATGTGAACTGTGAGTCTGAGTATTTCCCCATCAGAGAGGGAAGAAGTGTGCTTTTCATTCAGCTCTTCCTATGTACAGATATTGCAGCAGAAGCCATCTTCAAAAATAGGGTTACTCAGGCAATAGCAGAACTTCAGCACATTTACCACGCAAACTACCGCAGCTACCAACCCATAGCAGACTGCAAATCCCTGCTGCCTCCACCCAAAGCTTGGTGCTTCGCTAATTAAAATAACCATAGAAACCATGGGGAAAAAGGAATATCCAGACTTGAACGATCTTTCCCCTTGCCACAGCTCTGCAGTGCAGATCACAACATTCTCTGCATATTTGCTGCTTCCAATCCTCGTCCCAGGTTGGCAATAAGAGATGAAGAGCTGAAGTGTTTGTGTCTCAGAGCTCAGGGAAAAGCGAGAAGCAGCAATGATTTCAGAGTGCACCTCTCAACATCACCACCACGTTATTCACGTGCTTGAAAACTGAAATTTATCACATAAACACTTTCCCAGTGTTGGCGTATGCTGTGTTTGCTTTAATAAAATCCTCAAAAGAAAACAAATACTTGCACACCTTAACGCTTAAAGAAACACTAAAAAAAATAAAATAAAATCAGGAAAAGTCCTTACCCTTCTGAAATTAGTAATGAAATCAGCATGGGGCCCAAAGGAAGCAAAGGGGCGGCCCTTCAGAAGGGCCATGATTTTGTCTTGTGTTTAAAACCCCACAGTGGCAGATCCATAAAGACCAACAGAATCCTTTCAGTCATGTACATCCCACCATGGAAGCATAAAATTTGTCTTTTCCTGAAGAACAGTTTATGAACAGATGAACACATCTCCAAGGACTTATTCCTATGGACACCATGAATCTGAACTGCAATGCTCTGTTTTCAAATACTGGGTTTCACATTTTCACAGCTTCTTTGGAATGACATTTGATACACAAACGGTGTAAGTGATACTCACAGATACAACAGCCACTCCTCTATAACCATATGGCCTCTCTATCAGCATTGCTTTCGTAGCAAATATAGCCTGAGCCACTGAATTCAAACAAGAGATATTTAGGCGACTTAAAAATTCAAGCATGCCATTGCCATGCAACATTAAATGCATTCATTTCTATGAGCATCAAATTCTACCTATTAATGGATCAGCCATCCTTTGCAGCTCCCAATTTACATATCCAGCCTGCAAGCTGCTGAGGGGCCACTGGGTGTGAAATACATTAATACATTAAATCAGAAAAGAAGAAACTAAGCTCACCATAATTCAACTTAATGGTCACATTTTCTTTATATGAAGCACCACCAAGTCCATGACTTACAAACACACAGCCCAGGAAGGCACCCCAGATGCAATGGGAGACTGAACACCCCAGAGATTGTAAATGCAATACATGCAGTATACAACTGAAATGCATTCAAGTTCCATGCATCCTACATCCACCAGGTCACTAAAGCTTATGCTACTGCATACTAAAGAAGACAGTTTACCTGGACATATTTTACAACCCTAGACAAACTCTCAGCTCTTTTGCCAAACCAGACATTATCATCCTTAACGTAACAGCTCTTTTAATCTTGCAACAGCTAAAGTAGTGCTGGTACATCTATTCTTTGTCATGGTTCAGAGCAGTGATCTGATATCACACCTACAATTCACTTTTTTTTTTTTGTGCATAGCTATATGGAAACAGATGAAAGAGCAGCACACGCACCTTCTATCATCCTACATAGGTGAATGAGCCTCTCCAGTGTCCAACCCAAGGCAATTACAGCCACAGCAAAAAGAAAGATTTCTATTTCAAGTCTGTTGAAATAAAAGTCAGCAGAGGGATGGACATGGGACAAACGTCATGTAAAAACATTCTCCTTTTTCTTAACTGGGCACCATGCAGTTATGCAGCACCTGGGGGAGTGAGGGGCAATCACAAACCCAGCCTCTTGTTAGGTCTGTAGCAGCCTGTCCTCCACTGTAACAGGATACTGACAGTGATCTTATTCTCTGCTCCAACTTGTGAAATTAATTGAACTGACACTGGAGAATGAGCTTTGAAGTCCTTGAAGGAGCCCCGCTGCAGTGCTGAATAAGGACAATTCCCAACAGCCCACAGCCACTGCTACGATGCAAGCAAAAACAAAAGCAAAATCAAAAAATGTACAGTGCAGAATAATCAAGCCCTGATTTGTAACTAAAATGTTCAGAGAAAGGAAACTGGATATGGAAGGTTAATGCGGAGTTTCATCAGGAGTCTTTCCCAAAAGTGACAGAACTGCAGCCAGCAATCAGGTGCTCCTTGGTCCAGCACCCAGGCTGCTGGGTGAGACCCACATCTTGTTCACTCAGGCAATCTCACAGGCATCAGCTACAGAAAATCTGCAGAAAGGAAGGGCAGAATTAGGTGAGCAGTGGGAAGAAGCAAACACCACTCATTCATTCATAGGCCTTCCTACTTGTTGCCTGCCTCAGACATCACAGCAATAAGCACCTGTTTCAGAAAACAGCAAAAAAAACTCCACATGTAATCCAATCAAGACACACAATAAAGTCATAGAGGTTGATCAGATCTGAGACATTAGGTCTCTTTCTGTTACTTCTGAGAGACATATCTGGTGTGCAATACCAGTGAGATGAAGATCAGGCTGAAACACCCACTTGATCTAGTGAGCCCCAAAATCCCAACGTTTTCCCTTCCTATAGGAAGTTTTCTCCTTCCTATAGGTATGGAGTTTTACAGCAATCAGCCAAGAAGCCTGTCAGGAGAAAACTACATTTAATACTCTGGGTTTGAAACAGAACATTTCTGAGTAAAAATAGCTCCCTTTTTCACTGTCTGCCAGATCTGGGAGGGAGGTGAAAATCTACAGGGACTTGATTTGATGTGTGAAAAAGCAGTATTCTATAGCAGTGAGTATGCACACACTTCTTTTAGGTCAAATAATAGCTCTGCAATAACACTCAGCTTGGAGGAAAAAACCAGAGCTTGGGATAGATGCATGCTATCTGGCACTGAGTGCCATGACAATCCAAATGCATCCATCAGAAAAAGAAGGGAAAGCTTGTAAATATTTTTTAAAATCTCATCACCTCCCAGTTTTTTCTTTGAGATGCAT
This sequence comes from Tetrao urogallus, assembly GCF_951394365.1. Taxonomy (NCBI): domain Eukaryota; kingdom Metazoa; phylum Chordata; class Aves; order Galliformes; family Phasianidae; genus Tetrao; species Tetrao urogallus. The sequence continues at coordinate 2,537,775 of NC_136831.1, read as the reverse complement.
TCTTTCAAATTCCAAGTATCTGCTCTGGGATTGGCAATCGTGACAATTATCTTACCAAAACATGAGAAAAAGATGTTCTGTCAGTATGAGATCTAGACACAGAACTGGCCAGCACACAACTCCTTCCCCCAGGAAGGGAGAAACCACCTTCACCCAGGTAGATGCAGACAGACCCCCCTCATCTACACCTGTGTAGGGGTGCAGCAGAGAGATGCTGTACTTCACACACCATACTACATGCTTGGTCATTAAATACAGGTTTGTAAGCCTATAAAGTCACTGTTGCTTGCAAGTGCAGAGTAATTTTTTGCATGAACTAGCTTGTTTTGTGGTAGGCCCAAAATTTAATTAGTTTTCTCAGTTTTATTACTCCACATGGTCAAATAACAGCCTGGAGCTACCAGTCAGCTGGAACTGCATAAGGTCCAGAAAATTCTTACTGTGCTTTTCAGGACTGTTTACTATAGCCATAAATCAGCAGCTAGCAAATGACTTTTTGCTCCAGATCTTCTTGGCCACCAGCACCAATCCTAAATGATCCCATAAATCAATGCAGCAAGGGCAACTCTCAGCTCTGGGGCCACAGAGGGAATAAGGTTGGAAGATCTGTTTCAAACACATTGCTATCCTTTGAGAGATAGTCCAGTTATAACACCTTGGGAGAAGCCACCCCATGCTGTGGAAGGCAGTTACTGCAGCAGAAGGCTCCAGTCAGGTGAAGAACATACAGACCAGCCAGCACAGCACAGCCTTTGGGCAGGTTGACTGAACAGCATTGCAGTAGTCACCCTGAAGGTGGGATGTCCAACAATTCCTCCAGAGGCCTGGGACCCTTCTCACACTTGTTTCCAAGTGCTCCACTAGACCAATTCAGAGCACACAGGGTGAAGTTTTCCAGTAGTTTTTGTCAAACTTCCCATTTTCCACCTCAGAGCACATTGATCCTCTCTCTATCAAGCAGTAAGCATGGAGAAAATGGCTCACTGGCTGCAGGCTGCCATCAGCAAGCAGTTCCACCACAATTATACATCACAAACAAGCATGTTACACAAAACAAGGCCTTCATCATCACTGGTGCCTAATTGTGAAGGATCACAGAAGGTTCTTCCTTGGAGAACAGCTCCTTGAAGAAGTGTGTGAGGTGTGATGGCAGCCACAAACAGCTTTGCTTCCAACCACCTCGCTTATTTTTCCCTCGTGCAACTCAGGGAACTCCAGGGTATGCACTGCTTACAGAGGATGTCAAGTATCAAAGAACACAAAGAACAGCTCCTAGAGGGAAGATTGATCTTGCTTGTTTAACATCAGTTTCATACACCATTACTCTTCTCACCAGCAACACAGGGTCACTGCAGACAGCTGTTCCTAAGCAACAGGAACATATACTAAGAATACATACATTCTCTGCATCTTGCCAGTGCTGGGAATTTAATATTTAGAGCTGAACGAACTCAAGGTCCATGTGAGATTTCTGTGCATTCTATTCGTAATTGCACAGCACTGAGAACAACCTACTGGCTCTGTTAATTAGTACCTGCTAAACAAGGTCACGTCCAGAGATCTACAACTCTTCACTGCTTTGTGTTTTTCAAACACGGAAGACAAGTTGCTATCGGGAAGTTCTGTGTTGATCCCGGAGCAGCTGATGAGACTGCAGCAGCAGCCTTTGCATAAGACAGCCCAAGGCAAAATGTCACTCTCAAGGCAGCTCTACTCCGACAGAACACGCCATAAGTAAATAAATAAGATCAAATCCACTCAAATACACACACACACAAAGGCTTTACCGACTCAGAATTACCAGGGAGGTGCTGGAAGGATGCAGCATGCAGGAGACAAGGGAATCCAAAGGAGCTTCAAGGAGCTGAGCAGCCACATTCCAGGGAGAGCTTTGGAAGAGCTCAGCCCATCACTGGACTTTAGCTATTTTGTTTCAAGGTGTGTTGGCACCAAGATGATTTCAGGCCAACACATTGTAGGATACCTAATAAGGTGGCAGAGAGAGATCACAGCTTCCTCGGCTGCTGCCAAACTCAAACATGCCCAATGCTGCATTTAATTTGCAAGTGTGCCCAGGTACATTTGTGCTCACTGCAAATAAACGAAGGTAACAAGAACATCATACTTCCTACTACACACTTTCCAGGTCTGGTAGAGAGTAAGTTTAAAAGGCCTGTAAATGCCAAAGCATAAATGCTGATGGCTTGGAAAAGCACCTCCAAACTGTTTCAACTTGCTAGGCAGCTGGGTTTGTTCCTCAGGAGACAGGATGATCTCTTCCTCCTCTCTCCCTTCCATCATAACAGAGCACATAGCTAGAGCACAATGCACCAGCTGATTTGCAGAAAGGCATCAATCCAGTCTGTGTTTACAGTTTTTTTACCCTGCTTTCTTTTTAAACACGAAGGCTTAAATGTTCTGTTTGCTTCAGTGATTTTCTGTGTGCAACACAGGATTGGAGAACAATGCATTAGCAAAGATCTATGTGCCTAAAACCCACCCAGCACATTCAGCTGGAATGGCAAAACACAGCTACCGCAGCCTCTCACTGCAGCTGGGATCAGGGATACAACAGCCCGAATGCAGCTTGCTGCGCCCCTCAGATGCTACTCTCCAACACACAGGTTTTCAGGAAGCTCAGACAGCAAAGGTACACAAATGTGTAATGAGTAGGAAGCCTCCGAGGCTTTTACAAATCTAGAGACATCAAGCTGCCAGTAACTCACGAGCTGCGTAAGACTGACTCAGCCTCCATGTGCTTTTCAGTGTGTTTCTTAAGACTCCTTAAAACATTTCAGGAGGTGCCTCATTCTACCAGCACAAGCTGCACTGTGCTGCATTTCCTGCACTGCTGATGTCTGGTTCACACTGATGGCTTTTACTTCCAGCTTCATGCTCAAGGCTATCAAGCAAAGCCAGCTGTCAGCATACAGGCTGGTGGGGACTGCAGAGAGGAGTATCCCAGCAGCCAGGGAAAGGGGAGGTGGTGTGGCTGATCACAAACCATTCATGCTGCAGGGATTACTACCAAGCTCAGGGGCTGGCTGGTGTTCACTGTGCAGTGGTATTGGAACACGAAGCAGGAACTTGGGGAATTTTTGCTGCTCACCCTGCAAGAAGTGGGAAGATTAATGATCTCCAGGTAGCTTTCTCATGCTGAGCAATCACTCCAGGCTATCATGGCTAAAAGCCAGATCTTGGCATAAGCCGCAAAGTGTTGGGAGATTGCCATCCATCGTAACAACACTGGGGACAGAAACAGGCTGATCTAGATAGGGTAAAATACAAAGCATTACTCAGCAGAAGTATTCACTGCTCAGTGCCTCAGTTTCCCTCCTTGACTGAAGGGAAGGTAAGTTCCCATCTCCCCTTTCCTGGGGACTGCTGCATTCAAAACAGCAGAAGGCAGCAAGGGGCAGACAATCCAGACAGCATCAGCAAACCAATCTCCTTCAGCAAAACCAGATCCTCTATTACCAGCCCATTCTACCCTTCAAGTCTGTCCATAAGGCAATGAATTTGAAGGGAATCTTTTTTTTCCTAACCCCATAACCCAAAATGAAGGAGTCAAAGGGTTAATGCTGCATGACAAAGGTCAGCGCAGTTTGGGGAGGGAGGAGAAAGGCAAGCATTGTGGTCACAGACAGCAGCTCCCTGCACCCTAAATGCCACTTGAGAAATGTAAAGTGATGGCATTGCTCAGAAAAAAAAGGCCTGAGAGCCCCTGCCTAAATCCCAGGGCTTTATCATTCATAAAAGCCCAGCCCCTTGAGCCATTAATCGTGTGCTCCATGGCTGGCCCCTCAAAGAGCAGCAGATGACACATGCCCAGCTGCCATTGCAGCCCCTCCTCAAGGTAGCAGGGCGGAGGCAGGTGCACCCCAGCGCCCTCTGCTCGAGACTAATCTATTCTCCCTCCTTGTCCTCTGCCTTTCATCTCCTCCAGCAGCCCACGCTGACAACTGTAAATGAGATTAGACTTCAAGGCGTGGGGCAGATGCAGAACCCCCTCTGTGCATTGCCAAGAGACCCTTGTAAAGTGTCTTTCCCCTTTACAATGCACAGCTCGGTGGAGGGGGGAAAAGGGAGAAAGCTTCTAGTCACATTCATAGACATGTCCAATAAGCAGACAAGGCAGACCCTGGTGCTAATCTGTTGTCATACTGAACAGTCTTTCCATCAGCACCTCTGATTCTCCCATCCATATTAGAGTCAAAGTTTATTACTTTCCTATTTCTAGTTCCTGTAACCTCCTCTTTGCAGCACCACGCTGCTCAGATGCAGACAATGATGGGCTCAAATCTAAAGAGAGAGCAGAAGTCCAACATCCAGGTAATGACTTGAAGGTAGCACATGACTCCCACCCACACTGCTGCTCACACAGACATCGTTTCCTATTCCCCATCTTGCAGTTTCTCCTCTGCCTGCTCCCAGTGAGCCACACCAACCAGCAAAGCAACAGAAAGTGGTAAAATCACCAGGCACAAACCTACAGGGAGCTTCCAGCCTTAGCCACAGCCCTCAGCCTGCAACAGCAGCCAGGGAAACTCCTCAAAGGGAAGTGGGATGTTTAGTTCAACAGCATCCCAGTAAACAAGCTGGAATTTCTTTCATAGCATGGGAAATAGTTCAGCTTTGTTAAAGTCTATCCTGAGAAAAGGGGCATGGTTAAAATAAAAGATCATCAAGTTCAACATAATTCCCTTTCTTAGTTACCACCAACCACGATCACAGCTGGCCTGGTTTTATGGATTGCTTTTTGCAATTTCAGTCATGCAGGAACCAGCCCTGGATTTAAGGAGGCTGCAAAGGCAGCGTATTTTCAAGAACATTTTAATGCTTTAGAGGCTGTGACAGAGCAGGTTCAGCTGCACCCACTGCTGGTAGTGTCAGCAACTGAACCTTTCCTGACAAGCACACGCCTGGTCCAGAATCATGCAGTCTCATTTCTGAGCTCAACTTTTCCATTAGCTGCCCACACAGACTGGGTAACTTGGCATCTCTCTGCATTCCCCATAAACTCTGTTCATCTGTTGCCATCACACCCACGTGCAAGTCTCAGGACATAATCCAGGATTCCTAAAGCAGCTGCAACAAAAACACAGCCTGGATTGACAAGCAATAGAATCAAGGTGCTGTGCCAGAGAGGAGGGTCTTTTGGGAGAGCTGCGTGTGGGGCTATTTAAAACAAGTTTGTTGTCATGACTACACGCCAAGGTACGGGTGAGAAGAAGTGAGAACTCCAAGTTGAGGGCTGATAATATAAATTCACCCTTGAAGTCACAGCAACCATGGGGATGAGACAGAGATGACAAGAGCTCTTGGCATCTAAAGCAGCTAAAAGCCACCTCTGGAAGGCAGTTTGGTCCTAATAAGGAACACCATCATCTCAGATAGTCCCTTTTACCCAGTATGGCCGAAGGCTGCATAATACCGATTAGCTACAGTCTTCTCTAAAGCAGGGACACTGGGGACACAGAGTCAAAGCAGGGCACCCGAGGCCTTAGAAAGGACATAGCAAAGCAGGAGCAATCACCCAGCTTGGATTCAAATAGGACATGCATGCAAGGGAATTAACGAGGGATCTTAGTAGCGCACAGAAGTATGAAACTGCCAGGACCAGCTACTGGGATTGTCTCACTTTTGAGATTATCTGAAGATGAGCAAAAGAAAACGTTTTTGGCCACTGAAGAATGCAATACAAGTGGCCGTGGAGAACAGAGAAAGGCAATGCCTTGCTCTGCTCAGAGCCTGGATTCCACACAGACTGTGGTGTGCTCAGTGACACTGCAGGCTCTGCAGAAGGCAGCAGATGCAGAGTTAATGCGTGTGTGGGGGTGGAGGGTGTTTATGAGCACAATAAATAAATGTATGAAACCCTATAAAAGTTCCCATATAAAAGTGAGTTAGAGCTGCTCGAGGGCCATGGCCTCATAATAAAAAATGCATCTCTTCAGCATGGCACGAAGCAGCAGCTGTACTGTAACCTTCCGGCTGCAGCACTGGAAAGCTGCCTGCCTGCCAGCTCTCAAACTCCTGGGTGAAGTCTTGACTCCCCCCCAAAGGCTCTGAATTCTGTTCTGGGGAGGGCTTCTTTGAACATCAAAGCCCAGGAAGCAGAGCTGGACCTGCCGGTTTGCTAAATCTTAGTTTTTACTTCTTAAAAAGATGCAGGAGATTGTGGCTTCAGTCACTGACAGCTCCCAGTGTGACAGAACAGAACTGGATCAAAACAAATAGAAAAATTCTTCCAGAAGTCAGTGTCTTTTGCTTCCCCTCCAAAACAAATAAGGAAAAGCACAGCTTTAAGGCTGAGCAGCAATATTCACCCAAAAGTTCTGAGTATTTAATTGAAGATGATGAGAGGGGAGGGTCAAAACCACCACCAAAATCCTTTATGTTTTATATGTCTAAACAGAAAACTACTTTTTTGTCAGTAAGCCCGAAGAAAAGTTTTGCAAACTTCATCCCCCCCCCTAAAAAAAAAAAAAATGTAAAATGCTGTAATAGTAATTTCATTCTCACCACTGTCAAGAGCAAGGACAGGGGGTTGCTGACCTCTCCTTTGTACCGTTTACCATCACACGAAATCATCCTGGAAACTAGAGACTTGCAGACTCCCAGTCTGAGCATTCCCAACTGCTCCAGCACTTTGCCCAGGGTCTTCTCTTATTCTGCTGGGAGGTGCTGAATGCAGAAACCCCACCTGAACAGGTGACTTAAACTTTGGTCCCAGCCCACAAGTCACACTTGCACAGGGCACATAAATCTTTGGCCATTCCTTTCCACCCTAAACACATTTAAGGCCAGGCTGTATCTCCCAGCAGAGCTACAACAAGACTGTCCTCATGTTTCACACAGATGCCAGTTAGAGCTAAACAAAACATTCTCCTCTCCTACCATCACAGAGCTGCTGAGATAGCAACCTTGTTCCACGACAAACAGCATCCTGTAATTCACTGCAGGGCTAATTGCATTGCAGAGCTGATATTGCTCTCCAGGAAGACGTCAGCTCCTCAGCTTTGCCCATGGGCAACAAGGACCTTATTGATGCATTCAGGACTCACAACCAGCAGTCACAGGTTGCATTCTCTTTGGTAACAAAGCCTTACAGACAAGGCTTAGAATTCCACTGCAGTCCTAATTGAAACATAGCTAATTATCAGAGTCCTGTCTTTGCAACCCCCCAAAAAAAAAGACATCTACTATTCAGACAAGTCCAGGGGGAAATTACCCATTCCTTCCTTTGAGCCTGAGGTAGCTACCAGCCAAGATCCCCATCCCACAAGGACTCAATGACTTCAAAGGATGCTTGTAGAATCAGACTCCAAATTAGGTCCAACTCTAGAGATGGGAGAGAATTCCAAGTGGCTGCAGCAAACATTCAGCTCAGATCACAAACAGCTTGTCTCGAACCCATGTTTGGAGTAGCAGCATTTCCTACGAGCCCCGGCAAATTCAAATACACCATACAACTTAGGTGTGAACAACAATTACAGCAACCTAATTCCTCACTGCCAGTTGCTTGAATGAGCAACATCAAATGTGCTGCAGTCCAGATGCATGGATTAGCAGCTGGTCACAGCTAAGCAGATACAAACACGCACTCACCAGAGCTAGTTTCTGGCTGGATGATAACAAGACCCCCAAGGAACCAAGAACATTCTTTTGCAGAGGCTGCACGGCAGCCTTCAGCTCTGTAGTTCAGCCATACAGAAGCAAGATTGCTGCCTTGTAATGCAAGGACAAAAAGCCGTCAGAACTTTAGCAATGCCAGGACAATGCCAGCATCACAGTTCACTTACAATTCACTTACAGAAGACCACAGAAGTTTATGACACCCAGAGTGTGCTGCAGTTTAGAAGCAAGTCAACCCTAGAAAAATCCTTCAGTTTATAGCTGCTTCACATTTCAGCCTGGCAGATGGAAGGAACACCAGAAAGCAAACATGTCAGTTAAAGCAGCTAAAAGCATAATTTACAAACTGGAATCTGCAGCCCAAATTCTCAGCAGCTCTAACTCAGAGCTCTGCAGAGCTGTGTGCATTTCACATGGCTGCAGGTTGGAGCCCCAGTACTTATCTGATATGACCACAGCCTTTGGTAGAAAAGCAGATATTTTGCTTATCCTGTAGAAGTTAAAAGTAGCAGGTCCTCCACTGGAACAAATAGATGTAATCCTGCACGAGTCAATTTAGAAACTAGGGAACCTTTTTAAATAATAAAGCGCTGATTTTACAGCACTGGTCCCTGCTTGCCAGTCTCAAAGAGAGGAGATCCTTTCACCCAGTGAGCAAAGTGAGTGCAATGCTCAGAGCACCTGCTGCAGCAGCTCTGCTCAGAGCTGTGCTGGGAGGGTGGTCAGGCTGGGCCCACTTCTGTAGCTGGCAGCTCTGATGAGGAACAGAGAGGAAGGCCCAAAGCAGTAATGATGATAATGACTTGCATGCTGGGAACTGGGAACACGGAGCTCCTAGACGGTATGTTAAAAGCACACAAAATCTAGTACAGAGGAAATTAAGTGAGGGTTACACTCTTTGCTCACAAGACAGAGACAATACATCAGTTGTTCACATACCTGATCAAACAGAGCTTTCCAGTGCTGAGAGGCAAAGCATAAAGGGAGGAAAAAGAACAAAAAGGTATAAGAGCAACGACATTAATATGCAGTAAACTGTAGAAATATATTCTCCAGAGAAATAACCTAATGATTTAGTGCCATTTCCAATATCCTTCTTCATCCCAGAACCACCTACCCTTCCGGGGGGAGGAGGCAGGGGAATCTACCAACCACAGGGAGTAGAGTTTTCATTTACAAATCCAAATTAAGAAGAACTCAGAACATTCATGTGTTAATTCTGTTTTCTTCTGCTTTGCCTACTTGCAAGCAAGTAAGGAATAAAAGGCTTTTTATCCACTAGGATCAAGACAGCTTGGTGTATGCTGAGGGGAGGGAGGAGTCGGCAATGCTTTTACAGATCCCTGTGGCCCAGCACTGACCCACAGACTGCCCCGTCTGGTTCTGAGCCTTGTCCTCTGCCTGCTGCTAACTCTGGCAAGGATTTGCTGCAAGGCCTTTGACAACCCATCAGGTCTCAGAATCACATCTGTGCACATCTAAGAAATAGGTAATACTTCTAGTACAAGGTGGAAGGGCAGAAGGATGGAGAGAATCTATTACACAGATTTATCCCCATAGCTTCTGGACCAGATCTGTCTTAAAGGCTGTGCGTAGCAAGAAGATCCATTTCAATGCAGACTACTATGTGAACACTCCACAAGTTCTTCTCTTCACTAGGGAACAGAAAGAACAAGCTGATGACTGGCTCCACTTTATGCACTGCACAAAGACCAGTGCCACACCACCTCCTACCCCATCACTGCTGCCTCACAGTGCCAGGAATATAGGAAATTCCTAGTGAAGTGCTTAACTCTTATCTCCTGGATTTTCATTCTATGACTCTATGATTTGGGGTCAGAAGAGAAAACATTCCATGGAGCAAGTGACCTGGGTAACTTGTGGTTTGTATTCCCCACAGACCTGCATGTTCTCAGTTCTCCTTGCCTGAAGTGCTGTTCAGCACAACACTTTGTTGCTGCCTCACTCAGCTTCCCAGAAAACCAAAATGAGAAAATTAACAAACATGAGACTCACATAAGCAAATCTCCTCACTAGGATACATGCAACACAAAGCTGTGGTGAGAGTGGTATCCAGTTCTCTTAAGAATATTTTCTTTCCCTTGGCAGGCTGATCTAAAGCAGAACTGGCTGGAGAGACAGTGGGGTATCAGGACACTGAATTCCATTTAATCAGTTCAGCTGTTGGCTCCCACCTTCCCCATATCCCCACCCCTTTATAAACTCCCATTCATCATCATAAATCAGCCCAGCACTTTAAAGAGAACATTTTCGGACTGCCTGAATCCTGGCCTTGTGAAATGCTGCTCTGAGAGCTGTAATGACATCACAGCTGAGCTCTCACACGCTGTCAAGGCTGTAACAGCCAAACATCCACTGTGTAATATTTCTGTGGCTAACAACACACAAAGAGCCAACCTTGTGTCAGCAAGGCCAAGCAGAAGAGCTCACATCAAAGTCTCAAATGGAATAACAGAAAATCAGCCCCAAGTCAGGTCTCAGGGGAGCACACTCCCAGCACAGAGCAGTCTGAATTTTCAGGGATGATGCTCTGCAGCCTGCTTGTTTCAGCAGGAAATCCTTGGCTGTGGAGAATGAGGGCATTTACACCGCTTCCTGCTCTTCTGACTTGCAGATGATACCCGATACCTCAAGTTTCTGCCATATCATCTATTGCCAGGTCTCAGCAGCTTCCCACAAGCAATGCAACTGCAGGCTCTACAAAATAAGGTACAAGAGTCAAATAACAATGCAGATCCCAAAGTAAGTAACACTGCGAGCTGGATCAGACCCAAGCAGTCCTACCTCAAGGTCAAGCAGCATGTCAGTAGCAGAAATAGGATGATAATCTAGATTTCACTGAGGAGAGCTCGCAGCCTACTGAGCCAGGACCCCAATCCTGCCAGGCTCTCAACCCTTCACTTCTCCTGGACACAAAAGCACAACAGTTCTCATAGAATAAAAGGTCACAAGAATCAGGATTTGGAAACATGTTCATTGAAAGCTTCTCGAAAGCCATCCTTCCCTATGAAAACGACATATTCCCTTGATCAGGCATGCTCCACTGCCAGCTGTCTGGCAGTTCTGTAGCAGAGGACAAACTGCAGTACGTTTTCTTCTGAACGTTCAGCACTAAGCAATACAGCCTGGGGAAAGCAGCTCCAGCAGGCAAGTGTATTTCCTCTGCTGCCCTCTGGGAGGAAAATTCAGCAACCAAATTCTAAGGGACTCGGAAGGGGCTGGGGGATCAGGAGTCAGCACTGCCCCTAACAGCTCCATGCGGGTTCCACTAGCAACATCATAAAAGTAGAGGGAAAAGAAGATGTGCCATTGCCGGAAGCTTAAATTACAAGCGTTGCTTTCACCCAATACAAGGTCCTAGAGACAGCCCACCAGAAAGACATGCAGTATCACTGCTTCATCCTCCTGTAGGCAGGCACAGAGCCTGAGCTTATCTCTGCAGGCTGAGCAGACACTTGCCAGAGTTTGCTGGGAGGGAGAGCTGCAAACAGTCCTAGGATGCACCAGGAATGCAGGATCTGTTCACATACGTGTTCCCCCCTCTCCCTCCCTCCCCCCCAGACAGGTGCAGAGCGAGCTCCTGCCTCTGGCAGATGCAGAACGACCAGCTCAGCTCTGCAGGCTCTGCTGCTCAGCCCGGCAGGAGCTGATTCAAAGCATGCAGGACTACTCGGTGTCCTTCTAGGCTGGGTGAGCAGAGACAGAATGGTACCAAATTAACCCATCCTCAGGTGCAATCGGAGCCCTGAGGGTGAAGGGAGATTGTCGAATTGGGGAAAAAACTTCCGCTGGGGAGCTGGAAGAGGAAATGGGGAGTGCTCACATCAGTCACCTCCGAGAGGCTGGGACTCTGAAAAAGCCCTCCGTGCCCAGGAAGCCCCTCAAGCCAAGGCAGCAGCCCCTCTCCAGCCTCCAGAGACGCCTCCGCGTGCAGCCCCGCTCCCCCTGCCCGCAGCCCGGCAGCCGCAGCTCACTCGGGGCTGCGTCTCCCACCGGCGCGGCTCCGGGCGGGCAGGGGGTCCGGGAGGCCAGGATACCGCAGTCGGGGCTTTCCGGGCCGGACGGGGAGGAGGAGGACGGCTTTCCATGACGGGGACGATTGCCGGAGTCCGCATTCGCCGGCGGCGAGGGGAGAGCGGGGCAGGGAGCGGCGGGGATGGAGCCGGCGTCTTTACCTCGTCCTAGAGGGTCACCGGCCCTATTCCTCCCCCCGGCCCGGACTTCATTTATAAATAGCTTGAGCCGATTAGCCGGGCCCGGAGGAAAGGGGTGAAGACATTGAGCAAAGGAAACTTACATCCTCTGCGGCCATAGGTAGGACATCCTCGGAGTCGAGCACCTCGATTTCTTCCGCTTCTGAGCCGGCAGCCACAGCAGGGGAAGAGCTGGCGTGAGGTTCCGGCAGCCTGTCTCCCATGCTTGGAAACGGTCCCCCTCCAGCCCCCGCCTCCCCCCTTCTCCTCGGATCCTTAAAGAAATTAAACCTAGCTGCCGCTTGGCAAACTTTCAAGCGCAGCCGAGCCTGCCTTCATGACTCCCGCAGCCGGGAGGGGAGGAAATCCTCCATCCAGGGAACATCCAATTAGAGCGGGCAGAACGGGCAGGCGGCATCCCGGCGGCCGGCTCCGGACGGGGCAGGTGGTGACCCCTCCCCGCGCCGACTTGGCCGGCTCGCCTCCTCCCGCCCCCGCGGCCGGGCGCCGTCCCCAGCCCCGGGCACGGCCCCGCGGAGCGACCGGGGGGAGCCGCGCGGCGCCGGGGGCTTCGGGAGGCAGAGCCCGGGAGCGCGGAGCGCGGCGGAGGACGCGGGCGGGGCGGCGGCGAGGAGGAGGAGGAGGAGGAGGAGGAGGAGGAGGAGGAGAGGTACGGGAGCACCGCGGGGAGCCCCGCCGGTCCCGTTTCCAGATGCCGGCCGGGCGGCTCCGTGCGCCCTCGGTCTCGCTGAGCAAGTGCGGGCAGGCGGCGAGGCGTGCGGGGTTACGGCGGCTTTTTAAACCTAACTTCTGCTGCCCGGGGATGCTCGCGATTCGGGCTCGGTGCGGCTTTTTTAATCCTTCACCGTAATTATTTGTCCCTATACGTTAAGATGGGCGTTTTAATCATCTGGAGCCTGGATTAGGAACTTGAGGAATGCCCTGACGGAAGGCAGAAACACAGCAGTTTTAGCTTCTTCCAATCGAGCACGGGAATAGCAGGTTGGCGGGGGCAGGGCGGCAGGCCGGGCTGATGCTGCCGCTGCTTTGCGCCGTGCTGGCAGGCAGAGGAGCACGGGGCCGAGGGGAGAGGATCCAGAGCCTCAGGCCAACACTGTGTGACACGGGAGTTCTAATAGAAGGTCACATAGACCTCAGCCACAAGGACAGAACCAAGCGAGAATTCCTTCTTTTCTTTACAGATGTGTTTAGAAGGCAGCCAGCAACAAGAAAAGCTAAATAATAATGAGTGAACGCAGATAGAATACCTCTAGAGCTGCAATAGGATCTTCCATCCAGCAGCAGCACACAGCAGAGATTCCCTCTTCCGTCCACAGCTGCCAAAAGCTCCATGCTGTGTATCACTTTTGATCTAGGTCAAATTAGTCCCACGCTGTGATGGGAAACCCAGCAGGCCTGGGTGCTCAGCTGTGAGCCACGGCACCCAAACCACGCAGCAGGGAGGAGCACAACCCTGCTGAAGGCAAAGGCCCAGCTGGGCTGATGCTGCTGGGCAGCTGTCCAGAGCTCCTCCAAAATCTAAGGGCAGGCCACCAAACCCAGCACTTGAGAAGCACCAGCCCTCGTAAAACACCATCCCCGCCAAAATATTCCAGGCCATGAACAGCTATTATAAAGACAATCTCTTTTTGATTAAAAACTTAAACCTCATCAAAACTCCAAAACAGATGGATGGGAAAAAAAATGCACTATGCCAGCAGAAAGAAGCAGCAATCATTTAAAGATGTCTTTAGGGAGGAAGGAGGAGAGTTTTAGAAGTAAAGAGAATAAATGAGATGTATTTCAGGGGTAACAGGTTCCACGCAGCTGGGACTGCCATGTCAAGAGCCCTCTATTCCAGGAGCTAGCAGGAAAACACAAACCATGAGATCTAACATAAACGCAGTAAACAACAGGGAGAGCTGCAAAAGCCTTACCTTAACACCAGCTTCCCATTAAATTGGAAAACTGCTTCGAAATTATAAGTTCATTTTTCTTCTGTAAGGAATGTTTCATTCTAGTGCCAATGAATGCTTTGGGTTTTTTGGTTTTTTTTTTTTTTTTTTTTTTTTTTTGTCTTTTTTTTTTTTTCTTCTTCCCCAGGGAAATATCTCTGCACATTGCACATAAGAGCCAGTGCTGTGCTATAATTGTCACAGAAAGGAAATTAACAGGATTCTAATGAGGAGTTTTGTTACAGACAAATGATCGTCTTCCAAGTCTGTGCGAGCCTCTTAATTTAGACTGTCATTTCTCCCCACTGCATACCCTGGTGATTCTACCTTGGAAAACAGTAATTGCTAGAGACACCAGGGAGCTGTGGGCCAACACAGAGCAGATGCAAACAACACAGAAGGGTTACAGAAGGAATTCAGAGAGACGAAGCTTGAGATAATAGACCCCAGTACATGATCACATTCAGTTATATGGGCAATCCTTGATATGCCTCATACTGCAAACAAAACGTAGATACGGGTCCTTCCTGCATGGGAAGTGGCTAAAAAGGTCAACTAATGAATATGCAATGTGAAAGCCCTCAAAGGGACGAGCCAACATCTGTCAGCCAAGCCTCCCAAAACAAATCAAAACAGTTGGTTCATGGGTCCTTTTTCCACCCAAAGAAGCCCCAAAGGGCTTTTACAAAACTGCACAGCTCTCACAGTTGAAAACAAATGGAGGAATCTATGCAGCTTGATGACTGCATCGGAGCTCAGACAGAGACCTAAACCTGGAAGGCTACTTCTGAAGCAAAATGCACTATTTAGGATCAGAAGCCAAAAGCACTGCACCCAAGCAAGAAGGTAGACAGCACTTATGGAGTTACAGCTGGATCGAGCCAGTCAGATTAACAGATTCAGACTCATGAAGATCTATAAGGACCACAGGCTGTATGAACTGTGCCCAAAAGGTAACAGGGACAGAGGGTGCTTTGAGTGAGGACATCAGCCTCACATTTTAGGGTTAATGTGAATCAGACCGCATGACCTGACTTACAGCACCTGCCTCATTCGTGAATGCCTTCCCTCCTGAAGAAACAGTGAGCGAAAATGAGCTCCAGTCCCTTCTATCAGATCAGCCCCACAGTGTTTAAGATGTCTTTGCACCTTTTGGGATCACAACACACACAGATGGCTTCATTCCAAATTAAAACAACTGTTTGAAATGAGACCAATCAGTAACTCAGGGTTAATTTTCACCATAAAATCAAGCCATGCTTACAATTAATCCAGAACTGGCAAGCTTTCAGGCAGGAGGCTGAAGTTGAGGGGTGAAGGATGGTCTCCAAGGATGGTGAACCAAGATCGTTGTTCTCTCAGTGCCTTTGCACCAAGGCCAGGCGATTCACGTCGCAGGTTGAACGGGAAGTGGAGATGGAGTTTGTTTTAAGGGGAAAAAATAATTTGAAAACGTTGACAGGATGAAAGAGAACTGATAAGGAAAAAACACTGCTAAGAGAGCGTGAGTGAAAGGAGCAGCAAATGGGCTGCTGCTCTTCCTCCCAACCAACCAGCATCAAACAGCAGCAGTTCAACTTTTAAGACTTTCTTTACGTACTGAGTGGAACACTTTCACATCAGTGGCTGTAATTCTCAAGGGCTGCAGGAGGTTGTGACTTGTGAGCATGGTAATTCTTAACTAGGCGCCATAATTACAGAGCATTTCAGAGGCAAAATGAGCCCCTCGGTGTCCGCTACAGCAGCACAGCCCTTGTGGGCTTCAGGAAATGGCTGCAAGAGGCGCGAGGGGAATTCACTCCTGTGAGCAGAAATGCATCGGCGTTCCTGAGCACGGCAGAGGCTCCGGGGTCTGAACATAAAGCTGATGGCGCACTGTGCCTGATGCACGTTTACACGTGCTGGGTGCCACAGAAGGTGTCCGTGAGCCTCTTGTGCAGCTCACAACAGCCAGAGATCCTCATGAGGTTCCCTGCCCTGACCGAAGGGTTTAGCAGCCGCGGGACACCTCCAGCCTTGCAATGGCACGTCCTCGTTGCTCGGCTGTCCGGCTGTTGCAAACAAAGCGTGCCCAATGGCGCGCACAGGTCTGCCTCCGGTCCCTCTTCACTTCTGCACGCAGCTCAGAATGTTCCCGAAGCTCTGCCAGTTGCAGGCAGGGTCCTGTGCAATGCCTGCACCTTCCGTGTGAGCCAGGACCTGAGCGGGGCTGAGCTCAGCTCCGAGCCGTTCGCTGCTCGGCGCTGCCAGCGGCACCAACGCTCGGGGACTCACTTAAAATAACGGGATTTCTTACAGTTCCCTCAGGATAGCGCCTTAAAGACGTGCTTGTGAGCTTCCGTCCTGACACCACCAGCCTCCTTCCCGGAGGATTTCGGGAATCACAGCGTAAAACAGACGCGGCCGCTGCCGCCGTGGCACAGATCGCCTCAGCGCTTTTCCTCAGGAGCGGCCGACATCCCGCCGCGCTCCGCACCCGCCCGCCGCTCCGCGAGGTTCGCTCAGCCGGCAGAGCCGTGCCGGAGCGGCGCAGCTGCGCGGGCCCATGGCGCCCCCTGGCGGCCGCTCCGAACAAACGCCTCGAGGACGCAGCGCGAGGTTTTATAGGCGTCACTTTTCAGGGCGGAGGGGAAAAAAAAGGATCAAGACCAACACAGTACACAGTTATTTTATTGAAATAGTTGAAAAGGCCAGCAATGGAAAAATAAGTTTGTCACGAGGGCGGAATTAATATTTACTCGATTGTTAGAAAAGCTGTGTCTACAGGTAACTCTAGCCAGGTACAGAATGCACTGTGAACCATGCAACTAAGAGACTACAGCAGATAGGCACTGTGTACTATTTCGGTTCTATCTGATGCACAGCTGTTGTCAGGTACAACTGACACCCGTGAGAAACTGAACAGCAGCACTTCTCGAGTTATTAACATTTATAACGTACAAATGTTCTCACCTGATTGATAAGGGATATAAAACACAGCGTAGTGGAAAATGAGTAACAGCTGCACACAGCATGTGAAGTTGGTCTGGCAGTCGTTGAAGTTTACGTTTTTCCTTTTAAAAGAAATAACTGAGTGCTAAGCATGGCGCTGGTCAGACAGCATACAAAACCAAAGGCCAGGGCTCGTTCTGGAAATACATTACAGGGGGGAAGGTTGGCTGTTAGAAAGAAATTCACAATTTCTGGTTGAGTTTGGAGTCCAAAACGATGCAGTCACTTCAAATGAAAGTGAAATAAATAAGCAATCCTTCAGGAAGTACGATCCTCGAGTTGAACCTACTCTATGGAAAACGAAGTTCAGCTATACAGCAGGATGTCACTGTGGTGAAAGCCCTCAGAACAGCATTCTGAATAACTCCTTGGGAAGCAACGCCGTCCTGCTCTCCTATGTACAGGTTATTTACAACAAATTCCCTTTTGGCCTCACCCGTCAAGCCCCTGGAGCTGGCTGCTTAGAAGTGATTCCTCCCTCCCCCCCACCCCCCCATTTTGCAATACTGCAGTTAGAACTATAATTTAAAATAATCTTATGCATGAATTACAAATATTAATAAAGTAACTCTGCATATATAAATATTTCTAGCGGAATTTAAAGCATTCAGAATGTACATAAAAGTTTATTTCCATTTGGTAGGGCCAGATGTGCTTCTTCTCAGATCACCGCTGCTTTATTAATGCTTTGTACATAGCGAAACCCAGAAATGCAAAGACAGTAGCACCAAAACTTGCTCGGAGCCAAAACGTGGAGCTCTTGAGGTCCGCTTGTGTCACGTGCCTGAAATTTGACACAAAAAAACCACGAATTATTTGCAGGACAAGAATATCAGCCAAGTCGTGCTAAGCAACTCTGCTTTTGGAAACTCATCACTACACTTGTCACAGGCAAGGAGCTTACACTTCTGCCCTGTGTATACTTTAGCAGTCATTCTGTTTCTCTTTTAAAGCTTAGGGTTTGATCTGCAGCCATGATCACACGAGTAAACTTACTAAAGTCAGGGCTCACACAGCTGAGGGTGGATACAGGAGGAGGCCATTAATCAGCAGTGAGTATGGGGAAGGCAGCCATCTTAGAGCACCAACTAACACCCAGCAAATAAAAACAGTCAGCAAATAAATAATAATCCATAATGAGAACAAAGTCCATCGCTGCAAAACAGAACTTTACTCAAATTTGAGTTTGCAGACTTTTTGCTTCTCCTTGCAAAACTTTCCAGCCCTGTTCAATATCTACTTATGTTACTCCCCCCAACAGAAGGTTACTGACAAGTAGCAAGTAATATTTTTCCAAAAGCTCGAACCAAAAAAACTGGCAGTCTGTAAATCCCTTTCTTCCCAAACAATCACAAGAATGGCAATAGAAACAGTCATCCAATACCAAGCTGAAAGCTAAGAGATTGTGCTGGTGAAACAAGCAGTGACAGTGGAGTCAACAAAAAAAGGCAAAATCCAACAGCAGTATGAAGATGACACAAAAAGCCACACTTTGCATGACAGCAAACAGCCAATGGCCCAAGTCTCCAAACGCTGCGGAGTTTGTGAGCATGCTCAGTTAAACACTGCCAGGCATCCTCAAAGTAGTCTCAAGTATGACAGCTTACCATAAAGCAGGAACTACCATTTAAGTTATCATAAAGTTATAATTCAAAGCACAAGTTCCTAAATAATAGTAGTTTGTTTGTTTTTAAGATAGAAAATAGCTTCACTCGCCTATCTGTTTTAGCCTGCTTTTATCATCACAGGTTACTCAGTGAAAACTGCAGGAATATCAAAGTCCAAGGAGCATACAGGATTGTGCAGGGATCCTAAGCACACACAGTGCACAAGGAAGTTGATGTAGTGTGAACTGCAGAGCTGTCATTGAGAAGCTGTTTAGTAAAGCAGGAACTGCACTTACTATCAAAATACACAAAACCAGTTCAGGATAGTATTTAGTAGACACTTGCAGAAGCAATATAAGCCATCCAGGTAATCCGTGTGCAGTAATAACACAAGCTAAAGAACAGGCACAAATTCTCTGGTGCATTAACAGCAAAACAGTTGTTGGCTAAAAATTACTGATCTTAGTTAAAAACATCTTGCTGGGTTATGGAATCAGATTCAGGAATTCCTACAAGCATTAGTTCTACAGCTGCTTTTGACAAACTCTCAGCAAACTACGTGTCAAGTAGACTGCTGAGGGAAAGAAAGGGAAAAGGCAATGGCAAGGTCACCTCGGTTTGGCTGCTGTTACCTGTCTTCAAGCAAACGTGGACCAAGAGATGACTCCATGAAGATGGAATCTTCTACAAAGCTGACGGCGTGCACCTGATGCATAATACTGCTCTCCTCGTCTGCTAACAGCATGGCACCCAACTCATCTATGTGGGGTCTTAACCTTTTTACACACATGCACAGTTTGCAGTTCACAGTGTGGCTCAACATTAGTAAGTATCTCAAATAAGAGCAAATGTCAAAGCCCAAAGAATTCATCATTTTTACCCATCTAACTTCTGATTCTCGTGCAGCTGTTAAAAACTGACTGCTTGGGAGAAAACAGAAATAAATAAATGGCTTTGTATTTTTTGAGGAGCAAAGTAAAATGCACGACTTTCTGTAACAAAATGCTACTGCTTTAAGGACAAGGAAAACTGTTTCAGAGACCAAATCTCTTCCTACTCCATCCCCAAAGCATCAACTTCCACATACCCACAAGATATGCACGAATTAGAGCTGCTGTGCTCTACGGAATGACTCTTAACACATCAGCCCTACGACTGACACAGTCTCATTACTGTTGATAATTCAAATCAAGACTGTATTTTGTCACTATCAACAGCTTTGGCATCTGTGCTTTTTTCTTTTTTTTTTTTTTTCCTTTTTTTTTTTTTTTTAAATAAAAGACTATAAAACTCAATTTGTAGTTTATAAAAACTCATGTCAAATAAGTCATTTGCACATGACAGGATGTTAACAGGTTACATGACAAGCTCAGGATATTTGTGTCACAACCCCCAAGATCACTTTGGTTAATTCAAATGCCCAACTGTTTATAAAAGCACCCCGTTGGCAGTGCACACCACTGTTTAAATTGCACACGAGTGCTTTTGCATTGCCCTGTAAAGTACTCATATCCAGATTTTCTGATTCCTATCTCTGATTTGTTTTGACTTCTGCACATGTCCATATTTAACTTGCTGAGTATACTTCATCCTTTCAGAAACAATTAATGTATTATCAGTCATTATAAAATCCTCTTCTAAAGGGAGAATAAATTGACCCTGATCCCTTCTCCAAGTTACAGATTCTTTCATTTAAAGGAAGAAACTAAATCAAGGCAGGGGTTTGTTTTATAACCTCGTAGAAAACAACAGTTTGAGCCCTCTGAACATCTCAGCCCAAGTGCTGAAGGTCCAAATATACTAAAATTCAGTTCTTCACCCCTTCAAAAATAAATCCAATTTTTCTTACTTCAGTGTTCCTGAGAATAAATTCCCTTTTTGCAACATCAATCCCTAATACTGATCAACTTACATTAAGAAAAGAAATCTGAAATACTTAAAAAGACTGATGGTTGTTTTGGGCACAGGTTCTCTGGTTTGAATGCATCTGTAATGCACAAACATTGCTCAATTCATGAAAATCCTGCCTCTTCAGTAAATACTGTAAATACATTTTATTTCAGTAGTTGTGTTTGTGGCAAGAATTTTCACCAGTGGTAGAAATTATTGCTGCCTTGCTAATAAGAGACATCTGACACTTTCACTAGCTCAAAACTAGAAAAATTATCCTCCCCAGAGGAAAAATAAACACTTGTGAATGTGCAGTAGTTAGGGCTCCATCATCTATGTTGTATTCAAAATTCTTGATGATGAGAAATCAGCTTTCAAACTTTTAAAGCAGACGTGTATGTACGTCATCACACAAATATTTCTATATATAAAGGGAGTCTAAACGTGGAGCCTGTGCCTCTGTCAGAAGATTCAGATTTTAATGCACATTTTGGAAAAAGATGACATTTTCACTCAGCCCTTTGGAAAGAGTTAAGTAAGCTGCTGAATGGGATCTTGGAGATCCATACAGTCCTTCTTTCAAGAGGCTTTAATAACTCAAGCAGTATCTGCAGCATGCACTGACCAAGCAGGTAACTGAGCATGCTTATCACGGGTAACACAGAAAACCAGCGAGTTCTGGGCCAATGCCAGCACTTCTCCCCACGTCAGCAGAAGAATCCCAAGTCTGGGGAGGTTTAATCTTAGCTATTTAAATTCAAGAACATTTCCATATGAACTACAAATGCATTTTAAAAGCACAGTGGTGAGGCCAACATACAAGTCACATGGCTAGTCACACCAGAAGTATAAGCAAGTTAATGCAGTCAGCAAGTAGCAGCAGCCTGCTCTGACAGAATGTAGGTTCTAAGTATAAAATATAAGCAACTAAACTCCAAAAACATTACACAACATATACAAGCTGCTGCAGCTTCCCTTCAGGCATTTATTTTCCTAATGCCAGCAGTTAGTTTCCCCCATGCATTAGTTAAGTAACACGTGAGAAGTGCCAAGCACGTCTTATCATATACAGCACCTAAATAGAATGCAAGATGTCCATTTAATATGTCTATTTGGAAAGAAGCAGAGGACACAGCTCTGCAAAACTCTGAGTATGGTGTATTAAACAGCTGAGAGAAGGAAGAGCAGAGGTGAGAAAATATTGTTATATTCTCCTGATTTTAGGGACACCCGGGTGAAGGGACAGATGTCTGCCATCAGGTTGAATGGAGATACGTTCCTACAGTTTGAACCAGTTATCTGCTCATAGTATGCATACTGAAAAATGAAACCTGGGTTATATTCTTACAGCTTTCCCACTGTTATAAAGAAATGGGACTATTGCCTTGCGTTTCATTTCACAGAAGGAAGGTTTTTATAGAAATCTTATAATTCCCAAATCAATTATGCTTTTATATGGAAGTAGAACATTGCTTTCATTTCATAGTATTTAAAACTTTAAAAGGAAGAAAATAAAACAGTCTGAGAAGCCTCCCTCACTGAACAACACAATTATCATGTGTAACAATGATTTTGAAATGAAGTCAGCAGTAAAACATCACTGATATACCAGCAAAATGCAGCAAGTAAGGACTTCAAATCAAGAGAGCAGAAAAAAAACCCACACAAAATCCATGCTCTGGAGTTAGAGAATGGAAAAAAGAAGCAAAAAAAAAAAAGCTGGTAATTAAAGAAGGGGTCAGAATGACATGCACAGAAGCCTTGCTTTTAAAAAACAAGGTAGGAAGGAGAGATTAAGTGCCAGCCAGCCAAATACAATGAACACCTAGAGGAAAGAACAAAAATACAAAAATACCAGAGCAGTCACAAGTCTCATGCACGCACGTACAGCACTCTGAATGCAGTGCTTTCTTCCTCAAAGCAGCAATGAAGTGTGATCCTGGGTAGTTCAAACCAACAATCCTGTTTCAGCAGAGCAAGCATCTCCAAACTGAACGTCCACATTTGTTCAACTTGCCTATAAGGCCTCAGGAGAATCTTGGAAGTTTGTCCACAAAAGAGAAACTAAAGGTGGGCATGAACAGCTTTTTCAGCTGCATTCATTCTTCCTCTAACTGGGAATGTTCTAATGCACTACTATATTTTTGCTTTGGGAACAGTGTTCAAGCACTACTTAGCAACAACACAGGAAGGAATCTAACTGTAAAGATTTCACATTACCTACTTCTACTACCTAGAGCCTCAGAATAGGAGGAGATCAGAATAACTTCTGAGGAGCCTCTTTTGCCCATTTTTCACTTAACCTTTGCTGAATTTCCTGACCTAATGGTAAATATCCGTAAGAGCAAAGTTTAAAAAGTCATATAAATTAGCTACATCAGACAATCCTGCTTGATTCAAATGCTTTCTCTAGTGAAAAATCATTAAAATGCTTCCAAAAAGCTAATATTTCTAAAGAAGAAAACTACCTTAACCCTCCCAGGTTTACAGTTAGAGGTCATTCCTTGTTGTTTACACCTATCTCAGCTCCTTTCTATATATTCTTTCCTATACATACAGTTGTTTACACAGTGAATGGTGAATAACCTGCCACAATGTCGTCCATAAGAGAGAAATCCTGATCAGGTAACTAGGAAGCAAGTAGAAAAGACAAAAGACATTAGCCTGGTGGAAAACAAACCTCAGCAACTAACACAGTGACTGCAGACAAAGATTCTGGGAAATAATCCTCCTTTCTGTAGGATCAGTGCAGAAAGCAGTGAGGAATTCTCTTCACCTTGAATTACAGACTTCTAGCTGGTAGTAGATTCATATATTTATTCCATACTATTTAGTGACAAAGTGAGGAAAAACAGCATCCCAGGGCTTCTCAAACAAAGGTTTCAGTGCCTCCCAGCCTCAGAGGAACAAAGTACAGTGCCTAATGCAGAGCTCAAAGAAACAAAACAACACAAACAAGCCCACACAAGAGAGAAACATGCCACAATAATTAGCGCAGCAATCCATAACCATTCCAAAAAGCAAGGATGGGACACACAGGTGGCTTCAGCCTCCATTACGAGGACTTAGGATTTCCTAGTAGTCACTGCTGAATGAAGTTTTAGACTGATAATCTGCAAAGAGATTTATTTTGCAAGGGATTTTTGGCTAAGGACAGAGCTGTACCCTAAGCTATAGAGATGCAGTATGAAGAGTTTCACTTACATTCATCATATTTTCCTGAGCTAATGAACTTTTCCCTCTTCTCTAAATTCTCCCTCTGTGGTTACAACATGCATCTCAGATTAAAGCAGTATTTCACAAAGGTACTCATACTGTAAATGGGCACACTGTTAGGCCTACTATGTACATGTAATTTACATTCTGAAGGAAACACCCACTTTTATTTAGAGGATCTACATCTAAAACCAGTAACGAGAAGTAATACAGACCAGATCTACTGAGGATACATCAGCATGTTGTAAGCAAGGCCTTCACATAAACATGTTTATCACAATCTGTGACTCCAGCGAACACAAAAATTGTTTGGTTTGAACTCCCATCTGCTGGGTCAAGGCGACAAGTGCTGAGCTGTTAGTACATCACGTGTCAAAAGCAAGGTGTTTTGTAAGTGTGCAGTACACAAGACAAGATATAGCACTGTTTTCAATGCTGAAAACCAGTTCTTTTTACCCTTTGCTTTTTCCAAAATATCTGCAAATGGAAATGGTTAACTGTTTGCCATTTCTTACATATTGCATTTTATTCAGAGGAATTGGATGTTCAAAGCTCCAGATTTTTACACAACTTACCCACTCTATATAAACCAGACATAACATACACACAGAAATTCTATCAGCTCCCAAAAATAGCAAACCAGCAGTTATAAACATGTCATATGTTATACAGTGTTGCTACAGTCAAGCTGTGCCTTTTCCTACGCTATTTAAATGAAAGTAATTTTATAATTGATAAGAGGTACTAACTCAGATCAATACTAAACAAACCTATAAAGCCTCATGTGAGACATTACAGAGACGTATATGCATTACTTGTTGTCCATTACTAGCTCCCTGAAAAGCACAGTTCCAATTCCTCCACTGCATTTTTGTAATCAGAGTGCCTGAGTTGACCACCAAGTTGGTAATGTTTCATAGAAATCAATGGACTGAGCTCAAAAGAACCAAAAGCACCCTTCAGTTAAATAGATCAAAGCTTGACAATTTTATGACAGTTACTAAAATAGTACCTGCCTACTCAGTGGATATGGAGTGAGAAATCTGTAGCACAGAAGGTTACCAACTGCTTTAAAAAAAAAAAAAAAAAAGCAAGAAAAACCTTTTATTTTAAGAGCACACCTGGTACCTAATAAATAAAGTTAAGGACCTGTTAAGAACTGCAGTGAAGAGTTTGTTCTTTACAGATTGCAGCAAGTCTGAGTTGAGGAAGTTCTGACAGATGCAAAATGTACACCTGTTGCAGGCGCACATACAGCGTAACCGGGCATGGCTGCGAAAACACACAGAAGGACAGGAGTTGAAATCTTGCTCACATAATCAGCTGCACATTAGGACTGTGCCACAAGAGAGATTCAGGAATAAAAGGTACATTGGAATGAGTAAGGAGAGGAGAAAAAAATACACTGGGGAAGCGAGGGTAACACTACAGCTGTGCAGAATTTTAGGGCTAGATGTTGTACATGTTGTACATTTTAGCATTACCACCACACATAGCTCTTAGTAGGAAGCACAAATATGAATGAAAACATCTGCTGAATTTATTTACGTTTGTAAGGAAAACATCTAAAGGCTGAGTACCTCTGCACAGCAATAGATAACACCCCTTTTTCAAAGGAAAGTAAGCCACATTTTCTATCGGTTTGAATGCACACTTGACAGTGACAGCAACCTCTACTTTTCCCACCCTAACAAACACACATGCTTGAGAACTAAGGGAGAAGCAGAATACTGAGACAACATTTGGTTGGTGCTACGCTTTTTGTGGTTTCCAGTACTCCAGCATAACAAAATGAGAGAACAAAAACTAAATAAAAACTTTACAAATCTAATTAGGTTTGGTTTCAAATATATAACTTTAAAAAATCCTAGATCTTGGGTGAAAGTGACATTAGTTCTATTTACTTTAAAGCAAATGTCAGCTGTCATACTAGACTCCATCTGCTTAATATTTATTTAGCTCATCACTGTATTAAAAGTTCCACCCACCAAAAAAAAGAGATGCAAACTAAGCTTAGCAACAGTGAGATATGCCATGAAAAAGAATGCAAGCTTAAAAATATAGCATCTGAAACCTTTATACAGAAGTTTTATTAAAAAAGAAATATCTGTCAGATTCACAAAGCAAACAGTAAGCACCCTCAAAACAAAAAGCTTCAAGCACTGCTTTGGGGGAAACTGTTATTGTTTAGAGTGTCATTAATTGTAATCAACTGTGAAGTTGAACTATTTGCAAAAGTGACAGTACAACTTGTATACAATTGTCTTAAAACATCAAGATATGAATAATGAGATACAAAGTGATGCCTTCACAACAGAACTCTACACATTAATTGAACAGATATGCCTAAAAAGTAACACGAGCTGAATAAATTAGTGTAGTCTTTAAAAAATAGCTTACACAACAGCTGGCACTGTTTCATCTGTTGGATTGATACCAACTTTCTCCATCTGAAATCATTGGAAGGTAAACACAAGTCGCTTCTGTCTCTCTCTGTTGCTAAACCTCAGTGAGGCAGTTCCATCCTCATGGTTAACAGTGGCATGCAGTGCTACAGTGCGTGGTTCGTGCAGTGTGAAAAACACAGTGGTTCGAGTACTTACGGATACATTGCCATAGTTGTCAGTTTAACAAAGATATCCTTACTCGGCATATCAACAGTATTACAGGTAAAGGCTTGAGGTGGAGGCATTTTGTGTTTTTTGCAGAATTCAGCAGGAGAAATACTATATTCTTGTCTAACTTCATGCAAGTCAGACTTTGCAGCTACCACTAAGCACGGTATTCTGCTATCCATGAAGTGTTGCTGCAAAGTTGAAGAAAAAGTGAAAGAGACATTACATGATATGTACAATCTGGGAAAGCCTAAGTGTTACTGGTTGTAGCATATTAATATACATGCACTGCACTCCAGTCAGACATTTCTAGAAGCAGAATATTTTATATAGGTCTTACTTTTATATAAATTGCAAAATGGCTTTTTTAGTGCATCAGCCACATATAACCTGTACTCATAAACAAAAGGAATTGTAAACACTGGAGCTTGATGTATGGGCCAGTAATTGATAGTTTATATCTATGTGTGTGTGTGGCACACACACTGACAAAGTGTGTGTATATATATATATACACATACACACACACACATACATATATATTTTTTTCTTTTACATATACATTTAAA
This sequence comes from Tetrao urogallus, assembly GCF_951394365.1. Taxonomy (NCBI): domain Eukaryota; kingdom Metazoa; phylum Chordata; class Aves; order Galliformes; family Phasianidae; genus Tetrao; species Tetrao urogallus. The sequence goes on along the minus strand of NC_136831.1, from coordinate 2,511,080 downwards.
AAAATACACAAACCTTAAAAATCCTGACACAGTACTCAAAGGACTTAGGGTTACTGACATCATATACCAGGCAGACAACGTCGCATACAGTCTCAGCATCAGTCAAAAATTCTGAGTCACTGACATCATGTAGCTGGAAAAACAGACCGTAGGAAAGGGAGAAAAGCTTTGTTATCACATACTTAAAGGAATTTTATAACTTTATTTTTCTTGTTACAACTCATTGTTATGCATCCTTAGAACTAATGGACTGACAATAGGCAGAATTAATGAAAAACAATTAAGAGAAATTAATCAACACAGCCAACATATGTGAACTGTTAACATCTGCAGGTGATCACAGTCTCAACAGGAAAAGTTACATTTACTTCTAAACACACACCAAAAAAAAGGCATTCATTCCACAGAGGAAAATCACAGAGCAGAGGACTGGGAGCTGGGAAACCAATGGAAGATATTATATCTTTTATAAGGATATATAAAAGGAAAGGAAAACTTTATAAAGTTTTCCTTTATAAAGGAAAACTACAGTGGAGTAAGCCATTGAAGAAAGTATTTCAGCCACTGAAGATCAACTATGGCCATTCTAATCAACCCACCTGACAGATGTGTGCTTTCTAGGCAGGTAGGATGGCTTAATGAAGCGTTGACATTTAGAAAGAAGAGACATTAAGACAAATTCCTTCTATTTGTCTGCAGAAGGCTTTTTAATAGTTCACTGAATTTTAAGGTTAACTAGTCTCATGTATGCAACAATGAAGCAATCTTACCAGCAAGTATTTTTCTTGTCCATACACATAGACTGTGTTTATGGCGTAGTAAGATTTGTGTTCTGCACGTATTTGCCTCTGTCTCTAAAAATGCAGAATTTCATGTTAGATCACAGCAACTTTTGCCATCCAAGTAGATTTGAACAGCTGTTTTACTCCAATTATTATGAATGAATATTATGGTCACCTGTGGTTTATTTTTATTTATTATTAATCCAAGATATACAAGTAAATATGCAATATCCATTTGTCTATTTGCTACTCTTAACAAAAACTCAACCTCCAAATTCAGTAGCAATGAGTACAATTCTAATGTTGTCTAAAATAAACTCAAAGACATTTGCATATGAGTATGAGCAAGAGCCTTCTTACCATTAGATTTCTTCCAAGAAGAGCTTGAAGAACTCCACTTTTCCCACAGCCCTTCATTCCAACAACATTGCATCGGAACACATTTCTCTGAGTCTGTTTTTTCTGGAGATCTATCTTTTTATCTCTTGTTACTTTTGGAAGAAAAAAAACCAAATATTTTTCAAAAGATGCATATTAATGTATATATAAACACACGAACTAATTGTCTATTTACACCACAATGCACACAAAATATTATTTCTCAAAAATATTAAATCAAGACTTTTGCAGAAATTAAAGGAGTGGAAGAAGACAGATGCTTATTTAAGAAATTTATTCTTGGGCAGATTTCTTAAGTTTAAATTCCTAAATTGAAATGAATCTATTTCTTTTTAATTACCTGTAATTGCTGATGCTTGAGATTCTTGTTCTGCAAGTATCGAGTAGCCTAAATAGCCCAGGTACTCCAGGCAACGCTGTACATCCAAGTACGTGGTCAGTCTAGCAGAGGGAACAAAAAGGTGTTTCAAAACAGATTCCACAAATCCAATTCTATCAACTAATGAAACAGTCTTGTCACACTCAAGTTCTCAACCACCAAAATGCAATGGAGCACACTTACGTCCACTGAGAGAGAAACCCCTGGTAGGTAATCCATCCCCTTTCATTTGTACAAACAGTGTTGTTAACATCAGGCCCCCATGGCATATAAGGAAAGACTTTGAACAAATCTTTCAGTTCATCAGTAGACAAAGCACAATCTCTGTCCTGAAAACAAGAACAAGGTATCAGAAATAAATAAATCCTTAATTCACACCTAATCTGAAGCAACAAATTTTTGCTCTACAGTTGCAAAGTTCAATAAATGGTCTACAAAAAAAAAACAAAAACAATGGAGCTTTTTCTCTCTCAATGTCTGTTATTTTTTTAATTTAAAACACGACTAAATATATGAGGAAGTTAAAAAAAAAAAAAGCACAACTTTAGTCTGTTATTTGAGTTGAGGGTAATGGTTGTACCACCAGTTTTTACTACATGGCTTAATCCACAGTTTCTGAATGAAATGACAAAAACATGCTTTCTGTTAGCAAAACTGCTAGCAAAGTAAGTATATACACACTCAAATTAGAAGCTTACCAAATCATGCTTATCAAAAATGCTTTGAAGAAACAAGTATGCATGATGATTTAATTCTGTCGTGCAGTCTGGAGGAATTCTTAGCCTATTTACCAAAAAGAAAAACAAAAAGTGTTAAGTCTGCAACATACAGGATGCTGTAATTCAAAACAACAAATTCCACAATTGAAGCATTTGGCATTTGACCTCTCATTTGGTTTTCATAATCTCCAAGGAGATCAAAGGTCCATACTTTTTTTGTTTTAGGAATGCTATGAGTGGCTGTATTTATATTACACTATATTCAGTCAGTGCTGAATGGGGAGGAGGCTGCCGTTAAGAAAACAGAGATGGCAGTACACAATTTGGCACTCTAAGACAGGAGCTCTTCCTCCGTAATTTTCATACATAGATTCTAGCTGACAGGTCATAAACTAAGAACAATCATTACTGTAACAATAAGCTTCAAACAAACACACTACAACCACAGAGCAGCATAAATTAAATGTGCATAAGCTAAAGAAAGCTCAACGAGGCGATACTTACAGAGGAAACAAGTACTCTGGGGTAAGCTCTAAGTCATCATCATAACCAAAGCGACGCAGAACAGTCCATGTTGTTTCATGCCTTCCTCGCTGAATGAAAAGTGTGTGTAGAAAAAGAAAACCTAAAATCAAATGACAAAAATTCATCTGCTCGAGGTAGTTCCATAGGAACACACTGAAAACAAGGAATACACATCTGACTTTAAACCAAACGTGTAATATTACATAATGATCTGTTACAGACTGTGGGCTCACAATCTGTAATACTTTAAAAAGTATTTTTCAAACAGCTTTTTACTTAAAATAATACACTTAGTTTCCCGTTGCTGTTTGGCCTTTCAGTACCAGCATTTTAGAATAACTTAGCTGTATAAAAATAAAAACCATGATATTTTCAAGAGTTCAAAACAGTAACACACTTAGCAGGAAGCTTGGAGAGCAGCCTCATGGAAGAGTGTCTTTAATTTTCCTACACACACAGAAAAAATGAGTAGGATTTTGGCTTTGCACTTTCCAGAGCTTAATGAACACTGAGATTTCACTGCTTAGTAAGGCTATGCCTTAGGATTCCCTCTCTTGGAAATTCCTCACTAGTTCTATCACACGTAAGCTCCACAAGCAAAGGGGACAAAACGATGCTCAGAAAACATTTTTTCTCCTTTTATTTCTGCCATACGCTCTGAGCAAATCTGTATAACGGAGTGTTTAAAATTCTGACAGAAACCACACCTTGCTGACAAGCATTGCAACCAGTAAGCCTGGAATTATGTAGGAGAAATATCTCCTTCGAATCACTATCGTCATTTTGGAGTTTGGATTCTGAACTTCTGTAACAAGAAGAAACCATATTCTTATCCATGTCCATGATTCCAGAGTTTAATCACTTTGTGACATCATACTGAGACTCTCAGCCCGTTTCTAAAAGAAAAGATCATATTCCCAAAGACTTGCTTGGTTTTTGTTTTGTTTTGTTTGTTTTTTGTTTTTATTTTTACATTAGATGACTGTCAACTTTACCAGAAGACTCTTGCCCACAGCTAAGTAAGGCTTACCTTTTAAGGTTAATCCATTATCAGCAACTCCATCGCTGACGTTTTTCCTAACTACATTCTTTACATCTTCCAAAGCTTGAGGAGCCAATGGTGTATTAAAACAAATTCTCTAACAAAAACCAAAAGAACATGTTAGGACCATAGCTACTAAGCCAGTCAAACATCATGTCCAGTGTAAAATGCAGACTTAAAAGTTCTGATAAGCTAGGATAGTGCAACCCAATTAGTGAAAATAAAGGAAAAGAAACACTTTACATTTTGTTTTTAAATACAAGCACATTTAAATAGTTGTGGGTTGTTTTTTGTTTTTTTTTTTTGCTATAGAACTAAAGCTTGAACTATGGTTAGAAATAAAATCAAGACTATTCCAATTTTCATGAATATGCTCTTTTACGCCAGACCCAAGATTTCTAATTTTCAGGTTTGATTTCCTTGTGGTTCACTTCACCGCTGTTCCCTGAAAAATAAATGTTTGCTCTTCTAGCATTATCAGAGTTCAGTCATTAAGCACAGTGAGAGAAAAAGCAGAACAGTCACCTGAAAGAAGTTGAGCTCTGCATCATTGAGAGTACCGTCGTTATCCTGATCAGAGATTCTAAAAATGCGAGTGAGTGCTTTAATACAGGCAGGTTTCATCTAAGGAATAAAACAAAGTTCAGTATATAAAAAGTACACTGAATGACCCCAGGCAGCTCAAATACATTAAAATAAATACTAGCCTTCATTCTATTTTTTTTTTTTTAATTAGACATTCAAACACACAGGCACAAAAATAAGAGGAAACAAAACTGTGACCTAAAGAATTTATATGCAAAAATTTAAAGCAGTCATTGCACAATAAATGTCTTCATATTCAATTATTCAAGCTGAAGGTGGCAACAGTTAATTTAAAAACACTATCAGTTCTTCAAGTTCAGTTATACTGCTACAGAAAGCTTTAACAATGGTGGATTTTCTTTCTTCTTTTTGTGTGTGTGTGTGTGTGTGTGTAGAAAGGCCTGGCTATCCCAGTGCCCTGCAAAAGCAAACAGCTCTAGAACTACAGCCTACTCTTTCTAATTGAGCAAAATATCTATATTCATCATTTCAACTAAGACTTCAGAAAGCTTCAGACAACAAACACTGTAGATCTTCAGAGTTTATTAATCTACCAGGCAAAGCACTGATGATATGGACTGCCACTATGACAGAAGAACTGCTGGGATACCTTCCATGTGAAGGAAAACAGACAGTGGTAATTCTCTCCCAGCAACTAGTGTGATGATGGACTCTTCTCTTCACAGAGGTCACAGATATTGCATAGAGATTGGTTTTGAAAAACCAAAAACATTTCAGCACAATTTTATCACATTACTAACACATACAGATGATTCTGATGGAAGAAATCAGAAGTTATTCTCTCATTCTCAACAAAGAATTTATGACTGAGACAACTTTCCTACTGCCCAGTAATGCAAGAGGGTGGGGATTAAGTTCATAGCTTATACATAATTGATCATGAAATTAATGTGTTAAAAGAAAGAACAAAAAACAACCATACTCCTCCATAATATGCTAACTACCTACAGTATTTTCAAACAGCCACATCACTTGTTTTTGATCCCTTTTGCCAAAGCCTCACAAGATGCTCAGAAACCTTCCTTCCCTTAAATCAGGGTAAGACTGGAGCACATTCCCTGAAACAAATGGAATTATTGTGTAACAAAGGTCTAAAGGAGAAATGAACTGAATGCATGATTTTTTTCACCATTACTTTTGACTTAAAACTTATCCTATAACCAAAGCTTATCATTTTACTGATCAGCTCAGATGGAAAACAAAAACCTGTCCTCTTTGTTTTAAAGAAAGAAAGAGGATGGAATTAATACAACACAAAGCAGTAACCAGGTTCTGGAATCCAATATCTGACATTTGGGGGAGGACAAGCAAGAGAAAGGGAAGACAAAACACAAAAAACTTCAAAATTCACTGAGAAGAACAAAACAGTAGTCATCTTTTTCCCCCCACATTACCTATTTTTAAAATTATGTATAAATACCTCTTTCTCCTCTGGGCAATAAAGAGGACCTGTAGGATGCAGAACAGCTTTCTGTGCGTAATAGAATAGTTCAGATATATTCTTCAAGTTTTTAGCTGAACACTGAAAGAGAAATTCTTAAGATTTATTTGATAGTTTTTGACTGTGATCTGTGTTGAAGCCTACGTAAGAATCAAGCTTTTAAAGTTCTGGCCTCCTCTTGTGGTACCCTGCAGTTTTCAAAAACCATCACCCAGCCCCTGTGTATGTTCAGTAATTAATAATGACCATGTCATATCAGTAAAAAGAAAAAGTTGTATCCACTTAATATAAAAAAAAGCCCCAAACATATCCTAAGATCTCCATTCCATTTTAATACTTTGCAAATATGTTGCTGGCTTAATGCTATTTTTAAAACACCTTCTTAAGGAAAAGATCTGAAAAGGCTCTAAATATTAGAGCATTTAATTTAATTAATCAAAAGCACAATCTTTATTCTCAAAAAAAACAAAGAGCACACAAACTCACTGTGAGAATAATTATTCTATTTGAAATAAGTATTTATTTTGATCAACAACAACAAAATCACTATTTCTATTACATGCTGCCATGTATGTTTGGCAAGCAGGTATTTTTTGGTACTCATTCTAATATAGGATTACATACCTCTACACATGTTTCTATCTCTGTATATTGATTCATAATGGGAAGAATAGTTTCCATACTGCTGTACTCCACTAGATCAGACTTGTTTCCAACTAATATAAGAGGCAGCCTGAAAAGAAAAAGGGGAAAAAAAAAAAAGGATTAGGCTTTAAAAACAGGAACAGAGAGATAGAAATATCTATCTTAATTTAACATTCTTCCTCCCACCAGAAGCCATTGTACTATTTTCATGATGTAACTAAGTAGCACTGACAGCCAGTAGGCAAAATGAGATGACAGCAGTAAATTAATCTGAAATACAATCAAACAGAAACGTACTGATTGTTGTTACTTCAAAAAGCCCCACACTGTTAAACACAAGCCATATTACAATAAACAGCATCAGTAGAAAACATTTACAGACCGTGCAGTCAAAACAAGTTACATCATTGCAAACATAGACACACCTGGTAAAAGCTGCCAATGCAACTCAAAATAAATAGCTTTGCTGAAATGTACAACAGACCTACATACTTTAAATCCCTTGTTGCTTGAACTTCTTACATCAACTTTTAAGTTTAGTATTTGATTTTCTTAATTAACATCCTCAACACTGTCCACTGATACCCAACGCTGTGAAGCCTAATTCACACTTCTTATCTTTATTTATGCACCTGCTATCTTTATCTGTCCTTTCATTGATGAGAGGAATCCATCGACTTGTTACCTGAAGTGGGGTTAAAAAAAGGAAGACACAAAAAATACAGGTTTAAATTTCATCAGACTGAGCTGTGCACAGAGTTGACTATAAATGCTACCTCTTTCCAAGAGGTCACACATTTACTCACAAAGAAAAAAAAAAGAAATAAAACCTGGAGTTGCTTAATGAGCAATTTTTAAGATGACTGAAAGGATTGAAAACCCACATAATGAAATGGGCCAGAAGCAAATGAATGCACAAGTGTATTTTATTAACAACCTGACCTCTTATGCATTTTAAATGCCTAACACAGCTTTCACCGTGCCTAAAAATTAACACTCGTATCAACCAATAATTAGATAAAATGTGTTAGCATACCTTATCAATGGAATTCTTGTTGTTAACAGCATATACTATACAAATCACGTTCGCCTGAAATGAAGAAAACATATGGAAATTCACTGCTAAGGATTTTTTGGAGAAACAAAGATTAAGAACATGACAAAGAAAAAGAGCACTCCCAACATTAGTCAAAAGCTGTATCTCTGACTCGCTTAGGGCCCAAACAATAGTTGAAAACTCTTGAAGTAAAGGAAACAAAAGAGAAAAAGACAACTTGTGAATTCCTTGGATTCCTGATTAAGAGCTATTTCAGCTCTGACCTGTCCCTTGGAAGTGCAAAGCTTAAGCTCAATTCACCAAAGCAGAGGTTGTACCCACCCTTCTCACTTGGAGCAGAGGTTGCTGTAACTCAGGGCTCCAAACAATAATAAATGAAATGCCAAGAAATAGCAAGAGAATTTTTCTAACAGTAGAAAAATTAAATGGAAAACATTCCTTTGAAAGCAGATTTTTTACTGAACATTAAAATACACTCACCTGTGAGATTTCATGATAGAGTTGTTCATCATTTTGTTCTGCTTCTGCAATTCAACAGAACAAGATGATCATTAACACTAATTTCACAATGCTCATTAGATGGTCCTGTTGTTTAAATGGCTTTTTATAAAATGCACTAAGAATTGATTCTACCATACCAATAATGAAAAAGATCCACTAACTCATGAGGCAGAAATGGCCTGTCGCACAAGAGGCTTCTCAGCAGGTACTTTAAAGAGGAATCCTGACATTTGAAGACAGGTTCTCTCTGGAATGAGTCAGTTTGCATCCCCTACCATCACCAGCAGCACCACCTGTGCTACCTCTACCACAACATACAACACATTAATTTTACTGTGGAGACAATGAACATCTTCACTGAGAGCAAGCAGGGAAGCCATCATCATCTGACGTAGTTTTATCTCATCAGTTGCTATTTTAATCTAGACTTTTCCTACACTTACATCTGGTCCCACAGCAGTTTGACTGCTGACAGGCCACTGAGGTCAATGAACAATTCCATACCAACTCTAACAGTACTGCATGGTTTTTACCCGAATAATCCACTATGTGTGTTGGCACTCTTTCAGGGGTGACATCAGCTGGAATGGTGATTTCTTCAGCACGTGGTGGAACCTTGGGTTGTAAAGAAACAGCAAGAAAAAGCCTTTAAAAAATAATCACTGAAAACTTCAGATTGCTAAGACAGTGGAATACAACCATACTCCTGACAATTAGTCATCTGTAAGACTCTATTTGTAGTTCAAGCACGTGGATTTTTGTGATGTTTGAAACTCAGTGCTACTTCCTTGCTCCTTCATGGTCTGCTACTGGATAAGGCAGATGTCATGTTTTATGTGATACTTTTCTCTCAACAGAAAAACATAACTAAACTACACAGAAGAAAGTTGGGAAGGCAATGGAGGGCTATAACACAATTACAAGCAGCCTGTCAAAGAATGGCTCCCTGAACATTTTAAGAACAAACAGAAGCTAGAGCTCTTTTTAACCTGCAAGCTTGGGAACTACATTCAGCTATGTAAACAATCTGATCTTGACTCATGAACTGTGGTAACGTAATGATTTGCATTAAACACGCTGCATAGTTTCAAAGAACAGCACATGATGTCTATTTTAAGACTTGTGATCAGAAGAAATAAACATTCAAGTTTATATGTAAAAAGCTCAACTGTTCAGAGCAATTGCAGTTCTTTTCGTGGTAAAGAGAACTAAGTGCTGCTTTTTTATAAAGTAATAAAATCTAGAAGTAGTTTTACTTTTATTTTGGAAGGAAGTTTTCTGGTTGCACTCCACCAAAGCTGGGAAAACATTCTTCAAAAATAGAAATAAATGCAATACGTTGTGTAGTTACAAAAAAAAAAAAAAAGGCTAAGTGTAAATGATACACCAACTTTTTACTTCCCCATTCTCATTCATTCTTGTACTCACTTATTCTTCTCTTTAAATATAACAAACCAAAACAGCACACGCCACAAGTTATGGCCAAATTCACCTGCTGATGAGAACTAACATTTCTCAGGTATTAAAAAAACCTTAATTAGGCATTTGAAAAACAAGAAAGCAACTTAGATCAAATTTAATTTCCTAATCATCACAAAGAGATGCATTTAAACCAACCTACAGCACTTTTCAGAAGTCACTACTGAAGTTTCAGACTTTTTGTTGTACAGAGAGCATTGTTTTAAAGCAGAGCCGTTATCTTGCTCTCTGCAAAAAGTAAAATAATATGAAGAAAACAAAGGAGGACGCTCTACCTCTTCTGGAAATTCTTCACTGACAAGAGACATAATTAGCGATGTCTTCCCAACTCTGGCTACAAAAGAATTAAAAACAGAGATTAGATAATTTGGTTATATTACACTTAACAGTTCCATCCCATCTGAAAAAGAAGTATTTTAAAAATACTTCCTAACTGACCACATTAAAGGCTCTTTATCTGCTATTTAACCATATTTAAAGTTGATAGCGGCAGCTTTCTCAGAATTCTTCTGTGGCAAAACATTTGATTCTATTTCACAATTCTACATTTCATCCAGGAGGGAATAAAATCCTGTTCCATCTTACTCAACAGAATTAGCTGGTTTTAACCTTAAGATAGAATGTTTAAAGAGAAAACAAAAAAACCCCACAATGTTCCTATCAAAAAATCTCACCTAGTGACACAAGTTACTTTGCTGTCATCGCTGCATTTCCACTCGCCTATTTAATTGTATATAATTCTTAGCATGAGACAAAGAAGAAGAAATTAAATTCTAGGAGTAATTTGTTTCCAAGCAGAAAGCAGTACTGCAGAACTGATGATCCAGTCTAAGTGAAATCAACTTATCCAAACCTATTTGTGGCACAATAACAAAGGGCTTTCTGACACAGAGAAATGAAAGCTTCTCTTCTTCATGGTATGTTAAAAAGCAGATATTGCGACAGTATGAAAAGCAAAGAGGAGGTTACTGTTTGCAGGGAGACTTTTGTTTCCCCTCCTGAGAACAGACAAATCTCCCTCTGTGGCATTAACTGGAGAGCGCTAAGACGAAGAGTTCTGAACAGTACGATGGTTGTGTTTCCATCACAGATGTTCATACAAGCTAAAACATGAACTTACACTACCAGGTGTCCTCCTGCCACACCTTAAGCTTCATTCTGACTGAATGAGAAGGGCTTTAAAAGTTCCCATGTTTCCTCAGATAAATACCTTCCTGATAGGCAAATGAAGTTATGAGATAATTATAGAACATACTGGAGCATTTTCTGCATCCAACCAAGCCAGCTTCTGTTTGAAATGGAGTAAAGCATCTCTGCTTTGCAAAAATCAGATTAGTTTTCTTAATTTAATGCGACTGAAAATAGAAGGCTATGGACCACGTGTTAGGAAAGACACTCTGCGTACAAACTTCTGATAGATGTGAAACACTATAGAGTTGTTTCTGTGAAGACCCATAGGTTCAAGAGCAGAGATTTGGTTTATTTTGCTCAAATCTGGGTCAGCCACACATCTTTCCCATTCTGTTTATAGTCTTAGAAGTATCAGCCTAAACAACATTGGCTGAGGAAAACAGCACTTTGTAATGATTGACTGGTCTTCTTTTCCCTCATATATGGAAGCTTTTAGTACCTGATGTACAGAAGTAAAAAGTTGGATACATTCTGAAAGTCATGGGCAATTAAAAATTGACACTCACACCCTGGGTACTAGAACCAAAACAATCTTAAATCTGAAAAGACCACTACTAGGGGTGAAAAAACTGTGTTTTGGAACAGGCTTTCATCAGAAGGTCTTGCCATTTCAGAGTCTGAATCTGCCATCATCTGGCAGGTACAGCATGGCCTGGATTGACTTGTTTCAGGCAAATAAGTATACATAAAAGACATGCATACAAACAGCACCAGTAACATTACTAGCAATATTACTAGAAAAACTGACGTATTCCACAGATTTTTAATTCAAATGATTTTGCACACTTTTTTCTCCCTATTTTTCACTAAATTATCTTTATACAAACAAAACTGATACACATCTGCTATAAACAGAACTCAACTAATTTCAAGTCAAGCAAAGGATCAGTCTGGCTTTAAACAGTACGCTCTGTGAGTCACCTTGCAGTTCATCTGATATAAATCTAAAACTTGCACCCTCAGCTCATTGCCAAAGAAAGTAAAGGCAGATTACAAAGAAAGTAAAGGATGTATGCATCCTGAGGAGGAATTCAGCCGTGCGTTCTGAAGGCTCTGGAATAAACCAAGCTTTGTAAAAGCAGACAAACTTCATGAGCTAACTTCTTCAGTAATCTCCACAAGGACTCCATCCCGAAGCAGTGCTGGAAGCACCCCGGGGCACCGCAGGAGCCGCACTATGTACGCACACCACGTTCTAAGGAAGGCAAGGCTAGTCACGCTGTATCCTCAGTGTAATTAGGCAATTTTATTAACGGCACTTGGTAATTACGTGGTTCTCTTTTCTCGCGAGGAACTTCAGAGCGCTCTACAAACTGACAGAAGGCAGCCTCCGCGGTACCGCTTCCCTCAGCGCGGAGCCGCACTTCCGGCAGCCCGGCCGTTTATTTGGGCGCCCGCATGTGAGCGCAGGGCCGGAGTTTCAGGGGCGCGGCGAGCAGCAGAGCCCAGCCGTAACTGCGGCGCGCATCCAAGGTCACCCAGGCGGCGGCAGACGCCGGGCTCCTCTGCCAGCCCCGTCCCGCAGCGCCCGTCCCACTGCCCGAATCGCATCTGCCCCAGCGGCGCTACCGGTTCCCAGACTCCTCGGATCGAGGGAGCGAAGTCCGGCCGGCACAGGGAGGCTCGGACGGGACGCGGCCACGAGCGGGGCGAACACCTCAGCCCCGTTCCCTCTCCGCGGCCGCCCGAGGAGACACCAACTCCGAGGCAAACTTCTGCGCCCCCGGCCCCCCGCAGAGCAGAGCCTTCCCGCCTCCCTCCGCTCCGGCCCGGGGCGAGATGAGGCCGCGCCGCTCCGAGCGCGCGTGGCGGGGCCCGGCGCCCCGAGGCGGTGCGACCCTCACGGCGCCAAAGCACCGCGCCGATCTCTGACGGTCGCTCGGCCTCACCCCACCCTGCTCCCGGCCCGGCCCCTCCCGCACTCACGTTCTCCCACCAGCAGGATCCTCACGTCCTTCTTCATGGCCCCGCTGCCTGGCCCCGCCGCGGGGCGCTCACATCGGGCTCGCCGGGGGTAGCGGAGCCGCCGCGGCCTGCGCGCCCCTCACGCCGCGACCCCCTCCGCGCCGCACCCCCCCCGCACAGCGGGCGGCCTACGGCGGCCGGGCAGGGACAGCCGCCGAGGGGCGGCAGCGCGCCTGCGCGAGCGCCTCCCGCGCCCGACCGCTGCGCGCCACCCTGAGGCGATCCGAGGCCGCTGTGCTGTGCGCGCCTGCGCTGGGCTTCCCTGGAGGCAAGTTGTGTAGTAATTGCTGAACAAAATGTAGTAAAACGCTGCTCCTGCGCACTCCAGCACGAATTACTGTTGGGAGATCAGAGGTGCCGAGTTTCTACCCGCCACTTCATCACTTCCCAGTCCTTTCTCAATTTGGGCTTTGATATCTGTGATGTTCACTTCCTGAGCACTCTCCTCAGTCTTCTGTTGAGCTGCTTTGCCCTCCCGTTCAATGAACACTGAACTTCAGTAATACGGGTTTTGATCCGAGATGTATATTCCTGAAAGGCAGAAAACACAGAGATCCGGTTTTTGTTATAAAAGAAGATAAGTGAAGTACAAGAGTTTACTGTCCCATTTAACATGCTCTTTGACCAGAAAGACTCAGATGTATTTAAAGGAATAAAATGCATTTGATACTGTCCTGCATTGCCTGCAGTCAGATTTTGGGCAGTCGGGGGATTCCAGGTTGTTGCAGAATTACAGGGGAACAAGCTAATTGCAGGTAATGAAGTACAAGAGGTACCTTTGTGTCACTGAGATCCTTTCTCAAGATGTTGATGTCCTCTTCAATTGTTTCAGTTGCTTGGAGATGTTTTGTATCTGTTCCTTCTTTAAAGTGTCACATTTAATCACTTATCTGTATAATCCTCAGAGAAAACATGACTAGGTTAAACAGCGGGATAATAAAAATCCTTACCTTACTGACGGTTAAACACTGGCCTGGTAAACATAACTAACTGTGTGAATAATCACAGTAAAGTTCGCATTCAACAGTCCTAAGTTATATATTCAAATATATTTATGAGTTTAAGCTCTTTGCATGACTGCAGAGACTTAAGACTTTTTAGACATATGTATGCGTAGTGTTAATGAAAGTCAATAGTCAGGTTTTGCTTATTTCCAACAAGGTCTGAGAGTTTTTGTAAGCAGAGACAGTGAACCAGTTCCATTTTGTGTCGTTCAGCTGGGTGGAGCTGTAGCACTGTACTGGTTTATGTTTCATTTCAGGAGTCTCCTGTGCAATGTTCACACAGTAAATAGCAACACAGAAGTGGTTTGTGAAAAGAAAAGTGAAAGAGCTGATGGTGACTGAAATACCAAACAACTGCCCACCAGGATGCTCAGTGCTCAAGGCTATGTGATGAGACTAACCTCCTGCAAAGGATGAAGTGCACTGGGATTACATCATTTGCTCATTGCAGATTTTAACTGGAAGAATAAAAAGAGAAGAGCAAAGGAACAGCAAAGGAAAGGGAACAGCAGAGAGATGAGAAAGAAGAAAACAAGTAAGGAAAGATTTACAGATGTTTTAGGTTTAGAGCCCTCTAAGTATCCTCTCATGGCAGCCCCATCTCTTCTCTGAGTATTCACACCCTTCCCCGTTCTAAACTGACCTGCGAGCTTGCTGATTTAGGCACTTCCTGGAGTTCAGAAGTCCAGCACTAAGATCAGCTAGTTATTATACCTTAGACCAGCTGAGCACATTTTGCTATTAATTCTTTCAAAAAATGCAATCCTCAACTTGCAGACACCACCAGTGAACTCCACACTGCTTCAGCTAAACCTATCTGCCCAAGTCAGCAAAACACAACACTATTACAACAATGCCAGTATTAACACATGAAATACAAAGTATCCAGGGGAAAAAGAAAAAAGAAAAAAAAAAAGAAAAAAAAGGGCAGGACGGAAGGTGAAGTTAACTCAGTCCCAGCCATGGCCCTGGTCCCATGGCCTCACTGAAGGGCATTTAGAATAGTGGCTGAGGTGCAGTGGGGAGAAGCACTGTCTGCTTCTGCCCATACCTTCTCCCCAGGGCCCTGCCCTACAGAGTTCTGGCTGCAATGGGCACCATCTCCAGAGAATGTGGGTTTATTCTAGGCCTCTAAGTCTTTTTCCTCCACCTCTCTGGGGATTAAGTTCACCAGAGCGGCCAGCTCCCAGTTGGCTGTACTTGGTAATGCAGGACTGGCAGAAGCTGTGGGTGCAGCCCATGATGCACATGCAGCCCATGAAGTAGTTCAGGCTGCTTAGTTCCACATCTGCCTGCAGTCACACAAAGTCAACAGCAGCAGCCATAGTGCGGTTTCGTTTCCCACAGGCTCTGTGCTGCTGCCATGTGTGGGGTGCAGGGAGCTGCAGGCTGGGTGGAGTTGTTGTACAGCCCCGAGGTGCTGTGCCTTGCAAGCCAGCACGCAGCACTGAGCTCCCCAGGGCAGAGGCAAGGAGCTCCCAGGTCTGTCAGAGCGCTTAATACAGGTCCAAGTTTGGGTTAACTGTAGAAATGAACTGTCATGTGGAGCTAGCTCCCTGTGACCTGGCCTTCACTTTTATTGAGTCTACAAAAAAGATGCTGTTGTGTTGCTCCAGAGTTTCATTTTCTCAAGGAACTTCCTGATTTTGTAACAAAAGTCACATCAATGTTGCTGACACAGTGGGAGAGCAAGCACCACCACAGAAGCAGCCCCATCCATGAAGCTGAGGTTACTGGCTGGACTGCACTCTTCTGAGATCATCCTGAATTATTCAGCTCATCTCGAAAGTGCTTTGCTATTGATTTCAGAGGATACAGGCATAGGCTGTTAGATCTGAACCAGCACATGAGCTGGGAAATTAAGTTAATGGGCATGTATCAGAAAACAAAACTACTGACACAGATTGCTCAAGGTTGGATGATAAGAGACAGGCAGAATGATGATCTAATTCTTTTCTTTTTTTTTTTTTTTTTTTTTTTTTCTTTCTTTCTTTCTGTGCTGCTGTAGAAAGAGTTAACCTTAGTAATCCATGCACATATTGGTACTTCCTCATTCCTGTAGAAGAGAACTATTTGGGGTAACTCATACTGGCTGGCAAGCGTCAGCAAAAGGTGGAAGCTTGATCAGAAACTTAAGTTTGCAAGACTTCCTCTTGATTTGCCAACTAAGGGAATCTGAAAAAAGTAATTAAGTACCTGAATAACTGTTCAGTAGAACCAAATCTCAGCCTTGGCTGTGAGGCAAGAAAATACTCAGTGCACTGTATCAACGAATATAAATCCTCACCCATTCCCCCGTTTTTAGACGCTGACACAGACCAGTGTCTTCATCCTGAACTCATGTCTTGACTGGAGTAGTAGGTGGGGCTGCTTTGGAGGAAAAAAAAAAAAAAAAAAAAAAAGGAAAAGGTTTCTACATACTGCATTTGCCACTTCCAAAATAATCAAATAGCAGCAACTGTTGAAAGCAAGGATCTAAGGGTATGTCATTAGAATGCTTCCACGACAACATTCTTCACAACTCAAGCTTGACTTTTAATTCTGAGGACTTGTTTCTCAGATCCTCAAATAGTAAGAGTCTACAGGCCAGTCAGCCTCACCTCCATCCAACTAATTCTGGATGTCATGTCCAAGCCCAAGCAAGTGGAAGAAAGAAAAGAAGGTTATCAGGAGTAGTCAACACGGGCGCAGCAAGGGAAAAATCATACTTGACTGATCAGAAGGTAGCCTTCTGTGATGTCATGACTGGTTGGGTAGATGAGGGAAAAGCAGTGAATGTTGCCTGCCTTGACTTCAGCAAGGCTTTTGACACCATACCCCAAGAACATCCTTACAAGATAAGCTTAGGAACTGTGAGATAGATGATACAAACATACTTTATCAGGGGGCTGGAGCACGTGCTCTCCAGAAGTCCCTTCCACCCCCTCCGATTTTTGTGATTTTTTTTTTTTTTTTGTTTACAGTTTCAGTGATGAAAATACAACACTGCAAATGACATTAAAACCATTACATGGACAACAACCACGTCCCTAACTGGACAGAAGATGCAAGCAGGTAGAATAGTTGCCTGTTCCCCACCCCCTCTTCCCCCCCAAGAAAGACATCCAGTCATTCCAGCATGTATTTTTATCTTTCATCTATGCAGCAGGACATGCTGCACTGTCCTGGCAGGTGCTGATGTCTTTATCTCTTGGTCACTTGTTCTATGCAGCATGTAACAGATGGTCACATTTACTATCAGAATATATGTCATGGCTGCACTGTCAAGTACATTCTTCAGGAATCCTCAAGGAAATCCATGCCAGTCCTCTGTGGACAAACTTTCTACACTGACTTTATTCCTACAACAGCCTGAGCAGGCCTCATCTGCTCAAAAGCAGAGAATGTAAGGAAGAGCGAATGCACTTCAAAAGAAGGGACAGATAATTTCTGAATATCTGCATTCCCCTCACTCATTTATTTTGCCACCCTTCCTGCGCCTGTAGCTGTTGAAGGAAAAAGCCCTTTGTAGCACAGTCACTGAATGGGCTTGAGCACCATCCCTGCTGACAAAAAGAGGATGCAGACCAGTGCCAAACAGAGCCCAAGAAGTGCAGTTCACCGGAACTCAGTGTTAGTCTCAACCAGACAAGGGCTGGGCAATTATTCCATTCAAGGCATCTATCCACTCCTTCTGCTCCCTATCGTTCTCACACAGAAACAAAAACTCTCTCATTGGTGTGACCATGGTGATCCCTGATTTCCTCTTCTTTACAGATATTCCCTGGGGCAAGCCAGCTCTTACTTCATAGCCCTCGACTCTCCTTCCAATAAAAACTTGGCCTTGTGGAAATGCATCCTAGAAGGAAGGAAACAAAAGACATTCATTAGCCAGTGGACAATTCAGCTCTAGCAGACATTATTCCATCCTTGACATGGAGCAGGAGGAGATGGAGATGAGTGAAAGGGTCACTGAACTGGTGACAGGCAGAAAACATACTAGAGCCATTTCACACTCTCGAGCATTCTCAGAAGCAAGAAGAGCCTATAACTGCAGAGCTGGTTGAGTGTTCAGAAGGAGCATAGTAGGATATTTTTGTAAGAGCAATGGTAGGAAACAGGATATCACCCTCTGGAATATCACACATCTTGCCTGAGGTTCCATGTGTGACTACAACTTGGCTGGGAAAAAAACAGGCTATAAAACTTAACAGCAGTAGCAGCTACTTTTTAAAGATTTAGATCTTCCTTACTTACAGACACTCTGAGGACCAGAGTTCCCAAACAGCTCAGCTTCAAAGGAGATTAGCTCTAGAGATTACCTTGTTTGTATTATGCAGCTACTGGGAGAGCTGGATTATAACAGACCCTTTCTCCCCACCCACCTACAGGAAGGAACTTGTGGGATAGTGAAGAACACTCTTTTTACCAGTGGGTTTTTAAAGTACAGCAGGTTCCTCTCTTCAGAGTCTAGGCTGAACCAGCGCATCTTAAAGGTCTCCTTCTGCTGCAAGTAGATGGTAGAAGTTCTTTAAAGACCAAGTCCCAAAGACAATTTTTTCCCAATCAGAGCAGATCCCAAGGTTGCTTAAGTGACTCAGAGCTCGAATTCAGTTTAACCCATCCTCTTAACTGGCAACTAGTGAGTCACTGCTGTATGCAACTGGAGATTTGCATTTAGTGGCAATCCTTTGGATAAAGCACAGAAATTCATTTTGCTAACAACCCAATCAGGTTAAAAAAAACAACCACAGTGCATGGATTAATCAACATCACTGCAGAAAACGATCTGTGGGCCAGTGGCTATCACAAGGAGAGCATGCAAACAACTTCAGGATTTTGGTTTGGGATGTTGTCCCTGCCATTGCAGCATGGGCATTTATTTTTTTAAGTGCTAATTCCATCAACAGCACTCATGGAACCATTCCCTGAGATATTCATTGCTCTGTGCTGAAGAGTCCTCTTCCAGGGCTCACTCCAGTTTGAGTTTAGGCCTCAGGAAAAAAAGCAAGCCAAAACATGCTTGAAGCTGTGACTATTCTCTCTACAAGTACCTGCAGGAAGATGTACTGGGAGGCTAGCACAGAGGTAGGCAAAAAAAAACTACCATCAATATTCAGTATTTAATCACTAAATTTTTCAATAGGACTTTGACTCGCAGTTCATCCAGAGGAGCGAGGCAACAAGTAGCAGCATTCAAACAAGATCTCAGGTCTTCCTATGCTCTTTAGCAGAGCCTGAAATCTCTCTCTCAATGTTTCAATAAGTAGTAGCCCAAGTACTTTCCCACAAAAATAAACAACCAACCCAATCCATAGGTTTAACACTGAAGAATTTGCCACAGTAAAGAGATGTGACTTCTGTGCTACTAACTTAGATAAATAGGGAAATAAGGGGGCTGGCATGTGATTTTCAGTTCCAGAGGTAGCTGCAGTTCAAGAGCTGTAATTAGTAGGCAACTGATACAGTAATTCATTTAGTGTTGCCTAACAGTACTTTGCATTTCCACTGCCTACTAATCCATCTTGCTAACTCTTCAAGAAGGATCCTCCTTCACAGTTTTCTTCTCCATACAAAGTAAAACATGATCCTAAACAACACAACAGGCTTGAATACAATGTCATTATTGACCCAGCCCCCTTAATAAATCATTCATGAGTAAGCACCATAGAATTATCAAACGAACTCCTTCTGGAAGAATCCTGCTTCTGTACTGTCAAGTAGGTAATCTCAACCTACCTTTGGTCCCGTTTTCTCCATATATCCTTCTTTGATATAGTTCCTTGTGATCCGGGGTATGATCTAGAACACACGCACATAAACATCCATCTCATTCAGGCTCATTTTTCTGTTCTTTTTCTGTCAAAGCAAATCACTGACAATTTTGGCTTTTAGGGCTTGGGTTTTTTTTTTTTTTTTCAGCTGCTCAGCAAAGGGAAGTCTGAATTAAGAAGGAACACAGGATTTTTGACAGATTTCAGTATAAAAGGAAACGGAGTCTTTCTGGCCTTAAGCGTTTACTTCCTTTCTGCATGTTAGCCACAGTGTGACCCTTTTTTTCTCTTCATCTTCTGTCCATCTCAAGGCTTACTACTAATTTGGCACGCTATATAGGCTGACTGTTGTCTGGTTGCTTTCAAAGAGATGTTAATTTTACCTATCTATAATAAGAAAAGTGACTGTTTTAAGGAATGTGAAGGAATACAGCAGAAAAAGAAGCAAATTCAGTGATGCTCACTGCAAAGAAAAGAATAAAGTGGGACACAGCATCTTTGTGTTTACTTGAGAACCTGATATTCCTGCCCAGCAAGGAGATGATCAGCGGGTCAGTGTAAGAGATGGCCAAATGAGTTTTAGTTTGTGCTTGCCATTAAAAGACTTACCTTCATTTCCATCTCTAAGATAACTGAATACTAAGGAATATTTGTTGGCACCAACAGAGACAGTGAGCATGAGTGATTAGAGTAATTACAACACTGAGCATGAATGATTAGAGTGATTACTCGCAGTTGGTATAGCTAAACGCAGATATGTTTTGAAGAGCAAACAAAGATTTAGCTTTCATATCTGATGTCAACCAGAAGGAGAAAAAAAGAATGAGGTGTAACTGTCAGCACTAGCTGTGCAGAAACACAAGCTTCAAATATATCAAATAAGAGGGGAAACAAAAGCACCATCTCCTGCCATATTACGTAGGTCAGCGTTATGGTCTCTCAACTAGGGTCTCTATCTGTTTAGTACACAACTGCATCTGCTCTGCAGATTCATTTTTCCCCAGTGCCATCACACAGAGTCTGTCCACAGTTCCACTGACATCTATACCAGCTTTATGTATTTTAAAGCTGCTACTTCCAAATCACAGTATTAGAAGCAGGCTGAGGCACACTAGGAGCCTGCCTCTTTCTCTAGAGAAAGCACGATAGCAGCTGGCATTTCCAAGCCTGCATGCTGCTGTTTGAGCACCTGGTTCTGGCACAAGTGGGAAAATGCTTTCCCATAATGTGTTTGCACAGACTGCTTCATGCCTTGTTAAGTTCTCACCTCGTGCTCTGAGAGAGCTGGGAAGGTTGTTCTGAGATAATGGTAACGTGCAGCCCGAATGGCATTGAACCAGTCAACAATCTCCTAGGGAAAAGAGCAGCACAAACAAAAAGACAAAAATAACACGAAGGGGTAAGAATGATGCCTTTCCAAAAAGGCCTTTCTCCTTCCTTGTAATCTCTTTGCAAATACAGAATTTCTCTCCAATGGCCAGAGAGAGTCAGTGACTTGTCCAAGACACCTGAAAAACACTCAGCTTCCAAAATAAGTTTTAAATGCCTCTCCAAGAAGACTCTGGACAGGCTTTTTCAGTTGCTTCAGTTACGGACTCTTTAGAAACCCTCATACCTGGAAAGACTTCAGAACTATATCAAGGGAAGAAACAGAAATCTAACAAAGCCTGTAGACACGCTTCTTAAAATCACCATTGTTTGTTTGGAAATAATGCAGAACAACTATATTCTTCATGTGCGTCAAGAGGCTTCAAAGAATACAATCACCGAATTATATACAACCATCAGAAAATTATCTTAGACACTTATGTACGTGCCATAAAGAATCTGTGAGAATATTTAGTGTGTGAAGCTGAATACTCCAACAGAACAGGACCAAGATGTTGCAGTTCCTAGTGTAAAATTCAGCAACATTCTAAATTATACAAGTCATAGTGATTTTGAATCAGACCCTGCAAAAACAAGATAGCTCTTCCAAAATATAGACCCAACATCTGACAGTACTGCTCATTCCAAAATCTCTGACATTCACCTTTCCGCTTTCATGATAGACAAAAAGGTTCCTTGTTTGACCATCTGTCTTGTATGTGATTTGCAGCCCGTGAGCATGATGGATTTTCTCTGCCTGGAACATCACATTCAGTTTCTCAATGCTGATAACGGCTTTTGGACCTTTGGGCTGGGAAAGTGAAAAGCATCACTGCATTAAAATGGTCAAAAGAAAGGCAATGGAAGACAGATTAGCTGAGAACTAAATCCTCACTGATCAGAAAGTGCCTGACAATGTGATATATCCAGAGTATAAAAGCCCGAGTTCTATGTTACATAAAATCACCTACACGACTCCCTTTCCCTGAAAATGTTTGGCTCTGGAGTGATGCATCTGCAACTTTATAGTTGGAAGTCAATTAGCTACACTCTCCCATGGAAGGGGAACATGTTGAGGATGTTGCTACAACAGCTGATGAAAGAATATTTTGGTAATGTAAGAGGTAGCAGCTGCTAACAGATCTCCTCTTCACCTTGCTATTCACTGTCCATTTCTTCTGTTCACTAAGGAAAAGGAGGCTGCAGGGAGGAGATGAGGGAGGAGAAGAAGGCTTAATTCCAAAAGAGCAATTGTCTAAGATACCACAGATGTCAGTGTGGAAACATCTGGGTTGCTCCTAATACAGGCTGCTAGAGACAAAGCTATTTGTGCTGTTTCCAGCTGATAAGGAGCAGAGCCTGAGGCTGGATGTGGACCAGCTACCTACAATTGACCCTGGCTGGGAACTCACTTCTTTAGTGTAGTACTTCATCACCCCTTCCCTTGCTGACAGGAGAAACCGCCTCTGCTTGAACTGCTTGCTTTCCCGTCCACGCTTCCAGAGGAATCCTTCATGGCTACCTGCGTATTGCGTGGAGACAGGTGTCAGACAAAGGCAGCACAGCAGCAGCACTTTTATCTGATGTGCCACAGAGTTTCAAGTTTCTTTTCCATCTGAGAATTTTCACCTCAGATAGAACAAACCAGTGGAGAACTACAGAACTGTGTGAGCATATATGAGCTAAACATACTCTGCACTTGTTAGGAGCTTCTTCTCAAATTTACAGACTTGAAGAACTGCATATCCAACATTTCATTCGATGCAAGCCATCCCTAAAGGCCTTCAAAGGTGCAGAAAAAGTACTGCACTGTTGGCCTTGAAACAAATACCTTTTCTCTGACAATCCTAGCTTTTACCTGCAGAACAAGGATCTTGGCAGACTCGGGTGGCAACAAATTCCTCACGCTCATATTTAGCTCTAATCCATTGTTCTCTTAAAACCCTGAAAGAGGAAAACATGGATAAAGCTGATCTGCCTCTACCCTATTTTCACCGACCACCCCAAAGGACCTGCAGAGGGAAGCAGTAGTTTGATAGTTGTGAAGGTCTGCTGCACTGAACAAACAATTAACTTACAAGCAATCGCAGGACTGGGGGATGTAATAATAGGGAGGGACTTTTGCTTCATATTTTGCTTTGGCACAGAGATTCCCGTGCTTCTTCATAAACTGAAATACAAAAGAAGATCCAGTTAGGTCTGCAAATACAAAACCAATATCACGTAACAAACACAAAATGAAACTTGGATCAAAGGGAACACTGCACACTTTGCTCAGTCTCACCCTACCTTTCAGCATCTCTGGAGTTTCCTTTAGAACTATATAACTTTAGAACTATATAACTTTAGAACTATATAACTTTAGAACTATATAACTTTAGAACTATATAACTTTAGAACTATATAACTTTAGAACTATATAACTTTAGAACTATAGTTTGCACTTTTTAGATAGCAGGCCCTTTTCAGTACTCTAAGTTCTGAACCAGATGGGAGGGAACACAACGTTGTGGCTGTTAATTAAAATGACAGAAGAGAGTAAGGAAAAAAATATATATTTACAATCTCCCTTTATCTTCACCTATCCCTAGAAATAAGTGATGGCTATGCTATTAACACATTTCCACAGAAAGATGACAGGTTGAAGCAATGTTTAAGGCTATTTTCATTACTAATGGGAACGCACTATCTGGACATATCAGTGGGATCTAAGCTTTGATATGCAGATCACTGCAGCCTGTTAGAAATACCACCACCCATCAGTGTAATTTGATCGAGTAGGTCATAGAAAATCCCTGAAGTTACCCATGCAGTTAACTTTGCTCTGTGTAGCTTTGCTCCTCTGTCCATGGTGGATGGCACAAATTCTGAGTTACAATTTATGCTGAAATACGGAGAAAGCAAGTGAATTATTCCTTTTCCTTCCGTACCTCTATAAGATCGTTCTCCCAGAAGTCAAGCCAAAGGGATTTGACCCTGCTGACTTGAGGAAGATTGCGATGGATTCCGGAGCACATCAAACAAATGAATATTCCAAGTTTGTAAGAAGCCCACTCTGGATCTAGACATAAACAAGAAGAATGTACTTTATAACACTGGTATAACTAACTGGGAAAAGGCACAGCCACTGATGCACAGCCCAGGTTTCACACCTAATACATCAAATCCCACCCCACTGTTTATGGCCGCCATTTGCGCACATTTAGAGGAACAGCACCTGCTTTTCCCATTGAAGAATGCAGCCCTGGAATCTGTGAGCTTTTTCACAGAGCATTTGTTTAAAAATTAACGTAACCGTTCAGGCAGACGAGCAGCGATGTGGAAGCTAAGCTAATTATTAGTCCATCGTAGAAGGTTCTTGTTGCTGAATTTGGAAGGCTATTTCGGACAGCGAGCACAACTAAGGTCACACGGAGCGCAGCCGCCCGGGACCGCAAGTAGAAGCTCCCGCCTGCCGCAGCCGCGTCCAGTCGATGCTGAGAGGCGCTGCGAGCGCACCAGCAACTTCATTTCCTCCGGCTGCCTCTCCCTTATCGCTCCGAACAAACGCAGCTTGGCGCTTCTTCGCAGCCGCTGAGGGGTTACCGACCGACTACCGGGTCCCCCGAGCTCCGCAGCCACCCGCCGGCTCGGCTCCTCTCCCGCGGCGCGGCGGCAGCTCCACGCAGCCCCGGAGAAGCGGCCGGAGGCCATTTCCTGCCCCGCCGCCCGCGAGCCCCTCGTCGCTCCCGGAGCCCGGCCGAGCGACCTCCGCCGAGCGACCTGCCGCGGCGCTGCCCTCCTCGGGAAACCGCCCGCTCCGTCCTCCCGCCCCCTGGGGTGCGCGAAGCTAAAGGCGATGAAACAGAGGAAGGGACCGAAACAGAGAACGGCCGCACCTCGCACCCGCGACGGGATGGGCGGGCGCCCGGACGGCGGGCACGGCCCCGCATCCCCGTCCGCACCGCGCCGAGGGGTGGCGGCTGCGGAAGGAGCCCCCGGTCCTTACCCGGCTCCCCACAGTCGGCGCAGCGGCCGTTCCCGGTGACCTTCAGCAGCTCCTGCAGCAGCGTCTTGTTGCGGTCGCGGTCCATCACCGCCGCCCGGCGCGGAGCTCTGCGGGTGGAGCCCGGCGGGAGGCTCGGCCCAGGCACGCGAAAGGAGGAACTCCTTGGGGGCCGCCTCGCGCGGGGGGGCCGCCCCAGCACCGCACCGGGAGTCGGTAACCGGCGGACTGCGAGTACCGGTCGGGAACCGCGTCGAGCTGCGAGCAGCCCTGCTGCAACACTTCTTGCCGCGCTGCTAACAACGCGCTGAAACTGAAGTTTCGATCATCGCACAGCCCCGAACCGAGCGCACAAGCTGCCCACAATCAACTTCCCTCTTTCCGGTCTGAAAAAGTATTGCTAAGGCTCCTGCTTTCAGGGAGCCCATATGGGGCACGGCTCATTTTTCCCTCAGCAGCAGCCCCATCCTTTCTGGACAGCGTTTTTTTTCTGGCACAGCAGCAGGAGCCCTTGCTTTAGTCTCTGAACTGACACTAGTCCTTGGACCTGAACTGACGCTACTTAAGTTCCTGACTAGTGTAAGGGTTAGTACTTCAAACAAACCATCACCTGTAGAATATCCTTCATTCAAAAGAGCTGCAGCTGTTTTCATGAGGTAATTGCACACAGGTCACAGATCAGAGGATCAAAGAGTGAAAATACTTCAATTCCACCTTACCTTTTGGACTCAGCACCAGCTTGGAGATTCCTGAACAAAAATTCTTAAGGCAGTTAGTAGAACCAGATAACCAAGTTCAGGAGGAGTTGCCTCTCACTCCTCATTTACCTTTCCCATCTACTTCCTGAAATGAACAATAGTTTATAGAGCCTTTTTCTGATAGACATAGGTCCATACTGCAATTACCCTAGCACTGTGATCCTTCATAGAGAAGTGATCCTTTTTTTTCTTTGTAAAAAATAAATACAGAAGTCACTCCAACCATTGACTCAGCAGCACAAGCCATTAAAATTTTAACAGCCACCACTTTATTTCACTCACTGATAGTTCTCTGCTACTGAAAGAGTAAAGTGTAAAGGTTATCTACAGCACCGTTATTTCAAATAATTTACTGTTTCCATAATTATTTTTCATTCATGAAAAATGACAACAGAAGGTACCAGAAAACGGCCTTGTTACAGAAACAAGGAGGTAAACAGAGCACCGCTGTGCTGCAACAATCCCTGTTTGAGAAGGAGAAAAACACAGTTGAAACGGCAATACAAAGTCAGAAAAGAATATGGATGAAGTAGTTCCAGTTAACAACATCCTCAAATACATTTTCACAGATGGAAAACATTGTTTTAGACTTTGCTACAGTTCTGGATGCTTCTGATATGAACAGTAAGACTATCAGATATATTGTTGTATAAAAACAGATGGTATCACAATGAGGCTGAAGTCATCAAATAGAAAATGAAGTATAAAAATAGAACACAATATACAAAAGTGGAAGAATTAAATATTACTGAACTTGAAGTAATACTTGAATAATTGTTATTTACAAAATCACACCTAACATCTGAGTTCATCTTGTACTACAGGATTCATTTCTCTATTCTTTTAAGATTAACATGCAGGTCAGCTGAAAATATGAATGAAGTGAAACCAATGTACACAAATATATGTACATGGAAGCACAGTGCTCTGTAATGACTTAGTTGGTTATCTGCATGTTACTGAGGAGGGATTTGTTTTTAGTCATTTACATTTCAGAAAAGCATTTGCTTTCTCTCCCTGTTCCCTTCTCACTCTGGGTTATTTAACACATATGCAAATTCTGAATGAATCAGGCCTATTTTAGTCAATCATCTCCTCAAAGAGGAGGAGAAAAAGAAAGCACGCTGTTGAAGCTGAGAGTTCCATGTTTGAAACCAAAGTAGTACCAACTGATCAGCTGGTGCATTTAATATTCTAAACGCACGTACTGACAAGCACCAAACAAACCCACATTTCAGATGTGGAGAGCAATATTATGACAATAGATATTTACAGTATTTTAAATAATTATAGAAATTTAATATACAAATGGCTCTGAATATACAATAAAATAACGTGGTAAAAAAACCCTGCAATTATGGTGAGAATACCACCATTAGGCACAAAGTATTTCTGGTGCTAGTGATTCTAAGGGAAGTCTAGAGACAGACTGCTGATTGCTTGTCTGGGTATTTCAAGATGAATTCCTTCAAGATAATGCAAAAACCTAAAAAGAGAAAAAGGAAGAATGACTATAAGATGACAAAATTAACTCCAAATGGCAGATAAAACATTTAGAAAAGCAACACCTACCCTTTCTGTCTAGAAAGATTTAAGAAAATATTTTACCAAAATTCTTGAACTACCTTGCATACTGAAGCATAGCAAGATTTAGGAAAAGCAAAGCTTACCTTCTTTTTGTCTTTCCTTGCTCTTTAAGCTTCTCAGACCTACAAATGCTACGAAGAGTAGGGAGATACTCAAGTATGCTGGCTTGCTTATTTCCAAGGTTCAAAGGAGCTCTGGAAAATACAGTTCTGATGACTGTCAGCCTCTTCTGTGCTTTTCTGTGGATGCTAAAATAAAGAATGAAGCTTTACAGTTTCTTGTTCAAGAACGTATCTGCAACTTTAAGATCAAATCCACTTGATTAAAACTGCTAAGGAGATACTGATTTCCAAAACTGCTTTCAATGGATACCTGCACCTAGTTACACAGCATCACAGAGATGCCCTTAAAAACATGAGGGGCTGAAGATAGTTTTCCCAGTGTTCTTAGCTCAAATACAGAGTCTAGCCTGGGGAGGTCTTCAGTCTAGTCAAGTATGTGAGGTTGAGTACATCCATCAGACAGCCAAAGGCATCTGTGTTCTTAAAAAATAGAAGAATCAGGTAACTGCCATTCTGGATATATGCTGTGTTGGCCACACATGGTCACAGGTTAGATACATCCATTTTGACACTGTTCTTCTGGGTACTGATTACACAAAGGCAGTACCTCTGGATTACATTTATCTTCACCAGGTAGCACCTACACATGTAACACAGACTCAATATAACCAGGCACTAGATGAAAAAAAATTGCATTTCTGGTACCTTCAGAACCAATTTCAGTCCAACTGCCTGGGAAAAGCCTTTACATTTCTTTAAATTTCTGTTTTTCTTACTGGAGTAACAGTGTGTGAATTGAATTTAAAGTATATAGACCACGTTACGGCCACCATTCCTGAACATTATGGTCAGGGTATTCAAATGTTATTTTGGGCAGCAACTGCTAAGCAGTTAATTTGAGCTCATTTAAGCAAAGTTAACAACTTATTCCAGTGTTCTCAGGCCTACTGAAAACATTCATGTTGGCATAGTATCTGAAGCAGTGCTACACTGAGAAATGCTCTTCTGGACAAATAACTCCAGAAATATTAGCAAAGCCTTACCTCAAATCAGCTGACTGATTGAAAGATACAGAATTTCTCGTGTCTGACATATGCAAAGTCAGTCCCTCAAGTTGATCACTTCCAGGCGTATTACTTGTGCTCAAAGAGGCTTCCAAGTTTTGAGAAATACTAACAGAACATTTGTTAAAGCTAAGTGCTTCAATAGCTGCTTTTATTTCACTGCAGCTCTGAGAGCTCCACCAATCAGTATTTTCAATACTGAATTCATCACACAGACCATTTTTGATTTTGCCATTCATCCAGTTGAATCCTTCATCTTTAGAGAACTCTAGTGGCTCCTTTGCAGGACTGTTTACACAGCAGTCCAAAAAAGACATGTCCTCCACAAATTCAGTCAGAGAATTCAGACACTGAACAACAAGAGCAGATCTTCTATCATTTGATGGGGCTCTGCTTTTCATTTCTTTTCCTTTTCTGTTATTCATCAATTTTGATTCCTCTTCATTCACTTTAGCACACGGTGGAGGACTATCTGATGGCAAAGTTAAGAATTCAGCTGAACAGTTCAGTCCAGTATCAAATAAGTCACTATCATCCAATTCTTCAAGCCTTTTCTTGCTCTTTGTCTTTCTAGATTTTTTCCCAGAGTTACTTTTCCCATAACAGTAACTGTTAATGGAACTGTTTTTTGAAGAAACTACGGCAGTCCTCTCAGGTATAGGGTTAGGTGCTTCAGACTGATTTGAAAGGTAATTCACTGGTAAAGGGAGAAGAAATTCAAGATTACTATATATAAAATCCACTTTCTTCAGCTGGAATTCTGTGAGAAGCTGTATCAATTTATCCCAGTTCTCCTTGGTTGTGATCTTCTGCTGTAAAATAATAGTTGTGGAAAAGTATATTAATATATACATTTTAAAAAATGCATTTTAATGCAGAAAATATTACAGAAAACCTCATATTCCCAGCTTTAGTTACGAGGCAAAGGACGAGGTTTTCTGCCAACTGCTTCAGTTTGCATTTTGCTTAATTACTAGAGAATATATAAACTCGGACAACAAACTTTTTCAAAAAGACTTCCTTCCAAGATAATATTCATAGTGACAACTGCACTGAAATATCTAGCAAAATACCTTAAGAAATGTGAACAAATCTTCTGACGGCAACAGGATATTCTTAAGGCCAAGCAATGTCTCCACACAGCCTGTATCACATTTTGGAGACTCCTGAGGTGGGGCATCATGAGAAAAGTCAATCTTGGGACCTGCAGTCTTTTCAGAATTAATTGCTTGATCTGCTGGATTTGTTTCACCTTCTCCTGCACAAAGACAATGGACATCACTTGAAAAAAAGCTACAGCATCAACTTACTGGCTTTTCTCCCCTCCTCCCCCCAGTTTGCCTTTATTCTTTTTACGAAGAATGCTGCAGTTCTGAATGCATACAGAAACTGAAATTGCCCCAATCTTGCCCATTTCATTTCCTTAGTTCTCAAACTCTCCCTTTTTGCACGTGGCCATTAGAAATTATTTGTTATATGCATCTGTGTAACATGCTCACACTGAAGATAGTCCTCCTGTATCCTTGTATCCTTTGGCTGCTCCCTTGCTAATTATCCAGTTTTTCTCCTTTTTCAGTTCTCTGTCTTCCAGGTGAGTTGCCTCTAACTCCACTAATGGATAAAGAACTGCAAACTCTGAGCTGAAGGGACACAGCTACTGGCTCTCTGCTCTGTGCAGTTTTGCTATTCCAAAGATAAACATCCCTTATGCATATATGAATACATGTATTTTTAATATAAGGTTTTGAAGTACAAGAGAACACATTAACAACAATGACAAAAAACCCCCAAACACCCACCAAATCTTTACAGATCTTACAGAAAGTTAGCTTGTGTTTATCCACTGTTACAAACGGTTTCATTTAATCAGTCATCTTAAGATAGGACAATGTTTTTTAATTAAAATCAACCTACCATGAAGCACCAGATGTTTGTCTTTCAAGTATCCACCTCCACTTTTAACCCAGAATTGTAAGTAGAGAACACTTTGCCTGATATCACAGTTATTTGTGGTTAACAAAGCAGCTAAGTCTTTTACATCTGTTCGTAGATTCTCAGCCAAGCACAGCACTTGCAGATAGCTAGCAGCATTAGTCTAAAAGTTAAACAAAAACCACTGAGAACAACTCTGCCAGTTAATACTGCAATGTCACACAAAAGCAAAACAACTTGAAATACATTTTTTTCTATGTAATAAAATAGTTTCATTAAGTTACATCAAAACCTCAGAGTTCTGTCCCAGACCCAAACAGTCCACACCAGATAATTAAGTCCAGTGTAGAAATTCAACTTGAAGTAAGCACTCACATTCTACCTACATTCCTAAAGCTACGTACACCTCGTTCCTTATTGAAGAGGTCTCAGCTAGAAGCTTTTCTTTCTTTCTAATCTGTATTTTCTGATATCCTAAAGGATTTTCATTTTTGCACTAAGAAAATCTCCTATCTCAGAAGTTACTTCCCTCTTTGTTTTTTTTTTAATCTGATACACAGCTGCAGGTAAAACTATTTGCCATATAGAACACTAAAGATTAATATTAAAGGAATACCCCATATGATTTCTAGAGGAGTTGTTTTATCTTTTATGAACGAACAAATACCAGCATGTTCAGTCTTCAGGTCAAGACTATTAGATGTGTCTCCTACAAAATTATTTACTATACCTTAAGGACTAAAGTGATCAAAAATACTAAATAGTTATGAAAAAAATTCCTCCAGGCTAATATTAAGTTCGACATGTAAAGATAAAAACCATCTTACACACTCTTACACAGAACTAAAATAGGAGTTGTCTGATAATATAGATCCATTCCATCAGACAGTTATAAACTTCAGTAACTTTAAATCAGCTGAAAAAAAACTTGCTTAGGACATAATCTGCATTTCCAAGCACAGGCTTACCAAGGAAGGAGTTCTGAAGTTGATTTCTTCAAAATAGCCATCAAACATTAAGCTAAACGTTGGATCTATATAAAGAGAGATTGGTGAACTGTAGTGACATTCAGCTCAAAACAGATTGTTTTCTTTACTTAAGCACTCAAAGGCTTCCTTTGTAGTTTCTACACCTTAAGTTTTACAATTATGAGCTGCATTCAACCATTCCCATTTAAATTACTATTATTCAAATAGGCCTTTCTGTCTGCAAAGTCTGATTATGGGAAAAAGCTCTACTCACCATTGGTAGTAAGAATTACAGGTCTCTTTGCAGTTGCCATGAATGTCTTTATTGCACTTAGAAATCCTGCATCTTCATCAAATATTATATCTACCTATAGAAAACACAAATGAAATACAAAATAACAGCTAGTGCATCTGCAGTCTGTTAACTGCAGAGCGAGACTTCACACTAAAGAGGCACAGGCAGTGATAGTACAAAGCATCAGAAACGACACCTGTCAGCACACAACACCATGGCATTCCATGCCGTAGCTCACAGGACCACTGAGAGGCTGGTTGAGGTTCCAATGGCCCTTGGCAATCACCACGTCCAACTCCCTCCTTCCCCTCTAACTGCTCACACCACACAGGTTGCTCAGGACTGTGAAGTTTTTTCTTTGATTTGTTTGTTTTAAGTAGCATTGCACCAGTGATTTAAAGATCAGCCCACAGTTAGAAACACTGCTACACTTCAGTTACTTCCTTGAAACGATATTCTTGGCTGCATCTTTGCATTGTCTGTTGAAGATTCAGCTGTATTTTTAGGTAAAAGCATAGAGAAGAGAATTTAATATGGACTTAAATGTTTTATTGACTGGGCTGTTGATGGTAACTGTTTTAATGTGTCTAGAGCAGATATGTAGAAAACAACTTTAAAACAGTTGACAATCAAACAAACTGCATTAGTGGAATTCTGCAAACTGTTCCAGCAGTGAACAACAGTTGACAGACAGCCCGTAGGTAGCTCCATTATCTTCTAAAGTTAGTTTTTGAAGACAAGGCAAACAATTACTTGGGGCTACTTAAAGAAGAGTACTCAGGAGGATGAAACCATTAAATACTGCATTCATTTTTTAAATAACTGATGATCCCTGCCTTTGAATCTACCTCGAAGTCCCATGGAAGAAGGAAAAAAGTTAAGTTCTCTAAGCAGACAGGATGTGTTGCTCACATCAGAATGTTTCACTTGAATTTTACCTCTTCAAAAAGTATGAGAGATGTTGCACTCTTTCTGTTATGTTCTCCATCTTCTACTTCTTTGCTTATTGCCTTATTTTGAACATTTCTTTCTTCACACAAGTTCTGAGCATTTCCTGCAGATAAGTAAAGAATTGAGCACAGAGAAAGACGGAAATTGCTTAAATACACACTCTAAACTGTACTTTACTAAACACCCTATGCACAACCTGCTTAAAAAAGTCTACACTGACACAAGTTTATAAGCATGATGCCATTTTTGATATCTCTCATTTACAGAGAAACAAGAAACTTGCTGGGAATTCAGCAGCAATTGGCGAAGGGCTGACTACTGTAAAATTAACTCTACACCAAATCCAAATCTGCTTGTAATCTATGATATCTTGGGGGCATGGCACAGATGCTCTGTAAGCCTTTCAAGACAATGCAGCACAGTTGCCTGGAAATTTGTGGACTACACTGTCGCTCCAAATCCACCCAGCACTTTGTTCATGCATTCCTCCTCACATTACTCTGTATTTTTTTTCAGAGACAGACTATTTCCTGTATAGCTATACAATAGTACAGTGTAGCTTTTCCATTGCTAAAGATAATTAGCTATTAATTAGTGACACCTACCTTTATTTTTTTCTTGAGCTGTCATTGTTCCATCATTACCTTTACACCTGGAAGGCATTTTGAAGTAGTTTGCTAGTGTTTTAGGGGGTAGGTTTCGTTTCAATCCTGCTCCTTTTGGTGACAGTGGAGGTTTTCTTGGTGAGACGATTTTCTTCGGAGAGTACATTTTCTCTGCAAGACATGTTTATATTAAGTTTGAAATGTAATCTCAAGATGGCATTTCTCAAGCAAATGTAGAGCAAAGTCAAGTTTTGTTTATAGTACAGGACAGGACAGCTTTACTGTACTGATTTCTGCTTATTTTACTTTTCTTCTGCTCAGGGAATGCTTTGTGTTCAACTCTCTATTCAAAGCACCACAGTACTTGCTCCAACACTACAGAAATAATCAAGGAAGAGAATCAAGAACCAGTCATTTTGATAATTTGATAAAGTCATTATTTAATTTGGTACATAGTTGTGTTAACCTATGGAGCGTTTCTTGTTATTGCAGGGGCAGGACAAACTTTGCTATTTAAATGATTAATGTTCAAAAATGGTTTTGGGAGCTCAGTTCCTAAAGAGTTCCAACATAACTGTGAAACTTACTTGGTGACTTTGCACTGCTACAGCTGTTAAAAAAACAAGGCTTATGTGCATTAATGCCTTTTTTGTCCACTTGATGAGACTGAGTAGCTTCTTTTAGCTGAGACAGTATCTGTCTGCCACTGCGCTGGCACGAGGCGTTGACTTCAAATATCTGCAAGTGTATTTAATAATTAATAATAAAATAATAAAAATATTATAAATTTATAAATATAAAATTAATAATAAAATAATAATAATAATAATAATAATAAAAAAAACATCTTGTGTTACAAGTCTCTTCGTATCACTACGTACAAATAAGAAAAATAGTACTGACAAAAACTCCACCAACCTTAAAACCAAGCTCTTGAGCACAAGCATATACTGCAGCAGTTTTCCCCACTCCTGGTGGGCCAGTTATCAGAACTGTATTGCAAAGGTTATTCTCTTCCTCAATATCAGATTTATCATCTTTAAAATCAAGGCTATCCAAAGAATCTGTAGAATTATTTAAAAGAGACAGGATTGTTCAAGTCATTACCAATTCATATCGTTTTAATGTCAGCTTTAAGGGGAAACTACATATGTCATTTTGAACTGTATCAGCACCTTCATGCACTTTGTCCTCCTTTTCCCCTTTTTGATTTCTCTTCTCTTCCCAATCAGCTCTTTTTTTCCATTCTTTTAACCAGCTATAAAAGGAACAGAACAATAACAAAAAAAAAAATTACTGCTGAAGTAAGTAACTGAAAAGATGGAAGAGAATATACAACTTGAGATCAGCCACTTACTGTCTTTCTTAGAAGCATAATAAGTTTCTTACAATTAAAAAAAGATCTTCAGGTGTGATTATTTTGTGAAGAACAACTCCTTCCTTCCCTATTGTATTAGTTGATTTGTATAAAGTTAGATCACCTTGTGAACTATTTAAACCGTGGAAAACACTTTGCCACGTATAGTGCTGTCTGCAAGGTGGATTGCTGTATTACACACCAAGGTATTGCTATCCAAGAAGCCATGACTAGAATGCAATTCACATCAACTGCTAATTTGTTTCTGCAACTTTTCAGGAATAATGCAAAGCAAAAGCCAGACACACCCTACCCACAGTGTAAAATAATTAAGCACAACTAACCTATGCAGCCTTTCAATTTCTTTCTTGTTCCCTACAAGTTCGCTGGAGTCCTGAGGCTGATACTTTTCTGTCCAAAGCACATCTTCAACACCTACAGAAAAAAAAAAAAAGAAGTCAATTTTCTTTTTAATTGAGCACTGTCCATTACTCATGGCTAACTATTAAGACTTGCACAGGGCTTCTAGTGGGAATCTCAATTTCCTCAATATAAAGAGAACTAAAATCAGACAGGAAGTACACGTGTACCTGAAAGTGCATTTGTCTCTGATAAACATTCAGTATCTTCCGTCCTAACATCTGCTTTCTGGTTTTTGTTTCTCTCCAAGTGCGTTGCTTGTTCTGCATCTGCCTGTTTTCCTCCAGGTACAGGAGTGATAACACTCCTGGGAACTCTGGATTCTAATTCAATCTCTCTATTCTCTGTTTGTTTTCTCCTTTTTGATTTTTGGTCTTCTTTTTCTTTCCTTTTCCTCTTGGTTTCCTTCCAGTTGTCAGAAGGTTTTTGATTTACCTCAGAATTTGAAGAGGCATCTCTGCTTCCTATGGAAAAAAAGAACTTTGAAAATGTTAAGAAAAAAGAATTCAAGCTATGGTATTACAACTGCAGTTCAAGCCACATTTGAAGAATTTGGTCATAACATAAAATGTGGGACCAGCTTATTTCCAACAACATTCTTTCACTGAAACATTCCTGAAGTGCCAACTTGCCCCTTACATGGCTTTACATGTTATTTTTCCTATGCAGATTACTAACCTTGCATACTGTTTTCTAAAAGCAACCGCTCTGTTTGTTTTTTCAGAAACTTGTAGAAGTATTTTCTCACAGGAAACTGAGAGTTAGAAGACACAACCTCCTCTAGCAAACCCTTCCTGAATGCCTCAGAGAAAACTGGCCGGTGGCCAGAGAACTGCAATACAAAATAAAAGGTCACTTAACATAAAGAATAACAGTTACAGTTTTGCATAATTTAAGATAACAACGGTAGCTGCCCAGTGAAGACCTGAGATTTGTCTATGACAAATCTTCCTGACTCGAGAATTGTCTGGTGTTACACACAGCCACAAAAGAAAATAAGCAAACAAAAAACCTCTTTAACAATGAAGGATTCAAACTACAGGGTTTTTTGGTGTTGCTTGTGTGTTGTCTCCTCCATACCCCCCCAATCAAGTTCACAAAAAAAAAAAAAAAAACCAACCAACATTTTTCTTGTAATAAAACCTTCCATTTTGAAATACTAACCACAGGTGCAGAACAGCTTCCAGTCAGTTCTGACTTCACAGTTGAAAATTCACCAAGTGAGATGGCCATTTTTGTGACATTAGTGACATCAGTACTCAGTTTCCTTAGCTTAGTTAGTGCAGGACACAATGGTGACTTCAATTTCCACATCGGACAAACTGAAAACAAAAAAAAAGAAGATGAACAAAAACCCCATAAATCTGATAAACAGAGATACAAAACCAGACAAAAATATCCCACAGTAAGAAAGCTGTAGGTGGAAGAGCATTTACATCAAAGTCAAATCCACTCAATTTACACTGCATCAACTTTATCTTCACTAATTCCACTTCCCACAAGCAGAACAAATTGGCACAATTTGGCACACAATGTTTCTGCAGGAAACCAGCCCCAGGTTCTGCTACCTCCAAACAAACACCCACACCTTCACCAGCTCTCAGGAGGACTGATGCACTCCAAAGGATTCTGCTGGTTCATTAGTTGGATTCAAATATAAACTGCTCAGTGTTACTCTGCCTTCTGGTTTTCTGTTGTGCCCTTTCATAAGAACACTGGAGCAGACTCCCTAATTTAGTGGGGAAAGGAAAATAGGAAAGGTCGGTCTTTTCTCTCGAGAAGCACTTTGCTTTTGTCAGAAGGAAATGTCTTGTGCCCAATAAAGTCCAACAAGATTAACATTCTCCAAATTAGATCTCGAAAGACTACCTTTTGAATATTCTTTCCCTTCCCACAGTATACGTTACTCTTGCACCAATTTAATGTGAGAATTGTGTTTAAAAAGCATCTCCCTGAAAGCTTCTTTTGTTTTCTTGTTGTAATACGAAACAAGAACAAACTGTCAGTTATTCCAGTTAATGTGCTGTTTTTCAGCTTCCCTTTTTTCTGAATAGATTGCCTAAAAGTCTACTTCAAATCATATACATTAATAAATAGCAGAACAAAAGCTTACAGTCATCCTTCTGCTGTACATGAACAACAGTCTTGAAATATGAACTGGCTAGAAAGAATGCTT
The DNA here is from genome assembly GCF_951394365.1 of Tetrao urogallus. Taxonomy (NCBI): domain Eukaryota; kingdom Metazoa; phylum Chordata; class Aves; order Galliformes; family Phasianidae; genus Tetrao; species Tetrao urogallus. The sequence continues at coordinate 2,474,064 of NC_136831.1, read as the reverse complement.
CCATAGCTGCTGCTTTCTTTGCAATCTGTCTTTTCAGTAATTCTGGCAAACCACTCATCAAGAATTCTCGTTTTGCTCTGAACTGATCATCATCTTGAGAATTTTCAGATGCATCTTGGCTTTAACGACAGAAATGGAAGAACATCGTTAATACTACCAGGTATACAAGGCTTGTGACAGAATCTAATCACATTCTATATATGAATTTATGCAGTCTGGAAGAACCGTTCAACTTAATTTAAATGCAGTAAGCTCATATTTGGTTTAAAACTTCAAATTTTGTTATTAAAGTCCCATCTCTTGATTTTTTTTGTATTTTATATGCTATTTGAGATGTTTTATGGCACTCTAGACTTTCAGCCACCTAAAGTGGCTCAAGAACAGTTTTCAACTCTCACAACCCCCCCCCCAGATTTTGCAAGCAGATTAACGTATCTGTCAGGATAAGCAGCACAAACATTTACACCACATTTCAGTAAGTATTTAAAGTTTGTCATATGTGTATATTTTGATTCTTAACCAACTGCAGTTTTGAACACTGACCTGCTATCATCAAAAATCACAACTGGTTCATCTGTAGACTTCCGAGCATTTCTGCCCAGGAGTGGAGGCACATATCCCAGTTTTCCTTCAGAGAAACAGCAATAAAATGGTGATTAGGTCAGCACTGACATGCAAAGGTCTCTCTCTCTCTCTCTCTCTCTCTCATCACATGTGCACTGTAACTTTGCTTCCATGTTCACTATCTACACGTATCATTTGATAACATAAGGGAAGCTCTATTTCTTAAAGCAAACATATTTTAATAAGATCCACTGCAGTTACATTTCTAGTTATTTCATCACTACATTGAAAAATCCTTAAAAGAAGTACGAGACAACAGAACACAGCATGCATTGGGAGTTATTTAAAAATCTAGTAAGCTGTAAATATAATTTTCCCTGAATGGAAATAGAGAAACAAAGCAGCACCTATATGTAACTTCTTCAGCATTCACTCATTTCATAAAAATTAAAGGTGCACGTTGGAATACCAAATAAATCAAAGGAAAAGATAAGTGTTCTACTGCAGAAGCGTTACAAAATAAATTGATCAATAGACTTTATTGTTAAATTACTCTTTTAGTAAAACTCAATTACCTTTTGAGTTCTTAGAAACCTTCAGATTTTTAGACTTCCCCAAAACATCATTTAAGCTTCGAAGATTCTTTTGCTTCCCATCCTGCATTGTAGAACTGTCATTACTCTGGCTTGAATGTAAAATTATTACTGACTTCTAGAGGAAAAGGAAACAAATTTAGAAAGGAAACAGTTTTTCCTCCTTCATTAGCAATACAAACAGTGACAGGTGCTGAGGGAACTGCTACAGAGCCTAGAAGTTACCAAACATCATTTGGAGATTAATAAAATTACGGAGTAGTGTTACCCACACAGAAGCAATGCACAGAATAAGATAGCCAACGCATAAGCAAAGCCCCAAATTACTCCCCTCTCAATGTAGATGCCTACAGCACACACACCTGGAACAGACACCTTGCTGTCCATCAGGACAGAGAAACAGCCGCTCCTAAAGCGACCTCCTGCTGCGTTCCACAGCTCTGCATCACTTGTGCCTTCCAGCCTGGCAGTTACGTAGCTGACATTCACTGTACTATTTTATCTTAATCTACCTTACTTTGTACTTAAAGAAAAAATGCTTCTAAGAAATATTTTTGCTGCTTAACAAAGTCACAAGAACTTGAGAGTGTTTCCCCTTATGAAGTACATAGGCTTACTTCATTTTCTTGCAATGTTTTCCTTTCAGCAAGAGCTTGCTGCCGAGACGAGCGCCTCACAGGAGCTGGTGAGTCCTCCACCTTTGATCTGTTATGCCGTATAGCTTTCGCTTTTTCCACCAGCTGTTTGGCTTTGGATATGTTTTTAGAAGTAGAGCTTATCTATTGACAAACGAAGTACAAAATAACCAAGATATCCAGCAATTAATAGCAATTCCTCCATCACATTATCTCTAACATACGATTTCTAATCAACTTTGATTGCATCAGGTAAAAAGTGAAACAGTCAGGAGGAGCAAACTAAGGGGGAATGGGAGCACCCACAGGGCATTCTCCTGGTCATCCACAGGACAATCTGGGAGGACTCCACAGGAGATCTGGGCAATGATGTTCTTAAGCATAAGCTGTTCTGTCCAAACACTACGTCCCACCTTGAGAACGTGCCAAAGATGAGCACGCCATCCTATCAGATTTGTTATTTATATTCATAAAAGCTGCTTTTCATAACATTTTAAAGTCAAAGGTGCAGTAACTGTACAAGAAGCTACCTCAAATCCTACAGCAAATTCCAGTAATGCTCTCTTTCAATTGGACATCTGTGTACAACCATGCTTTATTATACTAGACAATTTGAATGTTAACAATTATATGCATATAGTAAATGACAACATACTGAAACATAAGCTGTTACATGATTTACCTTTAGATTTTTGGAGTTAAGCTCTTCATTATTCATTGCTTCACCTTTATTTGATTTTATAGTTGCATTGATCCGTGTAAACCTCATTCTAATTAGGGAAAAGTGTTATGAAATCATTACTTTTTAATGAAAGGAATTATAACTACAACTTTCTCTTAAGATACTTGCAGGAAAACAAAACAAAGTGCAAAAAGCCAGAATCTATTCCAGAACACTTACCTTATTGGGCTGTTCTCATCAGAGGGCACTGTAATCACCTCAGCCTTATACACATTGCTTTTCTTCAAATACTGCCTGCTTGCCTTTGGTGTGGAAGTCTGTAGAGGCCACACACTTCCATTCTCAGAACAGGTACCTCTCATCCTGGTTTTTTTGGGTGTAATAGTTTTGGATGTGTCAGTTTTCTTTTGCCTTAAGCTCCTCCTCAACTCATTCACTTTTGGACTAGATGAAATTCTTACATCTAAGTTACTTTCCTTCATCTGATCATTACCTACTGATTCTTTATCTTCATTATAATCGCTAGTACTTGAAAGACATTTTTCCTTAGCTCCCAAAGCTTTGTTTCTTTTGCTTCCCTTTCTCTGAAACTTTTTAGGTCTTTTGTTTTTACTTCTGTTGTTTTCAGGACTAGAATGCATGTGTTTGTCCACATCATCTTCTGATAGCCCACCTTCTAATACCTTATTTAAAACACTGTCACCCTCAGGGCCTTTTCTGTCTTTTGAAGACTTTCCAATTACTTGCTTTGCTTTCCCAGGTGCCTTTTTAACTCCACTTTTTCTTACATCTGATGTTGGCTGCCTAAACGCTTTCATGAACTGATGCCTTTCTTCCAGAGTAGATTTCATCTTCAAAGAATCAGATCCTGCAGTCTCTAGTATAGCTAATTCCAATTCCTCTTCCTCAATGACTACATTAGATTTTCTTTTCTGAGTAACCTGCTCGGTTTGTTCGCTCTCCAGAAGAGGTGGGCTGCTTTCTTCTTCTACATAGACTTTCTGCTTCAAAAAAATGGAAGCTATCTTCTTAGAACCTTTTTGCTCATTATGTAAAGAAGTTGATTTGGGGGGAATGGAATGAACTTGTGCAAGAACAGTTACTGTTCTCAGTGGTAGCTGCTGAGATCCCTCGCACTTCTCAGGGTCACTAGCAGTACCACTTTGGTCCATTTCATTTACTGTAACAGAACTGCCCAGCATTGGCTTTGTGCCTTCTTCAACATCCTCTACGTAGTTTTCTCCTTGGCTTTTCAAGAAGTCCTCAAACGACACTGTTACTATACTGTCATTTGCCTGAGATGTCTTATCATCTGTATGGACTTCAAAACTCGAGTCACTAATAACAGCAACACATTCCGCCACTTCAGGAGACACCTTCTTTTTCTTATCTTTAGTTTCTTTTCTGCACTTTTCATTCAGCTGGTTCTCAAACGAAAAACTTCCAGACAAATCCACATTTACTTTGTTCTTCCTTTTCCTTGTTTTTCTTATCCTATTTTTTGTTGCATTTATTTCAGGACCAACTTTATCGCTTTTAACATAGATGTCTGCATCTGAGAAATTCTCACCTTGCTTATTACCTTCAGCTAATTCTCCTCCACCTTTCTGGTCACCTAAAGTACAGGCAGCTATGAAATCATCACTGTCTTCTTTTAGCCTTGTTGCTCCTACGCTGTCATCACAATTAATCTCTATTACACATTCATTCTCCAATTCTTTCATCTCTCTTCGCTTATTATTTAGATGAGCTCTCTTCCTTTTCCTCTTCAGCTTTGAGGGTGCTATATAACAATCCTGATCATCACTGAACTCCACTGTAATTTCCCCAGCTACTGCTGGAGCTTTCTCAGCTGCAGATGTCTTTTTAAAGTAATCCAATATATTGTTGGCTTTTGGAGGTGACGATGCTTTACCCCCTGCTTTTGCTAACGGTGAGAAATATCTTGTGATTGTTTTCACGTCTTCCTCTCGCCGTTTCTTGCGTGGCTATAAGAAAAAAGCTCCACGTTAATCCTGGCTATTAAAACCTTGCAAAGATGTGGTATGGCTAAATCAGACATGGAATCCAAGTTCGTGCAGTGACGCCTGGAAGACAACGAACTTATGCGGGTCCCCGCACACACCGCTCGACCCCGTCCTCCCAAACCTCCCCAGCTCGAAGTGACGGAGCTGCCGATTCTCAACAGCGGAACGACCCCATTCCGATCCCGGCACCTCCAGCGCATTAGGGGCCGTCAGCGCAGCCCTGCGGCCGGGGCTGGGAGCAGCTCGGCTCCTCCGACTCCATGGCGGGGCGACACCGGCGCGGAGCTCCTGCCGGGACGGCGAGGGCACACAGAACCACGGGAGGGAAACGGCTCCGCCGAGCAGGCCGCACAGAACGAAGCGCAGCGCACCGCATCGCACAGCCGGAACACCGCCCGTTCCCGAGCAGGCGGCTCAGCTCGCGGACCCACCGCACTCGGCCACCGCCACCAGGCTCCCGGCCCCTCGGCGACCCAGCCGTCCCGGTGCGGCCCGACCCCAAGCGCGACCGCACTCCTCCCCGCCGCACACCTGCACGTCGCCGTCCCTTTCGGGGAGAGAGGCGGCCGCCGCGGCCACGGCCAGCCTGCCCACCATGCCCCGGGTGCTGCGGGGCGCGGAGCGCTCAGGCGCAGCGGGAGGCGCGCGCTGCTGCCATGGAGCGGCCCCGCCGCGGCCCAATGGCCGCCGCCTGACAGACGCGGGCAGAAAAGCGCGCGCGGGACGGAATTCGGACCTCCGCGCGGAAGGGGGCGGCGCTACGGCGGCCCACGTGACCCACTCGCTCCGCCAATCGCCGTCCGCGTTTTGCCGTCACGTGAGCCCGGCTCGAGGCCGGCCGCTCCCGCCCCACCCTCGCGGCTCCGGTCACGTGCCGGGGGGAGCCGCGCCCGCCGCCGCGGTCCGCCGCCGGCGGGCGGGTTTTGGCGCCGCGGCGCGCGGAGCGGCGGCCGCGTGACGTCACGGCACCGACACGCGAGGCGCCGCCCCCCCACCCCCCACGCCAGACCGCGTCAACGACCGCCGCTCCGCCCCGCCGCGCTTCCCGCCCCGCCCGCGGATGTGGGGCCCTTCCGGGGGCCCGCCCGCCGCCGCGGCTGCCCATGGAGGCCGAGGCCGAGGCGCGGCTCCTGCTGCAGGAGGCTCGGGAGAGCATCGAGGCGGCGCGGAGCTACCGGCGGGAGCTGCAGCAGCGGCTGCGGGGGCTGCACCAGGCGCGGCAACAGGTGGGCGGGCGGCCGGGCTCCTTCCGTCAGGCGGAGCGCCGCGAGGGGCCGTGAGGGGGCGGGGGCGGTGCGTGGCGAGGCGCGGCGGGCTGGGGGGCGGTGGTCGCGGCTGCCGCGTGGGGCGTCCTCGGGGCCGCGGCGCGGCTGGGTGACGTTCCGACACGGGGACGTGCGCGGCGATCCCAGCCAGACGCGGTCCGGTGCGCGTGAGATCCGCCTCGGCGCCGTCGGTGCCGTGGAATACCGAAATAAACGGGCTTTATCCCGAACCCCGCCGTGCGGCCGTACCGCCGGGCTGGCTCCGCGCTCTCCCGTGCCGCGCGCTCCGCCTGTAGGCGGCGCTGTGGGCCGGGCGGCGGCTCTGCGAGTGGGGATCCCTTCGTGCCCCCCGAGCGCCGCGCTTCCTTTTCTGTGAGACGCCGGCAGAGCCGGGAAGTCGAGCTGAGCGGAGGTTCGGAGAACGACATGAAGAGGAAATGCGCTTCGCTTAGCCGGAGGGCTTCCTGCGATGGCTGCCGGTAGTTGCGGGGCTGTTAGGCGTAGCGATGTGCACGGCGCAGCGCTTCCGCATCTGCACGGAGTAGAAGCGCCCAGAGGAAAATATTTCTGATTTTGTGCCTTGGTCCGGGGTGCCCAAATGCCTTTGCTTCCCTAAAAATCAGATCCGGCACGTTTGCCAGCGTCGCGATAAATGCGTGTAGGAGCTTCTGTGCTCTGCCCCTCCCCAATCCCGGCCCGACCTGCTGGCCCCGCAGCATCACCGGCAGCAGCCACGCGGGTCGGGGGGCTGTTCAAAGTGGTTGAAAAGAGAAGAGCTTCAAAGGGACTTCAGAAATGCAGTGAAGGGATGAGAGTGCGTCTGTGTAGTTCTTCGTGCAGTTATGAAGAGCGACCTTCAGACTTTCCTGACCAGAAGAATTCCTTGGCTGCAGTAGGAATAATCTAATTTGCACGTAGCTCAAGCTTCAGCAGTTAATTTCGATGTGCTCAGCTCCTGTGCCCTTCCTCTTGTCCAGACTCGTTTCCTTGCCTCCTCCCCTCTGTGCCTGCACTGTACATAACAGCACTCTTTTACTGACTGCCCGTGAGCTTTTTTTTAAAGCTGAATGCAGAAATTTTAATGCACAGATGAAGTGGCTCTGAGAAATACAAGATGCGAATGCTCTGTCTTTGTCCTGAATCCTTCTTTTTACCCGAATTTAGATCAGAGAAAGTGCAACATTGACCAGAGATGTACTTGAGCAACATTTTAATGATTTAAAAGGGACCCTAAAGAAGCTGTTGGATGAGCGACTGATGTCACTGCTGCAGGAAGTGGATACTATAGAACAAGACAGCATCAAACCACTGGATGAATGCCAGAAGCTAATAGAGCATGGAGTCAGCACAGCTGATGATCTGCTCCGGGAAGGTAAGGCAGGACCTGTGCTGTGTCTTAGTTCTGCCTTCCAGCGTGTCTTCGCTCAAAGTCAGGAGTGTTCCTGTTAAAGTCAGCATATTTAGCTTGTTCTGCATTCCTCTCAAATGAAATGTTAAAAAGAGATTAAACTTGGGTAGGTTCATGAGAAGTTACCTCCTGTTTTAATTTCACTCCACTCCTGGGCTGTTGCCCTTTCTTAAGGACTGAGAGCATCTGCTTTTGGGCACAGGCCTTGCTTGCAGGAGCATCCTGCAGCCTGCCACTCTAGAATGAACGCATCACACTGCTTTGAAACAAAGTACATCTTGGGTACCAAAATGACAAATTGTTTTTCTGGTCTTATTAAATTAACAACTGACTCCAGTAGAATTTCAGTTGAGAAAAAATGTCAGTCCTGTGTGAGGATAAACTTCATCTGTGGTGGACCAATAGTTCTTACTACAGAATGAAATGGAAATGACTTAATGCTCAGCTGAGTGACTGAATGTAACTGACATAGAGTCACCTGTAGCTTATTGGAACAGCAACTGAAGTAAGGATTGTTTTTTCCCTAATGAATGTGATTATGTTACCAACAGTGTGGAGAATTGTGAGGAGTGGACTGGCCACTATGTGGGAAAGGTTTCTCCAATATTATGACAAAATGAGACACGTGGAATATCAGTGTAAGGGCCAGTTGGTCTGGATGGTCTTGAAGGTCCTCTCCTGCTGAACTCTTCTGTTCCAAGTTTGTACCATGCTGATGCTGAGCACCTCGCCAGAAAGGAATGCCACTCTTGACCATTCTGCCTGCATTGTAGAACCTAGTGGCAGCATGTCTGAGCCATGGCTGTGTTGGCAGTTTCCTTGCATTGTTCTCATGTCTCAGCTTAAGTTTTCTTTTAGCATGGTCTCGGTTTCATGAACTGACGTGTATTGTGCAGACTCCCATGGTAGGAAACTTGCACTGAGATGTGAGTTTAGTGCTTAAAAAACATGCTGGTTTGATAGCTCTGTGATCCCTGTTCACAAGAATAGTGACAAACTTTAGGAAGGAATGTACTGGTTTATTTCTGGCACAGCTGGCAATCACCTTGCTTGTGTTCTGCACCTCAGCTTAATGAAGGATGGTGACAAAGATGGCTGCTTATATCGCTTTGTCAGATCTCACAGGAGCCTGATGAGCTGAGCCTTTCCTTGCTGTGGCTCTGTAACACGGCTAAGGCATGTCATTAAAATGAGCAGAGATTGCCTGTGAGTCAGAAAAGAGTTTAGCTGCACGTTTATTAAATCTCTTGCTGCCAATTATGACATTTGCGTTTTGTTAGAGATTTGCAATGTTTGTAATCCTCCATTTGGAATGTGCAGTGAGCTGCTTGTGTTGTGAATTACCATAAAGTCATCAGGTGGATCATGCATCTCTGCAAGCTGAAGTGTGGGACACTACTTGATATGGAAAGCCCATGGGGAGGTTTCTGTTCATCTGCACACTTCAATCCATGGATTACTTCATTCATTATGACAATACTGACCTTACTTTGTAGCAAAGAGAACAATGGTTGAAATACTTGTTTGCTTTTAAGCTCTTGCTTTATGTCTTCTTTGCTCAGAGAAGGTATTCTGCCTCTTGTTTTAAAGTGGATGGAGAAAAGATTAAGAATTCTGGTTTCTGGCATCTGACTCCAGTTTTGCTTCTGTCTGAGACCCGAGGCAAATTATTACATGCTACAGATGTGTCTGCAGGAAGCTTGAGAGCTTCAGATGTTGCTACGTAGGCTTTATGATGTTAACTATAATTGTATTTTCTAGCTGAGCGTCTAGCAAAAATGCTGAGAATGCTTCATGTTTAATTGGCTGTTCGTGTCAGAGCTCGTTATTCTTTGAAGCAAAGAATGCCTTTCTTGGACATTTTTCTCATTAGGAATATTTTTACCATTTGATTCCAGGAGAGAGTGCAATCTGTGGAGATGTGGAACAACATAATGAAAAACTTTGCAGCTTTACAAAAAAAGCTTTGCATATTCAGCTAGATAGGTAAGATACTGTCATCCTGAGCTGGTCTGAGGCAGTGGCACGTGTGCTGGTCCTGAGTAGGAGTTCTCTTATCCTTTGAAACCAACCCCCTCCGTTCCCCTGAGAGATTTACCCAAGCTGTTACTGTCCTCCTTACTTCATAGTGTTTCCCTGGGGTTGGCAGTCACCAGATGAAGTAGTTTTCAACCCACGTGTGCTCTGCAGCAACACGGGCTGTTTGTCTGTCAGTGGTGGAACCGCTCCCTGTGGAGCAGCCTGTGTTTCAGTGTTTACTGAGAAACAGACGGTCTGGTTAGGGCTGGGTGATTTCCGAGTCTCCACGTTTGAAATGCACACGCCAATTCCTGCAGCTGTTCTCTCTTTGCAAAGTCTGCACAGATTAAAGCGTGTGGACAAAACATACATTTGTAGAAGTTGGCTCCTTTCACTACAGCAAACTTTCCTTTCTCAGCTTACCAGAAGTGCCCTCGTTGGTTGATGTGCCCTGTTTGTCTGCCCAGCTGGATGACTGTCTTCTTACTATACTGAGAAATCAGATATTCAGACATGGGACTGTAGCCTCTCGCCCACCTGTACAATTAGAGGAATTTGTTGAGAAGCCTGGAGGCATTTTAGTCCGATGGTGTAAGGTAGGTAAAGAATCCGGGGTGAAAATCATTCAGACTTCAGCTTTCTTGAAAGAAACTTAACAAAGCCACTTTCCTCTGGATTTTCTTGTGCCTTCAAAGGAATACTGCACTCCAGTGTGTAGTTAGAAACTTCGGAAGAGATTTTTATCCCAATGGCCACATTTAAAAGCAAGGTAGCGTGGAGATGTTGTGTTTGGTGCTGAGGTTCGTGTCTGCCTGACAGGTCACCTCTGCCAGGTGGTGCACCAATGCTCCTGGGCTGTGTGCTCCCCTTCCCTGTCTATGGAAGAGTCTGGAGGAGCAGCTGGAAATGCTGCCTGCCTTTTCTCCCTGTGCTTAAACCAGCACTGGAAGGGCTTCCTTTATGTACTCTTTCCACTAAACAAGCCAATAGTGATGTGTCTGTGATGATGTCAAACAAACAGGACTGAGGAATCATGGTGTGGGTGTTGAAGAGATGTGATTCCTACGGAGACCATTTGTGCTGCAGCACTGTGGTTCTCTTGAAGGGCAGCAAAGCTAAGTGCTGTCATTGAGGCTGGCCTTGGTTGCTGGGTGCTGCTGTCTTTCCCCTTCTGAAGACACTTCAGCAGACCAAGGATTATCATCCACGCACCTCACCTAACCTGTTGTTAGGCTTTTATACCTAAACGTGTTGGGGTTCTTAGGGAAAGTGAATAGAAAGAGAAAAAAATAATAATATTGGCATTAGCTGCTCAGGTAGCCTCTCTTTGATATACGAAAAGGTTTTTTGTTAAATCGTTGCTGTGCTCTGGAGTGGTTCAGTTGTTGCTGTACAGCTCTGTGCTCGTGGCAGCACTGAACATGCTTTGTTCCAGCAGCAGCCAGCTGTCAGGCTGTGCCTTGGCAGGGAGGTGGGTTCTGAGTGTAAAACCATAGGTGCTGCTGTCACACACAGCTGATCTTTCCGTGCCAAAAGGAGTGCTCTGAATTTGGCCATGTTTCAGTGGTCATGGAGCCTTTGTGAAAAAAGCCTTTTGACTCAGAGATACCAAAGACTTGGAAGCCATTCCCTGAACTGTTCACAAAGGACAGGTGTGAACTCTCCTCGCTGTTAAAAGCTGTCAATGAATTTCCCTTCCAAATTTGTGTTTGGTTTCAGCTTTTGCTCTGCTAGGCTGCAAAGCGTTGTGTTACGTGTTTCTTCTGTAGCTACTTTCAAACTGTTCACAGCATTCTTCTTTCTTTCAGTTGGTTTGGACACTGATTTTGTTTTCAATGAGGAATGCTTTCTGCTCTTCATTACCTAGTGACTCTGAACTGCCTTTGCTGACTGCCTGCAGTGCTGTTGCTGTGCTTCAGAGCTGCAAGAAAAACAAGAGCAGCATCTCTTACTAATGTGGGAAATGTTTCTCTAGGTGGATGATGACTTTGTACCACAAGATTACAGGCTGCAATATCGTAAGAGCACTGCCAGTCACTTTGAAGATGTGTATGTCGGCTCAGAGACAGAGTTCATAGTGCTGCACATTGATCCTAACGTTGATTACCAGTTCAGAGTCTGTGCCCGAGGAGATGGACGGCAGGAGTGGAGCCCATGGAGCGTTCCTCAGACCGGCCGCACCTCGCTGGTTCCCCACGGTATTCTTTCGCTGCTGCTCATCTGCTGCCTGTGTCATTGGTGCAGCACTCCTGGAGGCCTATGGCTGGTTTATGGGTGTACTTCCTGTATGATTTTGGGGTTTCCTTCCCTACGATTTATGTCTGTAACGTGTGGTGAGCTGTCTGTTCTTTCATCCTGGAGGTTATTCTGTAGTTAACTTGGATTTCAGCTCTGTAGTGTGAGTTGGTGAGCGGTTTGAGCTTAGCTTCGGCAAGCAGCAGCCAGCCAGTGCTTGCAGACCAGAAGTGATGGTTTCTTTCCTCATCTCTCATCCCTACCCAACCATTCTGTGATGACCCGCAGTCACATAATGAGTTCTTCTCCTGTCTGGAGAGAAAAGCCCTCAGTTTTCTTTTCATTTTCAAATTTCTAAATGCAGTGGTTCATAAAGGTTTACCTACAAGATTGCTGTAAAGAGTGAAGTTCTGCTGAACCCTGTGAGCTGGAGAATATTTTCTGTGATTGTAGGGGATTTCAGTAAGAAAATTTTCCATCAGAAGTAGGCAAAACCAGCCCCTGTGCTTTACGTAGCTTAAGCTTCCTAGGGGTGAACTGAGTGGATGTTGTGAGTGTTTTGCACGGGCAGCAACTGATCTGCTTGAGTTCATGCTTCTGTGTTTTGTTGTTTCTGTTTTTTCTTTGAAGAATGGACAGCTGGCTTGGAGGGGTACAGCCTGAGCAGCCGGAGAAACATAGCGCTTCGCAATGATTCTCAGTCCTGTGGTGTGCTCTACTCCAAAGCTCCTACTTATTTCTGTGGGCAGACGTTAACGTTCAGGCAAGTACCTTCTGACCAGCTGTTGTTTGGTGCATCCACTGCGAACCACTGTTCCTTCTGTACTCTGTTGTATTTGAATTGCATGTAAACCTGAGTCGTGATCCATGTTTGAGCTCTCACATCAGCTCAGCCCTAATGGAAGCGAGGTGTCTGTGTCTGAGCTTCCTTCTTTTCACTTCTACTTCCAGGCCATAAGAAAACACCACATGTTTTTGTAGGACCTGCACCCATCTGGAGCAGAGGCTGGAGTGAACTCCGAGGGGCGGTAGAACATGGCCTCTGCTGAGCAAACACTGTGGGATGTTGAGCTTTTGTTGTTTTGCAGCACCTGTAACTGAGAGGTCAAACACCAGCAGAAACTCACTGAGTCCTTTTAGCTTTGGGCCCATGGGTCTTCTTTTTTTTGCAGACTGTGTATTTTGATGACTTTGGCTGGCAAAATGTTGCATGTTTTACCAGGTCAGATAAGAATTAGAGTTGCACTGATGTCTTTAATCTCTGACATAATGAGTGTTGACCAAATTCTTGTTCACAACTGGCCTGAGGAACTCTTGAGTGCAGAGCCTCTTGAGGCTTTGGAGCTTCAAACTTTTCATTTCCTATAGAAAGAAATTAAAATCCGTGGCAGCTCTGTTGCATTGCTGAGATGGTGCCATTTAATGGGGTACCAGGAACTTCCTTTTGGAAATGTTGGTTGTAATTACAGACCTCACAGACTGAAGCTTTATTCCAGCTTTCTCTTGGTTAAATAAAACTACTTGCTGTACAGTAGGCAGCCCCCAGAGGCAATTTAAGTTCATGATATATGGAGCAGTGTTTCGTTTCTCCCTTCCTGATAATGAATTACCTTGAGGTGGTTGGTGGTATGAGGATGTATTCGGTTGCCCTGTCTGAGGTGGGATAAAAAGACCAAAAGCTTTCATTTGAAATCTGTTGCTAGTTTTAACATCTCTTGGCTCAGAAGTGCCCGTGAAATTAAAGGCAGAACGTTGAGGTTTCAGGCCAGTGTCTGGTTCTGTTTCAGACCGATGTCTTTTATCTTCTTTTATTGGTAGCACATGAGCAGTTTTTACTTTGCAGTTTGGCTGTGTGGACTCCTCTCCAAGACGAGATTGTTTCAGGATGGCAGAGCACTAACAAGCACATGTCCCTGTGTACTGTAATGACACAGATGTTAAGACTGAAGACAACCTCAAAACTCAGTTGTGTTCCTCTTCCAAAGTTCCAGAGCAGCTTCTGGTTTCCAAGTGTGTGAGATTTTGCCAGGCAGTGAAATGCTTGGTGCTTGGCTTCCTCCATCTGCTGAAATGAAATTTATTCACAGGGGGATTGGCAGCTTGCAAACCAAATAAGCAAGGTTCATGTTACAGATGTTTGTGAAGCAGCTTTGTGCATTCAGGACATAGGAATATCGCATCAGTGAAAAGGGAAGCTGTGATAAATGCAGTGATTTTGAAAAGGACGACTACTTGAGTTTTCCTCTGCGGTGAGGCCTCTGAACAGGCTGGAGGATAACATCACTGCTTTAAGTGAAGACTCATCCTGTCCATTGGCAGCCTTCAGGAGCTGCCCTGAGGGAAGACAGCATTTCTGCATGGGGCCGGCTCTGCTCTGTCCCTCAGGTTTCTCCTTGCTGCTTTGTGTTAGCTCCGTGAAGTCAGGAGGTGGGCAGGGAGGGCAGCCCTGCTGCAGGGAGGCTGGGCGCGAGGCTCAGTGCGGCCGCAGCCTGGATTCAGTGCTGCTCTGCCTCAGAGCAGGCTGCGTCCTGCTGCTCGTGCGATGCTTTGTCCTTCCTGCTGCTGATCCCGGTTATTTTTACAGTGCTGTGCAGAAAAGGGTGCATGTAGATGAGGAAGTGAGGTGCAGATTGGTAGGATACAACTCTTGCTTTTTAATGGATCTGTATGTATGCTTTTTGGTTTTTTGGGGTCATTCTTGGGTTGGAAATAAATGTGCAGACAGACGACTCAAGAAACTCTTCCTTACCTGGGGATGGAATTAATTAACATCACCTTGTGTACAAATGCTCGCCTTTCTAGTGGCTGTACGTAAAACTTCACTTAGAGCTTGAAATAGAGAATGGGGTACCAAAATGGACTCAGAAGTTTCATTTTAGGAAAACACTGTGGTTCACTTCCATACTGAAATCCCTGGGTAGCTGAACTCGTCTGTTTTGCTTTGCTTTGCAGCACAAGGCTCTTGCTATCGAGTGAGTTCCCAGGGGACTGAATAACCTATGTGTGCAAAAGTAAAGCATGCTTCCAATTTTATCTTCCCTGTTGGTCACAAGTTAACCCACTGTGTGCCACTCTATTGCCCAGCTTAATTTTCAGTGCTTAAAAGTTTCTGCTTGAGATTTTATATTTTTTGATGACAACAATCAGGAATCGCTACTGCTTTCTCTTAAACTGTAAAACAAACAAAAAGACAACAGAAAACAAACAAAAAAAACCCATAGTTTTACTTCCTAGGAAAGACCAGCTGAGTTTCTGAGTTCTCAGAGCCTCTTTGGGCTCCCAGAAGTAGATTTAGTATCTCTCAGAAATGGCCGTGCAGAGCAGAGGACCCAGGTAGAGAGGCACCGTTTGGGGCACAGACTGCAGCCTCACTCAGCTGCTGGAGCCCCGGGCAGCTGCAGCCCAGGCCCTTTGCACCACTTGTCTGCTTTTTCTTGGGAGACTTTCCCAGGACCAAAATCCAGCTGAGTAGAAGCCAGATGGTCAGTGCTCTCCCAGGCATTACTCTTGATGTCAATTTGTACCAAGCTGATTTACTTCTTAAACAAAACAACAGAAACACCACCAGCAGAACGTCAACCTTCCCCACAACCTATTCAGAACAGGATGTAGCAGAGCTCAACAAAGCTGTTTTAATTAAAGCTCATCAAATACTTGCTGAAATCTCATTTTTCCATAAGATGACGTTGACCAGGATGTCAGTGACTGGTTTTGCACTTACTGTCCAATTCTTAAGATGTGTTTCATGAAAATCATTTCAAAAGACCCCAAGGTGCGACAGCAGGGAATTTTTTAGAAAACAGCAGTGGAAATTTGTATGGAATAGCAGAGCAGCGCTCAGCAGAGCTGTGGGGAAGGCTGCCAGCACTGCTGGTCACGCTGTAGAGATCTCTCCTGAAGGCTGGATGAATTTGGAGAGAGCCCTGGAGCAAAGGGCAGAGGGCTGACGTGGCAGGGCAGCGCTGTGTGGATTTCATTGTATGTTTTGATGTAAAGCTTTGGGGTCTGACTTGACTTTTTGCCTGCTAGAATTGAAACCGTGGGACAGCCTGACAGACGGGACAGCCTGGGAGTGTGCGTGGAGCAGCAGAACGGCTACGATTCTCTGCAGCGAGATAAAGCTGTGTGCATTAGCACAAATGGTGAGTCTGAGTCACAGGGCTGAAGAACGCGACCCATTTTTCTCCCCCAAAACCTCAGCACCTCGTCCTTCGTGCCCCTGGAGAACACAGGAGCACCTTCACACACATTTCACGTGTCTGTTCTGCTCACAGTTAAAATCCTTTCTGAAATCTCAGGTTTTCTTGCGCCTTCTGCACGCAGTTCCTGCAGCGTGTTTGACGTGGCAGAAAGCAACATGGCAGGATGGCCTTTCACTTTTGTTTGCCTGCAAAAATGAGAAATAACGTTTGATCCCTTGATTGTTTCAGGGGCAGTTTTTGTAAATGGAAAAGAGATGACAAACCAACTGCCTGCCGTCACTTCTGGATCGACTGTGACGTTTGACATGGAAGTTGTGCAGCTGGGGCCTCCCAGCACCGAGGGGGGAAGCTTCAAGCTGAGAGTAACCATCAGCTCTAACAACAGGGAAGTGGTCTTTGACTGGGTGCTGGATCAGTGCTGCGTCTCTCTGTACTTTGGATGTTCCTTTTCATACCCAGGCTGGAAAGTGCTGGTGTTTTAACAGCTCAGGAGAGTGAAGATTCTCGCTGTAACGCGTGCTGTCACAACTGGGCTTCCAGCCGTTTTATATCAATCTTTTTACTACTTGAACTCCACTATATTGTACTCCTGCTGGATTCATTTCAAAAAATAATTGTGAAACAGTGGATTTGTTACTCTGGAAAAGGTCGAACAGGCAGTTACATAGACAATTGAAAGCAAGTTAAAAAAGCAAGACTTTTTTTTTTCCTCCAGACTTGACTTTTTTTTTTTAATCAGTATTTCATTGTACTCTAGGCTCAGGGTACGCTTATTGTATGAAATTAACTTTGCTTAATGCTGCTGTTCTGTGAAATAAGCCTGTTATCTTTTAGGGAGTTGGAGGTAATGGACCAAAGTTGTATTTATGCCACTCCTGAAAAGAGCAGAGCATTTAGAGCAGCGATGCTCTGCTACGCTTCCTTGTATGCAATGCTGCCGTCAGAATAAGGGCACACAGCAGGTCCTGCAGGCCACAGCAGCTTCTTCTATGCACGGTACTGTTCACTCCTCCAGAACAAGGATGTCTGAGCCATGGTGTTTGTTCAGATATGGAGCTAATCTGTTCAACATCTCACTCATGTGCCTTATTTCCAGGTATTTCTGCATTGTTTTCTGTACTGTCACTTGGAACGTGGTTTCTAGAGTAGTTCCACAGTGATGCTTACAGCCCCAGCTCAATGCTGACACTTGTCACATGCACCAACACCTACAGGAGGACAGTTACCTTATCTGGTCTGAATGTCTTTCCTGGTTATACTTTGTAGCCTAATCCAAGCAAATCTTGGGGATTTGGTACTTTTGTTTGACAGGTAGATGGAAGGAAGCTGTGATTCTTCACAGAGCCCTGCGCAGTGCAGAGGCCGCTTCCTTTCTATTGCACTGAGCAGCTCTTCCCACATGTGGGATTCCCACAAGTGCACAAACTGTGTGCTCAGCTGCTCCAGGCAGGCTGGGGCTGCAGGCAGAGCCCACGGCACAGACTGAACCTGGGGCAGGCAGGGCAGAGCAGATGGCGCCAAATCTCTCTGTAGTAGAGATACAGGATTACTTGAAACTGTGCATAAAATTACCAGTATTCCCCAGAAGTATCAAATAAGATTTATAACGATGAGCTTGTCAGACAGGTTGTTCTTTGGTCAAAAGATGGAATTGTGATACTGCTGGATTCAAGGAGTATTTTTAAATAATGCTCATCAAGGACCTTAAAGCAGACTTTCTTACCTCAAGTATGTGAGATTAGTAATATATATATTTTTAATAACACCTAGACAATCATTCTGCCCTTTTTCTTCAGTTTCAACATGCCATATTACCCCTAATGCTGGCATAAACGGATTGGAATGGCATCCCCCCTATTTGCACCCTCCGTACAAAAAGATCAGCTGTCCTGCCTGTGTTTTTCTGCTAACATCTGTGAAAGGGAACTGCAGAAAAGGAGAATGGTGGCCGGTAATACAGCTTAGAAAAAACCGTGGGTTGATTCAGATAGATGGAAAGTAGAAGTGGATTGGATTTTACTATTAAGCGTGGAAGAGTGGACACCTGCAGGTAAGACTGATCTGTGCAAGCAAGGAAAAGCCCGCTGTATTGTCCACTTCTCGAGCAAAACTATTTCAGTGTTAGGGAGTAGAAAGATACTTGCATATGCTGTACTTCCAGTATTCCTTTTACCTAGTGTGAAGAACGTTGCTAACAGTGCTGCGTCCCGTCTGCCATCTCAAATATTGTTCTTTTGCTGTAGCCACAAAGGTTGAGCAGAGGTTCCAGCTGAGTCAGTGCTGCTCAGAGGCTGGCGGTGCTGCAGTCGCAGTCAGTCGTGCTCCGGTGGGACGATTCGGTAACTTTACCTGTAAGAGTCCAGGGGTCAGGTACAAATTCCAAGTCAGTACTGTGACTGAAAACTAAAATAGCAGATACCTGCACTTGTGAGGAGCCAGCAGCTCAGGTACCTCCCACCTGCTTTGTGAGGGTCTGGTCAGACTTGATGTTGCTGCTGTTTACCAGCACTGCGGGACATAAAGCTCGAGTTCAGGTACTTCCAGAGATGGAATGCTTCGTTTGTTCAGAGCATAGTTAGCAAGCAGCTGAAGATAACTGTGAAGGGCTGTCCCAGGACGCGCTGCCCCAGGACATCCCTACTGCTCCCCTTGAGAGCTGAGGATGGGAAGACACAATATTTGTTCTGACCTCGGTTTTTAGCTCCTCGTGACCAGGGCGGCATCCCTGGTGAACTTCTAACTCAGAGGAAAACTAGCTGCCCAATGAGTATTAGGTACTGCTCAGCCGCCTCCTAGAAGCTGTACGCTTAAACCTGGGAAGGGTGAAGAATCCCAGGGTAACAGAGCTGAGTAATTACATAACAAGGTATCCCAAGAGCCAGAAGAGGCTTGGATTAAAAAGGTTGAAATCCCGTTCTTCCTCAGCAGAGTTCAGCTAGATGGAGGACTGGGCCCTTCCTTCACAGCTTTGTCACCTCCAGCTACCGGAGCCTTGCAAGAGAGAGCAAACTGCTTGGGAAGTCCTGGAAGCGTTTTTGAAGCTCGTACGTTCACTTACCTCAACTAAGATGTTTGTGTCGAGTGAAATTTGAATTTTTTTAAATAAAGTTTTATCCCACAGCCGCGTTTGTAAGTTGTGATTGGGGCATAACTGGGCACGGCTGAGCTCCTCTGATGAGCACAAATGCATTCTGGAGCACTGCAGCTCCCTTGAAGAGCTGCTCCGTTTCTCTCACTTTCATCTTCAGTTCCTCCAAAGTCCCACACAAGTTGTGCAGTTTGTGTACTTGCGTGTAAAACTTACATCTATGGTGATAGCTCTTGCAAACAAAGTTTCTTCCTTATTTTTTTTGCTTACCAAAGCATTTCTGTCACATTCTCAATATTCTGTCACAGCTTATTTGTCTGTTTTACTGCATCTTTTACTGCATTAATATAGATTTTGGCTCCTGTTACTAAGCAAGCAGCAGTACATCAAGAGAAGTCCCTGCTGAACAGAGTTCTTATTCGCCTAGTTCTGCTTTACCTGCAGCTTGCTCCATTTCTTTGGTGTCTTTTGAAGGCAACACACCAAACTCATGAAACCAGTAAATAAGGAAGCTGACAGCAGAGAGCTCCCATAAATACAGTATTGGTATGAAGGAACCTACTTGAGGTGCTCTGCCTGAAGAGCACAGCTTCAGACCTTCATCAGCAAACTCAGGACAGCAGATACCACAGCCTTGGAAGGAGAGGCTTACCTTCACGCAAAGCTCTTTTCATGGCTGTGCAAGCATGGGAGAGCAGATCTTCGAGGAGCTGGGCCAGCAGGAAGGCCTTCGTTCCAGCACTCAGCGATGGCACCAAACTGCTCTGTGAACACCGAACAAGATCATCAAATTGTCCTCACAGATCAGCTCCCACATTGGCAGAGGTAAGCTGCTCGTTTGGAGCAGGTTACGTGTTTTAGTTCTAAGTGACTCCCCAAGGCTGTAATCAGCACAGTTCAAATTGTGACTGCTTCATCCCAGAAAGCAAATCTCTTCCTCCCATCACAACCCCCTGCTTTTCAACGGCTGATAAGGAAACTATGCTTACAGTGCTCAAGGTTAACAGTATACATTCACCTAACAATTTTAGCTAGAGTATCTAATACACTGAATTCAGTATGAAAGTAAAGTGGGTGGTTGCAACTTGGGGTTCAGAGACCAGCTGTGTTAAAATAAGCACCAGAAAATGTACCAGAAATCTGCCATCAGCACATGAAGCTCAGTTAGAACAACAGTTCCAGAGGGCCGCACAACCAATAGCGCAGAACCCAGCGGTCACAGCCTGCATCTGAAAATCCCATTCACTTTTAACACAGAAAAAGGGTTTCAGCGTCTGCTCTTCAGCCCCTGCTACTGCAGTGAGCACTGCAACTCACTGCTTAATTCCACAGCATGAAGAGAACAGGGCCTCTGCAATAGGAGATGCACTGTTTGAAACTGCTATCGATTAAATGCAAGTCAAGATCTGCTTGAAACAACTGCTTGCATGAAGAAACAAAACCCAACTGCTCTTATTTTCCTAGCAGAAAACCGAGCCATAGCTTCACGCGTGCAATTGAAGTGCTCACAAGAGCTGCAGGGCAGGAACTTGTGCAGACCCTCGCACACACAGCAGACAGCAGCCGGCCGAGTTGCAGGTGAGCGCAGAGGCAGCGGAGTCGCAGGGCGCTGCTGGGCCTTCCTGCATGCACACAAAGGAGCAGACAACCAGCGTGGCACGTTTTATATTACTGAACTTTATGTACAAAAGCCGATTTCAAATAAAACATTTAATGTAAAAACAATGGTTCATTTAAACAACTGAACTTGGTTTGTTTTTGCTTTTTTTTTTCTTAAACATCTATTGTACCATTCAAATTGTTTAAACCAGCTTACACGGCATCTTCAAAATCTCTCAAAGGTACATATAGAAAAGGCATCTTTATAAATAGAAAACAAAGGGATTTTTTCAGCTTTTATTATAAATTGACATGACATACAAAGTTTACTGGACAGAAGTAATTTCATTACTGTTTTTTGGGGGATCACCAACTTTTTGTGCAAACAATGCTAGCCTTCTTTTAAGCATTAAGAGCATAACTGCTTAAGAAATGACATAAGCAATAATCCTAAACTACATCTCCCCTAAAATAATCTATTCTTTTTTTACATATGTGCACAGCTTTAGCAAATTAAAGCCAGAGAGAAATGCTTGATGTACTTATCCAGAGGCATAATTAGAGCTCGCTAAAACCCAGAGTGCTGGCAAATTCAAGAAGTTTGTAATGAAAGCTGCAGTTTCCCTCTTTCCTATTTTGTACACAAAATCAGTGACTAAGAACTTAATACTGGATGACAAATCACATCCACACCATTAGTTAAATAGTCTCACAGTTAAACACATCTTAAAGGACCATCAAAATCAGTATTTACATTTTATAAATTTCTGAAGACACCATTAGAAAGCTTATATACCCCTTAAACAAATAGGGAACTGCATCTCATGGTGATGGAATGAAATAAAAAATTAAAAATACCTGTATTTACAGCAGCATTGTTCCTTTATAAATAAAGAATATGAAAAATGCAATATTTTAAGGATAATAAAAAATTGAGGTGATGTCACTCAACCACAGTGCTTGCTGGAATAAACCCTTCGGTGCTGATACTGTACCAGTAGTGAAACCACTTTCCATTGGAAAAAATCTGTAAACGTATGCATAAAATGTGTTAACAGCAGTGCAAAACTGCTCAAATATAGTTTAGTCAGCATCTTAGCATCTGTATTGAATACAATACATCACAGAATACTTGCATAAGAAGTGCAACACATTTTCTGGTCCAATTTTACAGTGCATTTTTCCCTCAAGAGTGGCATCTCAAAAGCCAAAGCCAAACCACGGCCCGGCCCCGCAGGCTGCGCTCACACAACAGCAGGCTGAGCTGCAGGCCGGGCGGCAGCGCGGCTCCCTGCGACGGAGCTCTGCGTCCGGTCGTGTAGCTGTGGAAATGCGTACTAAAACTAGAAAAGGAGCTAACGTTCAAGTTTTCAATGGTACACTGTGTGATCAACGCATCAGAATTATCCATAAACCAAACTGCCGGTAACCTCAAAAAGCCAAGGAGGAACTTCACTGTGTCTGCAACGTGAAAAGCCAACATCGTTCCAAACAGGCACACGACAAAGGAAGTGCTAAGGTCGCCAACTTCTACACTGAGTGTAACGTGAGTTTGTCATTACCATCACTGCATAAATGATTTCAAACGCAAGGATCCAGGTTAAACGTTAAATAGTGAGACCTTATTTTCACCAAAAGCTAACTGGAGAATTTCTAAATAAGAGAAGCAGAAACTGTATCCCAAACCCCTTCCCCCAGCGTTTCACAACTTCATGGTAGGAAAAACAGCCAGATACAGATGCAAAAATCTTAATATAAAAACTGTTTTACATATATTTAAATTATGTAAATTCCATAAAGTTCTTAAGACACTAATTACTAAAATTACAAAAAGATTTTCATATTGCTCTTCATGCTCAAACTCTTAGAATATTGTCATTACATCACCAAAACCGATATACATGTAGTACTTGCATAAGTAACTGAATAGAAACCCTGTTAAAACGAAATCCTTGTTGAAATCATTTATTTCCATCCAGCAGTGCCTGTTTGGAATCTGTATTTTTTTGTGTGTAATTCTTTATAGAGCTCATGCACCCTAGAATGTCACTTCAATGCTGTCCGTTGAATGGAATTTCGCTTCTGACTTCAGAGCTTTTGTTTCTTGCTCTGTTTTGTGACACCTGAGATGCTATCCATTTCTGAAATCCTCTCTCTCATGTTATTTTCACTGTATCCGTTTGCTGTCCCACTCTGCTCCTCAGAAGATTCCTCATCCATTGGGGAGGTCGATTCTCCTTTCTCTAACTTCTGCTGCATCTCTCGGAGCCTGGCAACAGCTTTGTCTATTGACATTATGCTGATGAGGTTAAAGTCATGCATGCTGACCAGGTGTAGCATAAAGTTTCGACACAAGTTCTTCTTAATTATTTTCTGTCCGTAATTTTCAACAAACAGCATACAGGCATGATTCATTTGATTGTCAGCAATAAACCTGCCAAATCAGAAACCAGCCGTTACAGCAGAATATTTTCAAAACCAAGAAGATACACGGACGAACCGAGCTGCAGGATGACTGCTCAGACTTGGACGCAGTAGCATTATTTGCAACTGCCTTGTATTCAAAGCTGCAGCACTACGAGGCACAAGAAGCTACTTTTAAACTGAACAGGCAGCTTCCCACCAAACTGGCCTTTACCAATCCCTTTCTATGCACAGAATTTAAAGTGCTTAGCAAAAAGAGTCAACCGAACACGTAACCTTGTTGTATCAAAATTAAGCTTACAGTAACATACCCGTGCTTCATAACATGAAGATTCCATAATTTCATCACTTCTTTCTCTCCTTCATTAACATCAGAGAACTCTTCAATTTGCTGGAAAGATAAAAGAGCGAGAAGAAGGACAGAAGGAAAACGTGAGAACTGCATGTAAGCTGCAAGCAGTGACAGCACGCCTACAATTAACGCGTCACCCACGCATCAGAAGTGACTGAAAATTGGAGCACTGCAGTCAGAAAGGTCAGAACAACGTTGGATCACAGACTGCCATCAATCATTTCCAGATCTTATACACACTGCTGCATTCCAGTGGCAGCACCATCTCTGTGAAGGAACACAGCCACAAGCTGCACAAAGCTTGCTAGGACTCACAGGAACTGAGCTAGCACTGCAACCGAAGACAAGAAAATACAGACTTTTTTACATCACTACTGGCAGAGCAACACAATTTTGCTGACTCCCCAAGTGAACGCATAATGTTCACAACGGATGCCCAATTTGTTCCCTAAAGCAACCGCAGAGCATCACTTAAAAACCACAATCCACCAAAAACAGCTGTGAAATAATTACAGTAATGGTTTTCTCTCGTAGCCATTCAGGGTCCTTTTCATCCTCACTGTCTACTTCCATTTCTTGTGGACGGAGAGGTAAACATGTGTCACTGTGGAAATACAAGCGATTGTGCCCACTGCTGTACGTTCGCTGCTGTTCTACTTCTCCATCTTCAGATTCCAGAAATTCAGACATACTTGCTTTTGTACGCTTTGGCCTGGCAGAATGAGAAACATTCACTGCTTTCAACCATTCAATCAAACATGCAAATACTGTTTATGGCAGTTAATTAATACAAATTATTCTTCTAAGCTCCAGTTTGCAAAACTAACAGGGTAATATCCCCCTTTAAAAGAAAAAACAAGCCTACCCATAACCCCTCTCCCCAAAAAACTGCACTAACTTTGGGGAAGACAAGGACAAGGCTGTTAAAAAAAAAAATAAATTACCTCACGATGACATAAATGCCTCGACAGATGTAAAACCAGAGATAAAGACACCATTCCTCAACAACAGTTTATTTAATCAGGAACAGCTGAACTTTAATGCCAGTGAAACGTATCACTGCTCACACACAGCTGGATTTGCAGACCTCAGCCACACGCCGCATTACGCGAGTCTGAACAGACATGCTTTCCAATCTCCCTACCTGCATACGAGTATGTGTGTGATAGGAGTTCTTTTGACTGGCCCATTGCGACTGAAGGCAAACCCAGGCTGGCGGTGGATGTCCTGCGGGTTCCCCGCGTACGAGCCATCGTAGCACTCGTTGATGGACACGTCGATCCGAGCGCCTTTCGGGTGGTACTGAAACAGATCACAGCCCGCTCAGCAGCACGCCACAGCTTCAAACAAGCGACCTTCCCAGTTCCCAGTACCTGAAACGCCCTGTCAGTAAGCTGACGTCGCTCTAGATCCCCTTTACACCACCCAAATTATGTTTAACTTCCAGAAACAAGTGACATAAAGCTTCCTTGCTCTACACTATCGTACTGTTTCACATGAATACACTCAGAATACAGCAAAGTACTAAATTAAGGACAACAGTGCTACAAGCTTGCTTAACAAGAAACCTAGAAATCAGAACATTCCTAACTAGCTACGGAGCTAAGATTTGGAATAATTTTCTGAGCAGGGGAGTGGGCCCATGAAACTACTTCATGCACACATAACAAAAAGAAAACAGAATTTATCTTCAGGATCACATTGGTAGGATTTCACCAGCATGACTAAATTTAATACTTAAAATGCCTTCTTAAAGCTTCAAGAGACTTCCAACCAAATGCAGAAGTCATTGCTTTTTACAACAGAAAAAGAATATGCTAATGCAGAAGAGGCACCTGCTGTAAGAACACAGCAGGTTTGTTTCTCACGTGAAAGGTCAACATTCACATAATTTCATGTTAAGTAAAGTCAAAGGAAGCTGCAGCAAATCCGTAGGTACGGTCCTCCAACTTAATTAGTTAGCAATGAAGTTACTGCGTCATACAATCTGCAACAAACTGTACAGCATTTCATACCATTAAACTACCACAGTGCTACTTACAACATAATTAAAGATAAATCTGCTGTGACAAAGTTTAAGGTGTTTGAGCAAACTGTACAGTTTCCGGCAGTTCAGCGTGCACCACGGGCAATGCAAGTCATCTCGGGCTTCAGTCTGCTGTCTGGTGTTGTTGTTATAAAGGAACTGATGCAAACAAAGAAAAAGCAGTGTTAGCATCAAATGAACTTCATTCATCAACCTTCCAACCAGAAAACAAAGCTGGACTTCATTTCGGGAAATCTCTACAGTAAGTTTTTGGGAACACCAGATCAGCTCACTTTACTGAGGATTCCCTTCCTCCATATGGAGGCCACCACTCCCTCCCAGATGCCCAATTTGGAACACGTCAGACATGGCCCCAAGAAGACTGATTTTTCTAAAATACTTCCTGAATAGAAACATGTGGACTGGGTCCTCCTGTGTGAATCTGGGACCTCATAGGGCACCCGTTAAGGCAACAAAAGAGAGTGTTCTACAGCCACAATTGAACCTTTCACCCAACTCAGATGTGAATGCTACAATCCCTCACAGTGTTTACACTCCTCCCCACCACCACCCCTCTTATTTCAATACCTGGTAAAATATTCGCAACTTTTGTCGAGGTTCATTTAAAACATCTCTCTCTTTTCTTGTCTGAAGGTCTGCTGGCAAGGATTCTTTCACAGCTGGAAAAAAAAAAAACCCACACGTATAAACACGCACCTCAGTTTAGGGTAAAGAGGAAAAGATGGAAGTCCCATGCAGGGTTCCCTGCTGGGAAGGGATCGAGGCACTCTGAACTTCGATGCAAGTAGCTCACATCAGCAGAAAGCCTTGGTGCTTAGTTTCTTTTACAAATCTACAGGCAAAACCACCACTTCCAAAATTATCTTCAGAGAACTCAAGAACAGCTGGTAAACACTTTCCTTTCTCCTGTTAGACGGAATTCTTTAGCTGTAGATGCCTTTGATGTCTTTTTTCCATTGGTCTGCCTTGGAAACGCGCTGAAGAATGGTGACAGCACTGGATTCAGACACCCTTGGGAAAGATGCACCAGGATCCTCTGTTCTACTTATCAGAACCTCTGATTGACACGAGTTTCCTACCATTTCCACTCCTTTCTTGGCAGTGACTGAAAGCAGCTCAAGTACCCTCCAATGCTGTGCTTTGCAGGGTGCTTTGCAATGCTGTGCTTTTCATACTACTGTATATTCCCACAGTAAGAGTCTGCCGTACTATTTTGGAAGGCAACACTGACTTTACCAGCTTACTGGAATACTCAGCTTCTCTGATGCTAAAAATGCAGGTTCTAACAGTGCATAAATAATGCAGCCATGCCACATCCCTATTCCTCCTGATTATTACGTAGTAAACCAGTACACACCTTCTATTGCTGGTCAGCAGTCACTTCCTTTCTCAAGTCTAAGCCACAAACCTGCCTAACAGATCACACAGTAGAAATTCTAAAATACAAGGAAATAGAAAACAGAGCAGAACAACTCCGACAGTGAAAGTTCAAGTACTTTCCTGCTTCTGTTGCCTTTCTCCTATCAGAAATTACTTCACAGTCACACGTTTTAAGTGTCAGCCATTTATCTATAAGGACTTATGAAAAAGTTTAAGTCTCTGCCATCCCTCGCTCAGATAAAATACTCAATTCAGAAGACAGAAATCTGCCTTTAATATTCTTGTACAAAGAAACCTTGAAAAACAGAAGTGCTAAGAGATGATTCTTCAGCACCAGGACTGAAGTTTGCTTACCTATAGTCTGAGTGGGTTTAACAGAATTGGGTTTGTTCTCTTGAGGCAGGCTTTCAGAATTCCGTGTTGCCAGAGGCTTGGCTATAGGAGCTGTAGACTTATCATTTGTGTCTCCTGTCCAACGAAGAGTAAACTGAAGTGTGGGTCCCTGAGAAAATGTTTCAAACGGGGGCAACCTCTGATGGAAAAAAAAAAAAGCAAAGACAAAACTCCCTTAGAATTGGTGTCTCTTAAGACCAGACAGTGTGCGTGTTTTCCTAAGACAAAGGTATAAATCATTGAAAAAAATAGTTGCTAACATCTGCTTTTTAATGATCTAGCTTTCCTAAACCAGGAGTTCAATTTGAACTTGTTCCCACACGTCCTGAAACAGAGGTACTGTTGCTTGTTCAGCCTATTTCATTTTCAGAGCAACAGCCGCTGCACTTTGAATTATTTTTCAGCTTTATGCAGAACATTTAAAGTGAGGACAAGTCTTTCAGCTACTAGAACAACCCATACCTTCCCATCAAGTATTGTTTCCCATGTTGCTCTTTTCTTACTGATGGGACACTCTTCCATTTCCTGCATGGCCACTTCATATTCTCCATCCAGAAGCTGCAGTCGTCTGTCAATGAGAAGCATGTCTTGTGAGTAATAAAACTAATTTTTAATTGTGTTGTTTGCTTATGAAAATGTAAAATATACATCACAATAACTAATTTTCCATGAAACTAAATGCATGTTTTCAGGCAAATTTAAATGTGTACTTCGAAATCTACAGATAGCAAGACTAAGATCTGATTGTATCTCCTGCATAGAAACGCAGTAAGAGACAGCCAACGAATTAAAGAACAAATTTAGTATTAAAGAAATCTCTAATAATTAACAGAAGCAATATTTACTTGGAATTATTACCTGTTTTTATCAAATACAGTCATCTGTGCTACAAATGTCTTTTCTCCATCTTCACGATTAGAAGAATTCCTTTTCCTTCTAGCTGGAAGCTCCTCATTGACATCTGCACACAACAACACAGCACTCAATTACTACCAAGGCACAAACGTGAATAGCAGAACAGCTTCTACACAGTTATACTGGCTGCTGCACACAACAGAATGACACAGTATTTAATGAACAGCTAAATGTCAATGGGAAGAGCACTTAGCAGCACAGCAATCATATTTTAGACACATTTGTGCATATTTACAGCCCAGTCACATTAGTCTGTTAGTATAAAGAAAGTATAAAAAGTAACACATTCTGAGGAAGTATTTGTTGGATAATCAGTTCATTCTGATGAGAGCACCCACAGCTGAGTCAGCAGTGACCAGTGTTAATGTAGGCCTAAAATCAGATCCAGAGACCACATTACATTATTCCCTATCAGCACTGTCTAACAACTTCACCATCACACATCAATACAAACTGCTGCTAAATTTACACACAGTTTCTAGCTAAAAACTACAGTTCAGCCCTATGTGGAAAAGACTGAAAACAAGTGCAAGTCAGTTCAGTCACTCTTCTGTTACTGCCTCCCCCAGGTAGGACCTACATTAACCTACATCTGATCACGACAACTACAAGATAAACCTCATAAATTAATATTGGAAGACTGAATTTACCAATGTTTTCATTAGTCTCGCCATTAATCAGTCCATTAAAATCTCTTCTTCCTGGGCGAGTTACTCTGAATAACAATGAGTAAGACTTCACCATGTGGCTGTTGCTTGGTTCAAACTCATTGCTGGAAACTGCAAGTGATGGGAAGTTGCCTGGTTTGATCTGACTGAGGTCTGGGTTTAAAGGCACCTGCTTTTTACCTGTAGGAACCTGTCTTATTGGACAACTGACATCCTGTAGGAAAACAAGAAAGCCAAGGTTTAGGTTTTTAGAATACAAAATTAATTGACATTAACTGTTACAAATTATAATTTATGGATTGTGCTGTCATCTTTTTGAAAATAAGCCTTGTAACAGGGGTAAACAAGAACAGAAGGAGAATGCCAGGTTTTAAATGAAAAATACACTTCTAAGTGTGCATAAAATTGGCAACTTTTAGCAACAGCCATCTTTCTCTAAGTGATTAAATTAATGAGACATTCTGAAAAAACTGTAGAACAGTCATTAATGCTAATTTAATTCTGTTTACTTAGAGAAATGAAATGTTTTGGTTATATATACATTCTAAGGGCTTCCTGTCTTCTCCTTCCAATATTACAAAGTGCACTTATGTGCTATCAGGGAGATAAAGACCCACTTCCCTAGGATTTATTATATTCAGTATCTCTCAGATAGATCATGGAACACTGTGAAATATTGGCAAAACAAGGCAAGATGGTCTAAGCATGAAATCTGCAACAAAACATACTTCAAAATGTTAACTCTTAAAACCACGCCGAAACAGTTCAATATTCTTAGGGAAAATATACAGTTCTCACTCTGACTTTTCCCTTTTGGGTTAAAAGTTATGGTGTGCATTACCGAGCCACCCATAGCTGTGAGGGTGATCTGTCAGCTGGTGTGAAACATAGCTAAAGCAGAAAGAGAAGGGATGAAAACTCTGTATGATTCATAGTAGCTAAAATCTGCAATTACTGAGATGGTCAGTGCATAAACGTGGGTACAGAAAAAGCAGAGAAAGACAAGACTTGAGACTTACAATGAGTGAAATTCAACGAAAATAAGGTGGGAGGCCTTTGTAAAACTTCCACTTATTTCTCAGTAAACAGAGAAAAAAAAGATTTATGTATTTGCTTCTGAAGAAGCCACTGTTCAGTCAGCAGAAAACAATTATTGACGAGTAGGTAAACACTAAATCAATCTCAACAGAAACATAATTTCACCATTAGCTTCTTTTGTGGCAAAGGTAATGAGACATTCCAGAATCACAACCACGCTTTGCTCTGCCGCACGTTAACAGTTTCCAAGCCACTCCTACCTTTCGTTTCTTGTGGCAGACTTTCACAAGCAGTACTTCCAGGGTTACAGAATTTTGTTCATTCTCTGAGTTTTGTGATGGCTTATCTAAAGAGAAGAAAGTATTTTAAGCTCTGAAAAAGTAAGAGAGCTGTTCAGTGAAGTACATCAATGTACTTTTGAGCCATAGCTACACTCAGGCACAAAGACTCCAGTTGATTCTAAGTGTCAATTCTCCCCATATTCATTCCAAGTTCCCACTTTAGAACATATCCTACCTAATAACTATTTACAGATTAAAAACATCTTTAGCATCTAATGGCACACTTACTCTTGGTTTCCTTTGAAAATAATTCTAACTTTTGTCACAAAAACACAACCAGAAAAAAAAAAATACAAGCTTCATTTCTGGAATCAGAGTCACAGAGATGAGTGTGAAGACGACCCCCGAAACAGCAAACTGCATGTGAACAACCAGGTGCTAAGGGGAAAACCTGAACGAGTTTCATGCGCTCCAGGTGAGAATTCTGGTAGCTGATGTGGAGTTGCCGGCAGTTTTATGAAAAAATGGATTTTTTTTCAATTTTAAACACAAGATACATTGGAAAACTTTTCTTAGAAAACACAAATTCAGAATAAAAAAGCCTCTGTACTCTCTTGAAAGAATTTCCAACGTATCTTTCTATCCAGATAAACGAGTGTATCAGTTGTGAGCTTCCTTAACTTACATACTTTCTATATTTCCTATTTGCTGCAGTGCATACTGTGTGTATTAGCAATGGTCAATGGACAAGCACTGGACACGCTCCTGCTACATGCAGTCCTCTCTTGAAATGCAAGTTTGGAATGAAAGTTAACAATACAGAAGCCAACAAATCCAGTAATGTATCAAAATTCTCCTATAGCCTGCATCTCTGTAGGGCTATCCAGTATAAGAGCAGTGAGAAAGGCAAGGCCTGTCAGCACTACAGAGCAGCTACTGACCCAGAGGCAGTTCCCTGTGTCAGGTTTAACGCCATGGAGTTTCCAAATGTGATCTTTCTGGAATGAAAGACTGGAAGCAGCTTTTACACCCAAGGAGCAATATGCAACTCAAAATATTTACAAATGAAAAAAAAAAACAAACAGAAATACCACTTAATTTTAATGTATAAACAGGTAATATTTTTCAGGGAAGTAAAAAGACAGGGAATTTACCAATGCCTACAGAGCATAAAGCATGTAACTTCTGCTTTCGTTATGGGAACGGAACCCTTCATTCTGGTCAGGGAAGTCCAATATTCTGATTTTGAGAGGTAATGCCTTACGTGCATGAAAGACAATAAAATGATTGTAAGTCACTGGTAAATGATTGCAGTCACTCTCAGTCTCTGACATGACTTTGCCTGATTTCTAGGCTCTACCTGATATGATTTGCTCTCACATTTGTGCCTTGGGGGAAAAAAAGAGAACCACAAAACCAGAGCACTGAATCTGCTGACCAGTTCCAGTTCTGGAGCTTTCTTGGTGGTAGGCTGTGTTTTTTTTAACGATACTTCAACAACACAGTTCCATAAAATCATTTTCGTCAGGAACTCTTTCCTCAAGGTCTATTTCAAGGTTGAATGGATGATGGCAAAGTCACTGTTTTGTCTAAAAACCTGGAGGGCTTATCTGCTTAACATTACAGACACACTAAAACATATTCAAAGCTCACACTGAAGTCCTGTAACTAGTGGGACAGATAGAGAATAAGTAAGTTAAAATCGGCTTCTAAGCAGCAGAGATTGTAACACATCATTTAAATATTCCTCTCAGTGACCTACATGAATTTCAAACTCGTACACGTTAATGGTGTAATGAGTGAAGCAAACATACCATTTTTATGGAAGAAACCAGTAAACGTAAGTTGCAAATGAGCAGACAAGCTAAGAGAAAGAGAAAGGATATGTTAGAACAAGAAGAATTTTTCCACACAGCAGCCCCCACTCACTGTTTCAGCTCTAACCATAATAATGGAGTCCTTTCCTTTAACTGCTTTGAAAAACTGCTTGGAAACAGCACCCATTAAGTTGCAGTGAATGCAAAGCTATAGACCAGTCTTCTCTTTAAAGACTAACTTTATTTTATGACTTGACAGTGAGTAAAACGGAGGAAAGGCAGGGGTTTAAAAGGATGCTGTGTGAAGACGTGAGATGCTGCCACCACAGGCACGTGGGTGCTCCCCAGGCATCTGTCAGCACAGGTCAGTTTAATGGAAGCTGCCTAGAAACAATTTGTTTTTTTTCCCCACACAACTACAAACACAGGCTTAAGAAGGGCATGTATACAGTTGTATAAACCCTCAACATTACAACCAGCACACATCACTCAACTCAACATTTTGGAATCTATGTTTCAATAGCAGAGTATGTTTGTTCTACCAACTACTCTATCACCTTAATTTTGTCAGCCAAAAAGCCTTTCAACTCAGGCCCACAAACACAAACATGTATATATATATGCACAACATTACCTGTGAGATTCTTGTTCTCCCTTCATTTTCTCTACTTTTGATAACATATCATCTACTTTGAACGTTTTCCTGTAGAGAAACAGGAAGAGAAGAGTTTGAGCATAGTCACTTTCCCCATAATATTTAACAAGCTGTATTCAGTCTGAACTTTGACTTGATTATTTATCAAGAACTATACATGTAATTTTAGCCTTCCATTTACAAAGAACCCATTTTTGGAAATTTTCAGCTGTACATTATGCACATACATTACAGGAATACCACCATAGTACAGCTTTTCAAGCAGTAGAAACATAGCACAAATAATTAATTAGACCTTTGACAAGTAATATGGCTGCTCATAGGAAGTGCCTTTGAGCTGAATATTAAACCTTGCTATGGATGTGTCTAATGGCATCCCAGCTTAGCTCAAACAAATCCTCCTGCTTTAGTGACACTTAACACAATCAGAAGCGTTCAAGTAAACTCTCTCCAGTCACTGCTATTTTCATCTTGACCAAATCATGAAAACCATTTAAAATCCTATCTGAGCAAAATAGAAACCTAATGAGAGAAGACTTTTCCTCCACAAAGTTGCATTAAGTAGACACACACACAAAGCACACTGAATTTTGAACCTACTTATGGCGCTCACTCGCAGGAAATGCAGGGGCAAATCATGACAGAATGTTGTAGAGAAGAACCACGCCAAATCATTTCAACATCAGTCTGTCTGTGCTTCTATATTCAGCCTGTTTACTACATATGCACCATTTAATAGCCATAGTTAAATGAAGTTCACACACGAACATCAGTTACTCCATAGTTTCTGGAATAATCTTTCCATTTCTCTTTATGGGAAAACTGATGTGTGGAGCCAAAGGCCAACAGGAAGCACAAAGCCAGTGAGGGCATCCTTCCTTCACATCTTACACCAAGAACTGCTCCAGCCTGCATGTAATACTTGCAAGCACTAAGAATTCAAAAAGAAGAATGACGCGTTTCCAAATGTCAAAGTCAAGGTAGGCAAAATAAAATACATCATAAAATCTTTCAGAAAAAGAGTAAAAATGGCAAAGAAACACAGCAAAACCCATTGAATCAAATTTGCTGCATTCGAAGGTAACTTCTAAGAGCAGAAGGAAGTACAGCGTAACTGTTTTCATGCATGAATAAAGAACACAGTCACTTCAGAGACAAAACTGAGCTTAGAGCAGCCCTTAACACCTCGGGTTGTAAGGCAGCATTTACTTGTGGTAAGAATATGTTCATTTTACACATTCCTCTCACCACCCACTCTCACTCCTATCCAGTGCAGCAATAATTAACAAAGTATTAGAAGTTGCATCCCAGTAGCATGCCAATAAATAAAAACACTCCATTATCAAAATGCTGTATGGAAAGCATTTGTTCCACCTACATCGTTTGGTAGAATACGAAAGTAACTCTGACCCACGGGCCATTTCAATCTTCCATTAGGCACCAATTTACCAAAGCACACAGCCCAAGCTGTGCTCATTAGCTACTGCCCATCAGCATCTCCTTATACTTGAAGCATCCTGGCTGTTCCAAATAGCAGTCTCCATATTAAACCTCCACCAACAGCAATGGAAAATTCCTTGGTAAAAATACAGTTGTAGTTCCTTACTTCCCACTGATAAACTTTGGGATTTTTCTCAGATTATTGTAGGGCTGGTTATAAGAGATGTGGAGGGATAATTATCATTGAAATAGTTAATTTGCATCAAGTTTGGTGATAACTTTGTTGTTTTTACATACAACATTGTTGATCAAAATGGCCATCAAAACAACGGCCAGGAATTGAAGAATGGCCAAATTACTGTCTTAGAGGGAAAATAAATAAATAGGCCTGTATTGTAAAGGTTAATGTAAACAGACCAAGAATGATGAGCTCCAGAAGATACTTCTTTGCAACCAGAACTCTCCCAACGTTTTTACCGTACTGAAGCAAGGTACATAAATCTTTCCAAACAAGCTGCAGTAAAATCTTCCACTCTAGTTTGGGTATTTTCCCTCTTCTAAAACCTCTTAATGATTGAAATGGCTGCTAATCTGCCAGTTATGAATCAAAACCCAACCTAAAATCACACTTCAGGAACAGGGTGCCGTGGGCACTAAAATAACTCCGTATGTTTCAGAGACAAACTAAGCTGTTGGTGCTGCTGAAATTGAACTGGAATTTGGAGCAGTGGACAACACAACGTACATGCACAGTATCACTTGTTTCCCAGCAACGACAGCAAACACTCACAGAAACAGAGTAAGATTCAGGTAAAAGATCACATGCATTTCAATCAACTATAAATTAAAATAAGTACTAAGCAAGAACAACTTCCTGTTGCACAATTCTAGTTTAAGGAAAAAAAAACAACAGACACGAGAGCCACCTGAACACTTTCTCCTTCCAATTTGGCCATGCCCTACTTTAAAAGATGCAAACAATCCACTTTGGTAACTTCTGTAAGAAAAAGCAGCAACTTCAAGAAACAAATCTGATCAAAAGATAAGATGCAAGCAGTGTCAGTCCTGAAGCTGCACGTTATTGATGCCATTGTAATAAAATAGCGGGAACATTGAATTAAGCCCAAGTGACCTAAGGATGCTAAGTATAGCCTCTTTAAGTTGATTTAAATGTCACAAATTCTATTGCTCAACGGATCATTCAAAAGTTACCTTGCTTAGACACAAATACAGCATAAAGCAGAATTGTCTGCAAAATCTGATTGCTGCAATTTCTTGTGTTCATTATCAACTACTTCTGTCCCACAGCAACTGGTACAGTGAGAACTTCCCTATTAAAACACGACCTGTTCAAGCTACAAAAATAATCCCAAATGTAGCAAAGGAATTTCTGTGAGAGGAAGAAACTGAAGGGACTTCGCAGTTCTACAAACAACACACACCAACACATGTACTTCTCATGCTGCAATACTTATGTCTTTTAGGCTACTGACATGCAGCTCTAACACTCATAGGACATTAGCAACGATTTGGCAATGCCAAAACCAAAGCCGGTTGCTCAGACAGGTGCAGTTCAAAGCAACCTTTTTAAAGTTCTGGATGGATCTTTTGTGAAATGCTACAAATTAACCTCATTCGTTTTTCACCTGGTTAAAACAGTTACAGGAAATAGCAGTGGTTTCTTCTAATCCTAAATAACAAAAGGGACATAAGGGGATTTTGCTTTTTTAGTTCTTTTGATTTTTTTTTTTTTAATTTATTTTCTTTTTTTAAAAAGCTCACAGTTTAAATATTCATGATTAAGCATCACTGATTTCTTAAGCCCAGATGCTAAACAGCTTTTAGTTAATTTATTTACTTTTAAGAAATTCAGTCCCAAAACAAAGCAGACATGGATAATTTCGATGAGGATTCTGCAGTCACAACGCAGTCCTCCCCACAGCAGAAATCACAGCTATAAGAATCACACGTGCTTCACAAGGCAGAAAAACTCGTTGGCTTTAGAAATAACTGCAAAGCGATCATCAAATTTTTTGAAGTTAACATTCAGGATTACTTTTCAAAATAGTTGCTTTACCTTTTGATATTTGTTCGGGAGTTTCTGTGGGACATGTAAGTAAGAGTTCTGTGCAAAAATATCGGCTGCGGGAAAAGAAATGAGAAAGGTTAAAGGCTTTATTAGCTTGCCACAAGTCCAAAGTAAAAGTGATAAAAACCCGATTACTCACTGCTATGAGATTCCGGGTCCGTAGAAATCTGTATATCTGTGTTGGTTCTGAGAAAAAGAAACAGGTATTATCCACCATGCCTTAAACCTCTACTACAACAGCCTTTAACGATGCGACAGTATCCCACTTAACACATTATTTGTTCTTAACGATGATCACAGAAGTGGCAGTTTAAGCACTGCATCACCATGTCTAAATAACTCCGAGTAAACAAGTCATTATTCTACCTACTGTAAAACACAAAGTGCCTCCTTGTTTAAGCTACCAGAAACCCTTAGCAACGACTCACGCAACTACGACTGCTCCTTCTCTGCAGAACTCGCTTCTTACAGACTTTACATCATAGGAAGGCAGAAAGAAGGACACAAACATAGAGCAATTTGTTGCTGAAGAGGTAAGTTTTCTTTGCCGAGTTAATGATCATGTCTCATTTTTCATCCTGGCCAATGCACTGAGGTCACTCGCACAAGGTACCAAAACAAGAGCAGGGAGTGACCACTGACAGTGATGCATTACAGATCGTTTAAACGAAGAAATTAACTTCAAAAACCTTAAATACGAATTGAGCCAGAAAAATGTTGGTTCTGGTAAAGCAGTTACTGTTCCAGTGACTGATGGGTAACAGAGCTGTACTCCACACTGACGTGACAGTGCAGCACCATCTAAAACAGACCTAACAACCGAAGTTCAGAAGAGCAACACTTGCTTACAGAAAAGGAGACCTACGGTTAAGTTTTAACCAATTAAGTTAGATCGGGATGAAAAGCTTTGCATCAGGTTATATCTTAAAAATTTAAACTAAATTGAAAAGTACTCATTTTAGAATGAAATGGAAGTCACCTTCATTAGGTAATGTCAGCAGGAAGCGTGGAAGCGACTTGTAAAACAAATGGAGAGCAGGAGGCAGTGAGCAGCAAATGCCTGCATGCCTGTGCTAAGGCTGCTAGCACTGCAACTGCTTCCCATGTAACAGAACCAAACAAACATAGATATATACATACAGAAACAGTATTTCACTCTTCAACTACTGCCAAGGTCTTATTTTTAATCGCTGAAAACCTGGTTTTGATTTACAGAATTTTGATATTAGAAGTGAAAAAGGCATCATGTGATCCTCATTCATTTTTAGATATGTTTGAGTCTCATTTCTACATACGTGAACATAAGACCCCAAACAACCAATCGTTAGGGAGGTGCATTATTATTGAGAAGGAAATGGTACAACAATCTCAGTATTTTAGAAGTCCAATGAAAACCAGTAGAATTGGATTTAAAGCAAAGTAGAAACTAACATCATCATGACATTTGTATTTTGCAAGATAGTAAAAGAGGACATTAAATGGAAAGAACAGAAAGGAACCATCCGCTTCAGCTGAAAGTGAAAACACTGAGCAGCACAGCTTTGAAAGAAGCACCTTAATTTAGTTCTTAGTCTCCAAAAAAATTGGTGATATCATTTAGAAAGGTACAAAAACATCAAATTGCATTCATGACAATGTGTGTAACTTAAAAGACAGCGTGCTGCTGCTTCAACTTCAGCCTTTCAACCAGGAAAAGTCCATGCCACGCTTCTCACCCTGCTAGCAGACATGTGTTTCAGAAGTCCATACTTCTCAGCAAAAGCCTAAAATAAATCTTTATCTTTTTCCAGCACGTGACCTCGCAAAGGGACAAAAACACTCAACCCGAATGTGATTCAATGCCACGTCTGTCAGGATTTCTTAACCCACAATTTACTTCCTGCAGGTTCTCCACGACATCCACAGCACAGCATTAACCCACTGCGACACAGTCCAGCCCCACCTGCACCGCTCCTTCCTCTGCTGACAGATGGGGGAGAAAAGTGACATCGTCCCCCAAACCTCTGACACAGCTCACACCTCCTGCCTGCAGCCCGACCTATTTGCAGCACGGCACTCATCGATCATACAGCTCCTTTACTAAGAGTGAGGTTGAAAGGATGCGGCGTGAGGAAGGCTTTGATACAACACCAGAATCTCCAGCGCTTTATCAAACGCTGTCACTGTCTGTAGCAAGCAAGTGCGGGCGGTGACAGCACCGATCCCAGAACCTCATCACGCATTTAGTGGGACACTGAAAACTTCCTTCCGCTCCTGCCCCAGGAATCACGCAGCACACCGCACGCTTATAGCCGCTCTAAGCTTTTCAATCAGATTGCCGTAAATAACTTTCTGATGTTTCCAAGGGGAATCCTCCTCCTCCTCCTCTCTCCCATCGCTGCCGCAGGGTGATGCCCGGCTCCCGAAGGTCGATTTCTAACACGCGATCCCGATCGGGGGACAGCGGTTACCAGACAAAGAGACGCCCCGTTCAGCGGCACGGCGCACCATCCGTCGCCCCGCGCCCGTTCGGAGGCCCGCGAAGCTCCGGGGGGCGCCGGCCCCGCTCAGCCCCCGCCGCCCCGAGCGGAGGAAGCCCGGCAGCCGCACCGGCCCCAAGTTCCCGGCCCCGTCGCTCGGCTCCCGGCCCCGCGCTTCCGCCCGAGCCCCGCCGGGCCCCCCGCCTCCCCCGGCAGAGCCCCCCTCCCTCCCTCAAGCGTGTTTACCCCCGGAAGCCCCTCAGCCCTCCCCTCCTCCTCCTCCTCTCCTCCCGCCCTTTCTGCCGCGGCCCCGGCCCCGCTCCCGCCCCCGGCCCGGTGCTCACTCTCGAAGGCCTGAAGAAAGAGCTCGTGGTCGGCCTGGATCTGCTCCATCTTCGGCTTCTTCACGGGGGGCAGCGCGGCCGTCGTCGCCGCCGCCGCCGAGGAGGCCGAGGAACCGCCCGAGTAACCGCTTCCTCCGCCACTGCCGCCTCCTCCCGCCGCCCCACCGGATTTACCGGCCGGAGCCGCCGCCGCGGCGGAGCCCACGAACCCTCCGCCTCCGCTGCCGCTGCCGCCGCCGCCGCCGCCACCAGCAGCAGCAGCAGCAGCACCGCCGCCGCCGCCGCCGCCGCCGCCGCCGCCGCCGCCACCTCCTCCTCCTCCTCCTCCTCCGCCGCCGCCGCCTCCACCTCCTCCTCCGGCCGCGCAGCCGGCAGAGCCCGAGCTGGGCCCCGCGCCTCCACCGTGCTTCTGAGGAGCCATGGGCCCGGCCCCGAGAGCGCCCCGGCGGGACGGAGACCGAGCGGGGAGGGAGGGAGGGGGCGGCCGGGGCGGGTGGGCGAGGAGGGGGGAGGGGAAGCGCCGAGCTCCAACTCCTCTAAGTCTCCTCCGCTCCGCTCTCCTCAGCGCTACGACCAGCCGAACCCGACGACCACGACGCGCCCGCCTCCGCCACTCTCCCATTGGCTCCGAAGATGGCGCCGCAGCGCCCAATTGGCCGGCGCCGGGCCCGCCCCCGCGTGACGCACGGATGGTTCTGGAAGAGTTTGGTTGGTCGGTGCGGCTCGCCGCTTGGCGCTTCTCCCCTCCCCCTCCTTTGAACTGAATTCGCGGGAAAGGGCCGCTCGCCCTCTGGCGCGGGGCACGCTGGGTAAAGCGGGCCGCCTCCGCCTGGCGCCCGCCCCGCCGCCCGGCCCTCAGCGTTGCACCGCGGTTCCGGCGCTCGGCTGGGCGCTCCGTTCTCGCTATGCTTCCGCGGCCGCCCGGGGTGCCACTGCCCCGTTCACACGAGGCGACCCGCCGCAGCCCTGAGGAGCCGGCTCGGTCCGAGCCTCCCGTTTGGTGACAGCCGGCATCGCTTCATGTGGTAAAAGTGGCCGCGCTGCGTCGGAGCGGAGGTGTGGCTGCTGCGGAACCTTCACCCTCAGCCCTGGGGTTCCTTCAGAGGGGAGGAGGCGCGGTGTGAACGAGGCTGAGGCAAAACGTCTGCCTGGCGCCCTCCAAACCGCTCAGCGGCGCGCGGCCCTCAGAGCGGCTGTCCCACGGGCACGGCTGCCCCGTCCCACCGGTCCTGCTGTCCCCGCCGCTCCGTTTGCTCTCCACAGAACTTTCCCTCCCACGTGCGAAGCGCGGCGCTCTGAAGCGATGACGGGCGGGAAGCGAAGCTCGGCCGGGGCCGGTGGTGCTGTAACTGCCTCACGTTATCGGCGGGGCGCTCAGCTGACGTTTGTCGCTCGTCTGTGCTTTAATGAAATGTCGGTTCGCGTACCCACACACACGTGGGTAACTGTCGTTATTGGCTATTTATGTTCCTTTTGTGCTCTATCTTGCGTAGTTTTGCTTGTTGTACTTGAATATTTATTGTATATGTCTCTAATTACCTCTTGCTTATTTTTTTATCTGCTACTAAAAATCTACATTTTGAGTTTTATATATACATATATCTGCACTAATTTCTGTGCACTTCTTTAAGTTCATCTTTGCCACCTTTTCACCTGCATTCTCCCTTTTTTTGTACCTCCAAAAAAGTTATATTTATTAAAGATTACGTTACACACCTTATCCTGTTCATCATCACAGTCTTTGCTTAGTATTGCAGTTTCTTAGTCACACAGTCACTCCCCAGCCTGTTCATTGCTGCTGCTGAATGTACCTTCAGTCACCTTCTGGCAGCAGTAAGCTCCTCAGAAACGTACATGTAGCTTCTCTCATAACACCAGGGGACTTCTTGCTAATGCTGGTGTTGCACTGGGTGTCTGCCAGTCTTCCGTCAGCATAAATAGCCACAGAGCATCTCCAGGTGATCAAAGGCTGATCTTGCGGCCAGTGATGCGCTGTGCCAGTCAACTTGGTGAGAGAAAGACTCCTGAATGTTGTGTATCTACAGCTGTTCCTGGAAGTTGTTCACTGCCTGTCATCTATCCCTGTTTCCTGCCTGCTGTTCATGTGCCTCTGCTGCTTCTGGTGGTGCATCCTTCTCAATTTCAGAACCAGGAGGAGGAGCCAGAGGGCAACTTTCCAGACGGGAGTAAGATAATTAGGTAATTAATCTCTGGTGCTGGACTGAGACCCGCCTGCGAAAAGAGAAACTAAGCATGAGGCATTAGCCTTGGGTGTGGTGGGACAGTGCAACAAAGTTGTGTATGTGTGAGCCCTCGGGAGTCATAGCAGTGACTGCCAAATTTAAAAGTTTTAGTCGTTTGAGCTTCTTTTTCTTGGTTTGTAAAATACTCCTTTTCAGAAGGAAAAGGCCGTATTTAGCAAATGACTGCAAAATCAGCAAAAGCATTTGTTATAAATAAGAAGATATCCTAATATAATGCAAAAGAAAAAAAAAAGGCCAGTTTCAGAAGGCTAATGTGATAAATTAAATAATTTATAAAAATAATGTGATAAATTAAAGCAACAGTCATTTGCAAACAAGGTGTGTTCTTGGACTAAATGTCTGGTAGTGAAAGCAGAAATAGTTGGCAGAATGTTTTCATGATATGTCAGAGTTCATGGCTCAGAATGGCCAATCCTGTCATATTTTCCTGTACCAATACTGGGATTTGCATTTTATATCTGAAAGATCACATTTGTTTTCGGCTGATTGAATGCACATGCTACTTCTAAATCTTTTTCATAAGATTTACTGCCATGTACTTACTCAGCATTCCTGTCATTCCAAAAAGCTGAAGTGCACCAATTTTATACCAATAGAGTACCTCTTCAGATATGTAGGAAAACAACCACACATGGGCTATTTCACTTCAGGATTTTTTTCTTTATTTCATAGTTACATGCTTTTCTTGCTTGTCTGTGATAATTCTACTGTTCTCCCTACATCTTTAAACCTGTCCATCTAGAAATGGTAGAAATGAACAGATACAATCACACAGGTGGCTGTGAGCCCTGCAGAAGGGCCCTGTCATTAAAGCAGATACACACGGTCAGAGTTACTACTACGTATCTGTTTCTCTTTCCTGATAATTTTACATATAAATTTGGAACAAAAGAATAGTGCTGAATATAAACTTACTGTCAAGCATTAAACATTTGCTTGCTGATTCAGGCCATCATGTAAGCCACTGCCAGTGTTCATTAGGGAGTGCTACGACGTCTCACTGGTACGGAACTGAAACTTGCCACGCAGGGTGTTGCTGAGAATAACAAATCCAGAGTGAGTGTTCTGGGCAGCTGTGTTTCAATCCCATGTAATCGTGATCACGTTGACTGCGATTCAAGGGCATTCGGCTCCTCTTCTGTAGCTGCATTCTTTATGCTTTCAGGTTCTACTTACTGTCTCTCTGTTCAGCCCACCAAGACCCACCAGAAGTGAGCATCAAAATTAAAACTAGTACATTTGGAAGGTATATGTCCTGCTGCTGATTTGCTGTGCTCCAAAATACAGATCTGTTTCACTGGCATTTCTTTCTTCCTTTTTCTTTCCCTTAAGCCCCTCAAGTGAGTTTTGCTAGATGCAGAAGTTTCACCTGCAGTAATTCATTCTTCAGTTCATATTCTTTATCTTCAGTCTGATTCACATTTGATTAGCAATAACAGGCCACAGATATAATTAGATAAACTAATCTTCACTATGTACTTGGAAAGCAGAACTCAACTCCCACACAGTGCTCTCCCTGTCTCTTGTGGACGGTGAAAGGGTAGGTGATATTTCAACTAGAGGAAGAGAGTTGCTCCAGCCCTCTGGGTAATGGTGTGAGAATGGGTAGGCGGGGTGCGGAGTATATTTAGGATGGCAGGATCATATTGCAGTTGGGGTGGTAGCTGGGAGTTTGCTTTCCTGCATGTTAATGTCTAGTGCTGCCCTGTTTTTGTAAGCAGAGAACTAAAAAAAGAAAATGAACTTTACTGTAAGGAAAATCTTTACTGAAGCGTGGCAAAAAGAAGAACTAAGATCTTACATAGCAATCCCAGTATTCTAATGTATAGCTATGAATGCAGCATGCAGGAAGATTGGCAGAGCAGCCACTTGTGATTCTCATTCACGTGTTTGGCTGAGGACTGCTTTTGTACAGAGCTGTTCAAATGTATTCCAGGAGCACAGTGCTCAGGCAGCCGGGCCCTGGGGGAATCTGAAGGCACCCACAATGCCCAGCTTGCAGTCAGCAGGTTGCTTACTTGTCTCGAGTTATTGAAGAGAATGAGAAGTGAATGCACACCATGTTTCACACACTAGGTCTCATCTTCGGAATTCCTACTATGAAAAAAGAGTGATAATTATTCTTCCTTATTGCTAAGTAGCAATGCGTGCTCAGGACTTGTTTCTCAGAGTTCTCTTAGTGATATTTTAATACAATTTTAATGATTCATCTACCGAGAAATTTATTTCTTGATTCTCAGATAATTATTTGGTTTTGCTTGATGAGTTTTTAACAGTAATATGTTTCTTCAGAGTTTAGATACTGGACTATAAAAACTAAAGAATTGTTACAAAAGCATTGCGAAAAGCACAGCTCCAGTTTATTATTTTGGTCTAGAAAGGTAGGAGACCTCTTAGGATAATTTAACTGTAATTATTTAAGTATTTAACTGTAAGCCCACAAATCCAATAACAGCAGAAGCGTTCATTACCAAAAAATTCACAAATGTGAAGCTTATCTAAACTTTTCATGGAAAAGTGAGTGTGTTATCAGAGCTTTTACGTGTAGGGCTTGCTTCAGATGGCATCTATAAGAATTTACTCTGTTTTTTGAACACTGCTCAAGATTGCTTATACTGTAGTCTATAATGTGAATTAGCCATATTTGCAGAAATAGTTTTACTGGCTGTTGCTAGGACTGTGGTGGAAGCAGTTTCACCATGCTAAATAAAGCTCCACATGAGGAGATGAGAAACACAGCAGGAGGCAAATTGTGACCAACAATGATAAACTGCCAATCCTAATCCCACTTTTTGGATGGAGAAACAAATCTTTATCTGGCGTAATTTATGCTCTTTGGTATGTCATCTTCATTGACTCTTTCAATGTAAAAGATCAAGATTTTTCTGTAAGGAAATTCTGTATTTATTTGCCTTGTCTTTTGTTGTTGTTGTTGTTTTCATGTGTCACCCAAAACTGTGGCACAGTTTTACCTTTTGAACCTAAACAGACCTGGGAGATGAAGATTAGCAAGACTCCACTCTTTAGAGCTCTTGCAAAACTACTAAATAAAAATGTGTGTGCAAGAAATAATATTAAATGAGAGCTCATTAAGCAATACATGTCACAGTGTTGACAGTTTGGGAGTATGTAGGAGATGACTGATATAGTTTTAAATTGTTAAAATATGACTGGCATTCGGCTTGATTATGAAGTATCAGCCAGAATACCATGGCTGACTCGTTCTAACTGCCCTGCTGCATTTAGACAGACTGTCACCTACTTACTAAGCAGCCAAATGACAACATCAAATTAAAAGGTGGACTTACAGCCACTACTGTACCAAGCCCCTAGAGACTGTGAATAAACAGATGGATCTTGGATCCAAGTACCAGGTGTGAACTGGCAGGGAAGCAATTCCAGAGGCATAATTCCTCTTCACTGAAAAGTCCCTCTATACAAGTTTGGATATTGGGGTAACTGAGGAGAAACAGGATGCCTGAAAAACAG
The DNA here is from genome assembly GCF_951394365.1 of Tetrao urogallus. Classification (NCBI taxonomy): domain Eukaryota; kingdom Metazoa; phylum Chordata; class Aves; order Galliformes; family Phasianidae; genus Tetrao; species Tetrao urogallus. The sequence goes on along the minus strand of NC_136831.1, from coordinate 2,429,692 downwards.
CAGGGAGAAAACGGACTCATAAAAATTAGCTCACAGCTAACACAGAAAAGAAAGGTTTTGCCTTTTTTTGAAGAGACTGTATGTAAGAGTAAATTGTCAGATAATAGTTCTGCTTAGACACTGAATGAAAATGTTTATCATTCCTGAAAACAGCTGAAGAGATGAGTGAACAAATTCTAGGAAGCATTCAAATCTAATGCTGCAGGGTAAGAGTCAGTAAGCTGCAAGAATAAAGCTGTGCATTGATACAGTTTTTGATTCCAGTTTTGGCAAATGCAAGCCAATCATAAATTCTTTTAATTACAATACTAGTGAAATTAATGTAGTTCAAAGTTTGTGACAGTCTATTTCTAGAGTGAAATCCATACTGTCTCATTAACAGATGTGTTCAGGATGAACTGCCAACTCAATTGAAATCAATGTAAACTTCCCAGTTACTTTCATGATGTCAGGACATCACTGACAGTGTTTGAAAGTCATCTTCATGTACTATTAATTAACTGTAAAATAATAAGTATCTTGGTGACATCTTTTAACTGTAATTGTGAGTTAGTGAAACAGCAGAAATAGGTGATATATCTACACCAATGTATCATTTAAATATTTGCCTACTGCACATTAATGATCGTGCACTTTACTACAGATAAGTTAAAGCACTTTTTCTGTTGCTAATTCATAATGTATCTGTTTTTGCAGACTGTGATCTATAAATGTTAGGCTGTGACAGCCTGCCAGAACTTCTCGTGCAGCACCTACTGATTGGAGTTTTTGTAAAGAAGCTTCACAAAAGCAGAAGCAGCAGAAGATGGAGTCACCCTACAGGTGCACGCTGCAGCAGTTCTCCCTTCAGTCTTCCCAACAGGATTTGTGAGAGTCTGTACCTCAACATCTTTATTGGTAATGGATCCTTCCCTTAATTTGCTGTGATGCATTTGGAATGTCAGCTTCTAAAACAAGGCACATGGGAGGCATCTAAAGTAGATTTTTTGAAAGGAAAATGAACAAAGAGCATGTCAGGTTCCATTTTGATTTGCATGACAAATCCAGCATGCAGCATTCGGGAGGGCTGGGCTGGGCTTGCCTGCCACTCACTGCATTTGTCACTTTGGTTTGAACACTTTTGACAGTCTGTAATGTTAATTGTTCTAAGGATTGTTTTGCTGGAAGAAGAAAAGGAAAGGATTTTGGTTCTTGTTCTACTTTTTCCATGTACAGGAAAGGAGGGATATCTGAGGAAGCAGAAAATGTTTTCAATCTGGGTTTGATCTGTTTGTAAGTAATCCCGTGAGTTCATCAATAAGTTCAGTACTTTAAATGTTATTGTGTACGTGTGTTTTGAGAAATACTAGGCCCCTAAACTAGTAACCTGGGGAGTCTATTGTTTTGGTGCACACCATTCTTTCTTCCTTTAAGTCCCACAGAGATGGGTCCTGCAGAGCGGTTTGTACTATGCCTGTGTGCTTCTATCTGATGATATTGTGGTGCTTTGACAAGTGCTAAGAAGGAATTTAATGCCCTAAGAAGCACTGGTGGACACACATTGTTACTGGTGAGTGGATGGCATGTGAATAGCTCCCAAGTATGTCAAAGACCTGTTGGTAGATAAGAGCATGCGACTGAATTTCCAGGAGACAGAATCAGAGGTGGAGGCTGTTGGTATAAAGGTGTAACATCTATATGAAAACAGCTGTGCATTGATCAGTGATGTTTTTTGAATTTCAGAGTTCCTAGCTGTGTTGGCAAAGCAGTGCATGTTGATCACAAAAATGTTTTCAAACTAAAAAACCATCAGCTGTGAAGTTTCAGGAGAAGACCGTGTTGTTTCTGTTTGTGTCTGTTTGCAGATAGTGCTGGTTTTCAGCCAAATGAGAGCCTTAAAGAACGGAGAGAGGAAGAAGACAATGTCCCACAAGCTTCCAGGTAACAACTGACATCTAATTCTAAGATTTGAGGTGCTACACTGCATATGGTGTTCTTATTTATGTGTTGTGAACTAAGTGCACCATCACATTTAAGCTCTAAACACAAAAGGCTTCAGTAAAGTAAAATCATGCAATCACTTGCAGAAATATCAAAATAAATGAAGGTATACAATCAAGCATAGTGATTACAATCATATTCTGGCTTAGTCATTCAGTATGCTAACAGAGCTTCACTCTTCATGCCCAAACTTCCTTAAAGACTATTTTAATAAGTCTGTGGAGTTACACGAGGGTCACTTTGAGCTGATGCATCTCAAAAAAAAAAAATCAAACCCTAGGTAATTTAGAAGTGTTATTGATGATCATGAATCATATTCTTACACAACTGCTTTGAGAATGGTTAAACTGTTGTGCTGCTTCAGTGAATGCTGAACTCAGTGGGACTTGCAGGTACTAAATTTAGCTCCAGAGAGCTTGATGGCTTTGCCTTATGAGCCAGGATTGCTCACACAGGACGGCTGTGCCCATCACCCCTCCTGCTGTCCTCACAGTGGGAAGTTCCTCCTCCTACTACAGAGCTGGCAGCTGCTGAATTTTGCAGATACTTTTGTGATTTGAAAATGCAAACTGAGAGTTTTGTAACATACAGAACCATAGCTAGTGACAGCTCAGTGTAAGACATGGGGATCTCCAGTGCTGACAGCTTGCATCTGGAACTGCCATTGTTGCTACAGGGAAAGCAGTGCCATGATTCAGAGCTGCCCCAGCCACGAGGACCTGACCTCAGTAGTTTGTAGGTCTTGGCCTTGTGACTGGATGCTGCCTCTGCATTTCCTGGTAGCCTTCCTGTCTGATTGCTTCGTGGAAAACTGTGCCACTATTTCCTGTTGTTTGGAAGTTATTGAGCTTCTCCCACGAAGAACTCGTTTTTTTTCCTTTCAAATTAGCACCCAATATTAAACAAACATGAAAAGGTAAAAAATTGCCACTGAACTTGATAGTTCCTGCAGTGTTTCATTTGCGTTTTTAACATAAGTCAATTGCTCTGCAGTCATTAACACTTCTTAGGACATCCTACTTTACCTAAAGATAACCTACACCTTTTTTTTGACTATAGTATGTGAAAACTGTTGTGGCAGAAACCCTCCTGTTCCTTAGGTCCCATTGCCCATCGTGTCTTCCCCTTTTGCTTGCCTTTTCAGACAAACACCTCCTGCTTTTTCATCCATTTTACAAGCAACAGGGCAGAACGCGGCTGTGAAGGTGACAACTCATAGCTTACGGGCAGTGCTACTGATGGCAGGTATTATAAAAAGACCACCCCTCTGTCTTCACTTAGTTGTTTCCCTGGGATGTCCAACATCTAAGAAACAAACACGCCGTGCCTGGTTTTATTATGCTAACGTACTCAGAACAACGATGGCCGCGGGAGGGGAGAGCCCCGTGCCTGGCACAACCCCGCCGGGCACGCACCACTCAGCCTTCGTGAGGCAGGGGCCTGGCGCGGCACCGAGCGCTTCTGCCGCTCCTGAGATGAGAAAGCTCCTCTCTCCTTCCTGCCCTCAGCACGTCCATACCCACGTGCGTCTCCCCACCGTCGCGTCTCTTTCCCGTTGCCGGCCCTGCTGCCGCTCGGCGCCGCCTCTGCGGGCTTTCCGGCGGGGCGTGGCGGGGCGGGCGGAAGTGGCTGCGGCGGCGGGCGGAAGTACCAGGGGCGTGGGTGCGCGCGTGGATCAGGCGGTGCCGCAGCCATGGCGGAGCGCGTTGAGCAGCGGCTGGAGGACCGCGTGCCGGAGCTGGAGCAGTTGGAGCGGGTCGGCCTCTTCACGCACGAGGAGATCAGGTGGGGCGGCCCCCGGGCCGGTGGGGGCGGCCCTGTGCTGAGGTCCCGGTGCTGATGGCCCGGTGTCTTCTTTCGTGCAGGGCTGTCCTGAAGAAGGCCACGGCTCTGGAGTACAAAATACAGCGGAGAGCCCTTCGGAAGGAGGATTTTATCAATTATATTCAGGTTGGCCGTGCTGATTAGCGGTACTAACCGCATAGATCTCTCTCTGTTAGGAGTTCCGTAGTTGTCTGTGTAAGAAACCTGCTGCTTGAGGGTGTCCTTGCTTCGCTGGTAGTCTTTACTCGTGAGTGATCTGTTAGGATACGAGGCAATGGTTTTAAGCTAAAAGAGGTTACGTTTAGGCCAGATATCTGAAAGACATTGTTTACTCGGATGTTGATGAGGCTCTGGCACTGCCCAGAGGTGGCCGAGGCCATGGCTGGGCCCTGAGCTGGGGGGGGCACCCACGGTGAGGGTGGTACTTAAGGTCCATTCTAACCCAAACCATGGTGGGGTGATTTTATAAGCACAGGTTAGGCATGAAGCTTAGACAGCAGTTTGGAGCTTTTGGGGACAAGAGAAACTTTATTCTCATAAGGACTCTTTTCTGTAGTTCCTTTCCTCTCTGGGGATATAGAGACTTCAGTTTTCTGACATGCTGTACAAGTTGTTTCTCCATGCAACTCATTTTTCGTAGTGTAAAGAATCTGGAACATGCATTAAAATTCTAGGAATATGTGGGTTAGGGCTGAAATACCACATGCAATAAAAATGCTAAAACTTAATTTTAGTCATCCTTAGAAAAGTAGTGATTTGCTCACAAAACTGTTGCTTGTGGTTTCCTGGATGTAACTTCTATTATCTGTGCGACCAGCTGTAAAACACTTCATCTTTGTTGTTATTTTTTTCTTTATTATTATACATCTTTTCATTTGCCTTTAAATGTGTTTTTTCTCCCCACTCTAGTATGAAATTAATCTGCTGGAACTGATCAAGAAGAGAAGAGCGGTACGTTTGTCAGTTTTTGCAAGTGCAATCACTGTGCACTACATTTTCTTGTGCAGTGAAAGTAATACTTCTTTTCTCCCAGCGCACCGGGTACTCATTTAAGAAGGACGAAATTGAGAGCTCTATTATGCATAGGGTCCACAGCCTCTTCAAACGTGCCACAGGAAAATGGAAAGTAAGTTTGTTTCTTTTATTTGTAGCAGCAGCTTGGAAAATAATCTTTTGGTATGTTGTGATGTAAAAATTAACCTAGATATCTCTGCTACCAGATATTTTCAGTTATGCAGAGAAATGTAACAGAAAATCTAAGCAGAAATTTGGACACTTAGCAGTGCTGCAGAAGTAGGTCATTCGTGTCAGATTTTATTATTATTTTTAGAGAAACAGTATTTTGTCTTCTGAATCATTACTTATCATCTGTCTTGAGTCATATGTTGTCATGTGAGTTTTGTGCATCTGCTTGCAAGGACTAGAAATGAAAAGAACTCTCCTTTACTTTGGGCAGAGATTGTCTTGATAGCTCTTGTGGTAAAACCTATGGGAGGTACATAAGAAATCATTTTAGTGAGTTCTCTGTTGAGTCAAGCATAATACAGGTGTTACTGCAGAGGCAGCAGGAGTGTATATATTAGGATGGAGAGATGGTTTTCTTCAGATGTTTTGCAGGAATGTGGATATTGGAAAAAAGTGAATTTTGGAATAAAAATTCCTCCTTTCTTCATGCCAAGAGTACATACCAAGTGCATATTGTTTGCTTGTCAGTGTGAGAGTGCTTTAGTGCATATTCTAAGTTTCATTCTCTCCCACTTGCATTTCCACTAGGAAGATGTCCAGCTTTGGCTGTCACATGTTGCATTTTGCAAGCAGTGGGTGAGTTTTCAAAATCCTGTTCTTACTTATTGAAGATACAGGTTTGCTGGTCAGGCAGGCATCTGGAACTTGTATTGTAAGGCAGGGGAACAGATTGTACTGCAACATGAGTATCATAACATAACCATTTGGCTTGAGAGCATTCATTCGTTTTGTGGAATGAATGAATCGCCTGCCTGTGAACTGTGAATTTTGTTTCAAACGTTTCTTATAGTGATGGTGCTGAAAAGGAATTGAGGCAGTCTAGTAGTCTCTAAAGTTCTCTGTGCAAGTCTTCATGTTGTTCCCAGCATCCAGTTGTTATCCTTCTTGTACTGAAGGAGGTGATCTCAGTGTAGTAATAAAAATGACTGAAGAAAAATGCAGTCTTCACCTTAAAAGTGGTCAGTGAGATTTGTAATATAGGCAACATCTGTGTTAGCTGTCTAGGTGCAGAAGAGTTAACTGTGCTGGTGAGGCTGGTAACAATTGAAAGCTGGTTGATACTGCGTAAATGCCAAAAACTTTGATCTAAAGTTAAAGTAGGAGAGAAACATCTTTTCCAGTATGATTGCATGGCAACTTATGAGTGTTCTTAGTGAAATTTCAGTCCTGTTGGTTTAGTTTGGTTCTACAGATGGTAAAACAAAGCTATTTCTTTTACAGAATGCAAAACATCAGCTTAGCAAGGTGTTTTCTACCATGTTGGCCATTCATCCCAATAAACCAGGTAAACAAAACAAAGCTGAGCACTGTGTATATAACTCAGTATAGGTTGAAGAGTGGTGTTTTGAGTTCTTATAGAATCCAATTCCAGCTGTTGCCTCGCTGCTTCATCAGAAAGGATGCCTCTGACAGGTTGTGCTGAATCAAAAGGTGATGTGAAGAGGGAGTCCACTGCTTTGAATGACCACATAGACTGGGGACTAGATAAACATTTCAGAGGCAGATGTTAAATACTAGTGGCTGATTTTGGGAATTGAAGATGTAATTTTACGTTGTTGGATCTGTAGCTGTGCTGGATTAAACCTCCTGGATCTGCTTAGCTTCTAGTCATATTTAACTTGGTCTCACTCTGGGGATGATCAGTTGTATTTCATAGCTGAGCTCATGCATGTGGGGTAAGTACAGTGACAGAAACATCCTGGAGAACAGTTTCAGAATGGATTCTCATGAGCAGACACTTGCTTAGCCTTCAAATGAATTGACATCTTCTGTTACAGCACTGTGGATTATGGCAGCAAAATGGGAAATGGAAACACGCCTCTCCTCGGAAAGTGCTAGGCACTTGTTCCTGCGTGCTTTGCGCTTCCATCCAGAGTGTCCAAAACTTTACCAAGAGGTAACTTTGTGGTTTGCTTATGAGAACTTGTTTGAGCAGTCAGAGCAAACCAGTCCAGCAGATTTCTGAGATCAGTCTGGCAAAAGCTCAGATTGATGTGGTTTAAAGAATGCCTCGAAGGTGGGCATTTCTGAATGTGTGACCCTTGTGCCTATAAGCACAGATCTGTAAAAGCCGAGGCTCACAGATGTGTGTGATGTGTTGGCTGAGTCCTGTAGCTCCTCAGGCAGACCTTCCTTTTCCTCATGTTTGTGAACTGAATATATTTATGCTTGATCCACCGTCCCTTCCCATCACTTAATTGTATCTTCTTTCTTGCAGTATTTCAGAATGGAACTGATGAATGCGGAAAAACAGAGAAAGGAAAAGAAAGAACTTGAACGAGCAAAGATGAACTTGGTAGGTCGTGTAGATTTACTCTGAAATACTCTCTGCTTGTGTATCACACATTTTAAAGTTGAACTTCAAGGGGTTTCTATTAATGATTCTCTTGAGGACTGCTTAGGGAGTTTTTGTTCGTGCTCTGTAGCTATGCTAAACTTCCCAGGTGTTGGCTGATGCTGAATTTAAATACTTCAATTTTTCTTTATGTTTCTAAGATCTTTTGTTAATATCAGTTTGAAAGTTAGTTGCCATTTCTGGAAAGTAATACTGAAATATTATTTCATTATAGTTAGCTTGTGGAAACTAGGTTAAGATAAATTTAGATGAAGAATAATTACCATTTTCTGGTATTTTTCTATGTTTGCAAAAACGATAGCTGAACAAGGAAAACTTGCAACAATGCTATGTTGATATTACAGGAGGAATTCAATTATTCTGAGAAGATTCTTAATGGGGAAATGGCTCACATAATCTACAGGGGTGCTGTTCAGAAAATTAAAGGTGATCTAACATTTCTTTTACTTGGGAGCAAAACTGTCACATTTAGGTCACCTGGTTTTCTCAAAGATAAATTAGGAAGCTACAAGATGATGGATTATAATGCACTGACAATGTGTGCAGTTTTCAATAGGCCTGACTCGTGTAGAGCCATTCTGTGTTTCTGTGAAAGAACTGAATGAGTGAGTGGTGGGGGTGGAACCAAGTTTGAAGGCTGTGTAAGCATGTCAGTAGACAGGACTGGTTTACCACTTCTTAGCCTGCAATGCGCCTGCCTGAGGACTTTTTTTTTTTTTGTCACTGTCTAGCATGAAATCTTGAAGCATGTAGCCAGGCAGTTGACATCCTAACATATGGCTTACCATATGGGTTGAATGCTGAGGCTTACAGAAAAGAGTATCTGTCTGGACACTTGAATAATATCTGTATCTTGAAAAAGGCTGTGAGGGATATAGAAATGCAAAGTGTGTGATGGGATGTGATGCTGTACTTGGTACATTTCTTTTCCCTCTTGGTCTGTAGGTGTTGAGTTCCGTCTGGCTCTGCTTTCTATTGCGAAGCTCTTTGATTTTGCACACGATTTGCAAAAAGAAATTCTTGAAAGGTGAGAGGTTTTTTCAATAAGCGCTCTCTTAACTTTCCTAATTTATAGTGAGTTGAGAGGTTAATGACTGAAGTCTGTTCCTCTATGGAGATAAAATGTTATGGGAGATGTATGGGAAGTACTAAGAAAATGTATTTGAAGCAAGTCTACTCTTACGAAAAGGATGCATGAAAGAACTTGATTATAAGCTTTGAAAACCTGCTAAGAAGCTCTTAGGTAAAATATAGTTGTAGCTGAATTATTCCAAGTTTAGTTTACTGAAGTGCAGGAACTGCTTTACTCGGTGGTTCTTCTGTTTCTTTAGTTTCTCCAATTTTTCTTCTTTCAAAAGAAAGATCTCTGGAAAGGTGCCATCCTAGTTCACTGTATTATTGGAGAATATCTATACTAATAGCAAACAAAAACAAAAAACCCTGGTATTTTCTCTTGTGGTGAAGAAAATTGTCTCTTGTATCTGATTACTTAGAAATTAGGTACATTTCTATACCTTCAACCAGCATGACAACCCTTCTAAACATTTGTCAGAAGGCGGTGGCAGTAAATGGATGTCACAGATACAGTATGTTAGTTTGCAGGCTGAGTATGCTGATAGTCCTCTGATGTGGGACTACATGGCCCGGCGAGAGCTGGAGCTGGGATCCTTGAAGTCCACAGAACCCACCACAAAACAGATGAAGGTGTCTGAAATGACCCAGAGAGAGGAACGTTGCAGTGCAGTCTTTGAAGAGGCTGTGACAGCAGTCCCCACAGGTGAAATATTCTGTCTGCATTTTAACATCAGTTTTTCCTGCTATCTCAGCATGCTGTGTACTGCGAGAGTTTTGAAGGAGTATGCAAGTAGCTTTGGGTTTGGGATCCATTTAGGGGATCTCTTTTGTGTGTTACTGAGGTTATTTTCAAATGTACTTTTGGTCTTGAAAGAGTTACTTAAAGTGTTTTCTGTTGCTTACTTTTATGAATGTGATTTAACAATAGAAGTTTGCATAGAGGAGGGCAGAGGTGTGGGAATTGTAAATGAAATTTCCTAAATGAAGGAAACGTGTTGAAGTGAAGTGTATATTGTTGGTCAGCTGTGAGTCAGCATTGCTTTTGAGTTGCCAATGGATGAGTAACCAGTATCTGGCATTACCTGTATTCTCAAGACTCTGCGCAGAGGCTGCGTGCAGCGGATGCAAATTGCTGCTTACATAGCCTGTCATGTTAGGCAGATGGAAGATTTTCTCAATTGCCTGTGAATGTTCTCACTTCTGCAGACCCATTGAAAATACAGGCAGAAGGGTGCAGTGAAAATTAATTGTGACACTGTACTTTGAAGGCTCAGCTTAACTAAGAGCTTAATGCTCTTTAGAAGGAATTACTGATTGCAGCTTATACTGGGAAGCAGTTTTTAATGTTTTAAAGCAGGGTCCCTTTCTAGTATATTTTTTAAAAAGTTGGCATTAACCCTTCGTGCTTGGATTCTCTTTATCCCTTACCTTAAAGACAAATATTTGTGCTTACTGTTGTGATTCTACGAAGCATGACAGAATGTCTTTGATTCTGCAGAGGACATGTGGAAATGCTACATCACTTTCTGCTTAGAGAGATGTAACAGGAAAACCAACAGTGAAGAATTAAAGCAAAAGGTAAAAGGCCGTTAGGAGATCATAGTACCAAAACAACCCTGTTTTTACAGGCTTTTGTTCTCTTTCAGACAAGGAGTTAATGTTTGAATGCTTTATCAGAAATAGTGACAAGTAACTCTTAAGAAATCACTCAGTCTCTGTCTGAGGGAAGGCGTGTTACCATTAGACACATGTGGGCTGCCTGAACGTGGATACCTCAGGCACAAATCAGCCTGGTCAGTGAAGTGCTGTGAGCTCCTTGTATGGAACTTGAGTGCAAACTTGTAGTTGTTCTGTGTGGCTTGGTTCCCTTTTACTACATTGCTATGTTGTTCTTTGCTCCTCAAAGAAGAGGTGTAATTCAAGTGCTCAAATTCCACCTTTATCTTGTAAATAATAGGAGTGTGTAAAACATCAGGTTTATAAATTTTATTGGATTTCAGTAACATTTTGATATACAAATCCACTGGGTTTCTGGTAATGCTAGGATCTTGTTTTTGAAGGAATAATGCTTATTTTCCTCACTTTTTGTTCTAGAGGCTGGAGAGGACACTGAATGTATTCAGCAAAGCCCATGAGTCCAGTTTGCTGCCAGAAGCTCTCTATAAGCAGTGGGTAAGAGTTGGTTCAGAAAAATAGATTGGTGGACTGTCCTGCATTGATGCATGCCTACCTTTGCCATTTTGTGTAATTAACAAAGTAGGCATTGTTGTATTCAAGGTGTTTTTAACAAAACACTGCACATTTCTTGTGCTATCTGCTGTTTTTTAGCTTCAGCTGTTACTGAAGTCCAGCCTTTCTCAGAAGGCTGCAGAGGTGGCAGAAGCTGCAACTCAGCGTTTCAGCCTGTCAGTGGAAATGTGGCAGATGAGGCTGCAGGTGCTGATCCAGCTGAAGAGTGACAACGTGACCCAGTGTTTTGAAGAAGCCCTCAAGCATGTGAAATCTAAGGTTTGTGCTGGTTTTATGGACTCGCATGCATGCATCAGGTGGAAAATCTCTGCTACTTACATAAAGGATTTTTTTCCTTCATAGTGCACTTAGATTCCCTGGCTGCTATTTAGGTCTATTTCACTTTCAGGAGCACTGGGGAATTACAAGTTGTTTGTGTGTGGGGTTTCTTACTTCAAGCTTTAAATGATTTACATGCTTTTTTGCTGTTCCATTTCAAACTGGGCTACAAGGAATGACAGAGGAAGCAAGAAGCTGATTTGTTCCTTCTCCTCCCTGTTCTTTTAAGTTATCTCTGTATTTCAGTGCTGATGAACAAGAATTTTTCTCTCATTCCTGGCAACATATCTAGCAGCAGTCCATCTAAGTACTATTTGTTGTATGAATTAGAAAGGAGACAAGAAGGGATTTCAGTCTGCAGTTTACAGTTCTTTTTAAGAACTGTGTCTTAAGGATAGTTTTCAGAGAAGCAGTAATGTAGAACTTGGTAATTTCCTTGCTGTCTCTGAAAATCACTCTGAGTTGCTCTATTTCAATCGTTTGAATTCTGTGTTATCTTGTAGGGCACTTTACCATTGTGGGCCCTCTGGGTAGAGTGGAGTGAAGTCGCAAATAGCAAGGAAGACACAGAAGCTCTCTACCAGGTACTTGGCTAACAAAAATCTTCATAAGGTGATGTTTAAGTAAACAGGAGCTGTGTGTGCGGATGGAGTAGCTGCAGTACAAAGCTTTTGCTGCGTACTTCAATGGATGTGTTGGTATCAAAGCATTCCAAGTAAAGCTGTTTTCAAAAGTCAGCTGTACAGAAATGCTATGGAATATTGAAGGAGACATGTTTTAGATTACAACTAACATTGATTTTATTACAGAATGCTGTTTTTTCAGACATTATTTAGAATGCTTTTGTTAATACTTTCTCACACAAGGCCCCATGAGTGTCGGGTGTCTGGTGAGAGAGAAGATGCTGCTTCATCCTTCTTGTAACCTTTTAATTGTAGCTTATGTAGTTTTTGGTTTGTTTTAAACTTGCAGAGGTGCTTACATGCCATAGCTCCTGCTGAATCTGTGACTATGAAAGAAAAGTATCTTGACTGGGCTTACAGGAATGGTGGATATAAGAAAGTAAGAAAAGTCTTTACCAGGTAACAAGAAAACCATTTTAAATCTGATTATTCTAGGGCAAATAGCAAAGAAAAAATGGCATAAAGTTTGAAGTTATTTCTATTTTTACTTTAGCCTGCATGAAAGTCGTCCACTTTCACTTGACTTCTTCAGGAAGATGATTGAAATAGAAAAGGAACAAGTAAGTTGCTGAATATCTAATGATTGTATTTGTATTTGATTGCCTTGTATTTGTAAAATACACTTCTAACTTTGATAGGAAGTTTAAAGGCTTGTGAGCAGTGTCTTTTGTAATCAATATTTACCTTCTGATGTTGATTCATAGTATACGATATAAAAGCAAGTTTCATGGTAACTAATCTTTGGCAACGTGTGTGTGTGTATTACCATGACTTTCACTTTGTCAGAATGTAATCAAGCTGCAGACTCACTTCTGTACAAAATGAATGGCTTTTTAATACCTTCTTGTGTTAGGAATCGTGCAAAATGCTTCATCTGAGAGAATACTATGAACGTGCTTTGAGAGAGTTCGGTTCAGCGGATTCTGGTAAGGAGATTTTCTTCTCCCTCCCCAGTTCAGTGCTACCTCTTTTATTTCTGTTTGGGGGTGGGGGGCAGTAGCTGTTTGTTCTGCTGTTAGATTGCTATCATGCAGAGTGGAGCTCAAATCTTCGGTGCATGACACTCTGCAGTGAGCCCACACTTTTCAATCCGGGGCCTTTGTTCACAGTAGGATAGCTTCAGCAGAACTACCAGCAAATAGTAGTTTTGACACTGGCAGGCATAGGAGATGCTCGTCACCTTTCATTTACATTTGTGAACAGTATGGAGTCATGTTTTTATAATAGAAAATAAATAGCTCAATTTCTCTGATGGCATGGGAAGCTACTGCTGAAGAGCTGCATTGTTTTTCAAGATATCAGTTTCCAGCTGGGAGCAGAACCCAGGCTTTTGAACTTCAGGAGAGCAGGAGGAAGAGGTTTGATCAACTAAACCACACTGCACTAAGATGAAGAACACTTAGAAAAAGAGGGTTTCTAGGTTAGGTTTAGTATGTTTACTAAATATTCAATCAAAATCTAACCAGAATGTTTTTCCTTTAAAGATCTCTGGCTGGAATATATCAAGGAGGAGCTGAGTCATCCCCAGGGCAAACCAGAAAACTCTGGGAGTATTCACTGGCGAGCTATGAAGATGTTAGAGGGAGATCAGGTGGAAGACTTCATTTCCAAATACACTTTACTGCAAACTGGACACTTATGAAAAACTAAAAATAATTACAGCACGACATTGTGGATTTTTAAAACAAAACTTGTGTAGAAAGGTAAATATGTTTTGTGATATTAAAGTGCATTTTCTTTACTGCATGTGTGAAAAGAATTCTGTCTCAGCACAGCTGTTGCTGGTGTTTCTGTCAGTGTCAGGTTCGTGTGCACAGCTGCAGATGGCAGAGGCATCTCTGAGCTTTCCTCCAGCCTGTGCGTTGAGATAGAAGTTGCAATGCATCAGCTTTTACATTGGCAAGCTAACACTGCAACACATACATACAAAATAAACCATTGTACCCCTGGGGGGAGTTCTTAACATCAAGTTCAGTAAGGAAAAAATGGAACACTGGATAAACAATCTGTAAAATGATGGTATTTATTTGTTTCTTAACCTTGAAGTCATCTATCATCCTCTTTTCAAAAGCCAAACAACTTGTACAGCCACCTTGTCTCCTCCTACGTAATTCTGAGTGACTGTGCACAGTGCAGGCGAGCAGAGCTCTGTCGCAGATGTTCCTGCTGTGACGGGTAAGCTCCGAGCTGTGCTTCAACCTTCTGGTGGATCTCTGCTCACAGAGCACCTGCAGCTCCATCCCACCTGCATGCATGTGCTTTTGCTGTGCTCTGCCTTCCTGCTTCCTTCTGCCGATTGGACAGAACCCCAGGGAGCAGGGGCAGGTGTCGATCCTCGTTTTACAGCTGCGTGGATCCTCCGTACACTGATTTATCCGCTTGTTTCTGCTATTTTTTTTCTTCCCCCCTCTCTCCCCTTATCAATGACTGGAAAAGCTTTCCAAGTAGCAGTGAAAGAAGCTACGTATCACGTATTCAAAGGCAGTTAACAGTGAGCGCGGTGTCTGCGCGGATAAGGCACGTAACCGGTTGCTCCACGTGCCAGCCGTACAGCGGGCCGAGCCGCCGCACCGTGGCAGCCGCCGATCCGCCTCCGTCAGCGGGCGCAGCTCTGAGGCGCGAGGGGCCGAGCAGGGCGGGCACGCGCCTGACGCGCGGGGACAGAACTCCGCTCGCGGCCGCTGCCTCCGCGCTGCCCGGCCGCCGCGTTGGGATCCTGCGGGGCGGGGAGCGGAGTAGGGCCGGCTCGTTTCTACCGTGCGGGGAGAGGAAGAGGAGGAGGAGGAGGAGGAGGAGGAGGAGGGGCCGCCGGCGCGGAGCTGCCCGACGTACGCCGCGTTCTGTCCGCGTTGCGCGTTCCGGCCCCGTGCAGCAGGCGCGTGCCCGGGGCTGTGCGGGCGGCCTGTCGTGCAGAGAAGTTATCTGTGCCTCAGTTGTGTCTGAGGATAACTTCTGTTTTCTTTGCTCTCCCTCCAGGGACCATCAGAGCCGTTGAGGTGTTAGCTCCTGCTGTGTGTCCTCCATCTTTGTCCGGTTCCTTAGGGCTGCTGGCAGCTCTGGTCCCGCTGTTTCTTAGCACAGCACCTCGCACGAGGTGGACAGCCCGTAACCGTTGGTCTTTATACACACAGCTGCCGCTTATGCCTTCGTTACCTTTGCTGCCTTTTCTGGTTGCTGTACCACACGGGTGCGTTCTAGGAGCTGTTCCCGAAATTTGGTGTGCGTGAGCTGCCCTGTGCTGCCAGGTGTGAGAAAGATCCTCCCTAAGGCTGTCTGATTCATTAAGAGAACCAACAGATGGTACCCGAGGGCTCCACAACACCAACACCACTGCAGGAGCCTCGCTGGAGGAGCCTGTGAGAGGAGTAACTGAGTTCTCTGAAACTGCTTTGTAGGTGATGGCTGCCACTCTGGAGCACAGAGGCTCTGAGGAGGAGCAGCCTCCTAACAAGAAGGAAACTATGACCTGGAAACCCAGAGATGTTAAGCCTAAAATATTAGGGCAAACTAAAGCAGATGGTAAGTAACAGAACTCCTGTTCAGGGAAATGTTCTCAGAAGCTGCAATGGAAATCTTAGTTACTGTGCTGGATAATTTGTACTTAGATATTTGTGTATGCCTATGTACAGGGAGTGTAGGTGAGCTGCTAGGTCCTGGCTTATACTGGTGATTGAGCACCTGGTGAAGTCTGGCCCAGGGAGCACAGGCACACTGCTTACACCTGTGCTCCCTGTGTGACCAGAAGGGCTGGACCCAGGGTGCAGCCCCCCATGGACTCTTATGGGGGCCAGCCTCAAACAGGAAAGCTTCTTTTGGACCTTGGCTGCTTGCTGCGGGGTTGTGCTGTATGGCCAGAGGGCCCTTTCACCACTCGGGTGAGTTCTGTTCTTTCTGTGAATGGCTGTTGCTCTTCCTGTGAATACGTTGCCTGGAATCATTGAGCACTTGTTGGAAGAAGTTTTGCTTCTTTGTAAGTGGAACAGAGAGTATTTAATCAATGCCACAAAAAGGAAGTCAGAGCTGTGGTTTTTCAACATACATAAATAAGAGCAGGAAAAACCCCAAGATAAACAAGATACAAATGCAAAGAAGGTCTGCTAGCTCCTGTGCTCTGATTTAAAGAGCAATATTCCAACAAGAGTCCACAAAAAATCCTTACTTGGGCTAGTGCTGTGACATAGGGCTGCATCTGATCTCCCCAAGCACCTGAAACCTGAAGCAGCGCATGGAATAGGATCTAATTACATTAGTAGTTACAAACGATGTTAACACTTAACTGCATTATTCAGTTGCAGGCGTTTAATTGTTCCTGTTTAATTTCTGATGATCTCTTGGCTCTTTCTGTTATTTTTAGAATGTTTGCTGAAGAATGCCCTGTGTGTTCTTGATAGTGACTCTGAAGGAAGTGAATTCTCTGATGTCTCTGCATGTGAAGATGCTGTCAGTCTGCATACAAACACTGACGTGGAGGACTTGTGTGGTGAACTCTCTCGTATGTCTGAGGATGCAACCTTCCCTCAGCAGCCAGCTGCTTTGACATATGAGATGGAGGACTGGGATAAAGAGTTGGAGGAGTCTGAACGTAGTCCTTATGGTAAGTACGAATTTATTTGTGATTCATTTGAGTTTTGGTTGGCATGTGGAGGTAGATGCTCTATAGAACACATCTAAAAATTTCCGTGTTCTGTTTTGGGGATTTTTTTGTTTGTTTACCTCATGGGTTTGTCATTTACAATTTGGTTGCCAAATACAGGGCTTACAGGCAGTGTTGTGAAGTTTGTGTGTAACTCCTGCTTGAGCAATTCTTGAGAAGTGGAATAGTTCAGTTCTGCAGTGAAGCTCAATATGCATAGACAGTCCTTCTCACTATTCCAAGGATTGTCCGTACGTATTGAGCTTCACCTCAGAAATTAATACTCTACTAAAACGTATCTATGTTAATCTGGAACAGAAGGGAGATTCGGAAAATGTTCCTTTTCTCCAGGAATTCAGCCATAGTGTCTCTCAAGAGCTGGACTTTCTGAGTGTGAAGCGATGCAAACACTCAGTCACTGCTCTAAGTATGATTTGTTGGTACTTTTGCTTTGTTATGTGGCAGAGTGCTTTTTTTGGTTGTTGGTTTGCTTGCTTGTTTGGTTTAATTCCATGAATGGCTCTTTTATTTTTGTTCTCCACTTCCGTAAGCTGGTAACAGGAGGAGCTGCAGCCTTCTTGTGAGATTGTTCTGATTTTAAAGTGAAAATAGAGTAGTGGCTTTTTATACTGGGTAACCGTAGATAAGGGCTGGAAGTGCATACACTGTGCTTCCAGTGTCTGCTGACTAGAAATATTCTGCTTCTGTGTAAAGAGTTAACCAACTTGGCATAAAAATAGGGTAGATTAACTGGTTTATTACACTTAATTCTAGACTAGTGGAGGTACTGTTGTGAGCTGGTTTTTACAGGACTCCACCCTTTGTCCTCATCCAGTGACACAGCCTTTAGGAGACATCTGTGCTCCCTAATTTGGAATGTGGTTATGGAGAGAACAGGAAAAAAGTAGGGAAAATAAGCATGATAGCTTTATGAGCCTTCTATGCCTGAGGAGAAGAATTGCATGCATGTGTATGCTGGTGTCAGACGTACTGGATTCAAGTACATCACTGCATTTTTCAGATAACTGTTTTGTCTCTGTGTCAGGAACTTACTCTAAATGAAGATTTTTGCCAATCTCAGCTGTTTGCTTTGTTGGTAGATCTAAGTGCTGGTAGATCAGACAGAGACTCTTGACTGGAAGATGCTGCGGAACTGCAAGATGATCTGTCACTGGCTTTCTGAATATCTTCTGTGATATTTTCTTTGATCTTTAGATGCTGGTGATCTCTACTGCGGAAGCTTTCAGGAAAATAATCTTTTGGCCTCATACTCATTTCGAGAGGATTCACTGTACAACCCGTGCTGTCACCATGCAGCTTGCCTTGCTTTTCCCCTGCCCGTTAGAATGACTGAGGTTGGCCAGTTTGATGATGCTGATGAATGAGGTCAGAACTAAGTTTGGTTTCTGAGTTGGATTATTCTTCACTGAGTTGCAGGTGCCAGCTGTAAGCTGCTAGCGCACTTCTGGACTGTTTTCTGTTTGTGTTACATAGAACTGTGTTGCTAATTCATTGTTTGGGAGAAGTATGTCATTCCTAATCTTACCTTGATTGCAAAGTGTTGCCAGTTTTGGCATGTTTGGTACTTGCATGTCTGGACACTTAACCTGTAATTTTCTTTCATTTGTTATGGAATCGGTCTTAAAAACTCTTCCTCCTCCCAGCTTCTCTGTTGTACTTCTGTGTTGCAGTTTGCATCTCCACGTTAGTCATGACAAAATTAGATGTGACAGTACAAAATGAGTTCTTCTGGTTTGACGTGTTTCAATACAAAGGAATTTGCAAAACGTCTTCATGTATGTAACACACCTGTAGGCATATATTTGGGATTTTGTTTCCTACAGAGATGCTGGGTGTTTGTCAGCCTCCCAGGAAAGGTTTCTGCACATCAGACCTTGTGCTCAGGTGTATTATCTTCCAGTCTCCAGTAGTCTGATGTTGTGTGAGGATGTTTTAAAGGCATGTAATGACAAAGAAAATATGCTTATCTGATCCTCAGCGTTCCTGCAAACAGCAGTGAATTGAGATTCATGGTATTACTGATACTTGTTATTACTGTGTTGATAAATGAGGAAATGAGAACACAAAATACTTCCATAAAGTTCCCAAGAGAATAGCTGGAACTGGAACTGTATTCTTTTTTGCCTGTGCTTTGGAATTAAAGGAAATGTTCTCAAATGAAGAATGGAAGTGGATTGTATGACTGACTTCTTACAAAAACAGTCTCTTGTTGCTCATATTTCTTCTCAAGAACGTTTTGATGACTTTTTTGACACTGCCCCATGCTGAAGCACTGTACCCTTGTTTATTCTCAGGCAAGGACTTAACACAATTGGAAGACTTTTTTTTAACCTATCCGGTGTGTGAGACTAACTTATGTATTAGCATGGGAGGAGGAAATGAGCTGGAGTAACATTTGTTTAATGTTTTCTTTGAGAGCAGAGGAAAACAAGAGCTCAGATGAGTCTGTTTTTTTTCTGTTACATGGGAGTCCCCAGTTAAATCTGAGTATGAGGTGAAGAACCAAAGTAAAGAGCAGAAGCTGGCTGGTGATTCTATGGCTGAGGGCCTGTTCTTTTGTTCCAGTATGATGGAGTCCTCCAAAAGGTCATATTTCTGCCAAGACTTAATTCAGCATGCCTCCAGAACGCATGCATACACAGAAGCATAGCCTGACAGTTTGTTCTTCCCTTGAGCAGAAAGAAAGCCCTAGCTGTGCTATGGCATTGGGGGTATTTTTCTTTTGTGGGCTGCTGTGTGATCAGCTGCTTGTTGAGAGGAGTTCTGCATTAGCTGGAACAAATGCTTGCCTAGGTTTGGATACGTAGTGAGTTTTTCTAACCTGAACAAGAAGAATAAAACTCTGAGTGTGGCTGTGACTCATTCAATTCAATATTAATAAATATGAGTCAGGCACAGATTAGTAAGGTAAGTATATACCAGTAAATTGTGAAAGTTCATTTTGTTATCCTTTTTGTCAGTTTCCCAGGTCTCAGCTGCAGATGTTAATGCCACCCTGCAGAGGGCAGCAAAAAATGGTTTATTCTGTTCAGTGTTTTTATCTGGTATGAAGTTTCACCAGCAAGTGTCACATCCTTAGGCTGGATTTCTAAGCCCCGTTATCCCGTTAATCAGTGAGACTGATTAATGGCCCTAATTAGCTTCTCATTTTCTGTTTTGCTCTGAAGTTATTCTTAGTAGATGGAAAATTTCTCCCATGGCTGAGAAAACAACCTCACTTGACTGGCTTGTATTTACTACACTTGTGAATCCCATCAGAATTAATCAAGATGAGGCCAACAGAATTCTGTGGAAGCAAAGCCACCTTCCTCAGAGTTGGCTTAAAGGGGATCACCAAGAAGTTGTTATTAACATAGATTAGGTTGGTTTTAATTCCTGTATGATTCTAAAATTTTACCTTTAATTGGAGTCATCCTCATCCTTCTGGACTGTCATTATTTGGGAAGAAATTAGTTGTCCTGAATGGCTGCCCTGCTAAGCTGTGTTTTAACTGATTGTAAACTTGAAAGGAAAACTGAAACAGATATTTTAGGTTAAAGCTGATTTCACTTCTATGGGCCTTGCTTGTTAGGGAAATGACTTAACGTAAGGTTTGATCTGAATGCTCTCGAACTTCAGTGGGATTAGAAAACCAGATGCAGACTTCTCAGAAAGCATCTCCCTGGAAGGATTTAAAACCAAGCTCATGGATTGCAGTGTTTCTGCACTACAGTGTTTCAGCTGCCGTTGTGCATCTTGCACCGAGTCTGTTTGGTGTTGACACAAGCATGCCATGCTGTACAAGAATACTTGGCAATTAAAACCAATGTAAAATGACGTTTGAACCAACAGTTCAAACTAAGAGCATCGAGCCTTCAGTCTGCTCATGTTTTTGTAGGTAAAAACGTTCCATTGCAGGACGTGCAAGGAGCACATTGGCAATACATAGATCTATTTGAAAATTATTTGAAAATCAGATCTCTAAATTGAACGTGCGTATATTTTTAAGTAACTTCAGGGATAATGGTGGTAGATTGGAACTTTGCACAATACTTTAGGTGAAGTAATTCCTAGCCTGGATGGGCAGCCACTGAAAGCCAGTGCAATTGGAAGCCAATTCATATTGAGGCATTTAGCACGACTTCATACCGAACTGCTGGTGTCTCGGGGTGAATTCTCTGCAAGGAAGCAGAGATTGAGCTCCAGAAGTCTCTTTTTTTGTTGTTTTTTGTTTTTTTTTTTTTTTTGTTTTTCTCTGTCGAAGAGAAGCATGCTAAGTTTTTGGTCCAGATGTTACGTACCACTAAAAGGACAATAGCAGAAGACTTGAGAACCATGTGTGCTCCAAAATGGCACCTTTTGTGAAGGCAAAAGGGTAACAAGGAATGCCTGCAGTTTATGCTGTGCAGACATGTTACTTTTTTCTGCTTAAAGCCAGAGAATTTTCTGTGGTTCCACTTGCTGTGTTTGTTGCATCTTACTAAATTGTGCTGGACCTCATATAAAAAGCTATCTGATTTTTGCATTGCAATTTAGAACGTGTTTTAAAACTTGCCTAGGAAAAGGGAGGAGGTGTAGGGGTGAAACTAATATAGCTTCTATTTTAAACTTGTAATGGCTACTTGTCATAGGGATCCCTTTGGTCATGTGGCCTAAGCCTCAGTCCTTCAGGATGCAGCCACGCAATTCTTGTGGCAAAACAAAATCTTCCTTGGGAGCTTTGTAAATCTTACAACCTTCAGATGCAAATTAAAGCTATAAATACAGCATTAAAAATATAAATGTGAAAATGTGATGCAAAATAGTACCTGGAGTGCCCCCCAGCTTGAAGGAACTCAGTGGATGGGGAGAATAGGCCTGGGGCTGAATTTCAAACCACAGCCAATGCATCAGTGTGCAGGCGTTGGGTCCTTAGGGAAGCAAATGTGAGCGTTTATCACAGCGTGCAACTTTCTGCTGGGCATGGGGCTGGGCTGGAGGAGGGAGGCAGTGAGATGATGTTTGGTTCTCAGAGGTGTTTTTGAATTCTGCTACTTTCAAGGAAGAGTCAATAAATCAGGGACACATCGTGCTGGTAGGGAAGAACATATAAATGAAGATTGCAGGTTTGGTTTCAGTTGCAGCTCATTATGTCACAGTCTGAAACTGGACAAGCAGTAATCTGAAATGAATGCACAGCAGTGGGGCCTGTAAATGCTGCTGTGCTAATTCAGAAGTCATTGCTGCTCTCTGGTCTGGTGTCAGTACTGAATTTGTTAGCACAGTAATTCCCTTTGCTCTCGATGCTGTGTTTAACAGCACCATGCATTCTATGTTCTTCTAACCAGCTGCCACTATCCTGGTTTGAGTCACTTTTTACCTTCTAGTTTGATTAGTTCTTGCTTGTGGGTATTAAAATCAAAACATGCAAGATCTGACGGATCTGTTTTTCACAGGGCTTTCTATCACGTTTAAGATTTGTTATGATTGAGAGATTTCGGGATTTTTGAAATTGCTGTTTATTTTCAAGCTTTTTGCAGAGTTATTTGTGGGAGGAATGCAGTTTATTTTGCAGTGCTGGGGCATGTCTCCATTAAGCATGCCCAATGCTTAATCCAGCTCACTAATAATAAACAACACGTTTCTTACTGCTCAGCAGCCTTATCTTCTACAGTGAATTTGAGAAAGTCTTTTGCAGGTGTCTTGATGAAGATATTCTGCCATGGCTCATTGCTGGTTACTCACTAATATTCTGCCCATACAGCAAATAGTTTTGAGGTAATGTGGATATTGAACAGCATTTGGAAGACAAAATATTTCAACTACTCTTAACAGTATTTGAGTTAGTCACTGCAGACCGCTGCCTGTAAAATAAATGACTGTGGACGCCTTTTTTAAGAAGAAAAAAGTTGTCAAGGGCAATAATAGCAGAAGCTGAAACCACTTGGTGAATTTTCTTTGTCAAGACTGATGTGAAAATGATGTTTGAAAGGTAGCTGTTGAAGAGTGCTTCAGAGTTCACTGCCAGTAAACAGGAATAGCTTCATGTACTGAAAAGCCTGGATCTGCTGGAAAAACGCCTTGAATGCTGGCCTGTGATTTACCAAATTTACTGTCTGTTAAAATTTACAGTGAAATTTATGTTGCTATGGTTACCAAAGCTTCTCTAGTTCCAGAATGGCAGTGCATCTCATTTAAAAAAGAGAATCTTTGTTTTTCCTCTCCTTTCACTGTAATCAAATGGAACTTTTTAAAAAATGGTTTTAATTTGCGTGACTTGGTAGAACTTGTTGCCATGAGGAAAAGCCAGAAATACAGTTGTTGCCAAGACATATGCTTGTGTTTTACAGGACTTTTGAATTAAATCTCATTAGATCTAATAGATCTATACTGTAGGGCAGAGTTGGCCCTTGGCTGGGAGGAAACGTGCAACTCACGCGGCCCACCAAGTGCGTATTAACTTTGAACTGTAACTGCTGCGGGTCTCTTTTGTGTGCGACTGAGCGCATGCATGTCTGTGTTCATCAGCCAGTTGGCCGCTGTGCCCTTGTGCTTGTGTGACTAGCAAATGAAGAAGTTAAGAAGGAATGACTGTTACAGTGTGGAAATGCCATTATTATTTTGTTGGGGCTTGTTTCCTCTGCAGCTACAGGTACTGCCGCAGTCATCGCGATGGCCAATTGCTGCAGAGCATTCACAAATCTGTTGGAAAACAAAACTTGTTGTTTTTAATGTGAAGGAGTGGACGTAAGCCCGCTGCTGAGATCCTGTTTGACAGTTCCTGTGCAGCTTTCCTTCTAGAGCTCAACAAACAACAGTATTAGCAAGGTTATAAAAACAGTACCGCATGAAGCAGAGGAAATAAAACCAAAGCATTTTGCTCTGTCATCTGGCTTCCAGGAGCAGTGCCTCTGCCCAGCAAAGGCTAAAGATCGAGTGCTTCTGGCACAGTTTGCTTCTGACAGGGATTGTTCCTTTTATATTGAGAACAGAAGTTGCACTTAGGTGTTTCCTGACGTGTCCTCTGAGGTTATTATGCAAAGATGGCTCTTTTACTGGGCCGTACCTGTTCTGATTTTTTTTTAAGATGTACATTTGTGTTCGTATAAATAAGAATTGGAGGGGAAAATGTTTGCTGAATTAAGTTTATATGCTTTACAGCTGCAAAGCTTTCTCCTTCAAGAAAACAACGTCAGGATACATGATAGCTTTCAGTCAGTTGTGGGTGTGCATATCTGGCCAAGCCATGGTGCTCCTGGGAATGCAGTTCCCCACTCCCTTCCTTGCACCCCTGCCTGTCTGGGTTAGGCTGGCCCAGCTGGAAGGGTATGCTGTGATTCCTTTCAGCCAGCTGCAAGCACAGAGGAGGGGGATGTGGGTCCCCAGTGTAGTGCTTGTGGCTGGATTCATCGCTGATCTGTGCAGGCTCCCATCCTTCTGCTGTAAGAGTTCTTGAAAGCTTCCTTAAGGAAAAATGAAAAACAGCCAGTGAAGTGATGTCAACTGCAAGTTCCGTTACAGGTTGGATGCATACATAAAGCCTATGTCTTCTATAAAACTGTTTATTCTAGATGAAATTTAGAGGTAGGTACTGTACTGACCTTCTGAGGGCTGTGAGGAGCTGAGTGAAAGTTGTTTCTTTTAAGTCCTTCTCCTCTGTAAGAGCCTTTATTCTCTGTGCATGTTCTTGAGGTGGAGTAAAAACAGTCAGTATAATTCTCTACAGCGAGAAAGGGATTAAAATGTGAATTTTTTATGTTGTGTTGGTGTTCATATCCTCTTTTTTATACTAGGTTGATAGGAACTGGTATTTAAATCCTGCAGGCAGTTTTGAAAACAGCTGGAAGTCCTCACAAATTTGCAACAGTCAGGATGGTTCTCGGAAAAATGAAATGTTTCCAGTATGCCCCTTCACACGTACATTTTTAGGCCCATCCACTGCATATTTCTGAAAAAGCTTATTCACCAATGCAGTGTTTTTTGAAGTTCAATTTCTTTCACTTGAATCTGCTGCCTGAAAACATTCTGAGGATTGCAAACATCGTGTGGTTTGGATAAATAAAAGCATCAAATCGCCTGCAGTGCATCGGTGCCCCCTCGCTGTGCAGCCTGGCTGCTTCTGTGCCATCAGCCTGACAATTTCAGTGAGGGTTTCAATGGACTTCGGGGCTTCCTTGGTTTGTGCTCAGGCAGATCCTGGTGCTTCTCTTCCCTTGCAAAGAGAAACTTTTATGTTAGCTTCTGGTTTATCTAGAGAAGGACTAATCCTGAACAGTTGTGTCCTGCAAGGAGTTGCAGGTATTATTCTTTCTGACAGTAGGTGGAGACAAAGACCTGATGAATTTTGTCTCCTCAGAAACAGCCGTGCTGTCCGTCCTTCCCATCTCATGCCATTCAACAAGAGGCAAGAGGAATCTGGGATTAGAGATCCTGAATGTCTCAACATTTTTTCAGCTCTCACGGACTGAAGCAGCAGTCAAGTATTTAAATGCAGTGCGATATTTTCCAATTTTGACCTAATTGCAAAGGTTTACAGAACTACTGAGTAAGAGAATAAATGACAGCAATGATTGAGCATGCAGTCACATGACAGTTCCACTGCTTGATAGATTGCTTCCTTTCATTGGTCTCCCTTAAAGTTACAGTTCGTCAGGGTTTCTTCTTTGCTTCTTTATTTTAACAGCATAAATTAATTTAAAATATCAAAGTCTATGTAATAAACTGAGATAGATCACTAACGGATATAAGCTGTTATATTCCTGAGGGTTGTGGCACTGCTTACTGTAAATCCAGCACAATGCATCTACAGCTGGGACTGCTGCCAGGGCCAAGAGCTTTGGAGAATTAAGTCTAATGTATTCATCTGAAATTTGCCAAACTGGGGAAATAGGATTTTGTGAGGAGCCCAGAGCCAAATGGGGATGAGACAAACTGGCTTTATCTGCCTGCATCTATTCTTTGTCCACCAGGTGATAGTTTATAAAGATGGACTCGAAATGAGTGCTGTGCAAGAGCATCTGCAGTGAGTGCTCCTTTGGAGCATGCTGGTATGGATGATGTTACATGAAGCAGGGATGTATGTAGCTTTTGAGCAAACGTATGAAATGACAGCTTTGTCCCCTCCTATTTGTACTCTATCTACTTCCTGAGGCTTTCCTTCTGCTGTTCCTTGAGTCTCAAAGGCAACACGCAGGGTCTGCATTGTATCTTTGCCTGCAACTGTGATCTGGTGCTCCAGAAAGAACTGGTGAATGCTTGCACTGCACTGCACACCACAGAAGTTGGAGGAGAGGTGGTTTTGGTGAGATGTGAATGTGGTCATAGGCAAAGTGGAGTTGGCAGAGTCCTCAGGTGCTCGCTTCTTCTGAGTGACAGAAAAGTCAGAGCATTGCCTGGGAACCAAAGGCTCTTGAACAGGTGAATTTTTCCAAGGTTGCCTAACTGTATTTTGCATAAATCTGGCTTCTGGTCCGTTGGTTTGTTTAATTTAGGTGAGAGAATAAGCTAAATAACATGTATTATTTCATTCTGTCTGTTGTCTTTGTGCACATATTCAGTGCTTGGCCAGTCTGCTGAGAAACTGTACAAAGGTGTAAATCCTGGGCTTTTGAATTCCTATTTGCTGGGAAACAGGCATTAGCAAACGGTGTAGTTTTTCCTGGATATACAACTCTCAGTATGGATGTTTTCTATGTGTAATTAAATGGATAAATATTTCATATAAAAATGTAGAAATGGATCAATATGAATGTCATCCAATGTATTGGTTTTCTGTACATGAATTTCCTTTACGATGCTCTATAAATGCTGTACATAATTTATAAATTGTGTTATTCATACTCCGTGCCAATAGCAAGCAGAGCTGATGAGGAAAAAGCCATCAAGTTGGTATACTTGGTTATCTTCTCACTTGTTTAAAAGTGTCTTTTGGAATTTAATGACATGCCATCATTTAGTTTTGTTTTCAAGGATAGCATTTGGATAATATCTGGTAGACTTAAAAACTGAATCACAAACTTCAAGAGCTAATGGGCTGAATTACATGACTCAATTCAGAGAGGTATGAGGAGCCACTAAACACGAAACTGGGATGGACAAAACTTTTCATTCCAAAATGTAGTCGTGTTTTTGTTGGCTTCCACTTAAAGGATGTAGACTACTGTGAGAAAGGAAGAATGAAGTGTTCAGAGGTGGCTGGAGGCAGACTGATTTGAAAGTCACTGAATTTGTGAGCCAGTAAGTAAGTGGTCAAAATAATGTGAACTTAGAAGGAAGTAAATTTCATTAGTTTGTGTTATTTTGTTCACAGAAAGACAAATCTTGAGAGATGCTAAGGGATTAAATTTTTTTAGTAAAATATTGCTTTGTAGAAGCAGCTCTAGGTTGCCTTGGGTTTTCTTCTCCGCATGTACACAGGATCCATCTCTTTCTTTTCCAACTCTAGTTTTGCTCAAATTATTTATCCAGGTGCTTTGCAATGTCTGACTGAATGCATGTAACGTTTGCCCAAAAATGTGTTTAGGTAATGAAAGACCTTGCTTGAGGTCTCTGCTATTAAACCTTTGCTGAGGGGCAGGGAGAGGCTGCGAGTTTTTTGGCGAAGTTAATAAAATGTGTGGATTAGTGAAGTGCTGATTAGTGAGGTTCTATTGTATGTAGGCAGAGACATTCCTGCCTTAGCTGAAACCCAGATGGAAAGCTGCCCACCTCAGATGGCGGAAAATGGTTTATGTTGCTGGTTTGCTGTAGTATGTTGCTGAGGTTGCAGCAAAGTGAATCTTACTAATGTCTTCAAGTGTAATTAACTCTGTTGTTCGATGTAAATATTTGAATTCTGCTCGTTCAATCTCTACAGGGGCCTGTTTAAAGCAATTTTTGTCCAAGAGCTCAAAGGCCAGTAGGAATGTGTGCGCATTAATAAACTTCTCTTTGTCCTGGACTTGATCCAGAGCTTACAGGGCAAATGGGAAGATCTTCTCCTATCTGATGTATTTACAGTAGAGCTCAGAGCGCTTGATCAAGGCTTCATTTTGCTGTCATTGTGCCCAGGCTTTAGATTTGATATGAAACAGAGTGTAGGACGTGGACACAACAGGCAAAAGGATCCGAGGCACTGGGAGGCTGAGGGAAAATAATGCATCGTGGTATCCTCTTGATATTCCCTTAAAATGGTGGCTCTTTTTAAGGTGTGGAGCATCCGGTGATGCTCTGATGTTTTCTCTCAAGCATCAGCTTAAATGCTCAGGAGTAATAGTAGGTTAAAAAAGAATAAATAAAAAACACTTTAGAAATTTTTTTAATTGTAGCCATTTGAGGGAGGAAATAAATAAAATATTTTTGTTGTTGTCATTTGTTTCTTTTGAAATACCTGATTTCTGAGAACTGAAATACTACTTTCTGAGGTAATGAAGTATTCTTCTTTTAGGAAATGCCAAATATCTACCAAGGCATTTCATGTTATGTTCTTTTAGATTGAGCTACCTGCTATGAACATTTTCATAGTCTCCCATGATCAGATATTCAGGAGTGCTGCTGCTTAAGAAAGTAGAACTGTGGCAAGGTAAGAATGCAGCCATTCAGTAGCAAATTGTCAGCTGTTATGGGCCTAAGCTACAACTCCCACAAGATAACGCTGGCAGCATTTCCAAATGTAAATATCTCTCCTGCCAAAGGGGATTTCTTTTGTTGGCATTTTGAATTTTTGTCAAGAAAAAAAGTAATCTCTTTTGAACTGTGAAGAGCTGTTCCTGAGCAACTCTTCTCAATTCCTGCAGCAGTGAAGACAAGCAGGATTCTGTGCTAGTTGTGCAACTGGGGAAGCAGCTCAGCTCAGATAGGGCTGGGAACTGAGAATCAGATTTTCATTATGTTTCTGACTTGCTGTAGTAATGTTACTGATAATTAATTTTACCCTGTGTTAATTCTTATCTCGCTGTGCAATATGCTATAATAAGGACACTTATCTCCCATGGATGTTATGGATTATTTCCTGTTAAAGTACCTTGAGAATCTTGGATCTTAAAGAACTGTTATCATTGATGATATTGTTCAACTTGGTCTTCAAATCACTGGCAAAGTTGCAGACAGGTAAGCAGCATACTGGACTTGTTTATCTGTAGCTTTGAAACTGCTTTTGTGAAATAACTCTTCATTTTGAAGAGGTGTGTGCCCTGTGTCTGCAATGAAAATAATTACCAAGACCAAAGGGATGCTTTGGTCTTATGGTAACTCAATTGCATGACAACTGCCATAGTTTCTAAGATAAAAGTTCATTTTTTTTCCTGAAGTGAATATCCATGGAAATCAGTCACCTTCAGCCTGGCTGTTGTGATATCTGAATGATGGTTGTCATGGAGAAGATAGCATCCTTTCTTCTTTGGCCTAGCAGAAGTCGGAGAACCAAGGGCAGAAAACAGGCTGAGCAGAGCTGTCAGGAGCTGCAATAAAGCAACAGTGGAGCTTCACTCCCTCTGGAAATTTACTGCTCAGGTGTTAGTCATTGGTGCATCTTCCTGCCGTCTTTCTGTCTGTGGGTGGGGATGGGGCTTTCTTTCTAGCTAGCAAACCTCAGGCAAAGATTTAAGCCGTGCAAAGGGTGCTGTGTGGACAGCAGCAGTGGGGATGCCTCATTCAAAGCATATAAAGGCCTGAAATGGAGGAAGTTGTGGGTTTGGGTTTTTTTATGCTTAGGTTGATGAAGTTCATTCTAAAGAATTACAGTCCAGTAAGTGTTACTCTGTTTTACAGATTGGCAGCTGAGGTATAGAGAAGGGAATAACTTCCTCAGTGATGCATGGAGTGAAGGTGACAGTTTGTTTCCATATCATTCTTCCCAGCACAGCAGCGTCCTTCCTCTCTATCACTGAGTAAAACAAACCTTACCTTTGAACCACTTTCCTTTGTTAATAGAGTTAAATGGGGAGAAGAGTGTAAGCATATTTGTATTAACCATAGCTTATTCCGTTAGGGATAGACTCCTGAGCTGCTCTGTTCTGCATCAGACTCTAGTGCAGAAATAGCCACTTGGCTGGAGGAAACAGGGATGTGTTCACAGAGTTACTGTATCATGCCCATAAGGGAAGCTTTGTGGAAGCAGTCTGAGTGAGCACACCGGTCTTTGGAAAATCCCAGGATCAGGCTGATCTCCTTAACAGTATGTCACTGCCCTTCTGGTGTGTGCATGATGGAGGAGCAAGGATACATCTATTCAGTTTGCATATACAGTATTGGTGGGTTTAAACCTTTGGGCAAGTTGTCAAATAACTGCTGTTGACATAAACCATTGCTGTGTGTCAGCAGCATAGAGAACAGGACAGCTCTCTGTTAGTAGTTCATATTGCTTTAAGAGACATAGAAATTGTTCATCCTGCAAGGGAAGGAGATAGCAGAAGGAAGCTCTCTTTAATAAGTCTTTGGAATTGAGTGTTGACAAAAATGTCTTTCATCTTGTTCCAAGACGTCATTGATACCAAGTACACAGCATGCTCTTGAGTTGCATAACAATGTATCCCAGCTCATTAATGATTTATTTTTTGGAGCTATGCTTCTTCACTCACAACACCTTGGGTATGAGCAGACTTACTGCCAAAGTTTGAGGTCTGATTCATTGAAAATCCACAAACTGAGCCTTGAAACACGCAGCTGGGATGGTGCATGCAAGTCTTGGATTGTCCCGTCAATCTTTGAGTGTTTCTAGGAGACCTCCTGTCCAAGCACTGAGTTCTTCGTTGCTCTTTACTACTACTTTGGTGATAATCTTCTAACCTTTTCAAGACAGTATGAAGAGAAGGGAAAACGACTAATTTTAGAGATGTTGTGAAGAAAAATCACATGAGATTTTTAAGGTTATATTGGCTTCTGGGTAAAGAATAAGGCTCTTTGAAGTAAGAGTTTTACAGGAGTGATTAATGAAGCTTTTTAGAGATGTGTATCCCTGTATTAATGTGAGTTTTCAGTGCATGCTTTGCCTCTACTCTGTGTGACTCCACTATCTGAATAAGCACTTGCCTTGAGATCCCTCACTGCATTTTATTTTGCATCTACTTATTGTGTAGTCTTCAGTCTTGGTTTACTGGTTTCTCTCTGTGCCATAAGAGCAGGCATGTTGTGAATGAAACAAATGTTCAGTTCTCAAAAATGCATATTGGACTGTGATGAAAAATAGCTTTCTAACCAGAGCCTGAGAACTATGGTTATTTCCACATCACCTGGATTCATGCCTTATTTCAGCAGATGTAGATGAATCATTGGCCACAAACATCTCTCTAATGCAAATAGCTGTCAATGAAGGTGAAATAATTAATGGTCAGAATCTAACAGGAAGATCTTGTCTGTCTGAGTTTAAGATGCCTTTGCATATTTTTGCCTGCTCCTCTTGTGATCCTGATCTGGCACTGTGCTGGTGCTAGTCTTAATGTGTCAATGAAATACCAACATAAGCTGTTCCAGTTAGATGTTTGAGACATCTGTTAGCATGCTTGTCATACTCTGCTATTAGGGAACTGTAGGCAGTACTAAGGCACAGGGAAAACAGATAATCTTCCTGAAGTTTGTTTTATGTCTCATGTGAGAACACTCAGACCATAGCAGAGATCAGCTAAAAATACTCCTCATATTAGGGAGATATATTTTTTTTTTTAAATCAGATTAAAAAAAAAAAAATTCTGTTAACTTCCTGTGTTTTACATCCATTTTCAGCTTTAGGGAAGATTAAATATCACAGATGTGTGTAGGTAATCTGGCTGGGTGTTGCTGTGTGATTGGAAGGGGCAGCTTCTGGCAACGCCAGGGTCGTGGAAGGCAGTCATGATCACTTCTTAACGCAGCATAGAGAAGAGGAAATTCCTCTCTACTGGGAGGCTGCATGACCATGGAGTTGACACAGAAGTAGAGGTAGAACTCAGTAATGCTGGAGGAAGGACTCGGCTCGCTGGGGTTACCTGTCTCGTACTGATCAATTCCCTGTGTCGTCTTCTTGATTCATACTCTGATCTTTCATCCGTTTCTATTTTTACCTGTATAGCAGAGCCAACTATCTGGGCAGGTGATATCCTCGCTTTTGTACCTGTGTGAGGCAATTTGGAACTTAATATTACTTTAATCCATCAACAGCTGTAGCCTTGGACATAGTGGCTCACTTTCTGTGATGAGCAGTAGTTAGCTGAGTCTTTTTATGTCGTGCAATCAGGTATTCTTTATTTTCTCAGTGAGATGGAGTACCAATTTCAAGTGACTTGTCAGCTTTGTGGAAATAGTGTTGTAAGTTACTCCTCTATTTGGGCTAAACTTCAGCATCTTCTACCTATTTGAAAATTAATATGTAGTTCAGACTGTGTATTGGTGACCCTCACAGCTTGTGAGCTGCTGTGAAACTCTTCCATAGGAGAGACTGTGATTCAACTTTTTTTAGGTACCACATAGTTTTATAAAATGCTTTGGGTTGGTGCAGCTGTGTAAACGAAGATTTTTGCCTGTGCATCTTAACAGAGTTTCTTTATTTATTGCTAATTCTGGGCCCATAACATAAATATACTGTTGCTTTTAGTGATATGTGGGCTCTGTGGATTTTAGATTGACATATAGGCTTCTCTTCTGGCCCCTGAAGGTCCTGTAGCTTTGTAAACAACTCAATTTCAGTCTGAACTTCTCTGTAAAATAAAAATAAATGAAACCACTTTCCCACCTGGTTTTATTTATGATGTTTCTTGAAATTCCCAAGAGATTGTACAAAACTGGTCAGAAACACACCATCAGGTGGTCCAGTCTTGTCCATTAAACTCCATTTTCTTTTTCCTTTGGGCTTGTGAGGGAAGGGGAAGCTGATGATAGAGAGATTTATTGTGGTTGGCAGAGAGAAAATTTACTTCTCTTCCATGACAGCTCACATTTTCCTCTCTGCTCTTCCAAGTTTGTGTTCAAAGTTCTCCTATTTTGAGCTAATCAAGATTTGGTAGCTAGAGCAAAACTTGCCCATTATGTAAGATGCCAAATGCTTTCAAATTCATTGATCTCAGTGGAACACGAGGGAGCTCAGCCATTGGCGCTAGCATTTCAGTTCGTTAATGTTTTCAGGCTTTAAAATGGACTATTAATCTTGGCTCTGGCAAAGAGTCCAAGGACTTCAACAGTGTGCGAAATGTCCCATAAAACACAGCTTCTAAGAATACAGTTGTTTTTGGTTTGCTTGTTGTTGTAAAGTGCATCAATGCTCATGTTCTGTTTGCTTTGAATCTAAGGATGTCTTGGAATGTATCATTTAGATTGTACTTAAAAATTTTTTTGTTACCATTCAGGCACCGTCTGGGCTAACGTGACTACCTTGGATCAAAATATAGCTGGGAGTTCAGTGGCTTCACAGAATACTTGATTTAAGTAAATGAAAGTTTGTAGCAAAATCTCCCTCTTCATAGCTTATTTTATAACTTTATCTGCTTTCATACTTGTTTAAGTTTGATTGCAAGTTTGAAAACTCTCAGCCCATATTTTTTTGGGAGGAAGTGTCAGTAGGGTATGAAAATAACTTGGATCCAATGTCCTTCATTTGTTGATATCTAGCAAATATGAACAATAGAAGTTTGGATCCTGGGCAATACGTGACTCTACTAACAAAGGGGGTGACATGAAATGTGCACAGGAATGTTGTTTTTCAAAGAGGCAGATTGCACTGAAAAATTTCTGAGGATTTCAGTCATGTGGTCGGCGTGGGTTGTGCTGTTAGTGCTGCGTACATTCTTAGTTCGCACCAAGCAAATTCGGCTGTTTTTGGGATGTGCTGCATTGTAAAATATACAGCTGCTCTGCAGTTACTTACCTTGAGGTTTGTGACAAGGATTAAACCGTGGGTCAAGGCCAAAAGGTCTTGGTCTGTTGCCCATTTAAGTCAGTAGAGAGACTCTTATCAACTTCAGCAGCTCCTGGTTGAGAGCTGAGAATCACGCTCTCAAGGCAGCATCACAGCTCGCAGCACTGCCTTGGGTTTGCAGTGTGACCTTAAGGAACAGCACTTTCCATTTGCTCTGCTTGGCTTTGGGCGAAGCTGTTAGTCTCTCTGTGCCTCATCAAGAAAAGGAGGCTTAAAAAAATCATTAGTATTTCAAAAGCACTCATTCTAGTGAGAGGGGCTGCAGAAGCAGAGCAGTAAATCCTGCTCCATTGGAGCTGTCCAAATATTATTGCTTGTATTGAAGGAAAGCTCTTAAATGAAGGCTGGTGTTCAGAAGCCAGTAGAGCTGGAGAGTCATCACATCATCACAGGTCTGCTGGAAACATGGAGCTTGTCAGTTGACTTGCTGGGCTTTCACAGAAACACAAGATAGGAACGTAAAGCCTCTAATGTAACTACTTATGACCCTGGAAGATCAAATCTGTCTCTGTTTTATGGATATTCTCATTCTATTTTTAAATGATGCTTCATTTCATTCAAGGCAGATCTGGAGTACATAACTCTAAAAAGCAGTTTTTGGACTTAAAAATAGATTTCACAGCCAAGTCACTCTAAAAGTCTGTTTACCCATCGTTCTGTCACATTAAAAATGCAGTTTATCTTCCTGCAGACAGACTGAAAGGACCACCTACTCCAGGAAAAACATTTCTCTGTAGCTTGCCTATTAGGCTGTTTTGATAAGCTTGTGAAATGCTACTTGAAATCCAGCTTTCCTCTGTTGGAGCGAGCTATTACACTAACCTTCCGTTGGAATGAGGTCTGGAGTTGGGAATAGAGGAGAACAGTAAATCATTTGCAGCTAAAGGTGATCTAGCAGCAGATCATGGCTATTAAAGAGGGTCTGAATTCTTAAAAACAACCAAACCAAAGTCAAACAACCACAGCTGATTGAGTAAAAAAAGAAGATAAATAATTGGTCAAAAGGATAAATAAATAAATACCAATGTCTCAAAGATGCTTACATCCATGGGGCAGGCAGCAGAACGGAGTGATGCATTTAGCCAAATGTTTGACCTGTGGTGTGCATATGGAAGCATTTCAGCATGTAAGCTGCCATTTTGCACTGGGACCGCTTACACTTGAAATTTCCAGTGACAAATTGAAGAGTGCTTCTTTTTAAGTTGCAGTGCAGTAATGGGAGTTAGGATTTATAAGTGCTGCCAAATGCAATAAACTTGTGTTATAGCCTTTTAAAATTGTTATATTGAATGCCGCTTATAAAGAGTCATCTTTCTTTTATTGTTTCATAATTTATTCAGTGTTTTCTTAACTGGCACATCAGCAGAACAGTAAAAGTGCCACTGAGTAAACCTGGTTTAATGGTGACCAAGTTTTGTCTGTGTTACAATAATATCTGTGAGAAGAAACAATTACCTTGTGATTTGCTATCAAAGCAGTAAGAGCATTTGTTTTCCAGTTCATTTAGAAAGGACATCACTTCCAAGCTTTCTTTTGCTCTCCTTGTGGATCCGTTTCCTCTTTGG
Source organism: Tetrao urogallus (assembly GCF_951394365.1). Taxonomy (NCBI): domain Eukaryota; kingdom Metazoa; phylum Chordata; class Aves; order Galliformes; family Phasianidae; genus Tetrao; species Tetrao urogallus. Next base: position 2,394,924 of record NC_136831.1, on the reverse strand, counting down.
TGTATTTCAGTGTTTTGCAGTGCAAAAATAATAATAGCTTGGTGCTGAACCAGAGATTCTTAAATCGAGCCTCTGCTGTATGCAGTGTTGATCTTCAGTGATGTATTTTCAGAACAGCTCAGACTGAGAGCCGCCGTAGGTTGTGAACAGTAAGAAACCTGCAGGCTCCATGAGGATGGTGGCTTAATGAGAGTAGTTGGCTCCATGTATCTCATTACTCCAGACTTCTGTGAGGAAAAGTATCAATACTTGGAATTCAATGAATTGATCCGTGCCCTTCTGCAGCACCGCTGACCATTAACCGCTGAGGGGAATCAACAGTTACTGTTAGGTTGGCAGCATCGTGCTCCTAACAAATAGCTCCTTACAGCCCACCCGCTGCTTTCAGTGAATTTCGGAAGCACAGTGAGTGAGGCTCAAACACTGGATTTTCCAGGATGATGGGGGGCTCAAAAAAAAGGTTTCAAATTACCAGGCCTCAAGTAGCTATCTAGAGAGGCAGTGTGTGGCAGTGGGGCTGAGTTACTGTAAGTCTCTTAACCAGCAATGGAGTCCCTGAACATATCCTCTGCAACACTTCCTCTTGTTCTTTTGTTTGTTTGTTTTCTTTCTTTTTTCTTTTCCTGTGGGTTTGTTTTCCTGATGTGGTTTTGGAATGCTTCCAGACAAGATCTTCTGGTGCTATAAATTGATGTAGATCCTTTGTCTTCAGTAGGGTTACACTGATTTACTCCAGCTGAGGATCTGCTCTGCAAGTTCATTCTCACAGTGCTGCAGTTAGCAAGTTCAAGCCCACGTTTTGAGTACTCTGTGCGTGCACAAAGACATTAATCATACAGCAATGTGTGCAAGGCATGTGTGAACACTTTTCCACAGGCAGTTCTCAAAATCCCTGCCTCTGTCTCCATTTAATGTTGACCCTGCCTCTTCTCTCAGTTAAGCTGCCTTAAGCCCACTGACTTCAAAACGTTTGCTCTTGGTTAACACCTGTCTGTAAAAGTAGTGTTAAATGATGCTAAACCTTTGTCTCTGTATAAGGCATCCTATCTCTAAGACTCCCAGCTTGGGAATTACTGTCACCATCTTTTAATGTAAAAGGCTGCTCCAGAAGTAATGCTTCCTGTTTTATTATGGTGGTATGGCACCAGAGGTTGCAACTTCCTACCAGGTTTCCATTACATATTGTTGCTGTGTGAAATCCTCCTCTGTAAATACTCTTCCTGCCTATCTCATCGTCTCCTCAGTCATTTGCTCTTGGAATTTCCTTATCCTGACTGTGAGACCACAGCTGCAATTTGCAGAGGTGAATTTGTCATCTTTTACAGGTCTTTCTTAAGAATGGAGTTGTGCACTTCTTCCTACAGCTGCCTGATGTCTATTCATAGCAAGCTTTGTTTCCTCCAACCAAAGTCATTTGTAACTGTATAAGGGAAATTTGGTGCTGAAGTCACAGAGTTTATAAGATGATGTAAATGTTCTTGTGTCATAATGTCTAATGTGTGAGCGGTTCTGCCCTGCCATGGAGACAGCAGGATCAGCTGCGTGCCCAGTCCTGGCACTGCTGATGCACCAAATGGTTTCAGTCAAGAGCCCTGTTTATGGGGTGTGGGGATCAGAATCCTGGCTTTTCCCAGTGTGAAATACTTCACTGTAGCATGAAGTATCAAGTAAGCCCTGTGGTTTACAGAGTAGTTTCCTCTCTTGAATCTTCCTCCTGTTTTCATTTCCGACGTTTTTTCCTCTTTCCCATCTCTGAGGCAGTCACATCCTGCCCATTCTCACCTTCTGTAAAGCACTTTCTCAGAGCCAGTGCAACACTCATTGGGATACTTAGCATCCTGACAGAGATATGTTGCAACACGTCAATATGCAGCAGTGTTCAGGTGCACTGAGCGCGAAGTAATGTGTATTAATCTATCAAAGTGTACTTGTTTCTGATGACAGATATTAATATGATTTATTTTGAGTTCTGATCAGTCGTTTAACCAAGTCACTTTAGCCTGTCCCAACCTGCCTCTGCTTTCCTCGTGATTCGTAGTGCTGCTGACTTCCTTACTTCTCTCCCACCTCCTACAACTTTCTGGGAGGTGCCAGAGGAACTGAGTAAATCTTCTCCCAGGAGGAAAGCTGTGGTTAAAAATAGTGTTAGATGATGTTCTAGGCCAGGTGAGCGGCACCATCCTACTACATGGCTGCTGATGTCCAGAGGGAGAGAAGAGGAAAGGGAGGAGGATTCATCCAAGGGGGTGAAGGATTTTTTTCATCACCCTGCTAAGCTTCCTCCAAAAGAGCCAAGATTGCTGACATGAGCAGAAGCTTGACCTGCTGGCAGCAGTGCCAAGTAATGCTGGCAATGTGTTTTACACAAGGGTGTGCTAGCCTCGGCATTTTTCCCCAGCTAGATCATTGCCACAAAAACAACTCTCTCCCCTCTCAAAAGGAGACCGCAGTAGAGAGCCTGGTTTTGCAGGCTCTGCTCTGATCAAACCCGCCTAGCAGAAGACAAAATGGACATGTTTTAAAGTTACGAAGCTATAATTGCATTTCCTTTCAAACCACATAAATAAAAAATGGTGAACTCTTCCTTCTTAGAGGTACTCGAGTTGCGTGTGATAAATTCTGGATGATGGGAAGAACGTGCTGTGTCAGTATGCCATTAGATTTGATAGTTCACAGATCGGACTCAACAAAAATATTTATTACCTGGGATTTACTTGTCATGAAATTGCCATAAGATATGGGTGGGAAAAAAAAAAAAGGCAGGGAAAAAAAAAAAGGAAAAAAGAGGAAAATGCATTGTTGGATCAACAGAATAAAGATTTTTTTTGCAGTAGGTTATTCTGTAACTTTGTTTATGTGGGTAGATTGAGTTTCTTTTAAATGACTTTAAATCAGGGAACTGTATACCTTAATCTAGAAGGATGTTCTCAGGAATCTCACCTCACAGAAGTGGAAATGAGTGGCTTGGAGAGGACTGTTGGGTTTGTGGTGTCCCTTCTGGTTATGCTGGTGTCTGTAATAAAGTGCAGATTGTAACGGGGAAGTCTGATAAATTGCTTTGTGAAGTCCCACTTTGTTGTCCTAGTGGGACAGCTTGTAAAGATGTTCTAGTATTCAGTGCAGTCTTTCAGAAGTAGTATCATAGGTAGGAAAAAGCTGGAGAGATCCATTCGTAAGGAAGAAATGGTTGTGTGGGAAGGTTTGTTCCTCGCAAGGCAGGAGCTCACAGGGCCCTGAAAACACAGAGGTGTGACAGGAGACAGGCGGTGCTTTAGATGAACCCTGCTGAAGAGGACTTCATCTCTGCTGAAATCTCTCCCCCCGTGTAGCAGTATGGGGCATGTGGTGTAAATGTAGCATTCATCTCTGCCCTTCCTCCTCAGGAAGCCCTGAGGCAGTGCCAGGATGGCATGAGGTCACCTCACCCGGTTGCTCCAACCTGTGTTTGTGGAACCACTGGTGCTACAGCCTGATAGGAAGCCTGGAGGATGTCAGTAATTTTTCTTGATGTGGAGGAAAGCTTTGAGGCATTCCCGAGTGAACCCGCTGGAGACTGTTCAGTGCCTTTCTTGATCGGTCCATAGTGGTGACGATGCATTTTCTTTTCAGTAATGTCTGTTATGGTAAATCTGGTGAATAAGTAGGATCTTACTTCCCCTTCAACCTTTTCCTTTGTTCTGTTCAGTATGAGAACACAGAAAACTGACTGCTAAAAGGCACAGCTTGCCCAAGGGCTTTTGCTGGTATCTTTTCCTGTCAAATCATTTTCTTATTGTTATGGAGACTTTTCCTGGGCATCTCCTTGGCTGAAGGATTTGACTCTATCAGGCATGCCAAGCTGTTAGCATTTAAACATCTAGTATTTAAATTAAGGGCCCTCTTACTCTCTCAGCCTCTCTCTCAGTTTTTCCACTGTTTTGTTTGCAATAGCAATGAACAGTTCCAGCAGAACTGCTGAGCCAAATTCCTTGCAGATACAAAACAGAGTTGAGGAACTTTTTAATAGCAAAGATCTGGATCATTAGATCTGACCTGTCTATGTAGAAAATCAGACTTTTTAAAACTGGATTGGAAAATAATGCCCAGAGAGGCTGATGACTTGCTAAGGTCACACACAGTATTGATTATATAGCAAGGAATAAAGCTAATGCATGTTTGTCCTTGCCAGCTTCCTGTGATAGATAACTGAACGTTGCAGCTTATTCAATTAAGAGAAATTTCAAAGACCTTTGTAGGCAGAAGAGTGCCATAAAGGGTTGCAGCAGGGATGGAGGGTGGTTCCCTGTAAATGCACAGTGTTCCAGCTCTGGAGATCTAGGATCTTCTTCCTGCAAGGATCCTGGAAAAGCTTATCAAGGGAACTGGTTGACAAGGGCTGCTGACTACCAGGACTTGTGTCCTCAAAACTCATAGGGAGTTCTGAGCACGGAATGTTTGCACATCTCTGCATCCTTTCTGGTGGAGTGGTCAGTGGTTCAGTTGCTTCCTCTTTGCATCTCATTCTGCTGAAGTCAGTCCCATGCTGTTTTTCAGAAGGCATGTCTAGTCCACACGTAACAATTATTTGCTTTTCTTCTTTACTGTTTTTTTTTTTCCCCTCTCTACTTCTTCCATTTGTGTTCATCCGTTTACAAATTAGTATTCATTAGGAACATAAACATCTCCATCCTAAGGAGGAGGGAAAAAAAAGCCTCTGCACTAGAACTTATTCCTCCAATCTTATTTTCCTGCCTTCTAAGATGTGTAATCTTAATTTCCAAGTGACCCATAAAGTGGGTCTAACTGTGGTAGTCAGAGCCTCATACGAGACACTGCTGTCAGAGGTGATTGCTGGAACAGTCCCTGCAGCAGAATGCTGCCTCAGCTCAGCTCTGTACCTCTTGGAAGAAAGTAAGCATTCATTTGTATTCATAACACGGGAACAGGAGGGAATCCACAATTTAGTGATAGTTGCCATCTTTAATGAGTGATCATGATACTTCATTAAAATGGCACCCATGCTTTGAACTGTCACATTTCTGTACGAGGTGGTGCTTGAGTAACTGGGGGAAAAATTGCTTCATTACACGGGATGCAGTAGTTGTGCAATTCATTGGTCTGTGGCTGAATGGCATGTGGGGATAATTTACTGGCAGAAAGATAACTTTTGCTTGTGTAATTAGGGCTGTTTAAAATTGAAATATATAACAAAATTGTTTGTCCTCTCATTTCTCAGAGAGAGGTTTTCCTGATGCTTTTGGAAACTATTCATATTTACAACTCCTTCACAACGATTGTCCTCCTGGCACTGTGGGATTTTCAACAAACCTCACGCTCTCGAGTCAGACATGCAGAGGCCGTCATGAGGTTGAAAAGCACACAAACAAACTATTGTTAGAATTTGATGATGCTGCTGGCAGTGCCAAGGGGGGCATCTTGTTGTTGTTTGCTCGTATGATTTAAAGTAATGAGAAAATGTAGAATGAGACAAATGGAGAAGAGGCAGATGATGTGAAAGGACCGGGCCTTCCTCGCTGCATGGGGCTGAGCAGCATGCAGACGTATACACAGTGGGAGGAGATGTTTTCTAAATACTTGATATCCGTAGTAAGGGAATAAAGGGTGATGCTGGAGGTGGGACAGAGGTCACTTGTCAGAAAGTGAGGCCTGCATTTATATTCATCATTTAAGTATTAAACATTGTAGTTTCCCCATGTGTCCCCATTGTATGAGCACAAATGATTGATTTCTCTCAGTAAATTATTGCTATGCCTGGCTCACTGATATGACAGTGAATTGCATCGTCCTGTGGCAGCCAGGTATTTTTTTCCTTCTCCAAATGTATTACGCTGTTTAAATGATGCTAAATTCTTGTGGACGATGTGTGTAGCAGTATAAAATGAATCATATTCACATATTCTTGTAGGCTTTTATTTGACATCTCCTTTGCTCAGTTTCTGAAATGGAAGAATATACAATCTCAGGGCCTGTACTGCACTTCCTTTAAATGTAGGGCAGTTGAGATCCTACTGAGATGTTCTATCTACTCAAAAAGTCTGAAGATGCAAGCATGACTTGCACATCTCCAGTTCCTTGGTTTTGTTTTCAGCATTGAATCTTTCTACTCCATCCCTTGCTCCTGCCACAGTTCACCATTACACACACTGTGGTATTGGGCGCAGTGACCTACCTGGCTGTTTCAAGCTTCAGTCTGGTTTCTTTTTTTCATCCTTTTAAACCACGCTACTGGAGATTGGTAGCCATGGTAACTTCCTTATCTGTGTTGAAAAATAAATAGAAAAAAATTTGCTTTTTTTTTTTTTTTACTCTTAAGTGCAGAAGCACAGTGGCATGTGACTTCTGCGACTAACTTCATATTTTGAAGTCTCCACTGCTTCTGTTAAATGTGGATCCAAATGATTGGAGGGGGGGTAAACCTCTGCTCCTTTTCAAGGGATTCTACTGGCAGTGCAGAGAAGGGCTGTGGCTGCATTCAGCCCATGTTGGTCTGGGCAGCCCAGTGAGGATGGAGTGCAGGGGAGCTGTGAGGGGAACCGCAGCTGAGACTGAAGTTCACTCTTTTTCATGCCTGTTAAACAGACCATCTCCCACAAAAAGACCTGCGCTTGCTAAACCTTTATGTCAGCTCTTGGCTTTGGTATAGCCTGAGAAATGCACCTGCTGTCAATTAATTAGATAGAAACCTTTCTAAGATGAAATTGCTGCAGGTTTAGAAGTCTTTGCTTAATTACTGCATCTTGATACCCAAAGACTGGTGCGTAATTCACTGATTCCTCATAAAGCCAATCAATGTTTCCATTTCAAGTTCCACATAAAAGAACTTGTAAATTGCAACAAAAAGTTTTCTTTTTGTTATTCATTATATGTAATGAGTGGCTGCAGTGGCTTTCCAGTTTTTATTGCCTGCATGCCACTGACATTTAAAGGCAGTGTGCTGTCGACTCCTCGTGTTGCCACGTGCTCGGAAGCCCACTCAGATGTGTACTTCTGGGACAGTGGCTCAGTTTTAGGGAGGTATCTCATCTAAGATCTTCATTTATTTCCCAGTCACTGGACTCCAGCTCCTGCTAAACTCTTGTAAATGATCAGCTTTCTAACAGGTAGCTCAGCCTAATTTCGTTCTGCCTTTCTCCTCCTACCCACACGGTGTTGTTAGGGAGGTAATAGCCTCTATTAGACCAGTAGGTACAGTGAGTGGGGAAAGATATGTGAGATTTTTGTCAGTGCTACGTTTCTTGCCTTGTTATTTTGATGACTGTTCTTTTAATCGTTAATACCAGTTTCTGTGAGAAAAATGGAAAGCAAAGATTTTCACTGATTATGTTTGAACAGCTGGAATTGGCAAGAGTGTATTTTAACTTCAGATAACGTGCTGTTTCACTTTCCACATGTGATTTTGTTTTACTTTTTGGATTGGATGAACGTAACTTTCAGAATTTCAGTGAAAATGCTTTTGCACATGAATTCCTTGAGTCTGTGCCAACATATGATTACAGTGTTCTTGTTTACAACGTTCCTATTTGCAACCTACTTGATGAAAGAGTTGCATCGAACAAATGCAAACAAAACAACAATTATGTAGATTCGGTACGAAGAAAATTACTTTAAAATGTTTGATTTTCACAGAAGTATTTGTTCTGGAATAGCTCTGTTTCGGTCTTGCTTCTTCTGTTCACTGTACATGATAACGTGTGCACTTGTTTTCCAGCAGATCTCTGCATGCTGTTCTGTTGCTCACTGTCTCCTTCCATGCCTCTGATTCACCAACAAACTATTTCTGGTTCTGTTCCTCTGCCTCAATTTCAACTCTTACTAAGTGTCCATGTAGCTTTGCCCTCTCGTTTCAGCATGGGTCAGCGATTTCTGGCTTGATTTTTCTTTTTCCTTTTTAATAGATCTCACTATTTCAAATGGCAGAGTGGCTCAGAGCTCTGCATGGCCATTTCTGTTCTGACAGGCGGTGCTCCAAATTAGGGACTCTGTCATCCAATTGTGACAACGTTAGGCATGATGTTGAAGGATAAATTAGGAGCATCTGTTATTCCAGAAATGGGCTGCCTCTGTGTAGCCTGAACTGATTAGCCAAAATGGATTTTCAGATTTTCCTACAACTGAAAGGAAAATACGGCAACAGTGTCCACACACGTGTGTGCATTTACAAACATGTTTAGATTTGTACTTAATGCGTAAGGTGCTCTTTTTGGGTTTTTTTGCCTATCCTGTATGTACAGTGAGAAGTGATCCCCAGAAGAGAAACCATTGACTTCTGTAATACATTGGTAATTATCTGCTGGTTTAAAAAAAAAATAGGTTTCTGTATGACTGTATTAAGTACTTCAGAATAAGACATGGCTGTGATTCACAGGGCAGTGAGATGTTTTCCCTGGTGAGGAGCCACCCAATTGAATATGCTGCTCCAGGTGCCGGGCTTGTTTGACTGCAGAGCTCAGGAGAACAGAACCTGGGCATTTGCTGCCTGATTTCCCCACTTCATCCATGACCTTGGCCTCTGAAAAGTTCCACTTCAGCTGAAGGTGCTGCTCTTTCATTTGATTTTCTTCCTTCTGGAGAGGAGGAGCTTGCATTCCTTTGCAGAGATTTCAGATTGGAGTGAGAATTCAGATGAGCTGCACAGAGCTCAGCACTGCTCCCAGCTGTTGTAAGCGTGTCAGAAACTGTGCAGGGAGAGGAAAACTTACTGTCATTCAGTAGAAGTTTCTTAGAAATTTCTGGAAAAAAATTCTTTCTTCCTTCTGTCATCTCAAGTCACCCTTTCAGGACAGAAGTACAAAGAAAGAAATTCCTGTTTAAATCTCACATATTTTTTATGAATACCTTGTTGCCAAAATGTGCTGTTTCATGCCCTTATGTGGAATCTGCTCGTCACTACCACTGACGAATGCAGGATAAAGTGCACTTTCCTTTGGCTGTGCCAAATGGACACGCAGCAGTGTGCTCAGCTAAATAAACCTAGCTGCAGATTAAATGTAGTACCATTATAGCTCTTCTTTCTTGAAAGTACCTGTTTAAATTGCACACGCAGAGTCACCTTGCTGTACTGGTACAGGTGTGATGGTGGTATCCTGTAGGAGCCAGCTGGATGTGCTGAGCCTGGTCCACCTGTCTGCTTGGGATTTTCAAACCGGAGTGATTGTTTAAATTTTCACTACTACAGACTGAACTACAGACTGCCCAATTTAGTGACTCTTCTCTGAGGTCTGAAACCAGGTCCCAGGCTTTAGCTGTAGCAGCTAATCCTTGATACTGAATAATGGGTAACCTTGCATAACAAATCTGTTACAAGATCTGAGGTCACAGGATGGGAATGAAGAGCTAGAAAGAAGGTCTATCACATCTCTGTACTTCCCATAACAAGCCAAGTAGCAGGAGCCAAATTTGAGCACCATTACAGAACATGTACCAGAGTACTCAGTTTCTGATGAGTTACTGCTATCAAAGTTCACAGTACAGTATTTCCAAGGAGTATCTGGATGTGGGAATCAGACCATTAGATGTGGCCTTTCTTTTTTTAGACTTATTCATTAGTTGGTGTGCATTTACTGGTGTGCAGTCTTCTGGTACTGGATAAAAATGCAGGCATGGTGCAGCAAAACACCATGCTTGGGATATTTCTTTCCTTCAAATAATCATTCTCCTGGTTGCCAGCATCACTGTTTACAGCCTGATGATTGCAGACAGATGTGTTCATTCAGTGTGGATTTCCAGGCAGTTTTCAACCTTTACTTTATTTTGAAGTGCCATGGGAAAAATAATCCCTGTTTTTGTACGCTGGTTTTCATGTATGCAGTTGCAAATGTTGGCTGCCAAGAATGCGAAGGATTCAAACCTACAGTAACTAGGTCAATCTTGAAATGCCATCACGTGTATGGGCTTTTGCTGTTATTTTTTTTTTTTCCTTTGGTGAGGCAGCAGAATGTAAGGGTTGAGTTAAGAGGCAGAAAACAACTGAGTCTTTTCTCTCCAGATTTTTCTCATTAGCTAGAAAATGGTAGACCTCAAAGTGAGATTTATTAAGGATGAGCTAGCAAGCAGGTTCCAGTTGTGAGCCAGATTCTATACCGTTCACCTGTTCTGTTCTGAAACTACCACGGTTTTATTCCAACATATTGAGGCAAACAGGTTCCTGGATCTGAGTCATGGTATCCCAGGGGGATTTGCTGTGGCAGTGTCTGTCAGGGTCAACGTGGATGAGAGGCACAGTTGTCTGCACTGCAAGGTGCTCTGCAGCTCCTTCTTCAGTTTGCAGTTCATGTCCACAGTCACAACCTATGGTAATAGTGGCACACCAGATCCTCCTGCGGTGTTTCGAGTGGCATGCTAAGCAGAGCTACTGTGAAATTAAATTCTGCACTGAATGATAAGATTGTGTGCTGGGACATTGCTGTTGGCTATAGGTTTGGAGAAAAAAAAACAGATTTTTTGAAATGGACTTCATCTTCATCCATTCCAACTCCAGTCAATCACATTTAATTTTCTGCCAAGGGCACAGAGTATCCATCAAGCACCAATAACTCAGTGAACGTGCAGGCTGTATCATCTTTTGTCTTCAGTACTGTCTGTTCTTGGCATTCATGGTGAAGGACTAGACTGTAGATATGATGATTAGCAGATATGCTGATCAGTCATGAAAATTCATTTCCAAAATGAAGTTGCATTTGGAATGAATATTTTTTCCACCTCAAGCAATGTGAGACTGAATTCTTAATGATATGTAATTAGTTATGCTCACACATAGGCTATTTTATATACCCTCAAGGTGGTGTAAACTGGTATGAGTATTAAATATGAGGTTAGATCTGAAGTGTTTAAGCATTTCAGTGAATTGCTGAGTGCATGGAGAAGTAGGCAGAATGGGAGTTGCCTTTTCTTAATTGTCTTTATGTATAGGTTGATTTATATATCACCTGCTATTTCATTTTCTCTTTGGAGGTCTGATACTGTCCTGACCAGCTGTAAACCAAGTGGTTCTTTCAATCTGTTCCTAGAAAGTGACGTTTTCAGTAGTTGTGGTTAAGGAACATATTTTGAGGCATACTTACTTCATTCTGAAGTTACTGAGAACTCTGCTTGTTACTTCCTGAAGGACAGATGTCCTTCTCTAGAAATCCCAGTACAGAAGACTGCCTTTCCTTTCGACTTGTATTGCTATGTCCCCCTTCTACCTTAACTTCAATGCCAAAGTCACTGGGAGACAATTCTCTATTTTCCAGTTGTACTGAAGGTAATAAGGCTCCATGTGCTGTGGGCTTTCAAAAATCCTTGCAAGACCAGTCACTTGGAATTAAAAGGGAATTTTTGCAATGCTTAGGAGCATTTGCCAACATAGCTCAGCTAGAATTATATTGCCTGTTGTTTCCACAACAAAATGGCTTGTCCAGAGTTCAGTGTCTGCCATCATACTACCTTGGGAGTACTGGTGGCTCAGTGTTCCTTCAAGTCTCAGTTTTTCCATGTAAACCCAGACAGCCCTTGGTTTTCCTGAGCTAAAGCCAGGTTGGTACTGTGACTTTCCACTTGTGAAATTTAAGCAAGAACACTGCCTTAGCCTACATCTTGAAACAAACAAACAAAATAATCTCCAAGCAGCTGGCTTTCAACTTGGTCCAAATTTGCAAGATTTTACATACCGTGCAAAATATTTTTCTCTAATGCTTGTCTGTGAACCTCTCTCCCAGAAACCCTCTTGGAGATTTCTTTAATCTGTCTCCATTTGTCATTCGTATTGAGTAGCAGCAGGGACTGGATTTTCCCTTTGGCCTATTAAATGATTTTATTGCAGAGACCACCATGTGTTAAAGGAGGTATGAGCAACCTGGTAATACACGGAGGCCCAGGACTTGACAGTAAGCCCGTTACAAGTTGACCCAGCTGTTATCTCTACCTTTGATTTGCTTAGGGTTACTCTACTGTATGGTCAGTCTTTGCCTACTCACGTACACAATGCTTACAGCCCTCGTGCTTTGGTCCTGCTTTTGTACCTGGGAGTGAGCAGTGAAGCTTCCTTGGGCTCACAGGAGGCAGAAGGATCTGGCTGCATGGTGCATCCTGGCAACAGGGGACTGTTCTCCACAGTTCTATATTGTTCCTTCTTTAACAGATTAGTGTTCGTTTGATCTTCCCTTGGGTGTTTGTTGTCCTCTTTTAATTGCAATTTTTTTGAGTGTTCATACTCATCTGCTTAGCTGCTAAGTTTTGCTAGTGAATTCCTGATGTATGCCAAGATAGTGAAGATGATTAATGAAATTATTACACTCCCAGATTCTTGTTCTGACTTGCTGTCTCTTACTGGTGTTTAACTGGTTTCAGACTTGGATTCATCTGCACTGTTACCTGCAACATAGCCTTTGTCTTTTACCCAGAAGCAGGAAAATTGGAACGTGCTTTGCTTCACTCAGAGGCTGTCATGCAAAACTCGCTCTGGAAAGTTGCATGTAGCGAGCAGACTGTCTGCAAATGGCTGGTGATTCAGTCATGGGCCCCACTGGATCCAGCAGGGAGATGACATAGGAGCTCACTTTCACGTTTGGCAGAAGACTTGTTCTTTCTATGCCAGGCTGCAATTATCCCACAGGCCAGAAAACAAGACTGGCAAAGATGGTGAAAGCATATACACTAGTACAGAATGGTTTGAGGGGAATTAACAAATCTCATAATCTCTGTTATATTGCTTGCTTTTCTAAGTACTTTTCCTCCAAGACTAGAATACAGCACTTAAGCTCATTAAAAACACTTAAAGTTATAAACAGTCACCATTTGTCATTTCCTTTGCAAACAGTGCTGATCAGATAAGTATGTTTCCTTTCTTTGTGGATGAAAGTTTGCTCTGATAAAAGTAGATTTAATAGAGTATGTGATTCTCTTCTCTTTGGCATGTATTTAGTCTCTCACTGATGTTTTCTTTTCTGAAGAACTTTTATGTGCAGGGAATTTCAGATGTGAAAAGCAAAGAGTCCTTCACAATAACTTATGAAGGCATTTGCTGTAATATCTGCTATGTGCCTTGAAAAACAACAGTGCTGAGAAAATGAATGGTGAAAAAGAAAGGTCAGATAATTATTATGGAAAATACTAAAAAATGCATCCAGTGTGCTTCAGATACTTTTAATAAGAAGGTATGTCAGTGGAAAGCAGGTTCACATATTTTTTTTCCTGAAATGTGTATGGATTTCCGTGACCCTAATGCAGCATGGAGACAGATCCTGAACTTTTTCCTTGATGCTTTTGTCCCCTGGTTGATGCCTCTGGAAAGGTGCAACTGCACTGGAAGTAGAACTCTTGATGGTTGTCTCGCTGTAAAGCTTGATGTATTCCAGCTCCATACAAAATTTTCTGCTGTACTACTTCAGTGACCCTGCCTGTTAATCAGCCTTGTAATGGAACTGGAGAAGAGTCCAGGCGTTTGCATGAAAGCAGGCCTCTGTTTTGTTAAAGCCTGCGGCTCAGTGAGTGTAGGATCCTTTCCTAGTGAGGATATGTTGTGCCACTGCCAGGTCCAGAGCTGCTGTGGGGCCAACAAATGATATAGGAATGATAGAAGCAAAAACACTGTTAGTTCCTAAAAACAAGAGTATGAAACAAAAAGCATGCAGGGTCGGGGTAACTGTTACTTTAAACTCATGAATGTTTGGAGCTGATAGTTGAAAAGGAAATAACCCCAGCGTGGTTCATGGGCAAATCTTTCACACACGCGTAATCTTTCTACAAACAAATCAGTTGTGAAGATGTGGAGAGAAAGTAACAGCTGCAGCCAAGGGATCTTTCACGAAGAGGGAGCTACGAACAGAAATGCAGGCTTCTGACATTGACCTGAGGTCTGAAAAACTTGTGTTCTGCAGGTTTCTTCTGTAACTTCTGGCAAGTCAATTCATCTCTTGTTGTCTCCTCTTCACATCTGTAAATTGCTGTTAAGGCATTTTCTACAGCAGTGCTGAGGATCAGTGCACTGCTAGGTATTGATGAGGTGCTGTGGTATTCAGGGTCAGGCATGTACTTAAGACTACAGGAAAGCAGGAGCAGCTCTGCACATGCGAGGTCTGAATTTTCATGTTTCATCTTCAGTGGGAGCAGAGTGTGGGCTTTCTTATCTGTATGCATTAGATTGAATCTCTGTTTCTAGGCTGTACTGTTTCTCAACTGCTGAATCTGTACACTAAGTGGACGTGTAACAGGGCATCTTCTCACCTAGTTGCAAAACTCAGTTTAAAAGCAGTCAAGACAGCAGGCTGCTAGATCATCCTGCTGATTTTCTTGCAACATCCCTTCTCTGTTGCATCTGGAAACTCACCGATGCTCGTATCTAAAATGTGAATGATTTATAAACCAATTAGTTACATAAAGATTATCCATGCCTTTAAAACTATAAACTACCGTTCGTTAACTGGGCCAACACATTTCATGATACCTCATCTCACTGATGACATCACATCCTATCCTAATTATATCCAGTTTTTATTTCCTTCTTTTTCCTTGCTAACACTGCTGTGTGTAGGACAGTGCTGACAGCCCGCAGTATTATTGTGGAAACTCCCATGTAGGCAGGCAGGACAAAAGGAGAAAGCTATGTTTAGAAAAGGCAAGGGGTGGCTGGTCGGTGGCTCCTCATGTAGCTCATGTTTATGATAAGTACTATGGGCAGAAAGAAATTCTGCTGAGAGCCTATAAATCCAGGCATTCACGGGTGTTCAGATGCTTTATCTCCTCTTGAGGATTTAACCACAGACTGCTGATGGTCTCCTTGATTGCAAGCACTGATAGGTTAAATTTCAGCATTAACAATGGGGGATTTCAACACCTGAAGAAATATTAAATGAGTTCTCTGGGCACTGGCACCACTGCATCCGGGGCTGCTGAAATGTGCCACAAACACCCAACAGGATGCTCAGGTGGGAACCAAGTGGGTGCTCCTGTGCATGGTGCCTGGGGGGTCCTGCATGGAACCTGAGTCCTCAAGCTTAAATTCATGGAGAATTCATGTGCGCAGTGATTGGGTACTCATGCATAAAATATGGCTGCCAAGCACAGATTATTTGGGTGCTCATGCATGAAGCACCTGAGCACTCAGGCACGACCTGATGGGGCTTTCAAGCATATCCCAATTAGACGCTCATTGGTGCAGTACCAGTTAAGCATCCATGCATAAATTAATCATGAGCTCATGCGTGAGTTGGTTGTGCACTCATGAGTAACAGATTGATTAGTCACTCTTATTGGGTGCTTATACATGAGCTACTTCTCCTGCATAAACTGATCAGATGTGCATGGATGAAATAATTTGGCACTCGTGCATGATCTAATGGGTGTGCTTGTGTGTCGTTATGGCAGCCATGCATGAACTAACTACATGTTCATGCATAAATTCCACGGGCCTTGCAATTTTAGCCTGATATTCCAATTTCTGTGCCTTCCAAAATCTTTTACACTTTGGATGGTTTGGAGTTGAGTTTGAATTGCTCAACTTGGGCCCAGAGCTGAGCGGGACAGTAATCAGAAGTAGATGGAACAAAAGAGGAGCTCCTACTCTTGCAAAGATTAATGACCATCAGTTTTATGGGTCGGTGCCATCCTAGAATATTCTCCCCACTCACATTTTTCTGTCCTTACCCTTCGTAAACATCAGATTCCTTTTGTCTGTTCCAGATCGCTCCACTGTTCTCCCTGGGTTTCTTTATTTCTTTAGAGCTCATTGTTCATAGCTCTCTTTACAGAAAACAACTTTAGTAAATAAACTAAGTTGTACCTGCTTCTTTCCTCTTATGTCCTTGGGTCTTTCTCAGGTAATGTGTGTGCCTGTGTTCTGGCTGAAAATTGCTTCTTTTAATCACAAGACTGACATTTAACTGGCGAGGCCTCATCCCCCTAAGGAATACTGATTTATAAAAGGAACCAACACTCCTGAAGTAACTCAACCCAGCATTTTTTTTTTTCAGTATGAAGCTCTGTCAACAGCAAAAGAGTTGGTGACAGAATTAGTAAATATTTTTATCAGTGGCAATACTTCAGTGCCAGTGCACAGGAATAAATAAAAATCCTATTTGCAATACTATGGCAAATACGTACTGAATATGTCATGTAAGAACACATCCAATTGCATATATGCAAAATACATGGCTCTGGCTCTGGATGCAATCACCAGATGGCACTATTACATACACACCTGCTCTTCCATCATTTTTGTTGTTACTATACTGTGGGATGCTCTTTTGAGAGAGCTAGCAAACAAGAGTTGCTTAATTTCCCTAACTGGATTCTGCTCTTGTGACAGAGAGCTCCCTGGGGAAGGGGCAGTCGTGCTTGAGATTATTTGCAGGCTCTTTGTGATCATTTCTCTTCGAAGATTTGTAGTGCAAACGAAATTGTTGTACTGAAAAAGCAACCAAGGAACCTTTCCGAGACATGATGGCATAACTTTCTCTGAACCTGATCTGTGGATCAGTATGTGTGAGGGGGAGCTGGTTTGTCTGCTTAATCATACAGGTTTGTGTACTGCACGTGCTACCTGCATATTCACAAAAAAATTCTTGATGCTGGATGCAAGGTTTTACTTCTGATTTCTTAGAACTATCAATACGTGTGTGGAGTTCCCATGGAAGTCAGTAGGTATGTCTTTGTATAGACAAAGTTGAAGAAATGGGTTCTGTTAGTGATGTAAGCCCAACTTCATGTTTTCTTGGTATTAAGCCAGCAGGACTGCCCTGTTGGTCTCTATTATGTATTTTCAGGTGGTTAGTCTTGTGGTTTTGAGGTTTCAGGCAAGAGCCTGATTGGAAATGGGGCACAAGTAAGATGCAGCTGCTGCCTCTCGTCCTGGGCTTAAGTGGTGCAGTTTCAGCAGTCTGAGTCGTCAGTAAAGAAGGAAGTAACAGAGCATCTCCTCCCAGGATGTCTCCCTCCAGAAACACCGGAGTCAGGCGTTTCATGCAGGCCTACTGCTGCGTTTCTAAAGCAGACGTGGTGTCAGCTCAGCTCTCGCTGTGCTCTCCAGCCCACCTAGGGGAGAGCTGACGTGCTGCTGGCCGAGAGCAAACGGCAAAGAGAGCCTGGCGCTCTGTTTTGCAGGGCAGGCTCCATCGCAGTCAGCTTGAGATCTCCCCCTCCCTTTGGTTGCCTGTTCCTGCCAGGTCCTTTGGAAAAGGTGGCATCCACGTGTGCCTGACCTCTTTTAGCTGTAGAAAGTTTGGACAGATCAGTGACATGTAAGCATGCCTTTTAGTCTGTGGGATTCTCCTTGTAAAAATAAAAAGCCTTGGCTGTGCCCACGGCAGGACCTCACTGTTGCTCCTCTTTTGGATGAACCTTGAACTACAAGTGTCAGTGTGGTAGTGAAGCACATACTGTAAAAATGCTGAAGGGCAAAGCCGTTCTTTATTATTATTTTTTGAAGGGTATTCCAGGGGTCCTTTCCGGGCTTTTGCAGTGACTCATTGTAAAAGTTCAGGCAAGTGTGTTGTCTCCCTTAGTTTATGCAATAAATAAATATGCCAGGCATATTTATCTGATGAACAAACTCCCACTGGAATAGGACATCTGGCTTCTGTCCCTGGCTGCCACTGACTCACTGCAACATCTTAGCACGTTGGATCTCAGTTTACGTATTGATAAAATGGAGATAGAAGTATTGACTCCCTAACAGGTGCATTTGGAATTAATAACTTGTAAAGCATTTTTAGACTCATCAGTATGAGACAAATGTACAAAACCCTGCAGTGCTGATACTTCACTTTACAAATACAGTGCTTGTGTGAGATCAATAGCAAACTTATCGTAATAACACAATAAAAACATTTTCTGTTTTGGGGAAATGCAGGATGGGATATCGCACAGTTGCTTAAAAATAAAAGAATATGGTGTAACCTTAGCCTGAATTGAATCAGTGTTTTTTTTTATGCATAAGCATCCAAAGACAAGGAAGGTCTGATGGCTTCCATAGCTTGTTTTGTATCTGTAGCTGGTTCCTTTCATTGGAAGTGCTTTGTTTGGAGTCTTGCTTTTTTCTGCTTGAAAAGAATTGTGCATGAAGCCATCTGGCTTTTTGCCACTTATGCACAGTGCAAATGTAATAACTCCTTGTAACACGCACTAGCTGTTTGACTGTATTTGCTCTAAAATATATCCAAGCACACTAGGGATTTCAGCTGATGCCTGTGAGTGCCTCCCACTGACTGCAGTGAGGCTCTTGGCTCAGGATGAGATTCTGCAACAACGCTCGTGTGAAGCTCTTCTTAGCTCTACTTTTTTGAAGGTCCTCATCCTACCAACCTGTGGCTGCACTCACGGCTGTTGTGTCTTTGCTTTTTAGTCCCTCGGTGCTATGTGGTGTGCTGGTCCTGTGTCCCTGTGGAGTGCTGAATTATGAGCATCCGAGGGCATCTGTGTGCTCTGCAGGGCCGGAGCCTCGTGTCAGGCGGAGTGCTGCCAGTTAACTGCAGAGGGAGTTGAGTAAGAAACCAAGTGTTACATTCATTTGGTAAATGGAAAACATGGAGCAGCCCCTCCCACATTCGTTTCTCCCTGTTCAGATTATTCATTTCCACACCATTAAAACACAAATGTAATTCCTGCCCTTTAAACTAATTCATGCAAAAACTTTTCCTCCAACCACTGTTTCGCCTCTTAATGAAAGCTGGGATGGAGTAAAAGCCAAGGATGGAAATTAAAGCATTAGAAAAGTGCTCCACTCAGTGCTGCATTCCTGAGGTATCTTATCTGATTCTGTACAGTTGCCACAGGCGTTTTGGGGTCTGATTCTGCCCCGCTCTGCATGGAGCTGTGTCAGCAGCAGTCTGAGCAGAGATGGCTGGATTCCGCTGGTGTAAGGCTGCTGTGAGTGAGGAGGGAGTTGGGCCCACTGCCTCCTTCCTGGCAGGAGCAGACCACACCACTTGAAGAGCTACCTTAATTGTTGCTGAATCAGTTAGGCCATCTTTAATCAAATCCTCCCCTCCCCAGCTTTAACATGCGATTTTTATCTTTTTCCCTGTCAACAGTATTCAGTTATATTAATGGCTTTCCTGGCATGAGCCAACATGGATTTTAATCTATTTGATTTTGGTACTTTTTCCTCTTACACTAGGAATAACCCCATCATATCTGCAAGCCAGAACTATCCCAGTCTTACCCAGATTTGCACAGTGAACAGAAAGTTATCTGCACCTGTCTTACTCTTTCACTGCTGCTTTGCCATCAGTTTCTGCACAAAATCTCAGCTGCCTTCCAGCACTGTAAACATGCCCTGGGACCTGCTGGCTGTCCCTTGCATGGTGCCTAGTGGTCAGGGTGAAATCAAGAGGGGTAAGAATGAGTGCGAAGCCCCCCAGTTCCTTCTTGGCTCTCTGGGTGGTGGTACAGTGACCTCAGTTGCTTGGAGCTAAGTGTGAAGCTACAAACGAGGCCTGAAGAAGTTATTATTCAGCACAAATAAGCATATAAAAATGTGTCCATCTACATCTGTAGACAGGAATGTGACGTAAAGCTAAAGCTAACCCAATTACAGTACTTAAGGTTGCACTTAGTTGTTTGGGGAGTGACAGTGATGCTGAGTGCCTCTCCCAGGACGCCTGGGCATGATTCAGGAGAGACAGAGAAATTGGGAACAGAAAGAAAAATGACCAGGAGTAGGGGCTGGAACTGGATGATCTGTAAGGTCCCATCTAACTTAAATTGTTCTGTGATTCTGTGAAAAAGGCACTTAATGTGGCAGAGCCTTCTGCTGATGTGGGGCTGCTTAGCACCATCTACTTTCTCGTGCTTTATTGAGTTTAAGCATCTCAGTTGATGGGGCATCTGCTGTTTCCCTGGGGAACTACCCTAAATTCCCCTTCATCTTTATCTCACATCTTCCATTCTTAAAGCCCACTAATGAAGTGAAATATTCCTATCTGTTCTTTCAGTGTTTCGCATGATATTAAAATATATTCTGTCTTCCACACCTGGGTTGGCAGGGAGATATTTAACATGCAGCCATGCTGAAACACTGAAGGAAAGCGTCACTGTAGTGGAAAGGCTCTGTAGTAACTGCAGCCAGCTGTAGGTTGGGGCAGGGGCATCTTTGCTGTCTCATTTCCCATCCTTCAGTGTTCCATCATATTCTGTGCCATCCGGTTGGAACAGCAGGAAAACTTGTATTCTCTTGGTTTGTAGAATGTTACAAGAGCATTCAAAGCAGAGATTTCTGCCAGACCGTGTGTTGTTAGCAGCGAGGCAGGTAGGATTTCATAACCCACCAGCACAGGGAACCTCCAGAAATGGGGGTTAGAAAATGATGTGCCAGTGGGTATTAAGCTCTGCTGATCGACATTTGCTGCTTTTGGATGTTTCTATTCTCGTACAAAAAAAGGGGAACTTGTGATCTTTTAGGCCACCCTAAATAAAAATAGAGAAAAAAGGCATCGTAATCAATTGAAAAACAAAACTTTTTTTTGGTGACAACTACATAAATAGACAAAATGTTTTGCTTGCAAATTTTTTACCTTTAAAAGTCTTTCTCTTTTTAGCAAAAGAGAACTGAATACTGAAATGGATATTGTGAGCTGACAGATTAGAAATTTAGATTAGATTTAGATTTAGGTTTAGAATTTTTTAGATTTAGATTTTTTAGATTAGATTTAGATTTAGAAAATTAGAAAGATTCAGATTTTCCTTGGTTTTCTTTTCATATACTTTCTCCCATAACAACCACAAGACGACGACTGTATTTTTGTCCACCCCTGAAAAAGAAGCGGAGGCCCTCATTTGCACTGAGATCCAAGGAGATGCTGTTTTTAACATTGTTCTTATGCATTTTTCTTTCCAACTGTCTCCGAGTGGAAGTGGAAATAATGTAGGGAATAAAAGAACAAAGGCTCGGTGTAGGAACGTGATGACAATGCAGCGAGGCACTTTATGAGCAGAACTGCTCAAACAGCTGGAGATTGTATTACATTGTTTATCATGTTTAAACCCGTGTCAAAATGACATATACTGTGGAAGTTTTTGTGTAAGATTGTGAACTAGGTATTATGTGAAAAAGTCAACCATATGTTATAATATTCTTCTGGGGACAAGAAATCTAACTGAGACTACAGGGAAGGGTGAGTTCAGTAAAGAAGTCATCTTCTCCTGAGACAGAGGTGCTGCTATGGGCTGCATACAAAATACTTGTGTGGTTTGCTGAGTTCCATGAATCACACAATTTATTTGACTTTTTTTTTCCTGTTTTTTTTTTTTAATCTTTTTGTATGGTGTACTTGGGTTTTTTCTCTAGTATATCTATTTTACAATAAAAAAAAAAAAAACACAAATACAAATCGTTCCTTCCCATATGCATTTTCTTCAGTGTGTGATATTAAGATATCCAAAATTAACGAACCTGTGGCTGGCCATGTGGGAGTGTGTCATTTATCTTCCCTAACTCAGACTGACTCTTTCTTGTCATCATATTTTGGTTATGGGTGCTTGGAAAATGTGCAAGTTAGCAGCAGCCTGGTGCGTGGCAGAGAGCTCCCTGAGCTGGATGGACAGATTGAATTTCACCTACTAAGTATCTTTCAAACAGTGAGAATTCAAGCAGCTCCAACTTTCTATGGTCATTTGTGTTAATAAAGTTTGACAGCCTGAATGTTAATGGAAAGTAAACAGGAGAGGGAGTGCTAACAAGGTCATAATGAAGCTCACTTTAAATTGAATTGAAATGAATATGTGAACACTCATTAGAAACAGTTTGCCTTTCTCCTCTAGGCTGTAGTGCAGCATGTGGTAGCAATGGGCAGTTCATGAGTGGTGGATAAAAAGGAAGCTACAGCTTAGCTATTCTGCAGAGTCATGGACAAATCCTATCTGGCTTAATAAAGAAAAACTGAAGCTATAAAGAATGCAGGCAGGGGAGGATGCTCTGTGCTGCCTGCAGGGAAGCATTGATCTGGGGTCAGATTTTACCAGATGGGAATGCTTTCAGATCTGATGCTGAACTCCAGTCTGCTTCACTTCTTGCAGGGAAGGGCTTAGCAGAGATACTGTTGGCTTGCAGATCTGTTAAAGTAGGTTTGCTACTACTGTGCTCAGTCTTTTAACTTATTCTACTTTAAATGGCTGAATACAGTCAAGTGAGTTTGCTTGTTTTCTCACACGCATGCATACAGTGAATATGTCATAGCAGAGGAATTGGCTGATTGATCCAAAGCTGCTGGCTTTTTCTTTCCAGACATGCTTTCCTAATTCCAGATGGATAAGAGAACGGTGGTGTGCAAGGAAGCATCCTCCTCTGCTCCCTCCTCCTGCCTCTGGCACAGTTGTGTTTATTGCCTGTGACTGAGGGAGTTTCAATATCCTTGCAAAGTTCTGAGGAAACTCAGCGAGCAGAACATTATTGGTGCAAAACCCTCTGTAGCCATCAGATGCCTTTCCATGCCTCAGAAACATTTCGGGCTCTTCTGTAATAAATGTAAATGGCAAACCAGAGGTCAGGGATGGTCTCAAGGGCAAAGGCTTGTCTAATCTTTATTTTCTCTTTATGAGCTGCTGTAACAACGTTGAAGGTATGAAAGAAATCAGCAGAAATGTGAGACAGGGCACTCTTATTAGGAAACTGACACATAGCTTCTCTGGTTTGTTCACTGACTTTTTCTGAGACAACTCTGAGGCCAGGATCCTCAGATGGTGCGAATCTGTAGATATAGATTTACTCCAGCAGAGTTGTGGTCTTTCTTTTCAGTGATATTTCTCTCCCCCACTAGAAGATGCTGGCAGTGGAAGTTTTCAGCCATTTTAATCTTGGTCTTAATATAATGGTTCTCTGTACATATTTTTCAAATGACTGCAGAGATGACAAATTGCTTGAGCTTAGCATTTCTGGATGACTTGAGGAAATGGGGGCCAGTTGATGAGATAAGTGTTTTAGTCTTGCGGTGATCTTTAGAGCTGATCCTCATAAATCTTCGTAGGAATGTGGGGAGATGGGGGGCAATTTTGGGTTAGACTCTTGGTTCGATGGCTTTATGTTCTTACATTTACAAGAGCAGAATTTTCATCATTTTAAGATATCTTGATGCTATTTGGGAAGATGGAGATAATAGTGCCAGTTTGTTAGGCTGAATACTTGCGTGTTTTTTTTTTCTCCATAACTTGCATATTTCACAGATGACCTGTATACATACATGGCAACCAAAAAGTTAAGGGAAAAGGAACAGAATCCCTGCTGTGCCCAACAAAACAGTCCGTCTACCACTCAGCTTCACATAGGATGTTTTGGGCTGCTGTACTTATGGGGAAGAAAACATAGAGAGATTTGCAGAGCTGGCAGAGGCAGTGCTGGCACTCACACGGTGATGTTACTAACTGGTTAAGATGCTCAGCTGCAATCTGGGAGCCCCAGGTTTGATCCCCTTATGTTTGAAAAATGTCCTAATCTCACCCTACCAGGCTGGAAGTCTCTTCAAGGTGAGGCTTGCTCTGTCTTTTCAGTGTTCCCTTTTGTGCAGTACCGTAAGATTTGATGAGAGAGGCCATGGCAGTCTCGTGTGAAGCCCAGCCAAGAATGAATGTTGGCCTTAGGCTTGCTAGTCCCCTCCGCTGGCCAAAACTGGGCAGCAGATTCCTCCTGCAGCCAGATGTTGTTTCCCAGCAAACAAAATCTTTCTCAGCAAGTTTGCTGTGTACTAGTAAGGGATTTTGCCCATTTCTCACTGAGGCACTGCGTGCCTGCTGCGGTTGATTCTAAGCCTCCCAAACCATCCCATGCTGTTCAATTACAGTAAATGATGTGCTGAAGCTAATTAAGCTGGCAGTTTGGTGACATTTTTCTTAACTTTGCTTGCTGAATTTCCTTCCCCCTGGACCCTAACTCTTGTAACTTTTGAAAATGCTGAGTGTTTCTCCCTTATCTTGCTCTCATTGATGTTTACCTGTATGGTAACACTAGAGGTTCTTTACGTTAATACAAAGGGAGAACAAATACCTAACTTTAGTTTAATCTAGCAGGATGTGACTGACAGGCCTGGTACATCCTTGAGTATGGAAAACTTGAGTCTCTGGCAGGTTTAATCCTCCTTTAGCTGAACATCCATGCAGCAAATGTTTGGGAAAGAGCTCCCAGAAATCCCTCCCTGCTGGCCCTACGCAACACAAAGTGTGGGAGCCCCAGTGTGGGGGGCAATGTGCAAAGCAAACCTTTAGGTGGGTAAGCATGGGCTGGAGTAGGCTCAGTTATTCATGCTGCTGTGATCTGAGCCATACCTGGGAGCTGTTTCAGCCCTCCATGTGTATCAGCCCCCTCTGTCAAAGCAAATTGAATCTCTGCCATTTTAGCCAGACAGAGCAGTTTTACTTATCTAAGGTGTTTTAGTTGCTTTTATTGAGGGATGATCTCATGTTCTAGTTCTTGCTTTCCCTTTTCCTGCTATCAGGAGTTTTCATTTGTGTGCACCTGGATTAGCAAATAATTTTGCAGACAGCAAGGCACAGGGTGCTGTTTGTACTCCCATTGATCCAGGTTGCTGTGCCAAAAGCCAGCCAAGCACCAAGTCTGCAGAAGCCTGCCAACAGCATGGACTTGCTCAGGACCATAAGTCTGGTGCTTTTTGATACGATTATCATATAGACAGGCTTAAGATAAATGGTTTCCTATGTACAGGGAGCAAAGTCATTCTTGCTGGTTAGAGCCTGCTGCTTTCTGCCCAGTTCTGCCTTGGACCCTCTTGGTTTTGCTGAGCTAAACCTCAGCATTAAGGCCTTGGGTGCTGCCAGTGCCAGGCTGCCACTGCCCACTGAGTGTCCCCAGGTCACTTGGCCCATGCCTTGCTTTGAGCTCAGGGCTGCGTGCAACTCTGATGCCCTTATCATTAATCTGGGAGCACTTTGATGTTCAGTCGTTCAGTGATAGGAGATGAAGCAAATCAGTTTGAGCATCATTTGTATTTGAATATCCTGTGTGCAGAATGCAAAGGCTCTTAGGGAGAAAGTTAAGTTTTGAACTAAACAGAAACATTCCAGTTTGTCTATTTTCCTTGGCATTTGGTTTTCAGCAGCAAACACAAAACTTGAAGTGTTTTAGCCAAAAATTCAAATTTTACAGTTTTTAACTGATTTTTTTTACACTTTGGTTTCTGACATTAATTTTCATTTTGGGGGTTCTTCATATTTTATGTGTAAAAATTCATTTGAGGAAAAAACACCACTTCTGTCCAACTCTGGGTTTAAGAATTAAATGGAACTGAGCTGTTCCATAAGTACATGGCAGGCACTTTCTCCTCCCTTCAGGCCAGTTCCTAAGCTGGGAAGAAAAATTGTTGCTGGCCTTAAATCTGATGAAATTCTTCTGTTGCTTCTGTGTGAGAAAGTGGTTGAAGTGGCAGAAGCTGGTTCAGTCATTTAGAAAGGGCCTATCCTCATGAAATCATTTTTCCTTTGGGATGATAAATTGTCAAGTCCTGGAGGAAAATCCCACTAAAAGCATGCCCTCTGAGCATCAAAGCATGCAGAGCGGGGGCACAGCTCTGTGCTGGGGGTGCGTGGGGGTGGGAAAAGGATCATCGTACAGCCTGGTAAGTCCATTTATTTTTTTGTCACCCCACACATAGTAAGCATTGGCACCTACGGCTGACAGATAAACAAACTGTGCTCTTTTAGAAAATATGTGAACAGGGTTGCTCGTTGTCAGCCTTGCAGGCAAAAAAAATAATAAACACAGATGGATTTTGGAGAGGGATGGAAATGCTCTGAATTCTCCCAGCTGAAATCCAGGCTTTGAGAGGAGCCAGATGAGGTGTCACTGGTAGGGATACTCTTATTTCAGGGGCTGAGAGAACAGGGAGCACCTGGTGTGTTCGTTACTTCATTCATAGGGTTTGCTGTCTTCTAAACATGACTGACTTTCTCCTCTGTGCTCTGATCCTTCCTGGGCTGCTATAACAGAGCAGGATGGCGACGCCATGAGCTGCCAGCCCTGGTTTTTTATATCACTGTTTTGTTTTTTTTTTCCCTTTTCATTTTACACTGTGAAAGGTTTGGCCCAAACAAGTTTACAAACAAAACAGAGAACAAACAAAATACAAAACTTAAGGATTCCCATTTGTGAGCAATTTTTTTCATGTGAGGTATCTATAGCCTCACGTATAGTTATAGGTATAGTAATGATTGATTTCATTATTGTTTAGTCTACGAAAGCTATAGCATCAATTCTTAGGATCTTATCATGGGTGCTGTGCTAACCAGTGCTATTTGGGAAGTCTCAGCAGCTAGAATTAAGATGCTGGGTTTTAATATAAAAGCTGAGTCTTAAGCAACAAGTTTTTTGTCTGTGTGTGTTCAGGAGGAGCTTGGAAACATGACTGAGACATTGAGAAAACACCAGTTTTTGATTTTAAGATGCATTTAAATGGTTAGTGTTAGAAATACTGGTAAAATGCTCGTGAGATATATCCAGCCTAACACAAGGCTCATGAATCCTTGGTGCGTAATAGCATTTTCTTTGTTCAGCCTTAGAGTTTATGAAGTACAGAACTGTGATGAAATGGGAATCACCTGCTATGAACCTCCACAAAGCTGAAGTGGTGGAAAACAGTGTTTTTCATTGCAGCTGCTTTGGCTTCTGGAAGCTTTGCTGCCTCGCTCTGGCCGGGGTGGAACCTTTCAGAGTCACGCATTCTGACTTTGGGAGCCTGCTGTGTGCCAGGCCTGAGGTCAAGGAGCTCCTGTGCACCCAGGCTGGCGGAGCAGGGCTGTGCTGCTCCTGCTGCTCTCCTATGGCCACTGCAGCTCAGCAGCCGGGGACGTCCTTCAGGGAGCTGCTGACCCCCAGTCTGGACAGGAAGCTGGCAGGCGGCTCGCTGCAAGGTGATGAGGGGAAAATAGATTAGTCTGAGACAGAGCGAGTCTCAGAGCTGTCACGGCGCTTTAAAAAATAAAGCTTGAGGTAAACAAAGCAACAGGCCTGCTTCTGCGCCGGCTGTGGGATTGCTGCTGCCAGCCTTTCCAGCGGGCTCAGGAATTCCACCTATTTCCTACCCCAGCTCTTGCCTGGCTCCAGACACTCCCCGCAGCTGCCCACATGGCCAGCGCTAACTGCTGCTCCAGCGAAGGAAACTGAGGCACAGACAGGCAAAGCCTTTGCCCTGAGCACCCAGCAGCACCCAGTGGCCGTGTCCCCCAGCTGGTTACACGATGGGAACGAGTTATGGCTTCCTGCTTCGATGCCCCGCTGTCATGATTTCTTGGTTTGTGCATTATTCTTACATGTTTTGAATTTCCTATCTTTTAGATTGCAGGTTCTTTAAACACCTGATGGCTTAATACTCCTGAGATGCTGGATGATTTTTGTCGTCTTCGTTGTTGCTGGTGCAGAGGCAATGCCATAAGCAGGATTCTGTTGTTTGAGGCATTAGTAATGGTTGCGGCTAACAGAGGACTTAGGAGGTTTAGCAAATACATGGCAAAGAAAAGGAAAGAATAATGCCAAAGCTGCAGGGGACCACAGGTGTGATCGCATCACTGCTTAGACACTTCCAAGCAGGATTGTTTCCAACACCAGCATTTTTCACTTTTTGTTTTTGAACAAATACAGAGTTGACACCCTGCCAAGCACAGCACCTGTGTGCCCAGCAGCAGCGCCACTGCTGTCCTGTGCACCCCGTGATGCACAGCACGGAGCTGAGCCTTTGCTGCCCCTGTGCTGTCAGCAATTCCTTTGCTGGCTCAATTTGACTCAGGTTGGCTTGACATGGAAGCCAATCTGCTACTCATCTCCTTTTTGAGCTTTTTTGATAGGGAATAAATGATAAGTGCCTCCCCTCTCCCCCCCCCCCCCCCCTTTTTTTTTTTCTTCATGTTTTTATGTTAAAAGAATGGATGCAGTGGTTAATAGAACCCAAACCCAATCCCTCCCTCCAGCTTCTCCCCTGCACAGCCAGGCCCTACCTGTTGCATGGCACCGTGCAGCCACAGCTCCTTCCCCTGCTGGAAGAGAAGCCATTCCTTCCAGAAGAAGCATGAAAATAGCATCCTGTCTGCTTTAATCCCTGGCTCCCACTTCCACCACGAGTGACCGTTAGCCATGAAAATTCCAGTAAACTTTATTGGCAGTAAAAAATGTTGTATATTATTTGAAAACCAAAAAAGGCAAGAAAAATGTTATGGGACTGTTAAGAGTCCACAAGGAATCCTCATTTCTTGTTTGCTTTGGGAGTTCCAGCTGGTCTGACATGAATACTGCCTTACTTGATGCTTTGCAGTACTTTTATAGAAACTGAAGTAATTGC
The DNA here is from genome assembly GCF_951394365.1 of Tetrao urogallus. Lineage (NCBI taxonomy): Eukaryota > Metazoa > Chordata > Aves > Galliformes > Phasianidae > Tetrao > Tetrao urogallus. Next base: position 2,366,680 of record NC_136831.1, on the reverse strand, counting down.
TTCTGGAGTGTTATTCCTTGAGTTTCTTCAGATAATGTCATTTGGGTGACAACAGTAACTGAGTAGTCAGTTTTGCCTTAAAACACTCATATTAACACAATAGGAGCCTTTCTTTAAGAATTTAAGCTCTCAGTTCACTAATGTTTTGTTTCTCTAAGACCACCACTATCAATGAGATTGCCTTGAGACTTTGGGATGAATGAGTGGAGGCTCTAAGGAGGAGGGCATGCATTCCCCATCTGTATCTGCTGTCTTCTTCCACTCTCGTTTCCTCTGTGGTTTTCAGAGTGCTGAAGTATAAGATGTGCACACATGTACAACATGGACACAGTGGGAAAGGCCTTAATTGAGATACGGGTTTTTATCTAAAACAAAACATCCATGACAATGCATTTTTCTTCAGAACGGGATGTTTTATGTTGTTTTGACTGTAGTTTAATTTTTCGTTTAAAGAATTCTTCTCAGTAAGTTTCTATAGAGATATGGTTACTATGAAAATAGAGGAATCAAGCTCACACCTGTTCTGTTTGTGTAGCCAGATTGTTTCTTTGCTTTTGAAACTTGGCTCATGTGTCACCTACCTCTGTAACCAGATAGGTAATGTAATACATCGTATTATGCTGTGATGAATCAGAAGATGATTCAAAGATCTGTGTTTTTAGCACACTGTGCTTAAAAGAGGAAGGAACAGGAGCTCAATTTGATGTCTATTTTCCGCTCAGTGGCTCCAGATTGATGTGAATTACACTTCCTCCATCAGATTCTGTTTTAGAACTGACTCGAGACCCAAGTGGGGGAGGTTGATCCTGGTGTCACACCCACATAAGTAATGGGGGTCTGCATAGGGCACCTCAGTGTGTTCAGGATGGCTCAGAGGAGAACTGAGCAATGGCTCGGGGAGTTCCTCGGGGTTTGTGGGCCCCCCACCCCACCTTGGGAGCCTTGCCATGGCATGGAGCTGCTGTCTGCATCCTCAGTACCTCGAGTTGTAGCAGTTCGATTCAATTTTTTCGTTGGATTTCCAGAGTGAGCACTTTGTCTGACATGAAGATAACTGTCTAGACATCTGTTTAAAAAAAGAAAAAAAGTCTCTCCATCCTGCTGTCTGAGAGCGCAGAGCACGAATTCAGATAGGTAAATATTGGGCATATGAGATTGATCTGGATCCAATAATGTCGAAGAGAAGTACTTGTACTGGACCCTGAGAGCTGCAGAGTCCTGCATAGCTTTTAGATCTTGCTGCTGCTTACCTGTTCGCTATTGACGGAACTGGAGTATTCCATTTCCCCAAGTGCCTTAATGGATTTGTTTTTTTTTTTTCAAACAGGCAGCTGTTCCTGGGAGGGGTGCCATTTTTTTGTTGGTGTTAGCTTGTTTTGTTCTCACAAGAAAATATCATCATCCTCCTATTCACTGCTCTCCGCTTAAGGAAGAGAGTGCAGCATGTATGAACTTGGCTGTTTGCCTCGTTATTTGCAACGTGCCTGTAAGGGGAGCAGTTCCCAGTTTTTTTCCTAAAACCTGTATTCAGTTTTCTGTCTTTACATTTCTTCAGCTCTCCTAGAGGGCAATAATATCAACTTTCATATTGATATATTTGAGACCTTGCCTTGTCCCTGCAACTTGTTAGCACACAGCTGAGCATCCTGTCTTTCATGCAGTCCCTCAGTGAAAGAGTTTGTTCTCCTGCTGGAACAAACATCCCTGGAAACCTCCCCTAGATCAGCAACAGCAAGTAACTCACAAGCAACCTTTTCCTCTTTTTTTTGCATTGGAGTAAATTAAAAGGCCCCAGACATCACAGTGCAGTGTTCTGACAGGATAACAACAGAACAGCAGAAAGTACAACACACGGCAGCAAACCCAAAAGAACCCTGCAAATCAGAAATCGCCTGGGAGACATTGTGGGATCACTTTGGGCTGATACATGTTAGACAGGCAATTCAGAGTCAGGAGTCTGCTCCAAAGAAACACATATCTAAAGGGGGCAGAGGCAGGCAAGAGGTGCTGGTATTTCTGTATTGCAGGTGGGCACTGAGCAGAGAGCAGGCAGCTTGCCCAGCGTCTTGCAGGAAGTCTGCAGCAAAATTGGGAAATTAACCCAGATCCCATGAATGCCCTGCCTCCTGGCACAGTCACAAACCTCTCTTCCTCTTTGGTACAATTTAGATTCCCAAGTTTCCTGCAGTTCCCTTAAATGATTTTCAATAGCAGACTTTGCCCTTGGAGGAGGGGATGAGGCATTGTATAAGCATTGCATTATGGAAGTATTTTGTTCTTTGTTATTTAGCTGAAAACTCAGAGTCTTCTTTCAAATGGGTTCTTCTGGATTTATTTTTAAAGAACTTTGATAAACATGTTACTGAATATTTTAGATAGCTAAGAGCAAGTCTGTGACCTTTCTGACTATGATAATTGGTTAGAATTGAGTAATTCCTTATGAAAATATCTGCTGTTGACTTTTTAACCCATTTGAGGAGCAGTTTTTGGAATTTTTCCATTTGGCTTCAATGGGACTTGATTGATACCATGATAGTACGCTTTCCAACTGAAGTGGTTTTAGCCTGTTTAAAAACAGCCTACATTAGCAAAAGGATTTTCACATCAAAAGCGTTGTTAGAACAGTGAAATCAGTGCTTATCTATTGCTTTGCCTGATTCCTCAAGGCAGCAGCTTTGAGAAGAATGAGTGAGATGGAATCAGGGTTGAGATTAACATGAAACATTTTGCTGGAATGCAGGTATTTTTAAGATACTACAATGAAAAAAAATAAGAAGAAAAGGTTAGAATGAATAATTATTTCCATTAAAGGGACGTGGCTATTTCTATTAGGTAATACCGAGCTCCTTTCCCATTAATGGTAATTTGCCAGAATAGAAAGGTACATTACATAAATATTTCAAAGTAACCTGGGCAGCAATTTGACGATATTAAGGTTTCAACTTGACAGCCCCAAGCACCTTGATTCATCTTAACTGCCAGTAAGATCTTAACTGCAAACAAACACTTCAATTGAATAGGACTGACTTCAGTCAACCAAAATGAGTTTCATTCTACACAACTGAACAAATATTACAGACCAATCAATGCTTCCTCGAGAAGGTTCATTATCTCAATTGGAAGAAGAGCATATGGGGTGGACATATGAAGTAAACCAGAGCCATTTTTCTAAACAAATCCTGGCTTCGCAATGCACACACAGGCAAACCTGTATTTCATCTGCGCTAATCTCAGAACAGCTCTGTTTGGATTTGCTGCTGCTTCCCTATGAGTCAGTGCAGCACGCAGGTCTGTGTGGTGTGAGGGGAAGGGTAATGAAGGGTAGCAGCTGAAATAGGCAGCACCAATCACTGAGGCAGAGAGCTGCTTTGCTGAGAAGCCCAAACCTGCAATAAGTTAACAGAAACCTTCCTGGAGACTTCGTTTGGCCTTCAGATGAGCAGCTGTGGGATGGATGTGCTGAAGGATTTGACACTCATCGCCAGGGGACGGTCACTGAAGGGAGTTCATGGCTGCAGAGCAAAAATCTTCGCTTAAGCTTTGGGTTTATAGTGTTCATGATGCCACTTATCCTGGACAATATGCAGGATGCAAACTTATCTGACCAGGAGTTTTGTTGGTTTGAAAGACTTGTCACTACAGAATACAGTTATTGCTATGTTTTAGCTGCAGAGCTGTGCTAACATCGTCTGTAGCAGATGAATAAAGTTGGAGGAGCTGTGGTCAGCTGTTGGAAAAAGCCACTCGATCCTGGGGAAACAAGGCTGGCAGTGAGGCTCCTGCAGGGACCTGGGTTTGCCTGGGCCATGACTGTCATGCTGCTTGTTTCCTCTTCTCCCCCATTCTTGATACTGCTGCTCAGAAATGAAAAGCAAAGTCAAGATGCCTGTCTGAGTTTAACAGATGCTGATCAGTGAACCCCTCCCACTCTTGGCATCTTTCTTGTTTTCCTCCCGCGTGCGCCCATGTATGCATTTAGAGTCAGTAACCCTGTTTTGGACCTTCCTTCTTCTGTTTTAAAGCTTCCAGTTTCCAGAGGATTCTGTCTTAGTCGCTTTGAAGTGTTGAGTTTCTCCCAGTCTTTGTTGGTCTCTCTTGATGAAATAGAAAAGTACCTTTCCATCGACTGCAGGGCCTGCTGGAAGAAAGGCGCTGAGTTCCCAGGCACATTAGGGCTCAACTGCTGTTTCTGTAGCTCTAGCGAGTAGGTTGTGGCACTGTCAAGTCAAAATGGAGGGATGTAATGGACAGAAATTGTTGTGAAATTGTTGTGAAGAAAGTAGTGTTTATCTTAGATCTTGTAATTTGCTCAGAGCCTCGTTCTGTACACCTATTTGACATGCATGCGCTCAGAGGATTCATAAAACATGGGTTGCAATGATTTGTGGTCATTAAAGATTATTCTAATCATTGTAGTAATCCTGGGGACTGATATATAAACTCTACATAAACAAATGCCAAGAGACTGTCTCTATCTTAAAGAACTCACAATCTAAATAGAGAAAAAAGGCAAACAAAGGATTATCATCACCAGGGTTGGGTGGAGCTAAGAACAAACGCAAATCTCCTGCGTTGCCCTTGCAACGTGTCCCTTCTTGCTTGCTCAGATCATCTTTTTTTTTTTTTTTCTTTTTTTTTTTTTCTTTCTTTCTCCCCAAGTAAAGGAGATTTCATGCCAGTGGTCGGGCATGCTTCCAGCTTGGATAACTGGTATGTTTACACTGTGTGTTGGATAGGTTTCCTGAGCGATCGGAGGTCTGAGCCAGTCAGTGCCCTGGGCATGAAGCAGCCCTGCGTGGCCTCCAGACATGCCCACAAGCTGTCTGGCTGCCCTGGCTTCGCAGCCATGCTGCTAGGAGGGTAACTGAGCTGCTTCCAGGCTCAGGCTGGTTCATCCCTGAGCAGCAAGCTGCAGCTACTGCAGCACACCACATCTCGTACTTCCCACTGACTGGCTGTGTAGGAAGACTGGCTGCAGGTACTGACCGTGAGCCATGTCCTCTAGTGGGTTCACATCCTCCATTTCCTCCATTTCATTTCTGTCATAAAATACTGCTGTTTGCTGTTATGTTGTTTTGCTCACAAAGTCTGCACAAAGGTCTGTCGTTTTGCTGTCCTTACCACCACAGTAGAGTTCATCATCAGTCTTTTAAATCTGTGTTTTATAGGACAGGTACAAGAGTTGATAGCTGCCTAATTTGGTGATGTCAGGATCAGTGGTTAGTGTTTGTAGAATGCTGTAGGAAGGCTAGGTGGTACTCTTGAGCTGGATTTTGCCAATGCTTACCCAACTGGGAAAGTGTGAAAATCAGTGGAGTTACTCGTCTCTGTGCTGCAGGATGGCAGAAGGTGCTCTGTTGGTCCCGAAGCTCAGGCTAGAGTCAGCCAGGAAGACACTTCAGCACATGGTTCATTTGAGGCATGGCCTTGCTTTGCTGAATGGGGACAAACTGAAGGGCATGGTCTGCTGACCCAGAGCTGTGGGGACAGATCTTGACCTCATATTCTCTGGGTAACTGCATTGGATGAGAGGGTTTTTTGCCTCAGGCTGGGCATCTTGTGCCATCGGTGCACCAAGGAACTCACTCAAGGAAGCAGGGGATGGTCTGAGTGCCCACGTGTGCGCAGCAGCGCCTGCTCTGCCCTGTGCTGCCTTCTGTAGAAGACAAAAATATCTCCCACCCTGGTAGGACAGAATATGCTCTCATGGGGAACACTGTCAATGGTAATACTTCCCCTCCGGGGTCCGTTGCGCTGCTGATACGGGTAGCACTCCCAGTTTGCTCAGTCATTTCTTTAAAAAGTAAGTTTTGTTCATCAGAATTCAAAAAGCAGTTTGGTAAACGTTACTGACTGATGAGGGTTTGGAGATTGCTGCTGAGTGCTCACAGCTGGGGCACGTGGGATGGGTAGCACCTGTTGGTCGTGCAGTTCTGCAAGGTACAGCTCTCCTGTCAATGTTAATAATCCTTATTAGCTGTTTATTGGATATCTTTTATTAATGATGTGACCCTTAGTTGCCCTAAGGAGAGAAAGGGGCTGGCAGGTGTGGGTGAGATTTTGGCAGACCGTTTCAGAAGGACTCTGGAGCCAGAGCAGCAAAGCAGCTCGAGCAGAGCTGTGGCACCAGGTGGTTCGTGGTTCCCTGGGCTGCTGAAGCCCTGCCAGCACAGCTCAGTGGATTCAGGGCCCAGTCTGTATTCCCACCTGGTTCTCTCCTTTAGTTTGTGGAGGGGATTGGACGGCATGGCTGTTCTGAGCTGTCTCTACTCTCCTTCCTTAGTCTGTGTAAACACTGCCTTTGGTTTGTAGCAGCCTGATTATTATTTTTTTTTTTTAAGAGTATATTGCCATTCAGGATAAAAATAGGAACTGCTCTAAATCTTTAGATGCCAGCTTAGCCTTACAGTCTGGTCCTTGATTCCTGTTGAAAATGGGATTTAAGCTTCTGTCTCTTTAAAGTGCCCTTAAAAGGTTTACTCCTGGACAAGTTCATGCTCAAACTTGGAAAGTTTGCCATCCGTCTCTCATTTGACCATACTAGGTATTTCACCAAGAGGGAATTAATATAGGGAACAACAGGAGATGATCTGGGGGAGAAACAGCAAAGAAACATTTGAGGACAAACTTAAGCTGAATTCTGAGTCCCTAGGAAAATACTGTTTGATGCAGAGAAAGGTAATGCTATAAATGAAACGATATTATAGCTGCTATGCTGTATGTTTTGCTTTAAAGTCTCTTGGCCTGGGAGCTTCCTTTCCAGATACTGAAGCTGTGTACGTCGTGCATGTGGCTGTAGGCTCATATGGTCCCCATTGCAGTTACTCCCAGCCAGAACTGTACTGCTCTGGTATGATATGTGCAGTCTCACACAGACATGTCAGTCTAACGGCCTGTGAAAAGCATTACAGATTATTGATAATAGGATTAAGATATCTGAGCGTTTAATTCCGTGTTCATGTGTTTCCAAGTTGTTCCTAAATGGAAGAAAATTTCAGTGTAAGAAAGAGAATACTTAAAAGACTGAACTTCTCAACCCAGCATCAAGAGGGATAAACTGTATTTAAACAATATGTTTAAATAAAGCCTGAATTGATACTGATTCATTCCAGATGAGACTCTGGGATCTGTAAGATGTGTGGGCTTGCTGTACTGTACTCTAAACTTTTTTATCAGAGTCAACCTCTGTGCTAAAACAGGTATCTGCAGGACTTTGCCTTGTGAATCATGAGCACAGCAAACAGTGGTGGCCCTGGTTTCTGCTCAGCTTTGCTGTATGCTGGGAGGGTCCCTCTTGCTGCTGACAGTGCAGTCAGTGAGGAGCCCCACAGGCTGCTTCCTGGGTCTGAGAGGATGTTCTGCAAGTTGTGGAAACTTCCTTTGCTTCAGTTTCTCTGGGATATGAGAACAGCAGTTTCTCAGTGAATATTAGGGTGAGAAACATTCTCACCACACAGATGGAAAGTGTTACATTCCAACTCGTTGCACTCTCCAATATCCTTTTTGTCCCTTATCTCAGCATACAGCTTTGTAGACTTTTATTAGTGTATTTTCTTTTTCATTTATGCTCACTATATTACTATAATATTACTGTGCAATGGTGTCCTATTGTCCATTTATTTTTATTTCTGTCTTCCTTAAAAGACTTGGCAGGAAGACAAGCATGTTCTTTTTCTCCTCGACTTGTCAGTATGCTTCCAGATAGCCATAGTAAGCTCTTGGGTGTGTGGTAAAGACCTTTATTTGGGGTGGTGTGTGAGCATGGTGTAATTTTTAGTGTGCTTTTGTGGACTTTTTTTGAGTAGAGGTTCTTTTCCAAGATCAAAACAATACTTCTGCAAAGGAAACCAAGCACAGCTTGTTTTCTTTGATGGGTGGGAGTAAGGACGTGGTCTGGTTAGAGGTGATGGCCTGACTCATTCCATGGTAGAGTTACATCTTAGTGGCAGCATGGTGGAAGGGATGCACAGGGCTCCCTGTGTTCCATTCTCCGTTCATTTGGATGAGACTTGTGAGACAGCAGCTCAGGGAGACAGAGCCCTTGCGCTGTGCTGGTGTTGAGGGTGGCAGAACTGATTCCATCAGCTACAGAAACAGAAAACTTTTCACTCTGGAGAGATCCCCAGACAAGCTAACTTTGGTGACCTTTCCTGATAGCTGGAACAAGAGATCCACACCATATGTATTTGTCTGTATTTGTTTATAAAAGCAGACTCATTTTGAAATGGTGATCTCATCTTTTTGCTTTCCTGGGATACATTAATTTTCTTCTGTGTATGTGGCTGCTGCAAGAAGGACCTTGGCTTACTGTGACAAGAGTAAGAGCCATTACTTCAGAAATGTGAGACCTCTTTGGGTGCCATAAACTGAAGCAGTAATGTGAATGCTAAGATCCGTATTCTGTTTCACAACAAACTGAAGGGCCATAAAAAGAAAGAACAGAGTTTGTGTGGGACAAATGGTTGAGAGAGAACTCATAAACTTAAGAAAAGGCTGCTTTCACAGACAGGAATCAGCTCAATATCTTCCCTTCTGGTGTAACGTTAGAGAAAATCTTACCACTTCTGTGAGCTAGATGCTTATTGGGAGATAACAGTTTGACTGACCATCTCATAGAGGACAAGTTCAAGCCCACATAATTCCATTGTATAGACCTTACGCTTTCCTTTGCAAGCTAAGCAGTCGTCATGCCTCCAGACGTTGCAAATAGCGCATGGGCCTGTATTGGACATATAATGTTATTCTGATCCTTTGATCTTGCACCACAAGCCTCCAAGTCTCAACAAGCCCATCTGAAGCAAGGGAAATGTTTGTAATCTCACCTTGACAGATTTGGAAACTGAGGCATGAAGGCTTGCCTGCCCTGCAGCTGCACACTGGTCAGTGGAAAGCTGAGGCTCTGTTTCAGTCCTGCACAGGACCAAGGTTTCAGCATGAATCATTTGGCTCCTGGTGACCAATGCTTTTCATTCTGCCCCGAATCTTCCCTGTGCTCACTGTGTTTGTGCCCAGCTCAGCAGTTTCTACAGTTCCTGGGATGGCAGTGTTGGAGCAATGGAAGCCTGCCATGTGCTTGCATGCATCTCCTGCTGCATCCAAGCCCCAGTGAAAAGCCACCAGCCTCCATTGCCTTTGAATCAAGTCCTCACTATGCAGTAGGCTGGTTGGTTTGTGTTCAGAATAGAAAATACCAGAGGCAAGTTACTGAAGAATTTTTGCAGTGGCACAACTTGGGGGCTTAGCCAAAATGAGTAGCACTTTCCACTATTGAGATCTAAAACAAAACAGCAAGTGGAGCACCCTGCATTTGGCTAAAAGAAAAAGCAACAACATAGTGAGCAAGCAGGATTCGGAATTTACTAATGTCCCCCTTAGCACTCTTGCCCTTTCCCTCTCTTCCATTTTAGAGAAAAGTGTTGTGAAGCAGCTGTGTTCAATCTTGTATTTGGCCAGCAGCTGTGCTCACAGCAGCAGGTGTCTGGGGTCGGCTGCTTACGATGTGCCCTTCGTCATCTTCCATGATTGGAGAGAGCCACTGCCTGTCTCCCAGTCCTCATAACAAGGCAGCAGTGCTGATAGGTAGGTTGTCAGGAGTCACTGGGGCTTCTCAGAGCCTTCTCTGTTAAATGGAGATATTCGCCAGGTGATCTTGGTAAAGCTGGCTCCAAAGATTCTGCTGAATCTGTGTTGCATAACGTTGACCAGGTCAGTTTTAATGTAGTGAAAATGGAAGCTTTGATCTGCAGATTAACGTGCATTTGCTTCACAGTTTGGAAATATCACTTCAGAAGATGCTACAGAATAACTTCAGCGTTATCAGGTATGAATCTGTAGATTACAGTGATGTAGCTGTGGGAACTGTAGGTGTTGAAGACAAAGAACAAAAGGCTCAGAAGTTAGATTCTGCTTATCACAGGAGGGAAGAGAAAAGTGTGCAATTGGAAAAGTCCAGATTTGTGGGAAATCTGTGCAGTGTAGTACAGGAAAGTTCATCAGAAATATTTTGTAAGATATTCCCTCCCTTCCTCATATGTGCTCTCAGATCAGCCATCTGCATTCTCAGTAGTAGAAACATGGTTGGTTTTAGATTGGGAAATAGCTTGAATTTTTAGAAAGAGCCTCGTGGTTTGATTCTGTGCTTTTATTAAGATAAATTTAAGAAACCACTTGAAGTTCTGTGTAAGGTAGGATAAAACATCCTGTCTCACTGCATGATGCTCGCTGGTATTCAGACTGCAGCTCTAGGGGCTGATTGTGCAGTTAGCAGTGGATACAGCAGTGTATCGGGTGGGTTTCTGTGCTACTGAAGCTTGGAGAAGAGGGCTGCAGGAAACCTGAGGGGATCAGAAGTAACAGGAGTTAAGAGCAAACCCTGGTACTGACTTTCAAACAATTTTGTGATCCTTCTTTGCTTAAGATCTGGTGACTTTGAGAGAGAAAATGATCTCCAAGCTGAAGGAGCTGGTTTTGTTCCCACTGCCTGAGATGTGGAGTGTCTTTGGCAAGTTGGCACTTACTTCTTTTGCACCATGGTAGGGCAGCTGAGTATTAAATACTGTGTTCCCAGCTGCACCACTGATGAGCTTGTGTAAGAGTTGCTGTGCCTCCTTCTGCCGTTGTGCTTTCTGCCCTGCTTTGCATGGTGGTTTTGGTTGTAGATTCTTCAGGACAAGGATTATCTCTTGCTGGGGTGATTATCTGCAGCACGGAATTAACTGCAGCGGAGTTTGCTCTTTTCAAGTGAGCTGCTGACTTGAGGTGACAGAGGGGTGGTTCATATATGATGATGTTACGTTGTTTGCTTATGTGTAGGGTAACAGACCTTGTTAAAAGCACCCTGACTCCACACTTTGCTGTGTGAATGGAACTTGGGGTGAGGACAGCCCTCTGATTATCAGCCGAGTCAACTCGCTGGTGGAAACAAGTCCTAAGTAAATGTGCAGCCCCTAACATGTTTCGTTTCCAGTCTACTCTGAGGCCAGCAGATGTTTTTGAAGTGAAAGTAGCTTTAATTTGAAGCTATCCCCAGTGTTTGTTTCCCCTAAAGACTGATGTTCTCATCTGAGCAAACTGTTCAGCTCTCATGGTCTTCCATAGGAGGATGTAAGACTCTTCCCATCTTCTCCAAATTGAGCAGAAACAGTATTTTTATGTTCTAATGTGGGTTTTGGGGTAGCAGGGGCAGGGTAAATCCCACTAATTGTGCCATTCAGTAGATACAGTTTTGTTTATTTTTTAAGTTGGCACAGAAATGGAGGATAAGCTTAGCTGACCACAAGCCATTAAGTATTATGACTTGAATTGAATACTGAACACTATTGTTAAAGCATAAGGGGAAACTCTGGAATAAATTAACAGGTCATATAATATCTCACATTTCCCAGAAATGTAACAGCAGCTACTCATCTCTTTTCAACTACTTTCCCAACTAAGGATGAGATATTTTTGCACAAATTCAGGGCGTGCAGAAATCAGATATTTACATTTGAACTGGTCAGAGCTGGAGCCATACTCCTCTTGCAGTTGATGAGGAGAAATGAAAACCTTCAGAGGGTGATTTCAGCTTGTCCTAAAACAGCCATCTGGGATTAATTGCTCTCAGAAGGTGCCCGTTTCTCTCCACTGGAGGAGTTGGTGTCACTCCCCTCCCCTCCCAAGTAAGGACCTTTCTCGTTTCACTGCCTTGGGTGCTGGAGTTTGTACAGCTCCATAGTGTGTCAGAAGCAGCATGGTGCTAATCGCCATCCCCTTGCACTACTGGGGGGGGACAGCATATTTAGCACTTGCAGACTTCAGTTTGCCATTGGCAGATGGCTGGGCTCAGCTGATGTGATTTATCCCTTAGCTATAATGTTAGTTTGCCCTGTTTGAGGAATTCTGCACTTTAAAAAATTCATGTTGTGGGCAGAGAGGAGTGGACACAGGTACGATCTCTGTGAGAGGGCACACTGTGCATCTTTTCTCTCTAGTAGGCTTCTACAGATGTGAGAACAAAGTATCCCTGGCCTGGTCTGCAAGGTGTGGCTGTGGGACCTGGCTCCATGTTGATTAATGATGGGCAAAAGCTGGTGGCTGTAAGATACACTGTTCAAAACACGCTGTGCCACTGTACCGTGTGTTAGGAGAGCCGCCTTTTGTAGCTCGACTCAATGCAGTAGCCATGCCTTCTTGTTTCTGTGTTTCTTTGAGCTGGATTAGGAGGGGTTTATATTTGCATTCTGGAGCACTTGCCTCTCAATTGTTCATATTTTGAACAATATTTCTAGGAGGTGCGAAGTGCCACTGAGGCTGGAACCTCTCCTTGTCAGGACGCTGTCTGCTACAAATTCACATTCATATGCGTGCCCTCAGAAACTTGCTTTGGAAGTCTGCAGCTCTTCAGAGTAGAAACTTCCAGGATTAGACCCTAAAAATATAAGTTACACCCAATAATACATACTACTGCTTAAAATAGCACAGTTATAACTGTGGCTGGCATTCAAAGTTTGACATTTTTATTTCTGTTGCCAGGATGTTTTTCCCACTAAAAGTGAATTAAAAACATAGAAATCAATGTCTATTTAGACTATTCATTATTATTGCTTCATTAAGTATAAACAATTTGTCAACACATAACAGATGCTTGGAGAGGATATTTCCTTGCAGTAACACAAATCTGAAATTCTCCTGGCCGTTTCCTAACCTGGCACACTCAACCTTGGATCCAACTGCATAACTCAGAAGTTTTGAAACTAGCCTTCTGAGCTGGGCTTTGAGTAAAGTTTCTCAACAGTATATAATTATTCCCATTATACCTGTCGTCAATGATTCATTGGCCGCCGAGGCACACATATGAGCTATTTTTCTCTTTATGACTTTTGGGGGGGATGATTCACTGGTTATAAGTGTACATTATCATATGACTAAAGAAGAAAAAAAGACAAACGGAGTGAAGTGCCACTGAGATTTTCCATATGAAAACAAAAAAAAAGGTTTGGTCAATAAAATAATGATACTCCTCCTATGTTAGGCCAGCAAGCATCTGTAAAACTTCAAAATAGAATCCATACAGCTTTTCCTTTTACACTTCTAAAATGCCAATGATTTTTGATATGATGGAATCATTGGAGTCCAATAATACAGTTGAGAAGAGGTAGGAGCGCATTAGCTTTTCTTCTGCATGGCTTTGCCTGTTTATTCAGCTGTTGGTCTGTCCTTGTGGCTCAGTAGCTGAGGACCACACATGCTGGAAGAGGGCTCTTTCCTCATCATGCACAGGACGAGCAGACTGGTCATGCTGGCAGGGATGCTCCTGGCACATCTCTGCTGCTGGGACTGGCTCCAGGAGAGGGAACAGATCCAGGTCATTGGCTCCAGGCAAGTAACGTCACTTCTGGGAAACAGTGGGCAGCTTCTGGACGTAAAGTCACCTGGGTCAGTGGCTGCTGAACAGCCAAGCAGTCCCAAGACAACCTTGACTTCAATTGCTTTGAATGAATGATGTAACCCATAGATTGAGAGGAAGGTGGATGGCAAGGAAAATGAAAAACAGAAACAAAAGAAGCCTTTTCCAGTGCAAAATCTGGTCTGCAGCGTGAGATGGTCTATTGAGCAACAGGGAAAATGGATTTATGTGTCACCGTTAGCTTCTGTGAACAAGCCAAATTGCTCTGGCATCAGACACATGATATTTATTCATGAAAATGTGGAATTAATTGCTATCATCCTCATTTTTTAATTGGAACATATTTTAATTTTTGGTTACAATAGTCCCGAGCCTCAGTCAGTGTTAGGGAGAGCCTGTGCTGTGAGGGCCTGGCGGGGAATGACGGCAGGGCAGGGAGTGCAGTGCAGTGATGGCTGCATCCTGCGGCAGCCTCTGGATGGAGGGAGCTCAATTATGTCCTTACGGCAGTTGCATTTATACCCTAAAACACAGATCTAAAGTTAGCTCGCTTCTAGGAAAATCACCTCCTGGACCTTTTGCTTGTGTCACCATCTGAAATCATTATATGATTTTTGCTCTGGCTTTTTTCTTAAAAGCAAAGGAGGCAAATTCTTACCTCTCTACTCTCTATCTGCAACTGTCTTCGTGGCTGACCTGAAAATGAACTGTAGATTTAATTTGCCTCAGAACCACGTTGTTTACCCAGGCTTTCACCAGTGCCTTCTGAAGTCTTCTCCTTCTCTCCCTCCCCGTAGCAGTCCCATAGAGGTATGCTGGGCTCAGTGCGCTGTGTCCACCTGCACTGGTGTGTGGTGTTACAGCCAGCAGCACCCACATCTTCTCTACTTCCATATTTTTAGTGTGTATTTCAGGATGTCATCTACCTGTGCTTTCAACTCTGCGCATCTTTCTGGGTTATTGGCTCCTTCCATTTCCCTGATTAATGAAGTATAGACTGCATCCTCGCAGTTCTTTCATACACATGCAGAAGAAAGAGATTTTTATCTACAGAGGGAGAAATTGCAGATATATGAATTATGTGAGGGGTGAGCAGGTCATTCTGATGCAATTCCATGGAAACAAGCAATTACATTTATAGGCACAGCTGAGTAAGGTAATTTGGAGCACAGCTGGCCAGTAGCAGGGATTTTCTACTCTCTAATCATTGCCATGGACCCACGGGCTGGAAGCAAGCCCAAGTTTAAAGGGTCACTTGCAGGCCAATAAAAGAATATATGTTGGCTGGGAACACCAGACTCAACAATTTCAAAAACATGTTTTTCTTCATCTTGTTGAAACACAAGATTACACTGAGTCATCACTTACATGGCTGGACTCTCACGATCTCACTACTACAAACCTTTTCTTTTCCCTCTCCCATCTCTTCTTCTGAAGAACAGTTTATTAAACTTACATTGTTGGTTGTTGTGTTGTTGTTGTTGTTGTTTCTCCTGGCTGGGGATTTTCACTCAGCTTTTTTGTAGTAGATAACCCAGTGCCCAAAGAGTTCTCAGAGGAGGGCTGGGAAGATCTGAGTCAATAGAGCAGGAAAGAACTCATGACTCTTCTCTTGCATTGAGTAGGTGGCTCAAATTTCCAGCTGTTGCAAATTATGCTGGCCCATGACTCCATATGTATTTGCATCTGTTGATATTTGCATCTTCTTTTGGAGATGTGGAAGAGTAAAGAGATGCTGAGGGAACTGTTTGATATTTGCAAGGGTGTTCTGGTGGCCAGTGCAGCCTCTTGATCTTGTTTCTTGGAAGGAAGGGTGCTACAATGCCTGGTCTATTTGAATGAGTGCTGCATTAAAGGTTATAAAAAATGTGGATTTCTTTGCCTCTGCTTTCCAAACCTCTTTAAACCATTTCCTAGATCTCTGGCTCTTGCCTGCAGTACCACTAAGCTTTCTTGCTACTGCAGCACTTCAGGCTGGGCAAAAGCCATCCCAGTTATCTACTAGGTTACCTTGTTTTTGCAGCATACCCATTTTGTTTATTGTGGTGATCCACTGTTCCTCACCCCTTTCCAGGCAGAAACTCCATCAGCTTCTCTCTACTTGCCTGGTGAAATATTGCTGCACAAGTCACTGCTTCACCCTCCCAAACTCATTACTTCAACCAATCTTCATTATGCCATATTATTATTACATTTACTATAATGTCTGGAAGATTTAAAATGCAGACACGCTAAACAGAGTAAAACAACTTGTTCTGCCCTAGCAATCATCTTGGTTGCTAGAGACTACTTTAGCAACCTGCAGCTCCATTTACTGACCAAGTCCTTGTCATTTAATAGCACTGTACAAATACTTGCCTGAAATAAGCTTTGCTATCTGTTGTCGGACTGTGTTGTACAACTTTATTCGATACAGTTAAAATGCAGCTGAGATTGGAATGATTTTTTCGTGTGATACATCCTTTGCTAGGATATTTCAATTGCTATTAGGTAATGGCGACTGATTCCTCAAGTCCAGCAGCAAAATGTCAGCTCTGTATCCCATTATTTTAAAGTATCATTATTCCATTTCCATAATATTCATCTTTTGTCTCTGCTCGATCCTCCTGCACCATTACTTAGCAGCCTCTGCAGTCTCTTTGTATGTTCATCAAAAACTGAGTCTGAAGTATAACAGCTGGATTGGAGCCGTCAGCTTATGGCTTAGCTGTCAGATAGCTCCTCTAACAGTGCTGGTCTCACCTTGAAGAAGATTTGGTTGAGTTCCGGAGTTCTGTCTTTAGGGATCTCCGTGCTCTCAAGCTCCAAAAAGTTGTCATTTCTCTTTGGTCTTAGGGTACTGATGGCTCTTGAAGGAATTGTAATCTAGAGGATGCATTTTGGGTGGGAGCAGGGAGGCCAGCAGGTCGTTCATGTGGAAGGTAAAGCTCCTTGGGGCGGCTCCCAGGAGGGGCCTGAAGATGCACTTTCCTGCTGCTTTTCTGGGCTCGGTCTCTTTTTCATTGCTCTTCCTTAGCTGCGGGTTCAGCCTTTTGTTTCAGGCCAGCTCAGAAGCAAACCAGATTTTCTGTTATCAGCTTGTACTTTGGCTAGAGCATGCCTTTTATTTGGGTTTGGCTTTTTGTGAGACAGCCTGTTTATGTTCTCTGCCTTTCTCATCTATAATTTAGCATGCTGCAACTCTGCTTCACTTCTGTCTAGTGCTGTAGAATCCTTTTGTTGTCACTGTCTCTCTGTCCTGTCCTGTGTACGTGGTGCTCATTAAAGAGGTACTTTAGAAAATCTGAACTGCATCTCTGAAGCTGTGTACTCAGTGATCCTTCCTGCACTGTGCACCACAACAGGTCGATCTGTTAGGCTGCTGTGTTTCTTTTCACTGGGATTAATTATAGAGTGAGAAGACATGTTCTATGACAGTGAAGTAGAAGAGCAAAATCTTTGCTTTTAAGTTACCTGATCATGTGGTTTGTGGGGAGGGGTTCACCAGGAGATGTCTTATCAAACTTCTTCTGTGTTTCAATTAGAAGTTTTCAGCATGGCTCTGGGACTTTGACAGATATTCTCCAGGCAGAGTCTATGCTGAATAAAAACCCTGCACTAAAAGAGAGGCGGCTTAACACAACTAGTGCTCAAATTCCTCCTGAAAATGATGGCTCATTCCATAAAATCCATAGCTGACGTAGATGTCAGAAAGTACACAGTGTGGGCAGAGAAGTCAAGTTAAAGTAGGGTACATTTAACGAGTTATTAGTAAAATTCTAGTCTGATATAGGGAAAAGAAGTAAACCATTGTAGCTGCTTCACCAATGCAGATCATATCTGAGCGATGTGGATTGTCTGATGCCCTTGGGTTCCACTGTCATCACGGACTGTTGACAGTGTAATGCAGACTGCGTGATCACATGGGCATGAAACAGCAATGGATCAAGGAAGAAGAATGCGATAGAGATGGGATAACAATATTTACGAGTGTAATTCAGGAGATGAAGTAGAGAAACGGTTTATACGAAGCAAACTTCAGAAGCAAATGGCAACGGTTGCAGTGCCTGAACATCACAAGGTCTGGTGGTTGTGATGTGTGGACTCGTGAGCAGTGGTGTGAGGCCAGGCAGCTCAGCACCACACAGCTGCTCACTTGCTCTCCATAGGTGGGTTGTGCAGGGAGAACTGGGAGAGTAAGTGTGTGAGAACACTTGGGTTGAGATAAAGGCAGTTAAATAGGTGAGGACATTGTTCTGTGCTGCCTTACCTCGTTGTGCCCCTCAGCCCCTTAATGTTTTAACACGTCTGCTCTTCATCTGCAAAGTGAGGATCCGGTATTCCCTTCAGCAGGATGTGAGTTATCTTAAATTATGAATGTCTGCAGAGCACTTTGTAATCCTTGGATAACTCTTGTTTCAGAGCTGCTGCCTTTAAATAGGAGAGCTGCAGGAGTAATGAGAAAGAAGGATGCAGGATAGAGACAGATAAATATTAGACACTGCTTTTGCTTAATTCGTTCCTTTTTTTTTATTATTATTTCATTGTGGATCTGGCCAACAAGAAATAAGAAATTATGTTTGCATCTATTAGAAAAGCATGGCTGGAATGTTAGATTTATTGGCACCAAGATGAAGAAGCAATTTTAGAAAGAGCTCTGGAAATAAATTCATATGTTGGGGTTTAACTTATTCTGAACTCTTCTTCAGCAAGATCTAATGAGCAGAATTGTGCCAGTTATTCATTAATCTTTCCCCTTCTGTGCCTCCTTTAAGATTCTTTGCTGAACGCTCCCTTAGGTTGGCACATGGTGCCAGTACAACTGTAGAGTGGGGATTTTAATACTCCGTTTACTGCTGGGCTGGAGAAATGGAGTGATTAATTCCAAGCTTGTCAAATGAAAGCTCTGGTAAGACCCAGACCTCAGTGACTCCTGTGCTTTCCTGCATGGCTGGGACCGAGTGCCTACATGATGTGATGTGGAGGAAAGCTGGAATTGAGGGATTCCAGGAGAACCCAGCGTGATGCTCAGGAATGGAGCAGGGAATATCAGTGTGTTTGTATCAGCATGTTTCACTGCCATGGCTAGGTGCAGCTCCTCATGCAGGGAGAGCACACTGTGGTGGGCCTGCAGGAATTTCTGTATTTGCAGGGTAGAGGTATGCTGGCCTTCATGGCAGCTCGCTGAGCTAACGAAGAGAGCTCAGGTCTTCAGGTTAGAGATGGTCCAGGGTGCAGATAGTGCTTTTACAGTAGCATCTGCATTATGGGATCATCTTACAAGGCTGGATGCAACTATTCAGTGTCTGGGAAGAAGCTGAGCAGTCCCCTCTTGCACAGAATGTCTGTATTCCCCCCCCAGGACCATCCTGAGGCTAGGAAAGTGAGGGCAGGATCTGCAAGCATGCTGCTCCTTCCTGTGTTCTGCTCATACAAATTCTACAGACACCCTCATCCTTGGCAAGGCAGGATGGTGGAGATGAGATGATCCAAAAGGAAGGGGGGAGCAGCAGAGGTTAGCATGGCTTTCACAGGCAACTGCGTATATGCAGTGCTGTAAGTTCATATTCTGACATGTGGATTGAGCTTTCTCATCACATTATCAAAATATGATCTGTGGTGATGAGCAGTGATTTAACAGGGTTATGAATGGAGGTGATTTTCACCTCCTTTGCTTTTCTTGATCCTCTAGATTTAGAGAAAAGCCTGACAGATGATGGCTGAGGTTTCTTGCTCCCCACAGAGCTCAGTTGCAGCAAGCAGGGCTCAGCTGAATGTGTATGAGGACTTGGAGGCTGGATACCTTCTCTCCTGAAACCTTTGAGATGCCCAGGAAGTCATAACTTGGAGGTAATTAAGAATGGATCATTAGATAAACCATGTTTATGTGTGAGACAGTCAGCTTGGCACTAGCTTCTAATTCATGCACAGCTGACGCTTAACACTGCTCAATGAGATCAGTGTGCAATGATGCTTTTGCACTTCGTTCCAAGGAATGTTTCTTCTGCCCCTCCTTTTCCTTTGCCTCTTTTAGCTCTGGTTAACTGCAGTGGAGGAGGTTTACTCACAGAGCTTGTTCTGCTTTCTTGTAGTTTTCTTATTAGTGTAGACTCGCTTTCCCAAGGAATGGCAACTTAGTCTGGTTCTCAAAGCATTTTTGTAGTATAAAGCTTAATGGGATGCGTACAGTGTTACATAGAATGAAGCTCTCGTGCTGTGCGCTGAAGATTTACAATTACTTTAATTTAATCCAAATGAAAATGTTATGAGCCAAGTTGTTTTGCAGACATCTCTTTTGGATGGTTATTTGATTCCTTACACTTCATATGGAAGATTTAAGTTGAGGTTTGGCCGCTATATTCGTGTGTCCAAATATATTTTGGGGGGTTGCGTTTTCAAAGCAGGCCTTCTCAGTTTTTGCAGGTGCCATTTTTTGTCACGTCAATTTGAAGGCAAAGTACATTTTGCAATTTCGAGAGGGGAAAGCAGAAATGAACCATGGGCGGCCCCAGATCTGAACCACTCCCACAAGTCTCTTTGCAGCGATGGGAAAAATCAGTGTGGCTGTGTCCTCTGGCTCAAGGGTTTGGTATCAAACTTTGCGGTTTGCTTCTCTGAAGCACAGCAGAGCGTGCTGACACGGGCTGGCCAGAGAGCTGGAAACCTGAACACTGCCTCAACCCTGTGCCCCAAGGCCCCTGGGGCTGGCAGTGTGAAGGCTGCTCTCTATCACAAGGTGCTCTGGGCAGGAATATCCATTTGCATTTATTAATGCATATCAGCGTTTCGCCATTCATAGGGGAGAGATGTTTGCTGCTTGGGCCCCTCAGAGTGCCTTTGAGAGAGCTCGCTGAAATGACTTCTAGGAAAGAAATCCTGAGGTTACTTGGTGTGGGTGATATGAGGGAAGGACCATCGTGTCCCTGCCAGCTGGGTGCGCAGCTCCTCCATAGGTGGCTATAGTGTCAGCTGTGATTGTGAGCTCGTGTTGTGAAGGTGTTTTCTAAGACATTGGAGAGGGATGAGCCCCTGGTAGAGATCTTCTGTGTGTGCGAACTTGGCAACTGAGCTGGCAGCATGGTCTGGGAGGTGTGATGGGACCTGGAGCCACCTCCAGCCTGCTGCAGGTAGCTCACCTTCATGGGGGAGGCTCTTGTGAGCTGCAGCAGCATTAAGGTTTGTTTAACAAGCTCAGCTGCAAAAGCACTTCCCTGAAATATTCTCTTCATGTTTTAAATTCCTGCGTTCTCTTGTGGAAATTAGCAATGCAACATAGGGATGGTCTAATTGCATAGTGCTTTGGTTGAGCTAGAATCAACATTTCCTTAACATATTATTAAGCCCATCATACAGGTATATATATTTTAATTGAGGTCATATTGTTAGCATGATGTGTGCTTGGCTTTACTTCCTACGGAGGTTCTCAGAAGATACTAACGCTCTCAATTGAAGGAAAGAATGAAGATCTGATACGAAGCTCAAGAATTTTAAGTCTGTTAAAAGTGTAACTATAAAACCTTGGTTGCTGAGCCATCTGCTTTTAATCTTCCTATTGCTATGCAGTCTTCTGGGGACTTGGACTTGGCAACAGATTTCCAAATTGCTAAATTAATCTTGTCAGCTTCAGGAAGCACCAGAAAACCCTTGGGAAACCAATGCTGTGCTCAATTCCACCTGTGTGAACTCACCGCCCTCGGCTCACACAGTGACTCTACATTTTCTCTGGTAGAGCTGTGTAATCAAATATCTGCGCACACTGATGTGCAAACTGAAATGTAACTGGATGACTTATTCTGAGCAACTTACGCAGAAGTGGCCCTGGAATATCTGAAACACTTCCTGCTTTATCCTATTATGATGATGTTTCAAACATCCACGTGGATATCAAATAAAAATGCCCTGTGATGCTGCAGTGGCATGGCTTTTACAGCAGTGCTTTTTTAGGTTGAGCCATTGCTTTCTGTGCAGGTGACACTCTCCCAGTGCATCCCTGTTCTGTCAGCAAGGGCTGTCAGCGTGCAGAGGGCTGGCCAAAACAGCCCCAGCAAGGACTGTAAGCACAGGGTCTGCCCCTAAAAAGACAAACAACAAACAAAGAAGATCCCGCAGTGCTTCAGTTTCTGTCTGTGGGATGACAAGGCAGAGTTGGAAGCTGGCTTCAAACACCTGTTAGCTTCAGGAAATAACTGGGTAGAAACAATGATTTCTTAATGTGCGTGTCCAACAGCGTGACAAGCACTTGACAAGTAATATGAGCGAGACTGCAGCCTCTGCTGGAGGCCTTGCTAACTCTACCAAAAGGTGCCACTCTGCATTTTTGGCCTTCCCCCACCGAGGAACAGCACTGCAGCTCTGCGGGTCCCACGGAGCACTGTGCCAATGCAGTGGTGAAGCCAAGGAGCCCCGGTGCCCTGGGAGCAGCCTGGCACCTCCTGCAGCAGCCGATGGCTTTATTTAGGAGCTGTGCTTTCTACAGACCCGCTCCACAACTGCACCTTGCTTTGCTGCAGAGTGTTTCTGGCACGTTTTCAGGCTCTGTGTGGCTTCACTACATGTAAGAGGCCTGCACATCTCCCTCGTGCTGGTGATCTCCTGGTACACGCCGAGCAAGCTCTTTCTGCCAGGCTGGGGTCTGTTGCAGCTTTGCTGTGGAGAAGCTGCAGTGGAGTGCCAGCAGAATTTGCACATTGTTTTTCCTTTTTAATTCTCAGAGAATAGCCTTCAGAAAAATCCTGTCAGTCTCCATTGTGAAATCTGACATGTAACCTAAAAATAGCATTTCGGTGAGAGCTGTGAGTGTCTGAAATGAATTGACTGGAGGAGCAGAAGTTGGCAAATCCACAGCACTCAGCATTTCCAAAACTAATTTTCCACATCAAGTCTCCTCTTCCTTTTCCCCATGCTGTTTAAACAGGAATGTAAAAAGAAACTGTTAAGGAAACCCACATATGTAATTGTTAGGGGAGGAAGAAAGTTTGTGGCTGTGAAGCAGGAGAAGAGCCAGATTGCTGTTACTGCTCCTTCTCCTGCCACAGACTTACGTGACCTTGGCAAGCCGACGTTTCCCAGATCGTTGACTAATGCTGGCTGCTCACTCCTTGGACACGCAGCGTGGGACAGGTTGGATGGATGTTTTCAGGAGTGGTGAGCAGCCAGACTTCAATTAGATCGCTCAAAAAAAGGAGGTGTGTTTTTCAGCTCTGCTCCTGTGCTTTGTGCTCCTCCGTGGTGGTGAGGGAAGAAGGGCAGGCAGGGCTGGGGTCTCACATACCAGCTGAGCATCTGCCCTTCGTGTCCCAGATTTCCTCATCGGCAGGATATTCAATCCTGAAGAGTCAACAGTGAGTTCCTGTACAAAAAAAAAATAAAGCCTTTGCCCAGACAAGTGGGGAAATATTAAGGCTCCCAGACTGTACAGTCCTCCCATTATATCCTATTTCTCAAGAGAGTTATTTTTCTCAAGTGCAATTTGCTGTCTGATGTTTGTCTAATTTTTCTGTGTGAGTGCGTGGAGTCTGCAGCAGTACAGTGAGGGATTTCTGCTAGGTGAAGGAAGCAGGGAAGGGGGAAAAAAGGTTGTTTGTATCCTCCGCTCTCCCAAATTAAGAGGGAAGGCTTTGAAGTACAAGAATAGTTTCTGTATTATATACATACTGTAGGATGTTTACCAGTGGAGATTAATGCTTCAACAGTGCATTTCCAAATACCATCCAACTTTATTCTAAACAGTCATGAAAAAAATTCTGATCGCAACAAATGAAACTCAGCTATTTGTTTTGTTTTCACAGTTGGAGATTCTGTACACACAGGGAAGTTGCTTGGGGTCTGAAAGTGTTTACCCTGCCAAAAATAAATGTCCTAAAAACGATCACTTAGCATTCTCCAAATCACTGCATATTTATTTACCATGAAGAATTTGCTTACAGAGCTCGTATTGTTTTTCTTTTTACATTTCAACTTCAGTTAAAAAAAAATAAAAATAAAAAACAGTCTGCTTTACCAACGCCCATTTCTACTCATAAAACCATTTCTAGTCATAAAACTGTTTTGTAACTATTTTTGTGTGGGCTGTGGTTAATCACCAGACAAGCTTATTTAGCAACCAAAGGTGATACGAAACCAGATTTTTCAAAGCAATTTTTAAAATACTGCCCAGTGTTTGGAATTTCTCAATTGTGTGAGAGCTTGTAAACTTGCAGATGGCTTTCTATCTAGTGTTAGTAAATTTAAAAATAATACTACTAAAGTGCTGGACAAAACTCACATTACAGAAGCAGTTTGTGTTTCAGAACAGCCTTTTTCCAGAGGGAGGAGATTGCTGCAGGGAGACATCAAAACCTGGATCTTCGCAGTCCCACCTGTGGTTTTTCCTCCCCAACAAATGCTGTTTTATTTGCAGATTTACATACAGAATCTTTGCTGTTGTATCTTAATATTTTTGGCATTCATGAATTGAGTCTGCTGTGAAGTTTGATCACGACTTTATGGAGAGGGAAGCTGGAGAAGAGCAATGACACCGAGGGCATAAGGTGGCTGGAGATGTGCAGCTCTCCTGCTGCCAGCTTGTTGCCTGCTGACCTCCTCAGTGCCCGTGGCTGTGCCTTCCCTGGAGCATTGCTGCAGGCTAGTGGCCCTACTGCTGGGGGAACAGCAGCCCTGCACTGCTGGGGCAATAGTGGCCCTGCTGCTGGGGGTTTGCTGCCGGTCTCACAGGGAAGTTTTTGCAGTTTTTCTACCCCAGCTCTCCATATGTTAGAAATTTGTCTGTCTGTTCCCTTTCAGACTTGTAGAAACCACCCAATGAATTGCTAATGTGCGGTGGGAAGAAAAGGTTTTAAGAAGCCTTGCAAGTGCGAGATCACAGGAGCCTTAGGAAAGCAGCAGCATGGTCTTCCCAGCTGCTTGCCACCTGCCTGGGGCTCTTCTGGCACTGGGAATCCTTTCCCACCTGACTTGGCTGAGCAGAAGGGGAGCAGTGTGGGGTGGTGGGAAATCTGTCCTGCAAGCACCAGGTACCTGTGACATGGCTGCCTGCCTCTGCTGCTCCTGCTGGCTTGTGGGATGGTGCGTGTGTGTGTGTGTGTGTGTCAGCCTCCTTCGTGCCTGCTGTGTCCATGTCTGCTCAGGTGATGGCTTTGCACACTGGAGTGCCTCCGTGAGATGGGTTTGGCATAAAGCACAGGACTGTTGCTTAATCTAGGGAAAGAACCATGGTGAGTCCTGTGTATAAGCCAGTTACAGCTGCGTGAATCAGCTCTTTATGGTGTTACATGTCTTTCATCTCCTTTCTGATCACAGAATATAGATTGGATCACTTAGCAAGGGAAAGTGGTAGGAATATTTCTTTTCTTGCCATCCTGCTGTTAGGGCCATGAGATTTCAGTAATCATCCAAACTGCTGTAGCCAGGGCCAAGATGTGGAGAGAAGAGCCTGAGTCCTCTCTGTCAGATATTGCCATTGAGAGGGGTCTGGGTCAGAGTGCTTTGTGCTGCTGGCTGTATGTCTTGTTGGTAGTTATTCAATTGAGATGCCTTAGGCTGCTCCCATGTTTTATCATGTTGTGTTACAGTGGAACACACAAGGACAGCAGCAGGTAAATGAGAGGCCTGATAGGAATAGGCGTATGGCTTTTGCATGAGCTGAACTCATCACAGCTGGGGATGCCCCATGATTTGTGGTGAAAGTACCTGTAGAATTACTACTAGCAGTGTGTGCCTATGTGCTCTCTGGATACAGGAACTCAGCAGTGTTGTGTTTTGCCTTTCTTGAGTACTCCAGCATTCATAACCCATGCCCCTGTGAGCTTTAAGGACGCTTTGACTTTCCTGAGTGACTTATGAAAGGCTTGGCACCTTGTCAGCTGGGCAGGTTCAGTGTACTGCTTTGACCCTCCAGCACAAAAACAAGGGTCTGCCATACAGACCAAACATGCACAGGACATGTTGCTTAGTGGCTGACAACATCTAATTACGTCTTTTGAGCATGTCCATCTCTGTAGAAGTATACTATTAAGCCAGCATGATTCTACTCAGTGTTTGTTATGCAGGACATGATGATCAGCTGTAAGTGGAGGAAGAACTGTCTGTGCCTGCATTGCAGCCTAGCAGCTAAGCTCTCTGCTGTGCTGTTGTCAGGTGTCCCCATCCCTATGAAAGGATGCAATGCAGTGAAGTGCTTTTGTTATCTCTGTACTGACTGAGTAGAGCACGTCTAAATAGAAGCCACTTGTCACCTAACGTGACTGGCAGTTGCTATGTCATAGCTTGCACAGATACCTGATACTGGGGTGGTCAGCAGCTCTCCTGACCCAGTTGTTTTCCAGGCTCCCTGAAGGCCGCTGCTCCATGAGCTGCTGGCTGCTTGGCATGCACCGTGGCTCCGTTAAGGGTGCCCTGGTTTGGTGTCACTGTAACACACCTTCTGGCAGCTTGGCTGAGTGGAAATGGCCTCATGCAACAACCATTTCACCTCCTAAAGCAGCGATGCTCGCTGCAGTTTGGATGCCATTACAGTTCCATGACCTCAGGAGACGGCTGTGCATTCACACTGCCAGGCTGAGAATACTTGGCATTGAGCAAAAATTGCTATTGTGTCAAGGATTTGGCATGGCTCCCTACATGATGGGAAATAGGCGCAGAGCCCAGTCAGCATAATGCAGTTGGTTTCTTGCTGATTTTTTACCTGCCAAATCTGGAGCAGAATAAGTAGTTATGGCTGATGTCATTCTTTTTTAGGGTCTTATTTATTTTTACAGGCATCTGAGTAGCTAGATTAGTGAGATCTGAACTCATGCAGACTGATTCTGTGCAAATACCTAACATGATTATTTTAACATTTCAGATTCAAGGAGTAAAGTACATCTTGACCTGCTTGCTTTATAAAGCACCTGTGGTCTAATTGAAGAGCTCATAACTTTTTCTAATAACTAGTTGAGGTTTTTCTATTTCCACTGGTAAGCAGCATTTTCCATCTTTTTTTTTTTTTTTTTTTTTTTTTTAAACCATTTAGCTAAAATGAACAACACAAGTATATCTTAAACCTGCTTTTACTGTGATCCTGGCACTAGCAAGTACTGAGTTCAGTAATAAAGGCAGAGCAGACTAATCCAGAGCCCTATTTTAATCAAAGAAGGATTTCCTAGTACTGGAGATACAATTAAATGCCCACATATCAACACTTTGTGCTCCCATGCATCCTGTGTAAAATCTTGCTGTTTGTTAGGATGAGAAGCATCTTGTGCTGCAGCCCCCAAAGTAAAATCAAATTGTTCCCCTTCAGCCCTGCTGCATGGCCTTCTTCCCTTTGTTCAGAGCTGCACCTGAGCTGTGCCCTCCTCCAGCACAGCTGAATTCTACTTAAATGAACTCTAACAAGCAAAAGTTGTTTTGGACTGAAAAGTTTGGAGGCAAGGCTCCTTGTGTCCGTGTCCCCGCTGTCCTCCTGCCCTTCCTTTAATCCTCAGCAGTGCTGGGCTTATGTGCTCAAGGTTGTAGTGGCGCTGGTAGGGCAGGCAGAGCTGAGAGCGTGCACTGCCAATCACATTTTCCCTCTGGGCCTTGCTTTGTAGACCTAGAGCCGAAATCCTGAAAGGAGATCCTTTAAGAGAGACCTGTGAGCTCATGCAGATCAGTTTGCAGGATTGAGCCTCGAGAACCACGGTAATTAATAACAACTTGGCAAGACCGTGCTGGATTTCAACAGGAGTTTTGCACTAGAACAGGATAAGAATACAGCATTAAAATAAGGCAGACAGTTCACAGCAGGCTGAAGAGAGAGGCCAAGATCAACAGGATAAAACTCTCCTTTTACAAAAACTGCCCAAAGCATTTTCATCCACACACAGGGCCTTAGTTCAAGGCTTGTTGAAGTCAATGGGGAAAAAAACCCTCATTAATTTCAATGGGTTTGAATCAGTTTGAACCCCAGTTCTGGCCAGAGAACAAGTGTTTATGAGCTGTCCATGGGTAAATTTAAGCTGGAAGCTGAGGGAAGTCCGTACAGAGCAGGAAGGGTCTGAAGCCACCTGCAGTAGAAAGAGGTGGCCAGAGTGCATAAGGAATTAAGATGAGGCTTTGCTGAGCTAAAATAGAGACTACAGAATGTGGTGGGAGCAGAAGGAAGATTCTTTCCTGCCCAGGGTCCCACGTGGCACAGTAAGAGTGTGCCCCATTTCTTCTCTTTCCTGTAATTGCTGTGCAAAAAAACCCTATTTTTGGCGGTTGCTATTCTACACTTCTGGCATAGCTTCATTTCAAGGGTATGATGTGTATCCAAATTACTGAGTATTTAGGAATACTGTATGACAAATATTACTGATATTCTGTGCAAACACATCATGTGTTGTTTTGTCATACTGAAGGGGTAGGAGTTCCTCTTTGTTACAGAACGTGTGCTTCAGGTCCCTCTCTCTTAAGGCCCTTGCATTTCAGCTGAACTTTCATTCTGCCTCTGCTATGTATGTGAAAAGCCTCAGTGGCACAAATTCCTGCACGTTGCACTTGGAGATTTGGGGTTCCTGGGCATTCATGAAGGTGTTAAAGGCTCTGGTTGGGCTGCACTGTCATCCTCGCCACTTCCCCAGATGCCCTTCTAGTTCTGCTGAGTTTCTACTTCCCTGCTGTGTTTTACGTTAATTTTTGAAGTGAGCTCTGTCTGCACACTGCTGTGAAACGCTGTGCAGGTGGCTGTAGGGTGAGCGTGGGCTCTGCGCAGCGCTGCATGCCATGGTGGGAGCAAACCCACAGTCCCCATCACAGTGTAATACCAAACGCACGGTATCTCTCCCCTTACAAAGAAGAATCCAAATTTAAGACAGTGATAGCTTTTCACAGATATCTAGTAAGATTTTCTGGGGGGAAAAAAGCAACCAACAAACAACCAGTCGACAAACTCTTGTCCCTTGTGGATGTAAATTAGGTGTAAAACAAGCTATGTTCTTTCTTGCTTGTCCTAATGCAGACTGGATTATTGCCTGCAGTTAATGAACTTGAAAATCAATATTGTTAAAGAAAGTTTCTGACATGGACTTTTAGCAAGATCAGTGACTCAGCTACACCAGCATCAATCCTGGTGTCTGTACCAGCTTTGATATTGCTTTCTGTATTAGTTCTGATGTGAATTACTTTGTGTGAATGAGTTTGTGATGCTAATGACATAGTAAAGGATGTATTCTGGCTGATGAATCATCCCTTATGTCAGATCTAGGGCTGCATTGAGATCACACGCAGACCGGTGTGAACCTGGAAGAATTGAAGTCAGTGCAGTTACTCTGGATTTGCACCAAAGTAAAACAGAGCAGAATCTCACCCGTATTTTGTGCAAAAACAAAACAGAAATGTGAGGGTTCTGAAGCACGTTCATGATACAGATTTGTTTTTCTTAACAACAGTGAAACGAATGAGCTTGGAGCTGGTGCCAGATTTGGATGAACTGCTGCCAAGTCTGGTGTGCTGATTTGTATGGCAACATTGGCAAGCGAAGCAAGCGTTTACATTGACTGCTATATTACACGTTGATGCAGGATGGGGGAATTGGTTCCAATTACCTCGTGTTCTGCTGTGTGACCACAGCAGTCTGAAGGAACAGTCATCTTTTAATGAGCTCATAATGAAACGCTTGGGCTGAGATTTAAAAGCCATTTAAGGGGCATACAGTGTGTTGCGGCCTTTTATCAAAGCTGCTGTGAGCATGGCATGTTAGAAACCATTTTGGTGATGGGAATGAAGCTATTTCTTTTATGGGTAAGTATAGTTACAGCTATTTCCTGCACATTCCAGGGATGGAGAAGTCAGCTTGCCAATTTGCTCTTGACATATTTACAGATGGAGAAGCCACCTCTGGACTAGTTTCTGCAAACATCATGTTCCATTATGAAAACGTTCCCAAGACTGAGGGTGAAGAGTCTGGCTCAGAATATCTCCATCTCCAGACAGTGTGGGCCCGTGTCTGCGCTCAGCTCTGCTGGGGAAAGTCTGAAGTCATTCCATTAACTTTTCAGCATGTGTTCTGGACTGGCAGTGGAGTGGCTGAGGTTAGAGCCTGACCTTCAGTCTTCAGTACATCCACAGTGGACTAAATTCCTGGACTTGGATGTTCTTTATTTTCTAAGCAGGAAATAGTCCCACAGAGTCCTCTTACAGGATCTACTTTCTCAACAGTGAGAGTCTGAAAACTGCAAGGACATCCACTATTTCCAAATTCCACAATTAACGATGCATTCCCAGAGTGGAGAGGGATTTCTATAGTTGCCAACAGGGCTGGAGATTCTGCACTTCATGAGCGGTAAAGAGGAGCAATCAGTCCCTGAAAGCAGCTCTACCAGTGCTGTGGGAATGAAAACTGAACCTAAAGGCCCCTCAATTCTGATATCAGCAAAGCTTTTAAGAGCATTCTTGAATCCTGGCACTAAGGCACATGCTCAGATGTTGTACCAAGCGGAGTTGGCCTGCTGAGCTTAGGCCAGGTTTAGGTAAGAGCATGCTCAGCAAAAAGGCAAAGGAAAGAAAATTGGGCAGTGAGTTATGTGTTGGTAGAGCCCTGCAATGTGATGGGAAAATTCCCACTGCTCCCTGTGAGTCTTAAATGAGACCATGGTTACTGTATGGGCCAGGGTGTGGTGGAACAGATGGGAATGTGAAAAACCTCTGTGAAAATGCTTGCATTGGTGTCACAGTCCTGCCACTTCACAGCTTGAATGGAGGATTTAAGTTTGCTATCAAAAGGTTTTTTTGCAATTGAGCCAAGGCAGTGTCTCTGCTAAACATCTTTCCAGAATACGGTTTTTATGACCAAATTCTAATCTCTTGGAAAAAAGAGTTAAAAGTGGAAAATCCTACATACAAACCATGTTGCTTCACTAAAAAAGGAGATGGCTACCTTTTATTAACCACATGAGCAAGTTCTGCAGATATTATAATGCTGTGGTGTTCATATTGCAACAGGTAGAGTTCTTGGCACTGAAGGTTGACAGCCCAGGTTGCAAAATTACTGAGCTGTGTTCTGCCTGCTTTTACATGCACGCTGCTAGAGCTAAAAAATGGTAAGTGTCAAGAGGACAAGAGTTGGCCCACTGTCTTTGTTTGCTGTGTGCAAGTCATTGGGTGTAAAGTGCCTGTTCACATCAGGTGTAAATGCCTGTTATTAACAGCAAGCAAGATCCAGTAACATGGTGGAACTCTGACTGTAGAAAAGAGCTGGAAAGCAGGTCAGCTGGTCTGTGCATCTGCTCGGTGAACTGAATGAAGGGAAGCCAAGAGGCTGAGTGTGCTCAGGCCAGGAAAAAGCCACCTCCCGGTGCTCTGGGGGTTTGCTACTGGCTGCCCAGCAGGACATGCCAGCCAGGGGCCCCCCTGTGTGTTCTAAGGAAAAGCAATGCTTGCTATCTTCTTTAGTAGAGAGTTAACCCCATTTGTAATGAGTTTTGCTAAAACATACTGCTGAAGTCATTGGATGTTTGCCACTGGTTTTGTGACAAGCCAACATACATCCAGAATGAGGTTGTTCTGGAAAAGGGAGAACTTTGAAGCAGATCTCATCCAAAGCCCATGGAAGCCTTTGTTGTGGTTTGGATGAAGCCTTCTCGTGGGATAACATGGGCAGGTATATCCTGTGTGCACGATGCGAGTGCCTTCTGCTGGTTTAATGTCAGTTGTGGTGCTTTTGATACTGGCTTCTCTTTTATCCCACCGAAAGCACGCGAGCAGTGAGGGTGATGCTCCGGGCAGGATGAGCCAGGGGACAGCAGTGGCCATGTTACATACAGCCTATGGGGAACAATGCCCTTCCCTCAGCCCTCGGCCCCTTGGGCCAGGAATTTTCCAGCCTCAGGGTGTCCTGCAGCCTTAGTGCTCAGAGCTGACATTCCCACCACTGAGCACCAGGCGGGAGTGCTGCATTTCGGGGGTCAGAAATACGGGAGCTGCAGCGCAGCAACCAAATAGGCGTCAGGAATGTCAACTTGGACAAATATGTTTTTAGGGGTTATAGGTGTCAGCCTACTATGAGTCGGTTTTTATTATTGCACATCTGGATCTGTATGGGTCTGCGCTGTCACCCGATGAAACAAAGTATTTGAAATACAGCAAAATGTATTGGATGAGAAACATGGGAAGAAAACTTCTTGGCATCTTGTAATTGAAAGTAATTGCAATCTACGTATCATTTAGAAGTATATTGCATAGGGAATCCTCAGAGTTGTTGAACCTCTTGTTGCTACAGCTTCTGGATGATTTTCTCAGATACTGGCATAGTCATCTTGCTGGCTTCTCACAGTCAGTAAGTACTGGTCGCACTTCTATGCATGTGTTACACATTTACATAGCAGTAAGGCTGTAGATGTGACTCAGGTCATGACTAAAAGAAACAGTGGGATTTTTAATTAAGTCCACTCATTTTCTTTAAGGCTGACAATACATCTGAGAATTTGACATTTATTTATGAATGCATTCCAAATTTGCATGCTGCATATCAAAACCTGAGACAAGCCTAGTGAGAGATGGGGTGGGGTGCTGAGATAGTGTATCTGCCTTACTCTGCTGCCCGCAAGTGAAATTCTTTCCATCTGAGTCCTAACAAGGTGGTGCTGGGTGAAGCAGAGCCCTTGACAGAAGGCTGTGTCTTGCCCTGAGTCAGCCACAAAGTTCACTTTGTTTTCATCCACCTCTGCCTCTCCTCTGGCATCCCAGCTCTTACAAGGGTGGTGTCTCCCATCTCCTGTTCTCAGGGTGGGGAACCTGTCATCTTGCCTGCTTGCTGTGCTCTCTTGCACTTGCTCTGCAGGAACAGGCCCTTGGGGTTAAACAGGACGCCCCTCTTTCCAAGTGACTGTCTTCTCAGTTCAGGCCCACACCATAACCTCATACATTTACTTCCCAAACACAGGAGTGCTACGCAGGGAATAAAGGAAAGGCAGTCCCTGCTCCCAGTGTGGGCAGCCTGACGCTTACAGCCCCATGGGGGGCTCACAGTCCCCAGGCAGTGGGCATTATATCATGTTGTATCTCAGACAAAGCTTCTAACCAGAAGCTGTTGATCCTTAAGCAGAAAGTCATTCCTGATGACTCTTCTCCCCAGGGCGGCGCTGACTCTGCAAGCTAAAACAGGAGCAGCAAGCAGTAAATGCATCCACTTGGTTACTGGAGTGAGAGGCTTGGAGTCTGAATTCAGTGGTGATCTGGTGAGTAAGGAGACAGTGTTTAAAGATGGCAATTACTTTGATGGCCTTATCTGTTCTTTGAAGTCAAAGAGCCACTCCCTGCCCTGTACACACGTGATAAGCCCAATCAGATTCCACATATCTTCTCTGCAAAAACATGGGGCTGAGTTGACTCAGCTGGGACTGGAGCCTGTGACTCTGAGTGTGGGTGTGCTGTGTTTTTCCCTTATGCATCCTGAGGGGCTAGCCTTGGCATAGTGCAGCCAGGCTGGCATCAGCATGAGCAGCTGCCCAGCATGCACAGCCTAGGCCTTGCTGAATTAAATGCCAGAATAGGCAACATCCCTACTGTGCAGATGCTGCTAGCCCTCCCTGGCAATGCAAAAACTGATGCCAGCTGTGCAGTGATCTCCATGCAGACGGTCAGTGACTCAGGAGGATTTTTCTTCAGATGACTTCAGATACATACACGGCTTTCAGATGCCTGTCCTGTAGTAGGGCTTCAACCTTAAGCTGCAAGGAGTCCACATCTGGGTCATTCAGTGTTGGGTCCTTGTGGTGTTCCTGCAGGCTGTGCATGGGGAGGCAGCGCTGGGCTGTAGTCAGCCAGCTAGAAATATTAGGGGCAACAAAGCAGAGCAAAATTAGTTACAAAGCAACTGAAATTTTTTCATCCCTCCCCCTCACATTTTTTAACAAGATTCTTTTACCGCTAGGAATTTCATCCTAGAGAAAGCTGGCAAAGGTCTGAGAGGCAGAGTGCACCTCTGTTGCCCTGGGGAAGGAGCAAGGAGAGATGTTACTGTGAAAGGAAGGCCAGCAAGAAATTGCCTTGTCATCTGAATTAAGTCTTCTAATGCATTAGTTAATGTAGCAACAGTGCTTTTCGGTAGCCACAGCTCGTTAAGGAGCAGCACTTGGAGTGATCCATCAGTTCATGTAGAGGTAACTTCAAATCAGTGAACAAGTCATGCTAAGCTTGCTGGGCAGTGCTTGATCCTACATTAAATGATTTAATAGCAGTGTACTAGAACTCCTCATAGAAGTGGATAGTGGTGGTTTTTTTTTGTTGTTTTTTTTTTTTTCTTTTTTACCCAAAGAATGTACATTCCACCTTCAGGCCAAAAAAGGAGGGGAAAAAAAAAAAAAAAAAGTATTGTGTTTGTAAAACACTGATTTGGAGCCAAAGGATTTCATGTCAAATTCTCTCAGATCCCTACAGTAATTGCAAGCAACACTCACAAAATCTGAGCTCAGAGAGCTTCAGTGTTGAAATTCAATCCATTTCAGGTCAAGAAGCCAGTGGGGAGATGTTGTCTTTGACAAAAAGACAGGTGAAGTTAGTTTAGAGCAGAGACAAAAAATAACTCGAAGCTACAAAATGCAGTTGTCAGAAATGTGTTTCACTGAGCAGGCTAAAATGGAATTAGACCTGATTCAGCTCTGGTGAGAGCTGCTGGAGGCGCTTCAGGGATGGTCAGTGCTGACTCACCAGTGCCCAGCCCCAGGCCGGGCTCACAGCTCTGATTCTGCTGGGGATGTGAGCTTCATTTTACATGCAGTGTAAGACTGTTTTTGTTGTTACCTGGCTTGCAGTGATACTGTGCATAATAGAGTCACCTGAGATATGATGAAGTGTAAAAATAGCCTTTGAAGTGACAACTGCTTTTGTCCCTAAAATACGTAGAAACTTTACAGTGCTTCCTTCTTGGCTTCCTTTCACACTTCGTGTAGCAAAAATGGGAAAAGAAAAGAAAGTAAAAGGAGAAAAAAAGCAGCTTCTTCAGTACTGGAAGTGAGCTTATTGCCAGTTGCTTTTTAACGCTGAATTACCAGCAAATTTCAGGTACCTGAAAATAGTCATCTTTTAAGCAAAATAGAAAAGAATTGTAAAGAGGGAAGAAATCTCCACCAGTCTCAGAGAGCATGAGAAAATCGTCAGGGCAGCCCAGAGAGTAGGAAAAGAGAATTCCGGCTGAGCTGTTCACTCAACAGAGAGCTGTATGATACAAAACATTGAGGGGGGAAGAGCTGCGAGGAGAAGACCTTGGTTTCAGCTTGGTTTCAGCAGGAGCCTGCTAAGCTGGAGTACGAGCCAGCTGTGCTGGTGGATTGAAGATACAGGACGGGGATGCTAGGTGGTTGTTTTGGAGCAACTGGGTGCCCTGCAATTTTGTGTCCATTGAAAGCAGAGTGCCAGAGGCAGATGGAATATGTTTCTCCTCTCTTCTAGCTCCCAGTAAATTCACACAACATGTAAGACCTTTCCTTTACTGTGCAGCTTCTCCAGACAAGACTGTCAGAGGTCTGTGGGGTGGGCTAGAGGCAGGATCACTGTCACTTCCAGGCTCTGGTTGGAGGCAGCTAACCCGGAGGCTGCTCTGGAGAGCCAGTCCCATTCTTGTTCGGTCATAGAGAATGTGCCAAGCAAAACAAATAGTGCTTGAGGTTAAGAAGCTCAAAGTCTTCTAGGATCACAAAACCCAATCGCTGCATTTGCTGTTCCAAAATCATGACAGAGAGTGGCAAGTAGCAGGAGGTCATGGAGATAAGTAGGAGCCAGCTGATGCAACACTGAGGCTGATGGAGGGGCTGTTAGTCTAGAGCCAGCACAAAGTGGATGTGTTTTCCTTCCCTTGTGCTTATGCTGCTCTAGACAGCAGCTTACTGACAACTGAAGAGGTGTAATCACAAAACCAATGGGCCAGTACCCAAAGTAAAAGTGACACCCAAATATTGGGTCTTGGTAGTAGGTGTGAGGTAGTGTGCTGACTCACACAGCCTTGGGGCTGCTGCTGCAGCCGTGAGAAGTCTCTGCTTAGAGCTCGCTGCCTGTAGTAGGATAGTGTGACATACATGGACAGGAGGAAGTGGAACGTAATGCTGGCATTCATAAGATCAAGCAGTTACTTGGGCTGACAAGCTCAGTTTGAATTGCAGAAATGTCACATCTTCACCTATGAGGGCATGAACTTCTCGTGGCAGGGCCAGATGGCGAGGGACTGGCTCTAGCTGTTGGGCTGGGGCCATGCTGCAAAGTCTGATTTGAAGAGATAAAAGAGGGCGAAAAAACATGTTTACACTCTGTGTTATGGTACTTCGGGGTACTTGACACTATTTGTAGGTGTTGTGGTACTTTAGGAGTAAATGACAGGTTTTACATCAAACACATGAAACTTGAGGCCATTCCCAGATGATGACATCAGTCCAGGTGCAAAGTGTCAGTGCCCCACACAGCTGGGAATGTAGAGCAGTTGGTAACAGCTGATTCTGATCTTCAGCTCTTCAGTTTGTCCATTTCCACCTGTAGCATTTCTGCAGCTCCTCCTGGCATGCCTTCCATGCTGGTATTCACAAGCGTGCAGGCTGATCTCACCTGGAATCTTGCCTTAGCATCTGAAGTGTTTTATCTCCATTCAGCTGATGTTTATCTTGTCATAAAATTTCCCATGGCTTATCAGCACTTGACAATTAGATGCTTAACATCCCACTTAATGCAAAACAGATTATATCCTGGGAATTAACAAAACAATAAAATGCCTTACGGGAAAAGGGAAAATTGTATGTAGATACGTGTGTGAGTGTATGTACACATATACGTGGTTGTGTAATCTGGTGATGCTGCTGTGCTCTCACTGCTTGATTGGTTTCATGCTCATTCCTACACCTGGTATATATTTATGTGCCACCTTCTTTGAGCAGGAATTGTGTTGGCTGCTGGCCTTATGGAGGAGTGATGAGGGGCCACGGTTCAGGGCTGGAGTTGAATAGGGGCTGCAAGGGTCCAGCTGGGATTCTGGGCTTCCAGGGCATGTTCTGGGATGGTTCCTGAGGTCTTGGACCAGGTTC
This sequence comes from Tetrao urogallus, assembly GCF_951394365.1. Classification (NCBI taxonomy): domain Eukaryota; kingdom Metazoa; phylum Chordata; class Aves; order Galliformes; family Phasianidae; genus Tetrao; species Tetrao urogallus. The sequence goes on along the minus strand of NC_136831.1, from coordinate 2,330,314 downwards.
TAGGGTTCCCAGATTAAAAGTAAAAATCATAGCGCTCAGAAGTGCATTTTAAAAAATATCTAAAGAGAAGAAGCCACTTTGGTATGTTGGAACAGAACAGAGGGCTAGGCAGCCCCTGCTGCTGCAAGCCAGAGGCGGAGCTCAGGCTGTGCTCAGAGCTTTCCTTTGTGCCCTGGACACTCCTGTGGGGAACAGAGCCCAATTTGAGGCTTAAGGATTCAAATGCGATCCCCACGGCTCTGCATGGTCCTGGCCTGCCCACAATGCTTCCCATCACACATGGATTGGAGCAGAGGCTTACGTTTCCCATGAGGAATGCTTGCGATGCTCTGTCTGCACATTGTTTGGTAATTGCTGGTCTTTTGGCTCCCTGCCTTCGGAGAAGAAGAAATTTCTCTTGTTCTGGTCACCCTTCCAATAACTGACCAAACGCAGTAGCTCAGATCCTTGCACACAGTGCTAATTCATTTAACTGTGGTTCCTGCTGCAGCAGTGTTCTGCAGAGCCCCGTGGAGGCAGCAGCCCTGTGATGCCACCATTCGTGCCCTACAGCACATACATATCCGTCAGGCAGAGCACTGTTACCACTGTTCTGAAATATGAGGATTTCTCAAGTAGAACTTCACTAAAGATCAATACCATTTTACTGAGGGGGGAAGCTGAGGAGCGGAACTTTTATCTGTGGTTGTTCTGCAGGAATAACCCACAGCTCTTGGCATTTGGCTGTGCCTGCGCTTTCCTGTGGCCAGGCTGACCTTTGTGAGCAATAGAAGCTCAACTATGGCAGGCAGCTCACTTGAGCTCTCCCTTCTGGGATCTGGGCAGGTTTTGTAATTGCTGGAAGAGCCAAACACTCTTTCTTCAGTCTCTGATTTTCCTTCAGCAACGGACTTTCCATCCTGATTTCTCATGTCTTCACCTTTCCCTTCCATGTAACGCCCAGCTGATACTTGTTAGCAAAACAATCCTTTTATTGATGCATATGCAATCAGCAGAAATGCCGAGCAGTTGCAGAGTTCAGCTTACTCTATGAAATCACTCATAAATGTGCTTTATTTCACTGCAGCTATTCTTGTGCTCAGTCTTAAGCATGTGCATAAGTCTTTTGCAAGTCCTTGGCCCCCTCAGTCCCAATTGGGTCACACTGATTACCAAGTAATGGCAGGATGAGGGAGAGACTCTCACTGGGATCTCTGTGAAAGCATTTTTTCTGAGCCTATGGTCAGTGGTCTGCTCTGATGGCAGATAAGTGCAATTTTGGTTGTCCTTGTAAGGAACAGAGCATGAAATCCCTTATTAAGGCTCTCTTAGATATGTCTGCAAAATCCTGAGCAGTGATTGAAGTGCCCATGGCGTGGCTGCTGCGTGATGTGCTGTTCTCATTGCATGTAGTTCCTGCTCTCTCTTTCTTCATCTGTTTTCTCTAACCTGTTCTGCACTTCACCAAGTTGCTATCATGCTTGAACATTTTTTAAAAATAGTGTCAGAAAGACATGTGATAAGTTTTTTAACTGAATAGTCTGTAATTGGAATTTGCCTTTTCTGCTTCACAGTGTGCTTGAGATTCTTGCTTACACTTTGCCTCATGACAGTGAGCACGAGACATTGTGTTCTGCAGTGGGGACAGGATGCTCACCTCATGGTTTGACATGAGGAATTAAAATAGATTTTTGAAGTCTGTCATTGCTATTTAGTTGAGAAGCACTGTAAGGCATGTTTTAAACTTGTGAACTGACACGTACTGCTTACTCACTTAGCTTCATATTCTCTGGGGCATGGCTGTTCCTTGCTTTGACCTGTACAGCACCTTGCACTCTGCAGTTGGTTCACAGCATCTGCTGAAGGCCAGTAATGCTAATTACTGCTAATAGCTTCCCTATGGTATGCCTCTTCTGGCTAGCTAAGACAGATTACAAAGGGACATCACCTAAACAAATACAAATAGAAACAGTTGGGTTGGAGGGAAATCTTGTTGGGATTCCCATGGGCTGCCACAGTGATCTGTTCTTCTGGTCCTGAACCGAAGCTCCATTTCCACTCTTACATCTGTGCTGTGATGTCATCTCTCCTTCCTCTTAGCACAGGAGAATTTCTGAGCTGCTAATGAACCTGTGTGTGTGTTACTCACATGTATGTTATGTCAGTTACCGTGATGCCAAATGACATAGCATGAATTCAGTGTATAGCAGAAAGGTTTCTATGTAACCCATGACAGCGGTGCTGAGGTTCTGTAGCTGTGCCTGCCCAGGTTGTGTATTTCTGACCCCACTTTACAATCTGTGCTGGTTCTGAGCCTTGCTTGCGCTGCGGGCTCTGATGTGCAGGCAAATTACCTGAGCGTAGCAAGCTCCTGCATGCCAGCTTCTTCACCATAATTGCCTTGTTCATGCTCATACCCCCAGTGAAAGCAATGTGGCTATCCCCTTTTTTGCGGAAGGGAAAAACTACTTTGGCTTACTTTGCATTTGCCAAGAGGTCAGAACAAGCACTGAGATACTTACTGTGGAGTGCTGATACCTGTTAAATTGAGTTATTCTTCTGGCTCCTAAATCAACTTTGTATGTTGGGGTCACGCTCATCCTTTGAGATATGAACTTGGTACCAAGCAGGCAAATGCTTTAATGGATCTCTTCATTACCTTCAAACCTGAAGGAGCCATATCCATTGGATGAATGCAATAGATGTGCCTGGGGCAGTTCAAGCTAGGGCAAGATATCACAGGCAGAAAAGAATCAACGTAGGAATATTAACAATATGTTATTTTGCTGGTGCAGTTTTCCCATATGATTACAAGTGATGAGTGCTCTGTGGGAGTGAGGGAAAAAAAAAAGACTGGGCCCATACTGATAGACCGTGCTCAGTTGTTCAGTTGTACTCCATCCTTTACTGTTAGTTCATTTGTTTGTTCTTATGCTTCTGTATTCTGTCCTGAAGGCTAACCACATATCATATATATTTAAAAGAACAGCAGTGTGTAACTGGTATAGATCTTAAGGTTTCTTTCCCAAAACATTATGATATTCCTGCTGAGAATGTGAAGATAAAGGCTTTAATCCCTGGGAACAAAAGGGTGTGAGTAATCCCATTTCATTGCATGACCTGGAATCTCCACCCATATAAATACATCAAAGAGTAGCTATGATTTCACTCTTCGACACTCATGGGTTGAGGTTCTCACCCTGGGAAGCAAACAGCTCCTGTGGTTGGGCTGGACAGTGCCCACAAGGCTGGGTAGCATGGATGTGTTCACCAGTCTTTGATCTTCATTCTGGACCAAAATTATTCACATCTCCCCACTGTTGCTGAAAACTTATCCAAGCACTCAAGGCAATTATTTTAAAATGTATGTATGCTTTGGGCCAAGTCCACGAGTCCTGACTCATGATTGACTCAGCCCTTACTTAAGCAAAATTCCGCTTGATTTCACTGCCAGTGGAGGCAGGGCTTTGTGACAGCCCCCTGCCAATGGGAGCTGGTAGTACGAGCTCCTGGAGCTGGTGGTGGCCCTCTACAGCTCCTACTGAATCCCAGCACAGTGGGGCCCACTGCACATCTCTGAATCTTGTGGTGCTGGAAAAAGAGCCATGCTGCTCAGCTGCACTGCTCAAGTCACCACACAGGTGATGGAGAACAGTGCTGGCCCGGTGCTGTGCTGGCTGATAGCTCTCAGAAGTAATCTACCAACAGGAAGGAACTTCTGTGACCCACGTTAACCAGCAGATCAGACTAAATGGTCGTGATAAGTCTGACCATCTGTTTGCAAACGGTTCCACTACAGATTGGCTACAACTCATCAGAATATTTTAATTTTGTTACAAATTAGTTTCAGCTCACCACTGCATGTTAGACACCGGGATGGTTCAGGTAAGGAAGGAAACTGGCTAATGTGAATTCTGGAAAGAGCAGTGTGAAATATGCAGACAGCTCTGTGTGATATAAGGCTGGCTGATGCTAAGTAAGCTCTGTGGGAGCTGAGCTGCTTTCTGTGCTGTGTTTCCCAGTGCTCCTGATTCTGGGAAGGGTAATGCCTGGGTACAGTGCTGGACCTGACCTGGCTCCCTGCGCTCATGACTGCAGGAGTCAGCTCAGGTCTCGCCAACCTTATTAGCTCTGGCTCAGCACCACTGATTCCTATTCAGGCTGGCTCCATGCAACATGCTTGGATGTCTGCACTGTGCTCGTCCCAGCATGGGAGTGGTGTCCTGGTGTCAGGAATGCAGGATGGAGACGCTGTGGCTGCCTGCTGGGAGCAGCACGGTCACACAGAGCTGTCCTGCCTGGAGGCAGCCCAAGCGTCTGTCCTGGCATGGCTGGGATTGATAAAATAGTAAGATACGGTTTGGAAGTGTCCCTGTTGCCTGCCACTCTCAGAACAACCAATTAAAAAACAACCATTTTCTGCCTGGTGAGCATGACTGCCAGTTTGTGGCTAAAGCAGCTGAAAAACTTAATGAAAATGTTATTTATTTATGTGTTATTTAGCCTTATGCCATTGTGTTCTGCAAGACTGCACCTTGACAAATAGCCTGATAAATTTTATTTCTAGCTACTGCTGGCAAGAACAGAGCTGCTATGTGTATTAACGTCATTTAAGTTTGATTTAAGTTTGATTAGTATCATTTAGTTTGATTTTTGGCCTCCTCGTAAGAGGAAGCATTTGTAGGATTGGGCTCGGCGTATTGGACTGTCCAATGGCGCTGCACCCCTCGTTGCCTTTAACCGTTTATTTCACCAAAGTAAACAGGTTTGAGCTCCGGTTTGAGGAACTGGCTGTTCTGCCTTTTGTAATGCTGCATTAATAGGCTTTGAAGAGATACATTTTCTGCCAACGTAAACATTTTCTTGAATGTAACAGAAATGAGTCCTTGCTTGCATTATGTTTTCTGTGCCCATCGTGAAGACTTAAAATAATCCTAAGTGTCCTCATCAGAATCTCCCTTAGACCGCTCTGCACGGCTCTGACTGCGACTGCCACAATACCTGCCTTACTGTACAGACCAACCATGAGTCAGCTCTTAGGGTTTTTTTGGGGCCAAATGCATTCAAATCTAGATGACTCCATGAAGAAATGTAAATGTCTTGTCTGGAGTGCGTTAACATCAAATACAATTTTGGCACTGTAGCTGTGAAAAGATACAGAAATCAGTAAAACTCCTAAGGTCTAAGTCAAGTCTAGGGAAGGATGGTGAGTAAGGAAATCCTTCAGTGTTACCTTTTTTGTTTTCACATTCCCGTGACTTGAATTCAAATCTGCCCCATTCTGAAGAGCCTGGAAACAAGATCTTCAGGTCTTTCCTAACTGTAATGAGAACACACCCATATAGAGTACATGAGGAGAATTAAAGGAAGGAGATTTGCAAAACCTCTTAAAACAGCAAGCTTCTTAATTTTCCTTTAGAATTCAAAGGAGCTGTCAGCCAAAAATATGTAAGGACTGGAGCAGCTAAGCCCCAGCAGAGCGCATGGTTTGCTCAGGCTTATCTGCATCTTGTCCTGTAAAAGCGTGAATTATTGACTCTCCCTTCTTCTCTGCTTTACAGTCCTCAGGTACCTGGAGGGCATCCCAGAAAAACAGGAGGTTGCGCCAGCCCGCTCAGAAGCTGGTGTTTTCTGAGTGCTTTCTGGATCTGACTGGCTAAGCCCAAGTTTGAATATTTAAAGATTTTCAAAACTGCTGTTTAACACCCCCAAAAGAAAAACAGCTCAGCAGCAGAGTTCCCCCAAACCAAGGCTTTGGCAGGGGAGCAGCAGCCATCACCTCTGCTGTGCCAAGAGCAAAGACACTGTTATCCCAACCTGGGAGTTTCCAGAAGCTGGTTTTGCTGTGGGGGAAATTTGTTCAGTGTGTGGGGAGAAGGAGTAAGGCTGATGGGATAGCAGGGCTGAATAATGCAGAGCCCTTTACCACTCCTGTTGCATAGGAATGATTCCCACATCCTGAAGGCAAAGCAGAGAGAATCAGCTTTGAACAGCAACTGCAGCAGTATTGCAGCAAATCAGAAATAATATTGCTACTTGCAGAAGAGTCTTAGTGAGATGCTTTTCTGGCCGATGATCTAGCTATTGGTCACCTGATACCTGCTTGATTTGTTCTTGTAGTTATCTCACAGAACTTGATGGGGGAATATCCTGGGCTTTCCCCCACTTGGAGTTGCTGCCCTGACAGCAGCCTCCCTTCATGCTGGCTGCAGCATCTCTGCTCACCCTGGCAGGGTCTGACCAGCCTGTGCTGTGCCCTCCACTCCTTCCCACTGCCCGCACAGGACATGGAAATGCCACAAAGCTGGCCCAAATGGTTTGCTGCATCTTTGACTTGCTGTGCTTTTCACAGGGTCCTTTGCTCTCCAGCCTGCACCATTTTCTTCTTTGTGTAGGACAGAGTTTAACACCCTCTGCTTTGTAAAACCTTGAATTAAAAAACGTAGTGTCTTAAAAGGCTTAGGTGGGATTAAGAAGCACAAACTTCTTATGCATAGAGCTAATACTAAGTAAGCTTTTCTAAATTATCAGCTAAGTGATGTATTAACATGAGAGCTCTCCTATCACTCTCATCTGAGCTGGCTTCTTTGAAGAGATATTATAGAATTTGGTTGTATTGACTTCCACTAGGACCTGAGACTTTAATGCCTTTTTCGTCTTCTGATGTTCCACACATAATTTCGAAAAACATTTACTACCCTTTCAAACCAAAACCAGTGCTGGTGTAAGCAGGTGTAGTTTCAGTTGCTTCAGTAGATCTGTGCTGAACTACAGTGATTGCAAATCTGGAGGCAGCATTTGTCAGCAGGCAGTGAGAAGATCTTGACTCATTCCAGCACTGTCACTAACCTTCTGTGGGACTTCACCAGCAGCTGTGCTTTCCCACCAAGACTAACTCATGACACTTAGAAAATAAGACCTCTGGATAAGGTCTTTTATTATTATTTTATGCAGATATTGGGCTAAGGGGTTACAGTTGTCCTACTTACGTCAAGCTGTGACCTGTAATGTCACTTGCATTGCATAATTCAATATGAAAAAAGCTTTTCTGCCCCACGCAGAAGAGACTTGGAGATGAGGGGAAAGCACTTCCACCTTTGTGCCTCCTTGCCATGCCTTGGTGTGGCCCCATCTAGGAGATGTTTGTTAGCAGAAGTGCATTACAGTGTGGATCATGGGTATCTGGAGCTGCATGGAGCAGTTTCTTTTCCTGCCCTTGCAGGTTCTTGTTACACCTTTTAAGACTCACAGCAAAGAGAAGGAGCTGATAGAATAATTTTTGATCTGGAAAATGAAATCTGACATAACCAGTAGTTATATTTTTCTTATTCCCTGGTAGTTTGCCTAAAGGCTGCTTTTAAATAATTCTTGCTTTTCACCTCCTGAGAAATAATCTATTTGCCTGTGAATTAATTAGGCAGTGTTATGAAAACCCTCCAGAGACTCTGAAAGCTGCTGATCTAACTTTTTAAAATACGTAGTGGGCCTGATTCTTAGGCCAGCCAGTGGGAATTCTGCTTTTAACTTTGGCAGGAACAGGAGTAAGTGTTTTATGTGCAAAAAACAGTGTACCCAGTAAATGGTAATAGATGCTGCAGCTCTTTCTGTCTGCTTTTCTGGCATCTATTGCTCTCATGTCTTGAGTCTCATGCTATTGAGGGAGTGCATCCTTTCTCATTTCACCTTCCACTGTACAGCTCAGTGTGCATCTCTGCTGTTTGTTGAACAGATGCGTGCAGGGCGCTGAGTGCTCTCTGCAATGGGTGACTGATGGGCAGGAGCAGGGCTGCTGTGCAAGGGGGTCAGAGGAGCTCTGCTGGGGTTAGCAGTTCTTCCAGGCATGGTAGCGAGGTGCCAGCTACTCTGGCACTTGCTAACTTAAGTCTGCATCAACCTTGTAAAATACTTTTTAACAGCATCTCAGTTTTTGTTAATCTAGAAGATGAAAATTAATTTTAGGTTCATTTATGTGAAAATGATTTTTGGTCTTAAATGAACAGCCGTTCATTCATTGGATGGAAAATGTCAATACATGTCTGTTTGTAGGGCGATTTAAAAACTTTTATTTGATGAAATGGAAGTGGGTAGAAGAACTAGAAGTTTTCAGGCTCATAAGTTTTTCAGAAAGCTGGGCTTTATGGCCTGGATGGCCTCCGTCTGTTCTACGTTTCTTTGTTCTCACATTCCTGACTTCACCTGTTGCCAGTGGCATTATCACCGATACAAGTCAGGACAAGGATTAGATCAAAAGATGCACTGAGAACCAGAAGATGGCTCTGAGTGAGATTTGGAGCTCAGATTAGGAGATCTAAACACCTGCGTGTCTTCCAGGTTTGTGTACAGCTAGCATGATACCGAAGGGTTCTCTCAGAGAGCAGCAGAGAGGTGTTTGTGGTCAGCGTGACGTCGGGCAGAGCTGTCTGATGAAGCCATACTACTTACTTTTCCGAGTGACACAGCCTAGAAATGCATGAATTTGCAGTATGGACCAGAGAAGGAAGACGTAATTCAGGAATTACGTCAAACCTCGTTATTCTGCGTTTTTCTGCTAGCCCTTAGAAATATCAGAATCCTGTGATTACTGACGCCTTTCTTGTTTAAAGCTTGAAACCAAACTTCATATACAGGTATCCTCTCCCTCTGTGCTCCATGACTTTGGGGTGTAGCCGTGCTTTTCACCAGCTCTCCCAGCTCAGCACACCAGCCTGTGTTTGCTCAGCTGCTGCACTGCTCTGCCACTGCTGCCTGGGGAAGGGAAGGCAGTCACAAGAAAGCCCAGACTGCGAGCAGTGTTTTATAGTTACCAAGTCTGATGAGCTCTAGCTCTCCCTTGAAAATTAAGAGATGTGATGCCTTCTCTGTAAAACTGATGGGAATTCGGAAGGTTCCTGGACAGCTCAGTGATCTGGGAGGTGTGGGCTCGGGAGCTAACTCTAAAACCAAGCGAAAATATATATGGAAAGGAACAAAAGGCTGAGGGCCCACAGAGCTGTTCTCTGGCATGTCCTTCTGTCAGCTGCTGTCAGAAGTTTTAATCGTTTGCTAATACACATTTTATACCCTGTATTTTGGCTAGCACAAATGACTTTCTAAGAGAGAGGTCAGTTACTTGTGTTCCTGGCATCAGCTTGGTCTTCCATGTCAGTCTGCCCCAGGAGGTTTTCAAAGTCATTGTGCTCTCCCTGCTCTCTATCAAGCCTGAATTTTCAGTTGGGGAAAAAAAAACAAACACATTTCTGTGAGCAAAGTCCAAACACTTACAGCTTTATTTACAGTTTAGTGACCATCTCCAGACGGCAGCTCATCATTCACAGTGCCTTGGGTGTGTTTCCACTTCCTAACTTAGTGAAGCTCTTTACAGTGTTATCAGCAGAAGAAATGAAAGAGCAGGATTGGAACTACCATTGAAGTCAATGGCAAAGCTCCCATGGACTTCAGTGGACCAGCATTTTACTCAGTACTTTATACAAGGAGCTCAAAGCACGTTGTTGCATGGGCAGCTTTGTGGGCTCTGGCAGTACCTGAGGTACTTTTCCTGTGCTGATAAAATGCAGGTCAGTCTTTGTCACTTCTGTCACTGTTTTCTGTCTTCAGGCCTCTGCTTTCTCTATGGCTCTTGGACATTATTTTGCTTCCTTCTAGCTCTGGATCTGAAGGATGTCTGTGGACTTTCCCATGGCTACAAAAGAGGATTGGGATTTGAATTCATAGATTGGGTCAGAGTTGAAAGCTATAGGCCAGCACTGGTTCTGAGCCAGCAGGTCACTGAGAATTAACAAATTATACAGTTAATAGAAGAAATGGAAGGATCCTTCTGTTCCCTCCACACAACAGCTTTCTTTGCCCTCCACCCAGTTAAGTTGTGAAATTCTGGGCAGATTGTATGTACATACGCCCACCATGCCTGCTATATAAAGATCCACACATACGCAACACCCTGCATGAGCATGTACCTCACATGGTACACAGGTTTGGTAATATTTCCAGCAATTAATCTCCCTGTTTCTGAGTTTGTACAGATTTCTGTCTAATCTCCAGGAAGATTATTTCTTTCTCTATCCTGAGTGCCAGTGATATGCAAAGGCCAAATTGCACAGCGCGCTGCCCTTTGGGAACAGACTCCTGCTTAAAAGCCTTCCAGATCTTGGCTATCACAGGAGACTATATTTGGAAGGATGGGAAAGCAACATGAGAGGCACATGGAGCAAAAGCTATGAGCATCAGCAGTTTACTACAAGTAAACAGTTTCACTTCTCTAGCTGTTGTATTCACCGGTCTTGTAAATAGGATCTGACTACAGTAAGGTAACAAAGCAGGAGGCCTAAACCTGTCTTCTGTCACAGTTTTGTTACAAACTGTCAATAGGCTCGTGTCAGCCATTCTGTTTCATCCTACCATGATCCACCTTTGCAGTGTTTACGTTGCCCTGCACAGTCTTTTGCTTTGCTGGAGGAGGAAAGTCACCAGTCTCACTCCTTGATCTTGCAGGGATGTGCAAAAGGAGGACTTAGTTGTCTGGGCTCAGGAGTGTTACAAATTGCTCCACACCTGTCCTCTGCGTTTTGGAGAACAGGGCACTTCTGTCTGTGTTTTGTTATTCTGGTCATTGCGAGGCAGACAGCTCTGGCTGTGGTTTCTCCTGTCCTGTTCAGAAGAGAGCTGTGTTATCTGGAAACTGATGGTGCACGCTCTTGTCCAATAACATCTGCTCACCCTGAATAATTGTGGATGTTTCCACTTCTCCACTCATCCCTCTAAGCACCTTGCAGTCATAAATCGTGATGCTGGAGCAAATGGAGTCATGCTTAGGGAATGATCTCCCCTCTGAAGGTGAATCCTGATACCTGACGTATGAGAAGACCAGGCACATGCTAAAAATTCCTTGCTAATTTAAGTTGCTAGTTCATCAAAAACATCCTCCCAAACATGCACAGGATGTATTAAGTTATGGTGTAGTAAGCAATCAGCTTGTCGTACTGACATTTCTGCTCCTTGCCTGGACTTCATTATCTTTCTCAAGAGATCAGATCTGTTAATATCACCCAGCCATAAATTTGTGTAACTGGAAACCTCTCCCCAGGCAGACAAACATATGAGGACAACTGAGCATTGCTGTTCTCTGAAGGCTGGTATATAAATACATACTGGCCAGGCTAACACCATCTCTTCCCTGTCTGAGGTCCAATGAAGTCTTAGCTTTCAGATCTCTCTTTTTTTTTTCCTCCTATTTGAGCCTTGGCCCAGTCACATTTTTGCATGGGCACACAGCGAGTTATGAATTGGATTATCTTTTGGGCTATCAGATGAGGAGATTTAACTATGCGTAAGTCACCTCGTGGTGTTACCTTGCCATTTATGGTTCTACTTGTAAGAGCTCCGAGATGTTCATCCAGCAGCAGGGGAGGTTCTAGCTGTGTCAGAATGCAGTCCCTGTGCATGCTGTTGCTTTGATGACTTACAGACCAGAAACGAGAATTACTTAGAAGTGAAACTTTCCGTGTGTTGAATCACCCAAGCAGGTAGATGCCACTAATGGTAAAGCCTCTCACGTTCCCTAAGTTGTCTACTCAAGTTCTTGAGGGCCCTGAGCAGCACAGTAGCTGAGAATCTATGTCTGGCTTTTTGGTGTGGTGTCAGTAGGAAAGGAGAGCAGAGTCACTCCATGAGGTGTGTGGCTGGCAGCTGCTTAGGATGAGGAAGGATCTGAGCTGATCTCCTGCTGATGTTATCATGGGCCAAGATTTTCTTGCAGTCGATGAAATGTGTAGCAGAGCTTCTTATAGCGCAGTAATTTGCTACAGTCACTATTGTTATCTTTAAAATGCAGTGCAGTGGGGAATCATTTACCTGGTACCAGATGCCCTTGGACTTTCTTAAGAGACTAATTTTGGGGCCTAGTTTCAAAATGTTGAGGTGAATTTTGATGTTTGCTATACCTGTTGTTAAGGAAAATCTATATAAACCACCTCCTGTGTTTTGCAGAGATCATGGCAGTCCATATTCTATCTGGTTTCATACTCAGGCATTATCGCACACGATTGTCTCTTATTTGCAATCTTGGCTCATTAAAGTGGTTATTTGATAAGGCGGGTTATCATCTCACCTTGAGGGATCTCTCCTGGGCTGATATGTTGGCACTGTGGACAGAGCAGTGAATACACTCGGGAGATGGAAGTGCCCCTTCCCAGTAGCACAGGTCTGGTGTGCTCCCACAGACATAAGTGTTGGGGATATCCCAGAGCAATGGCAGTGCTGCTGAGCAGGGCTGTCCTGGGAGCACTGCAGGGCAAGTACTTGCATGGGAACTCCTGTCCCATCACGTTCTCTGCCTGCTGGAGAAACCTGCCTATAATCCTGCCCAGCACTCTGAACAGTGTTTTCCACACAAGTCTGTCTTGGAGATTAATTAGTAGCATACAGCATAAGTATTTGTGGAGTTAGATAAAGAACTGTTTGTGGGGAGGGCAGCAGAAGCAGTCCCCATGAGCACAGGGCTGTTGCAGGGTGTGCAGCATGGCTGCTGCAGGAGGGCAGGAATGCAGCAGTGCAGCCTCTTCCTGAGATCCCCCATGCAGCAGAGTGATGGCAAAGCACCGCCTGCTCCTCCCTGGTGATAGAAAGACAGGTTAAATAATTAATAATTATCTAAGTCTTGGTGTGACTGCTAAATAATTTTCAGTTCAACATTATGTAAATTTTAAGTGATTTTTTTTTTTTTTTAACTGGTCATGCATAATAAAATACCTGTGGTGATTAATTTTTCACCCTCAGAGTTTAATTAAGAGCATTCAGGATGTTTGGGCTGATATGCTGTCCTATAATCACAGCCCAAGATGCTAGAAAATCACTGCCTGCCTTTCAGATCAGATGGTGATGCTTTGGGGGAGGGAGCCTTGCTCACAGGGACTCACCCAATCTGTCCTCATCAGGAAGGCCCTTTGGTCCTTGAGACACTGAAATGATATGTGCTGATTAGTAACATATGCAATTGTGTGCTTTCTGTGTCTAAAACTAAGGAACAATGTCACTGCTGTGTAAGTTGTTGGTGTAACAACAGTATGGTTCTTGGAGTAAATAGCATTGGTTTGCATTAGCCTAATCCACCTTAAAAGAAAGCAACAAAACTGTCCAAAGGAATAAAGTAAATGGTATAAAGTCACATTTTATTTCAGAATAAATATGTCCAGGTGAGGCATTTTACAGGAGTAACTGTTGTGTGTGACTGCACAACCCTCAGGCTTGGGCACCCCTGTGCTTTGCAGTGAGGGCACCACAGGACAGTGGTGATTATGATTATTATAATTGCTGCTTTTGCAGAGACGTCAGAGCTCCTCCAAAACCCTGTGAGTCCAGCAGCAGGGATGCAGTTTTCATAGCATGGAGCAGAATTAGCAGTGTGCTGATATCCTGGGAATAAAATTGTTGGGAATGTGTGTCCTGTAGGGCAGTTCCTGGGATGTAAAGTTCTCCCTTTGGTTTCTCTTGGTGTCTTTCATGTGTCTGGGCTGTGCTCACCTCCAGCTTTGCCCACAGGTTAGTGCAAGTCTGCAGGATGTGTTGGTGCACAGGATGGACCCTGACTCATGGGGAAAGCATGTTTGGAAAACATTGCTGTACTCCTACAAATCCTTGTTCTGCTTTTCTGTGAGAATTTTTTTTTTTTTCCATTTTAAATAAATTAAGAGTTTAGTAATAAAAGGTAATGCTGAAAGAAAATGATGCAGGTGGGCCCTGTAGAATTTCATACTGTATGTGTGAACAGAAACCCTTTTCAGGAGAGTCAGCTGGGTTTGGAAAAGAAAGGAGGTGGGAAGCAGTTTCCCTGATGCCCAGAAGGTCAGAATAGAAGAGCCACCTTGCTGAGTCTGCACAGCTACTCTTGCTATTCTGGAGTTACAAAGCAGAAGAGGATGCTGCTCTGCAGTACACATTCCCAAATCCTGCTATTTTAATCCAGAACCAATTGTGTCTTTGTTCCAATTCTGCTGTAATCTGGGAAGGAATTCAGTGACAGTTCTGCTTTAAATTCACACCCTGTGCTAACCCCACTTAACTGACAATGACAGGCAATTTCAGTTTTTTCTTTCATTTTCACTGCTGTAAATCCAGAATAACACTGATGAAATAAGCCAGTAGTTTTCAGTAATAGCAAAAACTAAAGTCATTTCAAAGGAATGACTGGATTTTATCATGTGAACCTGGCCCACAGTGTTTGAGAAGGTCTGAGTTAAGCAGACTGAATCACCCCTCAACTGCAGCACCTTTGGTAGCACTGCAGTGGGCAGCAGCTCTCACTGCAGTGTCAGGAAGAACTGAGCATCACGGCAGTGACTGGCATCTAATTTAGCAGCTGGAGCAGGATCTAGGTGGGTTCTTGCATTAAGGAAATGCTTCTGGAGGCTGGGAAGGTTGGTGCTGCTCACTGTGTTCCATGAGGTTGGCACCCAGCTCCTTGAGCTTCTTTGTGGCTGGGGAATGCAGGCTCCATCCCAGGGGCATCTGAGGACTGGGTGCTGTGAGTGGCACAGGGAGCTCATGTCTTTTTCTGACATTAAAGGAAATGCAGGGATATGAGCATACACTCAGGCATCTTGCTTAAATGTGGGTACTGCAAATGACTTTAGGCATTCCCTAATTTTTTCTCAAAACTGAGAAACGGTTTAATCCTCCTTGGAAATCCATCAAAGGCTTGTGGTTTGTGCTGGAGAAAATGGCCAACTGCTAGATGGATCTCTTCTGTAAGAATGTGATTTTCTCTGCTGTGTTCCTGGTGACTGATTCCTACATTGTGTGAGTTTGGATGTCAGTGCATAACAGAGCGTGGGGTTTTTCGTGCTGGAGTGGCTGTGAGCAGTGCTCCCATCCACAGCCATCACCCCAGCAACGCAACAAAACCTGGGCTTTTACATCCCAACCCTGTAGCTCAGTGGAATCGCGGCTGATGGAGATGGTTGAACCACAGGAGGAATGAATTTGGCATTCTCCTGTTAGGAAGAGGTCTGCTTGTAGCTCCATAGCTATAGTGTTCCCAGGGGCAGTGGGGCTCCAGCTGCATGCCGTGCTGCACAGCCACCTCCCGTTCAGGCCCTGTGCTTCCCCGCAGCTCAGACCCCACCAGCTCTGCCTTTCCCTGGCGTTTGGCTCCTCCCCAAGGAAAGTTCTTAGTTTCAACACTTGTGATCTTTAAATCCTCGATATAGATTCTGGCTTTGATGCTTGCTGATTTATTGCTCTCTGAAGCACCGCGTCGATTCCTGCAGCCTCTCGCAGAGCCACCTCCTCTCCCATGCAGGTAACGCACAGCAGCACAGAGGAAGGGACGGAGGCTGTGAGTTCTCTCTGGCAGCACACCCTCTGCAGCCTGTTTGCAAGCAACAGCTTCTGAGATTTTAATTCCTATTGTTGACTTTCCGGTCCCTTTCTTCAGCTTTTTAAATTTCCCTTTATTGTTTCAGCCTGTCTGCAAATATATTTGTTTTTCTTCCAAAAAGCCTTCACTTGCTCAATTAGCAGGAGAGCTCTTTGTAGAGCTCTGTAGCTCTGTCTTGGCATCGCTAAGTGCTCCTGGAGCGCTGGCTCCTCCCCAGAGAGGATTTACCCCTGCAATCCTCGAGCTGGGTATTGCCGCGCTCCTGCTGCAATATTGCTCTGCGGTGTCTTGCAGAAAAGCAGCTTCTGTGGCAGAGAGGTTTAAGTGCGTTGCCACAAATCAGGGCAATCCATACTGTCTCAGGATAAGATCTTAACTGCAATTTTGCTCCCTGCCCTGTTGGGTCAATAGTGCGTTTTCCCCACACATGGGCTCTTTCACCATCCAGATTTTTTATTGGCTTTTGTCTTGCCTAATGGCGTTGCCGCTTTGTTTAGAGCAGAGGTTACGAGGATACAAGTCGGACCTCTCGCACGCTGGGAAGCGGAGTGGCTGCCGCCTGCTGTAACCCCGGCAAACCCCGAGCGGTTTGAGTGCCAGCCCAGCAGCGCTCAGCCCGGTCCGGGCAGGCGGCAGCCAGCGGGACCCGAGCGCAGCCCGCACTGCTGCCTGCGAGCCATCGCTGCCCGCCCCGTGCCGGCCCCGGGCGCCCGAGGCTGCGCTCCCTGCAGGCGGCTTCCCCGCATTGCCTCCTTCCCCCGAGAACCCGGGGAGCAAACCTTGCCCGAGCAGCTGCACAGGCTTCTGCCATTAAATCTGAGTTCGGTCTTTGCCCGGACACAGGATAAAGATTTTTTCCTTTCGGGGATTGTGGCACTTTGGGTTGCTGTTTTCCCTGTTTTTGCAGTCTGTTGAAGCTGTGAGTTCTCCTTTACCAGGCGAGGGCTAAAGCCTTGAAGAAAACTCTTTACAGTGCTGCTTACAAAATCTTCATGGAGTTCAGGGGCTGTTTCAGCAAGTCATTCCCAAACAGTTCTCCACTGCATATTGGCTCTCCGTGATTCCTCACCTACTCTTTATGCTACGGTGTGAGCCTGGGCTGGGCTGGCAGACTCTCAGCATCCCAGTCTGATTAGCCACCATGTGTGACTGAACTGTGATTCCGTGAGTGCCCTGAGCACAGGTAAATATTAGGACAGCTTCCGGAGCCCCGCAGCCTTGCTGACCTGCCTTGGACTAAAGGTTGGGCAGGACTCGCTTTGCTTTCTCAAGGCAGAAATGGCGCTGCACCCATCTCTTTCTTAGAGCCCATCTCCTTCAAGATCCCATGGGCTCCTTTGAAGCCTCTGCCCCATGTGGGTGGGAAAGCTCGTGGGCTTGTTCCTGGCATGGGGCTGACATTTGCCCTTGCTGGAGCTGGGAGCTGTAGGAGCTGGTTATTTGCTTTGTGTGATTGATCACATCTCTACGGCACATAGCACTGTGCTGCAAAATGGCTCTTTTATGTGTCACACTGACTCACAGTGTGACCTGATGTAAATGTAAGGGTGTATTTAACAACTGAAATTTACAGAGAACTGTGTTACTTTTCTTTTCTTGGAGCAAAGGGCCTTTGGCAGCTGATGGAATGGGGCACAGTGCCCTGCAGGGCACACGGGGACCCTCATAATGGCTGTGGAAGCTGTGCCATTAGTTGCAGGAGCACTCCTCACTTGCCTCCATGCCATACCCTTCAAAATCTGGGTGACTTATTGCTAGGAATTGGGCATCTAAACAGGATCCGACCCTGCATCTCCCTTTTCCCACCTGCCTTTTTCTATTTTGCTTTTATACAAGGTTTGCCTTTTACTTCATTCAGCACCCAGCACAAAGTGAGGTCTTTGCACTCTCACTGGAGTCATTGGGCACTTGCTAAGCATTAACCCTGGGACTGTGGAACAGAGAAACATGCCACGTCTGGCATGGCTGCAGTTGCAGAAATGGAGGTACCAGAGGGTGGGCTTTATCCCATCAACACCTCCCTAACACTGCTGAAGTGAAGCTACCCTTACAGGTCAACACTGAAACATATCACTGCTACACACAGCCCATTTACTGGCAACAAATGCCGCAGTGAAAGACGCCCTTTAATTAATGCACTTCATAACAAATCATCTGAAAATGGATCTGTGCTTGGGGCAGGCACTCCTGTATGTGCTGTGGGGCTGCCTGTGTGAGCGAGGCTCCTTTAGTGTATCATTTGCAGGGTTGGATCCTGAGCATTTGTGTCTGGATGACAAAAGTTGGTTTCTGGATGTGAAGTCTCAGACCGCAGACTCGGTGTATCAGATGTGAAGAAACTGATGCCTTGCACACCAAAGCTGTTTCTGAGAAGATCTGAGCTGCAGAATGATGCTGGCTGGGCTTGGATGTGAGCTGGCACACTCTTGAATGATTCCCATGAACCCAGCACGGAAATGTGCAAGAACTGTAGGCTGGCAGTGGTGAGCAGGTGAGGTGTACTTGAGCTCCTTTCCCATCATGAGAGAAGGGAAAAATGATCTTGTGCTCAAATCTTGAGTTAAAATGAATTCACAACTGTCTCAGGAAACTGAAAACAGCCTTGCCTGGAGTGGTGAGCGACATGCCTTGCTCTGCACAGGATTTAGTGCTTCTCTTAGCACCAGTAAAATCTGGCTGCACGCACCTCGGGCAGAGCCAAGGCACAGCACTTGGCACCCGTATTTGTCAGTGCTGTTACCCTGAGTCCTGCCTGGGGCTGGGCTGTAGAAAACAGATGATCCATCATCTTCTGCTTGTTTGTCCAGCTCTGCTGACTGCAGTGAAATGCTTTTGTTTTGCCAGGGAAGCCCTGTTTCACGCACAGGCCAATCCCACGACCCCTGAGGATGTCGGCACCGATGGGAATGCATTGCAGCCCTCCCCAGCTGCACTCCCTGTGCACCTCAGACGGTACGTTGCCCCTTTCTGTTCTTTAACAAACATCACAACTGAGAACTCTGCTGTACAGATGTGGTAACTCCATATGACTCCTGTGCATAAAACAGCCCCAAATCCCCTTGTGCAGCTCCTATCCCATGGTGAGTCCCAGCCATGCAGAATGCCTCACTCAGCACTCACTGCTGTCAGGCCATTGCCGTTCCTTTCAGCAGGTACAGGTGTGACCTTGCCCATGAGAACTGGACCAGCACATGGATCCATAGGCTGTGAGTTGCCACTGGGGACTGGGAGTGTCACCACAGCAGAGAGAACAGCTAATTTCAGTGTAAGAGTTATGCAGAAAAACTGTGGAGAAGCAGTGTTAGTTTGAGATTGATCAGAACCATCTTTTATTTCAGTGTTTTCTGGAAGAGGAAAAAAAAGCCAAAAAACTTCAAACCCTGTTAAAGGAAATCATATTTTAGTTTGAAGCAAAATTTCATGTTAGTTTGGAATGCTCTTTTAGTTTTCTACCTTTTTTTATTTGAAAAGTCAAAGTTTCATTTTGACACAGAAAATTGAAATGTTTTGTTTTGCAAATGTCAGAGCAAAATAGCTCAACCTCTTGGTAATTTCTCCCCCCCCCCCTCCTCCCCTTTTTTTTTTTTTTAAACCAGAGCCAGCGCTGTAAATCCCATCCTGGTGGTCTGTTGTCACACCTTGCCCCTGGGATGAGGGTCTGTGAGAGGATGCTGGAGCCCTGATCCTTGCACAGCAGTAACTGCATTGCAGGCTGTGCTGAGCCCTGGAAATTTGGGCTGGAAGGGCTGTTTGGGACTCTGTTCAAAGACACCTGCAAGGTAAGGGCGCTGTGCAGAGGGCTCTGAAAGCAGTGGGTGGGTGTGCACTGACCTCAGGCACTCCTCAGCCTGGTCAGGATGAATACATGTGGGAGCAAGCGAGGCACTGTCCGTCTGCTTGCTTATTTTGCCAATAATGAGTTATAAACATACTTCAGTATGACATTCAGGAGGGCTGGAAGGGACTTTTGTCTCAATTTGGGGAGCAGTTTGGGGAAAGCCTGCCAAGCAGTAAGCCAGAAAGTTGGAGTTTCCAAAGGGCAGTACAGAGAAGCAGCTGTACACGTTGGAGTCAGTCACAGCACCACTTATTTGTCTGCGTCTCAGTGGTGAGGGTTAATGGGGATGAGGATGTGTCAGCCCTATGCCAGGTACCAGATTTCAGCCTACAGCAGCACCAGCTTTGGCAGCTTTACCACAAATTTTGTTACAGTTGTTTTTGAAAGCTCTGGTTCCCCAAATCCTGTAATTATGTGCAAGTTTCAGCATTCTTTAAAATTGAAGGTAAATTGTCGACTCTTTGATTGTATGGAATAGCCTGAAAACAACCAAGAAGTTTCGAAAGAAAAAGAGGCAAGTCGAGGAAACCTGAAATTACTTGTCTTTGAATTCTAAAGATTTGTAAGGCAAACTCATGATTTTGTGGCCCAGAACAGGCCTGGTAAATGCTTGGTATTGGCAATACTGTGTTTATTTTCCATGCTTGGATTTCTGCATGGCTTTATACACTTTATGAAAAATACAGTATTTTATTTTATTTTTAAAAGGAAGCAGATAGCTCTGCTGGATGATCTCCAAACCAGACTGTAACATACAATAAAAATTCTATAGTGCACTGTAACAGACTACAAAAGGATAAGATGTTACTTTACCAGCACAAAAACCAGGCACGTTACAGAGGAAGAGAATTATATGACGTATTGCTTGTATTTATGGCCAAAAGAAAAGGAAAAAAAATATATACTGCATGTATATGCTGCATAGAGAAATTACAGAACAAAATTTAATTAGATCTTTATAAATGAAAGCCACATATGCAGATTTATGATATATTTATTTCTCAGCCTTCGGAAGGATGGCTGCCCTCGCTTTGAAAACCAATCATTTGCAGACATCAGGTCTGTAATTCAGGAACGGACACAACCAGAGGTTTGTGGATTTGAGTGTGGCAAATGCCAGTCCCAACATATCTCTGTTTCAGAGGCAAATGTTGGAATTCCCAGTGGAGATGGTGAGGAGGCTCGCTGCAAAATGTGTCTGTAGCAAACTTTTTTCCCAAGGTGTGTAATTATAAAGATTAAGTTGCTTGTTCTGTTAATTAAGAAACAACACTATTGCAACATGTAGTTAAGACTGAAGAGAAAACGTATGGTTTTTATAGGGTACATCCAAACTTTCCCCTCCCTAAAGGGAATGCTTCATGTGATGTTTGCAAAAAGTATCTTGAGTGAGAACTAAAAGCAACTGGAACGCACACCTTGCTCATGTGCAACAGGGATCTCATGGCTGGATCAGGACCTAGCTAAGCATGCATATTAAAGACTAGGTGGTGGTGCCTTTACTCACACTAATGAAGTGTCAGTCTTCCTGAATCACGCTGGTACACCACACACTTCCACTTCTTTGCCTCACTACTGAGAGCAAGTTGCAGGCCTGGTTTTCTCTGCTTCCCTAAGCAGCTTTGGAGGTTGGTGACTAAATGACTCTTGAGAATAGGAATTCAGGCATGATTTCTTGATGTGGTTTGACCTGCATTATAGTTTTCTGCTGCTGGAAGAGGAAGATCGTGTTCTTCCATCTGCCTCCCAGCTTCCAGCTGTGTGGGTTCTGATGTAAAGCCTTCAGTTTCTGTATGGACACCTTGGCTGCTGAGCACCGTGCAGCACGTGCTCTCCTGATAGCACTTCTTCCTTTGTGCACAGTCTCAGAGTTGCTTCCAGGTGCCACAGAGTTGTGCAGGAAATAAGGATACAGGTACTAGCCACTGAGTAATCAGGAGTGTTACCTGGAAAGCCTTGTGCAGAGTGCTGGAGGAAGGTGATGGGAGAGGGTGAGGCTGGGCATCAGGCTTTCCTTTTACATCTCTGAACTGAAACAACTGCCAAAGAACGTCTGTTCCATTTATAGAAATAGGGGCTCATCTAGAGAGAAAACACGAGCTGCTAGAGTTTTTAGCCACATCTAAATGAGGATAAAATTAGATTTCAGACATTAAAGTAGGACCCATAAAGAACTAAGTGCAGCAGGAGTCTGGCTGCAGGGTGCAGTCTGCTGCTGACCAAAGAAGACAGCAACAACTGATTCTGTCTTCAGAGAAAGAAATTCATGGTTGTAACTGGTTTAGCATCTGCCATAGGGAATAAAAAAGGGTCAGTAGTTTAGTTCTGCATCTCGTCCCAAAGACGGGTCTATTTCACCTCCTGTGAGGATTGTTTTGTGTCTCTTACTATGGAGCCTTTGCATTACGTGGCCCAGCTCTCCTAAGCGGGGAGGGGTTGGATGAGGCAGCTCTCCTGGAGCAAGACTGGCAGTAGATGATGGCTCCAACTCTGTGATACTGAAAACAGACATCAAGGTGCTTTTCACTAACACATTCTGTCAGTGCTAGAGAGTTGTCATGTGGGGAGCAAACGCTGAGTGAAGCATAGGAAGTATTTACAATTTGCTGCCGTGAAAGGAGACAAGATAAATCAATAGGAACTAAATTAGCACAGCTAGAGCAGTCCTCACACCTACATTGGAAACTCTGTTAAAATCCATGGCCTAGAATTTGCAGGAGGGATTATATGCATTTTAGAGTGAGCTAATGTAAGTGACACCCACTTCTCAAACTGTCTGAAAACACTGCCAGAATGAGCTGCCAAAGAGCAGAGATGTAGTCAGTATTTGCTGGCTGTCAGTGGCCTCAGATAAATGCACTGGGAGGGGAATAGTGGAGGAGTCAATCAAAAGATAACACTGAGTAGAGCTCAGTTGCATAACATGACAAGAAGTCAATTTTAACTAAAGCAGAGCATATGTCTCTGTATGTGGGCATCGTTAGAGGCATGATGGCCCAATGGGAGTCCAGAGAGAGAGATCTGGGAGCAGCACGCAGGAACAAGATGTGATGAATACCTGGTGTGATCGGGATGGTTGTGCTATCGTGCTGCTCTTGGCTGACCTTTTTCATTCAGCTGAAACGATATCTTTCCTTTTGGGCTTTTGCTGAACTTTGCAGATTTACGGCAGCGTCCCACAGATGTGCTGTGGCACAAGAGAACTTGCTAAAAGTCAGGTTGGTGGTTAGACTTGCAGAAATCTGTTTATTGGTGAGGTGAGTGTAGTGCTTTCAGGAAGCACCCAACCTGTGTGTGCAGTCAATTGGGTCTTCTGTAGCACAGAGCAGGCTCAAGTCTCCCAGTGTCACACACACAGTGTAGGATCGATCCCTGCATATGTAAATCAAGTATTTCCAAAGTCCAACAGTTGCTGCTTGCAGGCTGGCTGCTGGACATCCGGGAATCCTGGGTGGGTGTTCAGAGCCCTCTACTTCTGCCAGGCAAAACTGGTAGGAGAAAAAAAAAAACGTATCCAGGAAAGACTGAACACATGGCAGCTCTGTGCAAAAGAAATACCACTGTTAGTACATTCGTTCCTGGTTCCCTGACTCTTTCAGAGCAGTTTCAGCAGAATGTCCTGCTTTTCTGGTAGTGACAGCAGTAAAGTGCTGGCAGAGCCCCCTGGGAGAGGGAAGGAGAGTGTCTGTCATTGAAGTGCTCTGGGCTTCAGGGGAAGAATGGCTGGATGGGGGCTGGCTGCACAGCAGTGGAGTTCTCAGCTCTGCCCTTTTCCAGAGCTCCACAGAACTGGGTGCACGCAGGCTCTCTGCTTTGGGAGGGACACAGATCTCAGTCACTTACCCAGTGCCTGCCAGAGGAACTGCAGGGATGAACTAGTCTGGTCCTGCACCGGTTTGGCAGCTTTCCATGGAAGATCATGGGCTTCACAGGGGAGCAGAAAGGCACCAAAAAGCAGAAAGAGCAGGGGGTTCTGCCAGTCCTGCTGGGACGCTTCAGTTCCATTTACATTTCTGAAGTGTTTTGAGCCCTTCACGTGGGAGATGCTATAGAAACACAAGGCATGAATAGCATGGAATATACCATAAAAACCAAGCAATGTAAAACATGTGTAGTCTAAGCAGCAAGAGGATTCTGTTCATGCTCTTTGCAATTGTTTGGGTCTTAAGTATGCATTAAATTGCAGCAACTAAAGGCTATAGAGTACAGACCATAAACTTGCATTCCATTGCAAAACCATCAGGGCAGAGATGTGACCGACATTAATAAATAGAAGAAGTGATTTTAGGAGTCTCTGTTTTGATGAGAAGAATTTCAGAATTGCTTTTCAAAGGTCGGCTGCACAGCATTTTCAGAATATGAGGCGCCAGGATTGCTCTTCTCTTTTGAAAACCCCCTGATGTTTCTTGTGCATGGAGGGAGGGGGGGATTTCGTTTCACAATGGGATATTTGGGCACTGTGGTAATGGGAACTAGGCAAAACTCAGAAGGACTTCCATGCTTAATCACAGCTTATCTTCTGCAAAGTAGAAAGGAGGATACCAGATCTTCTTTTTAGCTTTCAAAGATTCACAGTAAAAAACTTCTACAATGATCACAGGGAAAGAAAGGTCCATCCCTCCTTATCTTTTCTGCCTTTGTTACACGAACTGGGAGTGGTCTGTGGTCAGGTTGGCTGTGCTGCCTTCTGGGATGTGTGCATGCTGGAAATGGGCTGTGGCTGGCAGTGCCAAGTGGATGCTTGGACCCCACTGCAGTGCCACCATGTGCCACCCAGACATACCTTGTTTGTGCAGAGCAAGGACTAGAAGGTGGAAGATGGGCTTGAAAGGTTACTCTGGAGAAATGCTGGTGGGAAAGCTTGTCACGTCCAGTGCTTATCCGTGGGGTGTTTGTCACAATTGGACTGTTCTGATGTGCAAAGTCCCACTCAACCATTCTGGGGAACCTTGGGGTTGAATGGGAAGCAAGGATGAGTGCTGCTCAGGTGAAGTCTTTAGAGTTATGCATAAAAATGACTGATAGATTTAACACGGAACAGATTTTCTTTTCTGCCCCATGCAGTGCGTTGGCCTTGAGAGAGGAGGAAGGACCATGCAGGGCTGAAATCAATAGCACTGGGTCATGCAATCCTGGAGCAATGTTAGATCTTCATCACGTTGACTCTGGTGACAGTGCCTGTAAGTGTCTGAGAAACAGATGCTGCATAAACCAAAAAGAGCTGATTTCCCACCCTAGCAGAAAAGCCTTTTTGGGATGGAGAGCCAGAGGATAGCAAGAAGCAGGGAGTGCAGAAAAAGAGTACAGAAGGTGCAGAAAAGTCCAAGTGAGATGCTGTGTGTGGGACGTGCCCAGGTGCTGGGCTCAGAGCCGGCCATGGGGAGCACAGGGCTGGGTGTTGGTGGCAGGAATCACACAGAGCTCCACTGCATGCACAGCCCGGGGATGGACAGGGACTAAGCTTTGTGTTAAATGCACGTTGTGCACTGCAGAGAGAAAGGTGGTGTGAGGAATGTCAGCCTCATGCCTCATTTCATCAAGGACAGAAACCTTCAGAAAGGGAGCGGACTTCATTAGGACTAAGAAAACATTTATTAGGCAGCTCTGGATTCCCAGGGATATTTGCTGGCTTTTCAAACAGATCCAGTACAGACTGAGGAGCATCAAAACACAAAGGAGATGTGAAGGGCTCGAAGCAGACCTCCCAGCACTGTGCCCAGCTGCTGCTGGGTGCCCTCTGACCTGGTGCAGCTCCAGCACCCCAAGCCCTCTCCTTGGCACTAAGCGAGGTCACTTCTGCTGCTGCACCCCTGCCTGTTATTAACGGCACGCCTGGTGCCAAATAGGATCTTTTCCATTCTTAATCTATGATTAACAAGGTTGTTAAAGTTGTTCTTAGCTCTGCCAAAACCAAACAGAATTTTATATTGGGCTACATATTGGGCAAAGGCTGTGTTTGAAGTAGTCTTTAATCTTAGCATTAGTCTCCAGTATTAACTCATATGTAAACAGTCACATTTTATCAGCTCAGCTACAGGGTAATTTATTTGTTAGTCTAATTTTAGTAACTTGTAGGTAATTCAGTATGATTTGAAATAGGTTATATAGGAGTGAACAGATCTAATTTTCCACTGGCAATGCAGGTGAAGCAGTCCCCTGATGCTGCCAAAGCCTTTGCCTGTTTTCTGAATGGTTTCACTGATTTTAGAAAAGTTATTCCAAATGTGTGAAAAAGCAGAATTCCTATGCGAGGCTTTGCAGGGCTAAGGCCTGCCACTGTGTTTTCTGGTAGTGGTGTTTGACATTGCAGTACGTTTTTTTTAAGTGTAGCATCTGTTTTTTACCATGCTGTGCAATTGGATTTAGGACAGATCTGTGACTCCTGAACATTTTGCTGAAAGTTACCATATCACAATGGAAGAGAGAAGCAGTATTTTCCTTTTAACTGCAGGGTGATTATGCTGTCCCTATCTCTGGGGCAGATGTTGGAGTTTCAGTGCCATTGCTGTCTGTTAGCTCTTTCATGCAGTTGAACCACAGTCTTCTACCAGCCTCATTTCATGGGCATTCACAGGTGAGGACAGTCCCTGTGAATACAGATACTGAATTAGATTTGCCTTTGCTGTAGGACTTGATTTTTCCTGTTGGAAAAATTGTTCTACGCTGGAAATTGAAAGAAGTTGCCATGTAAAATCTGAAGAAGTGCAGAATATGAAACTGTTTCCCTTTGCACAAAGACATTTCAAGATGATTTCTGAATGGACATGAATGCTGCTTGGCACTAACAGCTAAAGTAGGTTACAAGAGAAAAGGAGCTGAAAGGCAGTGATCTTTTGTAAAGTTGAACTCCGTCCAGCAGGAATATTTTACAAATCAGGTCTTTCCTCTCCTTACACACCTGGGATTTCCAGGTGATTTTGGTGGGAGCAGTGGATTCTTGACAGCCTGCTGTGAAGGAGTGCAGCTCTGCTTCCCATTCCTGCTTCTGGTGTGACTTTTTAGAGTTTATTTCCAAGCGGCCTGACTCTGCGTGCCTTAACTCCCATTTAAGATGCAGCCTTATTGTGCTGTGGGGGAGCTGCACCCAAAAGTGCCGATCTTTTGTTTTTCTATTGGGAAATTCAGCCTGAATTAATGCCAAAGCAAGCTTAAAAATTTCCCGTTTTTTTGCCCAGCATCTTGCATGCTCGAGTACTGGTCATACCCAGATCAGCATTAACCAGTGCTGGTAACTGCAATTTCCCCTCAGGGGATCAGAGTTGTGTGATCTGAAGCAGGAATGCCTCAATTTGTGTAGAATTGATCTAACTTGGAACTCTGCAGTATTTATAGCAGCTGGCCTGGCTACTTGGTCATGCACATCCCAGTCCTTTACAGAAGCAATCTTTATAGAAAACATTCCCCTCTGCCTTTTTTTTTTCTTTTTTTTCCCCAGCTAAAGGTATTTCATTACCTGCCAGACTTTCACGTCTGTATTTGGGCAGGATTTGTGTTAAAAATGCTCTGAAATCATAACCAAACGGCTCTCAGCTTGGATTGTGTGTTTGGGAAATCTGGATACCAGGGTGGGAAAGACCAATATGAAAAGAATAATGAGACTCAATCGACTGTGAAATCCTTCTAGAACAGGTGTAATTGTGATCGTAAACATTCACGGGATATTTTACCACCAGCTTTAATCCCTGCAGAGAGGAATATTGAGGGGTAGGAGAACAAACGTGAAAGTAACTTCAAAGACTGAGTTAAAAGGTGAGGAACACAAACCTCAGGTCCCACCATGAAGCAGTGAGGGCAGCTGAGCAGAGAGGGCTCTGTGGTTCCTTTGGTCCATCACAGTGCCCCAGGTCAGTGTGTCTGTGGCCCCATGAGAGGTCCTTAGGGTGCTGATGACCACAGGCAGCCCACTGATCACAAACCGAAGGACAGGAAGAAAATGAAGACCAGGACATTTGGCTGTGGGAAGGGCTGCTGGAGGAGTTGGCAGAGAGTTGGAGCAGCTCTCTGCAGAGAGAGGCACTAAGAAAATAGGTGAACAAGGTCGTGTTTCCTCGTGCCTTGTGAAGGGCACAGAGCTTTCCTTTAATGAATGCACAGGAAATGTAAAGCAGGGAAGGGTCTGAGAACTGCACGAGGAAGTTTGATATGGCTTGAAAGTTCTTCCTGTGCTGAGAGACCGCCTCAGAAGCAAAATGCCATTTATGTTCCACTGGAGCCTGGACTTGCACACTTCCCTGTAAAGACCTCTTTGCTGGGTGAATTTTTCCCACTGCAATTAAGGAAACAAAACTCATTGGTGACTCCAAAGAGGGAAAACGAGGAGCGATAAAGACAAGCATGTAGGAAGTGCTATAGAGCGATAAGGAAGCTGGAATGGTAAATCAAAGCCTAAAGAGGAAGGATACGAAGGGGCACAGAATATAAATCTTTCTGAGCTGAGCAGGGAGCTGCTGGAGCCCTTAGAGGGATGCGAGTGGAAGGTGGTGAGTGAGTGGGGCTGCTGAACGAATTCCTTGAGCTGGGAAGCAGGGGAGAGCAGCTAAAGGTCACATACTGCAAGGAGGACAGGGAATCTGTTTTTCCGTGTGCAGAGAGAGAGAAGGCATATTGTTTAGAAGTTTTATGTGTGTAACCCAAGCAGACAGCTGGGAAATTAAAACTACTAAAATTGACAAGTCACCAATTTTAGATTAATTGCAACCTACAATTCCTGGAGTTGGTTTCTGGCCTCAGTGTTTGAGAGTTCCCTGGGAGAGTGCTGGTATCTGAGGAGGGGGACACAGAAAGCATCGTCTCCTTATTTAAAAAATGGAGTAAAGCAACAGGAGACAAAAAATGTACGTTTGGCAAGTTGTAGAGAAGATAGACTAAATATTACTAAAAGCAAGCACTGGGCAACGTTTCAGAGCCATCTGATAGGCAGTGAAGTGGCCTTTGATACCCTGTGGTCTTACTTCTGAAACGTGTGCATTGGACAGGCTGAAGGACCGCTGGTGGAGCTCGGTGCTCACGCAGCCCCAGCCACCACAGAGCTGCAGCTCTGGAGAGAGCTGTGCAGACTTCCTGCACATCAGAGCTGGCTGCGGCACTGCCTGGGGCTGCGCAGCTCCCTTGGAGCGACTTGCACACCGGCTTCCAGTGAATACAGCAGTGGTACTGTGATTTTTTAAATGCCCTCTGAACTCAAAGGGAAACAACCTGCAGTGTTTGACATCCACTCCATGCTACTTGTCGCCAGCAGTAGCTGAGGTAGATGTCAGTTGCCAGCTTTGCCATGCTGATGCTTCCAGTTGCCCTGACCTGCCGTGCTGACAGTTGGGGTTTAATCAGGAGTCAGCTCTGTACTCAAGTCCTTTGGTAAGGTCTTGTCTCATGAACAGCAGGTTTGAGCCTTCAGACACGCTTTCTCCCACAGCCAGCATACGTGGTGAGATCTCATCCTGTAGAGGCTGTGCTGGTGGCAGAAGTGAAGGCAGGCCTTTCTCAGATTATTTTAGCTAAACCAGTGATTTCCAGACTTTTTTTTTCCTACTTATGGAAGTCTGAATGTTTCACATTGGGGGCCTGAACTCTTTTTACAAGAAACTATGCTTATTTACTATCTTGCTGCTCATGTAAATTCTTTGGTGCATTTTGCAGACCTTTAGAAAGAGGCTGTATGCCTAAAGGGACCCCATAGAACCCCCCCTGTTTAATGAAGCTATTGATGCTCATGGCCTTTTATTTTCATAAGCTGTGTGACAATGAAGACAAGCAAAGACAGAAGGATGCAGAGCTGCAAGGTCTTCTTACCTTCAAGAAATTAGGAATACTTTTTATTTGGACGAGAATTTCAATAGTATTCCCAGCACTGATGTCCCACAAGGCTCCTCTTGTGAGGTGTCACGTTGCCCAGGAGACAGACTGAGCAACTGAGACATTCTGCAAGTTTTTGAAAAAGAGATTTATATATAAATGTGTTACGGGAAAAAAAATACCTCTGCTCATACACATGGTAATTCTTCTGTCTTACTTTGTTTACTATCTTTCTTTCTTTCTTGTTTTCAGAGATTTAAAGGAATTTAATTAAAAAGGCCGTTTAACTACCCTCTTTTTTCCAGATAACAAACACTAAAATAAAATGAAGTGAAATATTGGAGAGCCTGCTTTTATACCCCTTTTAAAACTGAACACAAAAGCCAAGTGAGATCATCGGGTTTATTAGGCAAGATATTTCCAGTAAAGATGGGGAAGCACTCCTGCCACCATACAAGGAACTGCTCAGCCTCCGTCTGGAAAGTCACAGCCAGTTCCCATCATCTGTCTTTGGGAAGGAGAAATCCGAAGCAGGACTCAGAAGACGACTGGACGGTGAGGGACACAGAAGTGGCTGTGTGGGATGTTCGGTGTGGCAGAGCTGAAGAGAGGGCACTGGCTTCTGTAGACACAGCAGAAAGAAGAAGGTTACATAAATGACAGTAAATCTTTGGATGACAGAGTGACTGTAAACTGGCATGGAAAACACTGACGCTGGAAATGAAGGTTCTGGGCCTTGGAGCAACCAGGTTCTGCAAGACCTCGCATCAGGAGAGCAGAGCCAGGTCCTGTTGCATAACCCACACACGAACAGGTTGGCATGTGATGCTGTGAAAGCGGAGTCTGGCTGCAGTGATCATCTCCAGTCCCATGTGCTCCTAGAATACCAATAATTTCTTCCACTGGCCCTGCAATTCCACAGGCAGCTGTCTAGCTGTGATCTTCCAGAGAGCCAAAGTAAGCTTTATTATTTAGGTTTTAGCTCAGCTACAATACATTATTTAGAAAAAGTCATGCTGTGCTAAGCTGCATTCAGTAGCATGGCAACATCCAGTGTATTTATTTGATTGCACTCTGCTTTGTCTTTTGTTAGCTCCGATGTCAGCAGGTAAGTGAGCAGAGTGGCCCTGAGACCTGCCAGTTTGGGGCACAGTGTAGGAAATGTCTCAGTTTCACATCTTTAGCAAACCTGGTGCTCTGCATTCCTCACCAGTGCCCAGGACGCTGCTGTCAATGCATCACACCCAGAATGCACAGACACTGCTTTGCTCCTGCCTTTTTGCAGTTTCCCTGTGGCAAGCTGCTGGGCTTGAGCTCCTGGGCTTCGTGCCGTGGCGCCTTGCAGCCCCACACCTCCTTCCCTTTCCAAAATGCATTTTGAAACTTCAGCTGTAGTGATCTGGGTGTGTGTAACTGGGAGTGCTAACATTATTGTCACTGAGGGGGAAAGCTGTGGCCCTATGCCCTACAGTGGAGCTCTCCAAGACATTGCGCCAGAGACTGCAGCTTACTGAGAGTGCTACGGAATGGGATCTAGGAGCTGCAACACCGTTTGCTTAATGGCCAGCAGTGACAGAGTTATAAATCAACAAGGCACCTATTACCTTCAATGGAAAACGGTAATCTGGTTTTTCTCCTAGCGGCTTCTGTTGCAATAATCACGTGCTTGCGGCCTCCTCCAGGGTACAGTGCAATGCATTTCCCTTGCAGCAGTCACATCCCTGCCCCTGGGAGCCCTCCCAGCTCAGCAGGGCACTGAGCATTCTGAGATTCTGCTGGGAACCACAGGGGCTCAGTGCCTGAGCTCAGCCCTCCGGCAGGATATGCGCAGCTTCGCTCCACTTTTCACCAACAGCTGCAGGGCAGCCTGGAAATGGAGTTGTAGGAAGGGAAGGGATCCGTAGGGCTGCTTTCTTCCTGCTTTTTCCCCCACTCAGAGGTATGGAGGGCTGTTGAGCACAGCAGAGCTCCGCGTTCAGAGCACCCTGCACAGGAGGCAGCAAGTGGCCGCAATGGCAGCACCCTGGTGTCAGGTGTCTGTCTTAGCCTCTTCCCAGCAAGGTCTCCATCTAAATCAACAGGAGCTCTCTGGACTCCGAACCATGGCATACGTGTATTTTTAGAAGCCAATCAATCAGTGGTGACTGTTCAAGTTCAGACAAGTCAAACACAGCCTGCAAAGTTACACAGAAGCACTGTGTGTTGTAGAAGGGTTGGTGAGCCTGCTTATTATTTGGTGTGCCGTGCCAAATCCATGAGCTACCAAGGCTGGGTTCTTTTCAGAGAGATATCCATAAGAAGTGTAAGTATAAACAGACTGTGGATTGTGGCACACACGCTTTTTAATTGAAGCAATAAATGACTGTTTGTGCTTCCACAGAAGCCCTCTTTCAAGGTGCTGCGTGTTTTCCAAACTTTAACACAGCCCTTGGTTCAGGGTTTGTCATCTGGGCCTTTCTGTAGGTGAGGAAACTGAGGCACAGGAGAATGCAGATGCTGCCAAGGAGCTACAGAGACTGTGAAGTCCCAGCTTGTCTCCAGAAAAGTGCTGCACTGGGCGAAGAAAACAAACACCTGTGCCCTGGCTTCCCTTCACAGTCTGATCAGCGGAAACAGCAGCAGAGGGGTTAGTTAGGTCAGCACCTCTGGGCAGCAGCAGCAGGTTGACTTTTCAGTGGCTTTGGCTACAAGGCAGGAACGTCCCGAAGCCTTTCTGCATGTTTCTTCCAAGTGCATGAGCTGGGGTTTGGAAATGGTGAGCACAGAGCAGGTGTACAAATATAAGAAATGATCATAATGAATCGTATCCCTTCATGAACCGTGCAGAGGCTCAGTAGTTGTGAGGAAGCAGGCACAGCCTGGAGTCAAGCTGGACCTTGAAGATCAGATAACAACCAGTCAGTGAGCAGATTAGAAAATGCCGGTGTTCTGATTTCCAGAGCCTCAGTTTATCCAGCTTGAAAGTGGAACTGATACTTTCCGATGTCGCTGACAATCAAGAAACGTGGCCTTGGCCTCTTCTGTTTCTCTTCTTCTTCGTGGCCTTCCCTCCATTGCTACAAGACATCTGCTCCAGAACTTCTGGTTGGAGTCTTTGCACAGCTGCACAAAATGTAGTGCATGATCTGATTCTCAAATTGGGTTTAACTCATATGTACAGTGCCAGCTGGAGGGGCCTGCTGAGCTTTTGCTGATGCATCAGAAATATATTTTTAGGAAGGTTTCTCTATAATTATCACATTATAGCTCCTTCTGGATCACTCAGAGTATAGTAAACAATTGCTATACTTGTTAGAGGTCATGAATACAGAAAAACATTCCTCTGTGTGAGGTCTGCTGTTAAATAATAACTTGTCGTTTCATGGCGTGGGGGGAGTGAATGCCCTCGAAGGGACGTGCTGACATTGTTCAAGCCAGTGATCCAGTTCCTGTAATTTACACCACTTTCTTAAAGCTGCTTCTCTGCACAAGAACAATGGATGTGCTGAGAGACAGCTGTTGCCCTGCTGCAGCTCCTGTTGCCTTGCGTGTTGATCCTCTCTCCGGTTTCTCTGCTGTGCTGCTGCAGCAACACACGGATGGATCCCTGCTGGAGGCCTTGGAGGTGATGGGCAGCTGGGTGAGGAAGGTGGTTACTGGACAGCTGTGCAGGGTGCAGCCCTAGGCAGATGGGGCAGGTGAGTGGCATTAGAAGGTGATCGCACAAAGAGATGATTAATGAGTAATTTTGTGATCAGTGAGTTTGAATGAACAGCGCTCACCTTTGTGGCATCTCTGCTATCTGGTATAGAGGGAGCATTCACTGCTGTCTTTTCCTCAGGGGATGCTAATGGTGTCCGTGTCCTCCATCTGTCATCTGCCTGTCTGGGACCTTCGGGGCTCTGAGAAATCCTCCTCTCTGTCTCCTTGAAATAGTCTGACACGATCAAGAACTACTTGCACACATTGGGCTCACACAGTGCTCCATGTAAAGCTTTATTCCCTTGGGAAATCCAGGCTTTACAGTAATCACCTTGCTGTTCAACCAGGCGTAACATGCAGTTGTGATTTTCATAGTACAGTAGAAAAGTGAGGATCTGGCTGTGGCTGAAATCAGTTAACAGAACAGATAAGTTAGGGATCCCAGAGCCCCTGGAGCCCTATCTCAAGACCAAAGAAGAAACTAAGGTGTCTGATGGAGCTGCAGAAGTGGGGTAGAGCAGCGAGCTCCAACCAGACAGGTGACAGATGTGTCCATGATGACATCTCACAGTCCCTCCCTGTGGCATGGGAATCTGCCCTTTAATACGTGGTCAAAAGAAAATTAGGTCTTGGCAAAAACATAGCAAATTTAAGAGCTCAGTCTGGAAGGAGCTCAGCAGGGAGGCGTAGGAGCTGACTGCAGCATTTCAAAGTCTTTCTAGAAGCTGTGGTTTGGAGAGGAAAAGGGGATGAAATCTTCCATGTTGCAGCATGCAAGAACTCACCAGCTCTGCCTCTTCAAATGTCGTTGTGACATGGCTCCACCATATTCATACTCATGACTGAAGGAATGGCAGACTCCATACTCAGCCCCTTGCTTCTTGCTTTTCTTGGTTTGTGTTGCATGCTCCATGTTGTTTTAATGTAGTTCCTAGTATTTAATGCATTTTTATTGCTTTCTCTAATAACATCGACTGAGTGCTAGGAGCCAATCTAAACAAGCTGTGCCAATAAGCCAAACATTTCACTTCAACCAGCAAAGCGGATGCCTCTTACCCCTACTCACGCCTGGCTGTGCAAACCAAGGGCCTCGCTGCTCATCAGGGAGAGCAAAGCAAAAGCCTGGCATGGGGTGGGCAGAGCTGGGCTGTGTCCCTGTCCCTGCCACATGTGTGCCATCGAGGTGTGTCGGCGTCGAGGTGCGGGTCAGGCAATGTGCAAAGCTGGCTCTTCTCGAGGGATTAATGCAGCATCTTGTCTCGTGTACTTTGACAAGTTGGGTCTTGGTTTTGAGAGACTGTGAGCACTTTTAAATCCCTTTGACATCAGTGGAAGCTGGAGTTCATGTTCTGCATCGCTGAAAGCCTTTCCAAGCAATTAAAAAACAACCCCAGACCTCCTCCCCTGGTGCTGATCTGTGGTGTGGTGTTGACGTAAGTGTACTGGAGTTTCACTTACTGCAGCTGGGTAGTTGGCACTTTTATAGGACTTTTAAAAAAAATTTTCTGTTTTTTGCACACTAATCCTGATTTTTTTTTTTACTCTCTGTTTGCTTTTCTCCTACAAGCCCAGCCTTCATGTCTGACATCTCAGCACTGCTTCCTGATGTTCTCTGTGATCTCCCTTGTTCCATCTTCTCTTCTCTGGTTTCCTCCCTTTCATTTTAGCCTTATTTTCCTCAGGCTGCCTGAGCCCATCCTCCCAGAGGGGAAGTGTATCTGTCTCATTCCCATCTCTGTTTCCCTCCCAGCCCCACAGCTGTTCCCACTCCGGCAGACCCGACTCCTGCTCAGAGCACCATCTACGTCCCACCCCTTTCCTCCATCACTGCAGGTCAACAACAGAGAAAACTGGAAATGCCCCATGAGGGGGAGATTACAGCCAAGAAAGATCGTTCCTGCAAGGTGCCAAGTGTTGTCTCACCAGCGTTCGCCTGGACTGCTTTCATCTGGCTGGATGGTGGAACCCCCATCCCCAGCACTGACACCATTTGCAGTGTTTCATGCCACGCAATCCATCATTGCTCCTGAGAAATTTTCGCCTTTCATGCTACCCAAGCCTGAAAGCCAGAAACTCTGCAGTGAGGATGTGGTGAGGTGTGAATGTACACTTCATTTCCAAGTGGTTCTTTTCCCCTCATGTGCTGCACTTTACCAGCAAAGCAGTGGGCACCATTCTCTGTGCTTTGGCCCATGTAATTATGTGTTTTCTAGCTGTGCTCGGTCAAAAGTAATCATGGAGTTACAACCTTAGTTGGCACAGAAATCAATCAGTTTAACAAGTTGACTCGTGTGTGATTACAGAAGATACATTCTGCCACTGATTTGTTCTGCCATCCTTTTGCCCTCCTAAGTGGAACACACTGCGGGGACGGATGAAGCCAGTGAGCTGTTGGTGGTGGCACAGCCTGCCCGTCCTGCTGGGGTGAGATACATGTACAGCTGATGGATGTGAAGGGACTTCTCCCTCCAGGGAACTGGGATGCATTTAGCTGCAGACTGCGTATCTACCTTAGGCACCTTGTGACCCCTGCCTTGGGTGTGTTTTTATAGAACTAGGGAATTATCAGATCTGGAAGGAGAATGTGTGTAGGCTGATCTGCCAGCACTGCTGTGCACTTGTACCCAGGTGCAGACACATCCCTCGCTCTGTCCCTTCGCCTCTCCTGTATTCCCCAACTCTGACTTCGCCTTGTTCAGCAACAAAGAAAATGCCTTCAGAAATATCGTTGCCCTGATGCAGCAGGAGGCTGTGACAGATACAGTCACTGCTGGGGAACGAGCGCACAGCAATGCTGCGCTGTCTGTGCCATTATTGTTCTCTGCTGCAAACTGGAAGCGACTGAGAGCAGGGCAAGGCAGCAGCCCTTCTGTAACAGCTCTCCCGGGATGCACACACGGCTCCAGTGGTGCAGGATGTGCACAATGGGCATGGCTGGCAGCTTCTGCCATGAGGACGATGACAAAATCCCTCCTCTGGATTTCGCCTCCGTATCTCATACCCTCTCAGTGATTGACATTCAAACTGTTGGCTTTTAAAAAATCAAGAAAGGAGAAGGGAATATGTAAACTTCCAGGGCAAATTGTGTTGAAAAATTAAAGAGTGATACAGTGATTGGCTCCAGGCTGGTCCTGCAAGGGTTGACTCTCATGGGAACAGTTATGACTTCTCTGAGGATTCTTCTCATTAGGGTTTGTTATGGAGAAGTCAGTGTGCATTCCCTCTGTGAGCAGTGAGAGCTGTGGCACTGCCTGCTCAGTGCTGCACTCAGCTCTGAAACTGCTGGCAGCATTTCCAGGCACAGGTACGTATGGGGAAAACATCCAAAGCACAGAACGAGTTTGCATTACCTCTTGGTTATGTGGATTACTGGATTCAAGAGAAAGTTTTAGTTACACAACACAAACAGCCCACTTGTGGATGTGTCACAATGATACTCTGGCACGCTCAGCAGCCCATAAAAATGCCCACTCTGCTTATACTGTTGAATTGTTTCAGCCTTTGATAAACCATCTGTTGCAGCCTGTTGTACATTTTAAAGCATTTCTTGCTAATGGATTTTCACAATGTGGTTTAAGGGATATTGTTATTAATAAATGTAACTGTACTGAATAGTAATTTGATAAAGATGAAAGAGGTATTTATGAATTTCACTTTCCCTTCAGCAGCTGCTAGGAATTTTTCCCTCCTTCAGAATATATTGCATTTAATGTTGATTTCCTTTTCTTTAAAACTGTTATATTCTCACTTTATAAAGAGGATGTCAGAGGAGTTGGACCAGTTATGCTATCTTCTGTGCAGTAAAAATCCAGTTCTGCTCAGAACATGGCAGAGATTTCCTTGCTGAAAGGCAGGGCTGCCGGGCATCCCATCAGAAATGCCTACAAATAGTGTGTATGTTTAAAGTTGGTTTTTTAAAATATGATTAATGGGTCTTAATATTGATGGAAGCATTAGAAGAAAATAATTTGTCCACACTTTTTGCTAATGGGCCGATCTCCATTACGTTATCGTTACAATGGCCTCGTTGTGTGTAAATTAATTAGGGACTTTCAGTACCAAATAATGTGTGATTGGCTCCAGTTGAACAGGAAACACGGGGTGTCTGAAGGCTGCTATCTACCACAAAAAGGGCTCTGCTAACACTGGTGGCACACAGCAATGGGAAGTACTGTGAGTTATGTTGGGCTGCATCAAAAAACGATTGCAGGGCCAAGCAGGGACAGTGGTGAGGAGGAATGTTAGCAGAAATAGAATGGAAAGCTCTCTTTCCTAAGAGGTGAGCTTTGCTTTACTAGAATCTGATCCACGCAGAGATGGATGTCTTCAGCAGAGGAGGCAGGTATTAATCACAGGAAATAACTCGCAGAGCAGGAGTTCCCTTGACAAAAAAAAAGATTTTCTATTTTTGGATTGTGCTTTTAATTAAAGATGCATGAGGTCCACATGCAGAAAGGACCAAAAGGCAGTGTGAAGCTGGAGGGTGCTGAGAGACAGGGCCCTGCTTCTGCCCCTCTGGGTTCCCTGCTGTGTGATGCTGCACAGCCGCTTCTCTTCTCCGTGCCTCTTTGCTACCTCCCACTTTCTGTGCTTTGTCTTTGTTAGCTCTTTTCAAGGGCTGAAGCTTTCTTGTACCTTGAGTTAGCACTGCATTTAGCTTCTCCAGATGCTATGGTAATGCCATCAGATCTAATAGTTAGTCTGCCACCCAGCTCCTTCTCTCAACTCATTCTTTTGCGAAGTTGCTCATCCTTGTGAATAGGCAGCTCAGGGATTTATATAGAAAGAAGTAACATGGATCTGCCTCTGATCTTAAGTATAAATCAAGAGTAAATTCAATGAAACTCAGCAGGAATACAATAGGCATTTGTTACAGGGGAACCGAGACATTCTCTGCAAAATACACAAATGCTACTTGCAGTAAAGTTTATAATACTAGACAAGAAAATGGTGTGATGTCTTGCTCCCTGCACACTGCACTGAACTTCTCCCTTGGGGTGACTCTTTATGTTATAAGCAGACAGTTTTCCTGGACTAATTTCCTTGCATAGTAGGCTATAAATAATTATTATTGGTATTGCACGGAGGCTGCGAGTTCCTGGGCAACCGTGACCGAATTCTTAATTTGCCAGTTACTGATATCATGCATCTGTTTTTGTGATTACTTTAATTATGTTCTATGTGTAATTGAAAGAATACAAAATCATCTTCTTTTTTCTTTGTAGATTCACAGACTGATGGAAGGACAGCCCACCTCTGGCCATCTCTGCGTTTGTAAATCCTGTCTGGACTCAAATGATATTCTGGGGTAAGCACTTGTTTATACAGTTTAGCAGTGTTAGCCCCTATGTAGTCTCTGAAGACAATACCATAAG
This sequence comes from Tetrao urogallus, assembly GCF_951394365.1. Lineage (NCBI taxonomy): Eukaryota > Metazoa > Chordata > Aves > Galliformes > Phasianidae > Tetrao > Tetrao urogallus. The sequence goes on along the minus strand of NC_136831.1, from coordinate 2,292,279 downwards.
TTGTCAGCATCCCTTGGGCCACATTGTATGTTGTAGGAAGATTCTCAGCAGTGAAAATGCAGTTTTATTCTTCTCAAAGTGCCCCTTACCAAAGTCAGCCAAGCATCCAGAAGCAATTACTCTGAGTGATGGATGCAGCATTAATATTCTACTGACTTGATAAGCATACAAGATAGTCCAAGTTTTTCCAGAGGTTTCAATTTCCATCATGTCCCCCATTTCTTTTGACTGAACCATGCCATAGTGTACATCCAGGGCTTGACAGCTCTAATTTCATAGGAGCCAATGGACTTGAAAGATAATCTATTGATGTAGGAGATAGATGAATCAGGCCTGTGGCCAGAGTCCTGTTGACTTCAGTGAAAGCAGACAGCGATGCGGTTGCTGTCACATAGGTCTTGAGAGCAGACTGCTTTAATGACTTTGTCCTCAGGTGCCCAACTCAGTCATTGTGCTAAAGGAATGGAGCACAGCTACATGATCTGGGGTGCTGGATGCTGCTGGGTGGTCCAAGTCATAGATACTGCCAGTGAGCACAATTGCTCTTGCAGAGCCAGTACAAAGAGCTCAAGATGCAGTCCTGCTTTCCTTCTTTCCATCTTCCAACAGGAACACAGGTCTTGACCACACACACAGGACCTTGGACTTGAACTTTGTGCCTTGGACTTCAGCTTTGTGAGCCCTTAGACAGTTCTTCTGCAGCTGCATCAGCCCACACACAGTCACAGCTCTCAGTTGGGAGGTGGCAGGCACAAAGCTGGCACTGGCTCTGTGATTACTTCTCTGCAAAGTCAAACAGGTGAGCATACTCTGCTGGTGTCCTAAGTGCTTTTGTTTGCCTTAACACTGGCCTCGAGCAGCGGTTAAGCACAGCTGGCACCGGCCTCAGGAGGCAACAATCACCTGCTGCTCCTCTTAAGCTTTTCTATACTGCATAAGAAGCCATGTTCTTGCTCTAGTAGCCCAAACAGGTGTGGAATCAGCATAGAAGCAGCATGAAACTGCCCTTCTGATTTTATATCCTTGATAAGTTGTGTTGCAAAGGCTGGGATTGCCCAAGAGTTACACACGCCTCAAACTCAGTATGACATTGTGGAACATTGGCATCTTGCTCTCCTGGGCTCCTTTTATAATACCAACTAGAAAGATTTTCCAGGACAAATGGAAATTTGGCCCTTGAATTTTTGATTGTATATACAAACAAGCCTCAGGCATGCAGGATTTGGCCTATTTGACCAATGTGCTCTGTGGTTCTGAGGATGCTCTGCTGCCTTTTCACTAGAAAGCAAAGGCAGTTTTGTGCCCAACAGGAGACAGTTTTTCTTGAGCTTTTTGTTGGTCTCCTCTGCTGCCTTCCCCTGCAAAGGGGTGTGAAGGGGTGGTGCAGCATGTGGGTTTTAACTGGACGCCATCCCTTTAATGTGGAGTTGTGTGGTTGTTTTTTTTCAGGGCCAAAAATAAATGCTAGTGAAGGAATAAACAGACGTGAAAAGAAGGCTTGGACACTTGGAGGACAAGACTGCTTTGTGTTTCCCAAAGCAATAAGCCTCTTGACAAGGAGGTTACTCTTTCAGAAAAACACGAGTCCTGTGACAGTGCCAAGGTCAGTAGGTGCCCAGCAGAGCAGGGAGCATTCAAGGCAGACGTGTTTTGGGAAAGGGGCATATTTGCTCCCCTTGAAAGAGAAGGGAGAGGAGGAGAGAAATTTACTTTGCTCTGCCATTTCAGCTCTTTCTACAGGGTTTGAACGTGCACCAGTTTGGCAGCAGAAGACAGCTTCCATCTATCTCAGATAGCAACGTGGCCCCAGCACTATGGCTGTATCACTTGCATGCTGGCTTGGGAAGAGGGCCGTGCTGCTGCTCTGGAGGAAGCAGGTAAAGAGAGGACATGTGTCACATGCGGAGTCCTGGCAATAAGGTCTGGATTTTTAATGGTGCTTTGCGTTTTTCAGAAGTCCCTTGTGGACATGGCTTCTTGTGCTGGTCTAAGCACAGTCTAAGATAGGCCTCTGCTACCTGTCTGCACGTCTCAGACTGGTCAGCTGCAGTCTGGATGGGCTTTGCTTTCTGCAGGAAATTGGCAGAATTCAAAGCAAATAGGCAGGTACGGGCATCCTGCGTTCTGGTAGGCAGAGCTGGTTAGCAGAGTGCTGCAGTGATCTCAGTGGGGGTAGGAAGCGTTGGACTTCACTTTAGGGACTTAACTGGACTCTCCATCCAGTGCAGTATGTTTTGAATTGTGGCCTTTTAGGCTCTTTATTGTCTCAGTTGGATACAGAATGAAAATGCTGAGTAATACTGAGCAATGATAAGATTATACAGAGTCTGCTTCATGCACAAAGGGGAGTGCAGTTCTTTCACAGCCTCTAAAGCACCAAGTTGTGAGTCAGCCAAAGCCTCTGAGGACTGGGTAAGAAACACAGCTTTTAAAGGCACCTCGTTAGGACTGAATCTTCAGCACCGTCTGTAGTGACACACAAACTCATCTCAAAGAGGGCAAATGTTGAGAAATTAAGGGAGCTAATTAGTGGAATCAGCTGCACTGCAGAGCTGAGGAATTGAATGTGATGGAACTTGGATTCCAAAACTAGCTGAAACATGCAGGAAGTTTAACCCTGACAGGAAATGCTCCAACCCCAGTGGGATAAATAACCAGCCCCAAACACATGGGGAGCATTAACTGACATGCAGAAGTTCTGACTGGCATGAGGGTATTCTGCTGGCATGCAGCTAGGGATTGAAATCAGATGTCTGGAGAGGAACTGCTACAGAGTATGATGCTCTGCTCTGCTCTTTGATGGAGTCCATCACTCTTATCACAGGGCTGACAAAGCAGCTTACCCTGCAGGTCCTGAACAGCCACTACTCCAGTGATGTGTTCAGGGCAGCAGTTCTGGACCTGCCTTACGAGTTACTGCCACAAAGGTGGCATTGGAGAAAAGTGATGGAGCAGAAGACTGGAGGCAGGATTTGCCTCAGTCGTCCAATTTGAAGTTGCTGGGATGGGGAAGGTAGAGACAGAATGAAATGTCAAAGGTGAGCTTGTGAATTGGACTTGAAAAGGAAATTAGAACAGATGGCAGAGGGTTTCAACTGGAGAAATAAAAAGAGGAGAAACATGGTCGTTACGGAGTGAGAATGGGGTTGAGATTAGACCCAACTACATATAGTCTAAAAATGAATTAAAAACACCTTGTCCACATTTTCAGTAGAGATGATCATATTGAGCAGTGGGACAAAGACAGGATTTCTAGTGGGAATATACGTAAGGGAATGAAAATCATCACATGTAAGGTGGAAAGAAAAGCATGAAGAATTCAGTGTGCTCAGGTGAAGGTGCACTGGCAGATTTCCATCCCAGGATTTGGCACATGAAATGAGTTCAGCTTACCCTGATATTTCTCTTTGATGACTGATTTTTTTTTTAGGCAAATGAAATACAGGTGATTTACTCTATCCAGACTTGAGTGAAGAATCTGATATTATACCACAGGGGAAATTACTGGTTGAAGTTGAGACGATGGGGATTAGTGTGGATGGTGAATGCAAAACTGTTAAAGTGCAGAGGAGAGGGGAGCTGTGAGAAGTAATGCCAGACAGAGGCAGTCAGTAAGTGGAACTCCTCAGGAGTCAGTGCTGAGTTCAGTCTTGCTTGTTTCATTAATGAGTCTGGCACAGCAGCAGGAATGTAGTAAAGAAATCTGCTGAGGACACGGGCTTTCTTAATACAGAGGATGATCGGAACATCAGTCAGCAATGAGTGAATGACAGAATTCATCTGAAATAGAATGGACAAAGTAGTAAGATGTGCAGTTAGAAATTAATAACTAGAATATCATATTACTCACTTGAAGATGACAAAGGCAGGGGGGTGGAAAAAAAACCGCAGAGCTTACTTGCTCCCAGGGATAACTGTGAGCCACCAATCTGATATGGAGAGGCAAACACAATCCTAGAAGGTACAGGTTCACTCATGTTTGAGGAAGATTAGCAGGTACAGAGAAGGGCACTGAGGATGATCAGAGGGTTTAGAACAAGAGGAGACTAGAAGAGTTTCATTTGTTTAGTTTTTCAAAACAAAGGCTAGAGGAGATAGGATTGTTTTCAGTAAATATATCTGATAGGTAAAGATCAGAGGAAAAAGAGAATTGTTTAAACTAAATTATGATGCTGGCACAAGAACAAATGATATTAAAGCTGAAAATTTTAAATGAAGTGCTGGGACAGCCTGCCAAAAAGCACAATATGATGTAATTGAATGTAACAGTAGGAGGCTGGATCAGTAATCCAGAGCCCTGCATTCCTAGATAACTTCTTTTTTGGGAAGGGAATTAGCCACAGCAGCTAAATGCAGGGAGTGGAAAGAACTGCCCAACCAACACCACAAAGGTGTTCCCAGTGATGGAGCAGTGCGGTGTGCGGTGCGTACCATGGAGTGGTTTCTTTCTCAGTAAGAAAACAAGGCTGCAGTTTGTGTTGCTAAGTGCTGGCTGTATCAGAAAAAGTGTCACTAAAACATTTTGCTGTGGGCTTGAGCTCTTGCTTTTTACCCAAAATGTGACCATCTTTCACCTCCCAAACCTAAATATACATTGCTGAAAGCACACCTTCAGGAATTGCTGTCTCGACGCTGTCAGTGCCTTGCAGGCTGTGCAGAGGCTGGAGGCAGGCAGTGTGCTCAGCTCCCCGCTCTGTCCCTTGGAGCTCTCCTTTTCTGATGGCCTGTTAGGCAAAATGCCCGCACGGGGAATAATGTTGTACCTCTTTGAAGAGAAGCAGTAAACAGGCTTTTGGCAAAGTGAGTGCTGGCATCTAACCGGCACCTCTTAAATGAAGCTGGCTGACATACACACATGCTGCAGTGATGCTCCTGCAGTGGGAAGAGTCCCCTGAGCTCAGGACATGGGACCTCCCCGTCCTGCAGCCCTTCTGGAACTGGTGCCAGGGGCTGGGGCTGCTCTGCTCTCCAACAGGTCTGCACCAGGTGCCCCGTGCTGCTCGTCCAAGGACAGGAAAATGCAGCTGGCCAGAGTCCTTGGGTTTGGAAGCTAAAGGTAGGGCCTTCCCTTTTCCTCCCCCCAAGGAGAACCGGCAAATTCAGCTCTTCAATGGCACGAGCTCATCTCAGCCTTGCCTATAAATAGATAAATGAGATTCCTGCTGTCCCTGTGAGTAATTCTGACATCCTCCCTTTGCCTTGCAGAGAGCTGAGTCACAGGCACTCTGCACTCCAGTCCCTGCATTACTTACATGGTCTCAAAGGAAATTTTAACACATCCAGTGAATCATCAGGGATTGGATCATGTTTAAAGTTATTCCAGTGGCATTTCCCTTCTATTGTAGCAAGTCTGCCAACACCTAAAACTTTAGCTAATCTGGACTCAGAATGCATTGAGGAAATAGCATGTTGACATATACAGCTACTAATACAAATAGCCTAAAAAGTTCTCCTAAATCTGCATCAGTAAATAAATGAACCTTAGAGGATTCCTTTAGCACTTTGGGCCTGCTAATTTGGTCAGACTGCTTCATTTTGTTGCTGCTTATTTAAAAGAACTCAAAAGTTTGAAATGTTTTAATATTCAGTCTTTAGGTCCCTAATTTAATCTCCTGCAGGTTTCCTGCCAAAATATTATTTGCCCTGAGATGGAGCTTGCAGCCCTGTGCTCGTTCTTTCACAGAAGTGCACACATTCCTGTTCTTACCCATGATAAAAACAAAATGCCTGCAAAGCAAGGACAAAACCAGCGTGGTGTTAAGTACAAAACACAGAGCATAATATGGTGGCTGCACAAGGATCTGAGCACCAGCATGAAGCTGTATCTCCTGATGGGGCATTTTCACTTGTTACCCTTCCTTCCCCCACATGGGACAGTGTAGTCTGATTGGCTTAGAGGCAACACAGCATCTGCAATCAGAGCAAGTCTCCTCCTGCCTCAGAAACAACTGAAAAGTGAAAAATTCTCCAGCAGAATTTGGGAGCTCTGAAACAAATAGAAGCAGATATCACTCTGTTGGTTTTCTGGCTTGCCTTGCTGTATCTTAGAAGTTGTTGGGTCTTTCCACTCATCCAGAATCCAGTTACCAGACTCTCCATTTGAATGAACAAGAAATGCTAATGTTCACTGGTTTGCTGCTGTGCTTTAGTGACTCTGAGACCTAAAACCTGGCTGGTTCTTTTGATAACCCTAGGAATGCTGTGTTTTATTCAAATAACATTTTTCTAGCACCTTTTCATAAAGCAACTCTCTGCCTGTGTGCAGATTGTTAACAAGCATTTGTTCAACACATCCCAGCATGAGCTGCAGTCTCTCCATGAGATGGTTTGTCTCCTACACTGAGGATCATTGGTTTATTTATCAGCCCAGCACAGCTTTGCTTGACAGTGTTCTGCCAGCTGTTACTATACAACAGCATTGGGAAAAAAGATCAGTTTTGGCTCTCAGTGGAGTTGGACATAATTCAGCTACCTGTTGACAAATTATGATTTGTTTAACAGCATAAACTGTAATATTTTTATAGCTGATAGTTTTCACCCTTCCCTGCAGCTGGGGAAAAAAAAAAAAAAAGAGGAACTCCCAGAAGCTCCTCACTGGAAACCAGAGTTTTCTTGTAGTAATGCCTTGTACTGTTGTTTCTGTACTTTTTTGCTCATGCCTTTTAAATACGCTCCGCCAAACTGTACTTCATGTCTGTCTCTCAGGAGGGCCAGATCCTGTAGGACATGTCCTCAGCTTGCAGAAAGAGATCATTAATCATTAGTGTGCCCTGGTCCCTGGCTATTTTAATCACTGGTGAAATACTCATGCAGTTCCCACTCCTAAAAATGGTATTTGACTCCAATGCACATGATTTCCTTTGGCTTCCTTTCCCCATTTAATAGCAAGCCATAACAACTTGGAAGTGCAAGCACTGGAATCCATAGATTTGCTTCTCATCTGTCATGGAGCCAAAGCTTGGTACTGCAGGTAGTATCTGTGCTGAGCAAAAGATCAGAATATATTGTGACTGGCTGTCTGTGACAACCTTTCTGCTTACAGACTGATGGTCAAACCCTGTCCTGTGTACTGGAGCTCTGAAAATGTATTTGGTCCCTTCTGTATCATTAGTCCACTTCTGTCCCACTTTATGATATAATGATTAAAAATGCTTTTTGTATGTGCTGGCAATAATTAGGGCATGTTAGTCCACTGTGGGAGGAGTGGATGAACTAGCAGTATGTCTGAAAACTACAGGCTGTGGCAACCCATAAATCTTTGTTCAATTTTCCCTTTAAAAATGCTGCACTGAAGTCACAGGAAGCTCAAGGGCAAAACAAACTGCTCAGCCTCAGATTCAGGATCACAGTGAAGCTGTGTACTTTGCTTCTCTCACGAGGCAGATGAGCAGCCTCAGGAGTCTGAGTTGTCTGAGAAAACTTCCCTGCCCTCCCTTAATTGCAGACTAATAAATGTATTGTTCCCCTCTCCCTGGGCTTACCTGATTTATAAACTTGATTGCTACAACTCTGAATTCTCTGCTTTTACTCTTCATATGTGAACAGGTTCCTTTTGAGCTTAGAGAAAGCACCAGTTTGGTTTTGCACAGAGGGAGGGAGCAGGTGAAGTTTATAGATGTAAAAGCCTAATAGGTGATGCTCAGCAGGTGCCCTGGTCATGAGGGAGCCGTTCAGGGATAATTACAGCACATCAGCTTGAAGGCACAATGACAAATAGAGGAATATCAAGAATTCTAATGTGGAATTTAACTCATCTCTTCTGACAGTTATTTACATGGAAAACCATGGATCTTTCTCTTGTGTCTTTAATAGACAAGTAAAAGTATGTACTTTTTTTTTTCCAAATTGCATATAAGGCAGAATCATCCTCAGCAATGATGAATTTCTGTCTGCAGGGCTGTCAGGTTCAGAAGTCACATCCTGTTACCAGCTTTAAAACTTGATGCTGCACAGAAAGGTAGGTAGAGAAGTCCCACTGTTCTACGCCAGCTGATGAGTTTGTGTGCTGTGACTCAAGGCGTCTATTCATTTTGTTAAGGTTTTATTTTGTTTTATTTCTCTTTTTAGAGAACTAAATCTCAACCAATACCAGCTGGGCCCCAGAACAGAGTCCAGCTCTTAGGAAGGCTGTCCTGGCTGTCTCACCAGTTCTCTTAATTAAACTTGATCAACACTGGCCTAATTAAAAAGACAAAGCCCAGCAGTAATCTGCTAAAACTAAAGGTTGCTTGGCAGCTTGGATTTCTTCAGTTTTGCTGAAAGCAATTTAAATCATGAAGAAAGTTTGCCTTAATAACCACATTTCCTCCATGAAACAGCTATTCATCAAAAAGTAGCAAAGGGCTCCAGTGACAGAAGGCACCAAATTCGCCTGCAAAATGTTATTTCCTGCGCTGGTCTAATTCAGATCATGTGGCTGACACACAATTTCTATTTGAATGAATGTACCAGATTAAATTATCCAGGCAGATGTTGTGCACTGAAAGCAGTTGATAACATCACAGGGCAGTTCAGAAAGGTCCTGTGCAGCCAGAGGCTCCTTGCAGCCTGGAACACTGGTGCTTGAAAGATTCTGGAGCAGTTGCTTTGATGTACAGAGAAATATGAATGGTGGCTCAAGCTTAGTACATCTTCTGCTATCCATGCAGAATTATCTGCATGCGAGTAGCGAATGCTTTATTTTGGCAGGGTCTATTTTAATGTTCATACTACTTAGCATACTCTAGGGATGGCAACTTCAAGAAGTCTAGGGCAGCACCATTGAGACTGACTGAAAAAATCCCGTGTCTATTTTTCAAAACACATTTATTTTAGGAATTTCTGCATTTTCCAAGCCAGGCTGGAGATGCTAAATGACAGAGATGCACAAGCAGGAAATTGTGGCTTACCAGAAGGTAGAAGAAACACGGTTATAAAGCACTGGAAGAGTTTGTCAGACATTTATATAGGCAGAGTTCCCATAGCACATGAGAAGATGATCCATTCATCCATGCACTAGCTTCAGGAAGAGCTGCAGGATTGTCCTGTGCACATCCCCTGCATTTGGAGGAGCTCTTCTGACCTCCACATCCACCACTGGGTTCTCTCCACGGGGCAGAGCTGTGATAGGAAGAAGCTGGGCAGGCTCAATCCAGTATTACAAAGCAAAAAGGGGCTTATTTTAACATACAAATATTCTTACTTTGAGTAAGATGTGAATACTAAAGATAAAAATTGTAACATAGGCACAAAAACCCCTTCTGGATCTTCTTGTTTCCAGCACTAAGCGTCAGTCATTCTTGTTAGTAGTGGTGGTGCTTCTGTTTATTTGATCGGTAGATACAGGATTAAAAGCAGGTCAGTTCCATCCACGCATCTCACCAGGGGAAACGTTCAATTCCTCACATCTTGTTTTGGTGTCAGGTGAAGACACTGCATCAGCTACATGAGGAAACAGTCTGTGGCTTCGTATGCTGGACCGGTCTCAGAAATCAAAGGCATCAAAGCAGAAAGTCCTGAAGCAAACAACTCCAAAGGCAGCGACCTGCAAGGCAGCCCTGAGCAGCACAGGTTTCTTTGCTCCCAGCCCATCCTTAGCAGACAGAATACGCCTTTCTTGTGCCCATTACCTCCCTTACCTAGTCACACAACTGCTGGGACCAGGATTGTCTTTTAGGGCTTGCTTACACAGAGCAGTTGACTATTCTGCAGCAATAGCTGCTGCAGGATGACTTCACGTGAATGCACTCATTCCACAGCGGCTGTTGGAGCTCCTGATTCATACCATACCTTAACTGGAGTCGTGTCAGCAAGTCAGTGTGCTTTACAGAGTTAAGCAAGACCCAGGACCCAGTTTGGGGTTTCTAGTCACTTCTCCTTTACATAGAGTTGAGCTTTAAGAAAAGCAGTTGAAATGTTCCTGAGAATGACAAATAACAAATGAGTAATGCTTGCTGTGGAGCCACACAGCCCAATTAAAAATAGGTAAGTGATGTGTAAAGGCAAGTCTGTGCAGTCTGTGTAGAGAGAAGGAAAAAAATAAAAATAAGCATGCATTTCTAATCTATTGGCGCAGTCACATGGAGCAGAATTCATTGATAAAAATATCAATTAATTGATAGAGAGAGCCTTTTCAAACAGGTAATGATTAAAACAACCAGACGCTGGGAAGGGGACAGTTAGCGTTGTGGAGCCAGATTAATTTGATTATCCATCTCCCTAGGTAAAGTTATTAAAGGAGAAAAGCTTTTTGTTGTAGAGTTCAATGAAAACAAAAACTTAACACATACAAGCTCTCAGAAATGCAAACAAGGTGTTAGAATGCATGATGGAGAATAATTGAATATTACAGTTCTGTTCAACAAATTGCTTCTTTGTACAATTACTGCATCTCTGCCCTAAGCAGGAATGAAGCTCAGAATAAGATGATGAGAAAGAGCAGAGATCTGCAATGGCTGAGAGCAATTCAGCAGACCAAGGAGTAAAGCAGGGAGTTAGCAAGGAGAGGGCAGTTCCCAATGTAATGAAAGGCATTAAGTGTAAAACCACCAACACTTTCCCAAACATGAAAAGAATAAATTGAATACCGAAAGAAAAAAAAAAAAGGAAGAAATGCAGATGTAATAATGCAGTAAGCTAGCAGACATCACTGTCCTGGAATCTGAAAAAACAGTTTTTTAAAATACATCTGACTGCAATCATTTATGGCAGCACAGTCCTGTGATATTACAGGAAGGGACGTGAGCAGGAACGTTGCAGGATGGAGCCCTTCCATCAGCAAGCAGACAGCTGTGCAGAATAGGGGCACAGTGACACAGGCAGGCACTGCCCAGCCCATGGCCATCAGTGGAGCAGTCGGTGGCTCCCTGCTGCCCAGGCACACTGGTGATGCTGCATGGCCACCTTCCCACGTCCTGTGACTGTCCTGCAATCAATGGAGCAACTTATAATGCTAAGTAAAGGACCAGTAAATCTGTGTGGCTCGGGGTGCTCCCCTGCTCCCCAATCCCTTGCTATTAACCAGCCACGCTCCTGCTGGAATGCTGTGGTCAGGGCTGTGCGTCTCTGGGGTTGGTTTGAGAAGATCCCTGGCTGCATTTTGATCTGATAGCCAGAAATGAGAGATAGATAAAACAGAGAGGGAAAGTGCTTGGTTTCTTTCATTTCTCCCACTTTGTGTTCCAGTTCTCATGCCCTCAGATTCATACAACAATGCACTCTCCATACCACCATTAACAGTGAAGCTTTTCCAGTCCACCTCTGATGGAAACTCAGCCTGTAACACCACTTTCCCCAGCCTGTAACACCACTCCAGCTTGCAAGCAATCTTTCCCAAAGGCAGACCTGCCCTACCATGCTCGCTCTGCACCCAGCACTCGTGCTTACCTTCCAGGCCTCCCCGTGCCGGAGGTCACAGTTGACCATTGCAAGAACAATAAGGATTTTTAGGGGCATTATGACTGGGTTAGTAAAACACAGCTGCCCCTGAAAGTCCCTCATTTTTCTTGCTGCCGCTCAGTCCCCTCCACGTCCCTAGGAGGGCAGAGGTCTGATGGACTCCTTTCGCTCCAGCACGGCTCTGCCATCTCATGCTGGCTTTGCTGATCTGCCAGCAGCAGCCCTGCTGTGACACAGGCAGCGGAGGTGTGGAACTGCTTTGTCATCGCTGCAGGCTCCCTCCTAAGAAAACGCTGCGCTGCACTTCAGCGTAACGCCAGATGGCTCGTCTGTCACTCGGCAGAAATGCCATCAGACAAAGCACACCTCGCTGTAAGCAACCCTCACGTGCCCCCCGAATCACTGGGGCAAAATGAAGCGATGGCCGCTCCTGCAAGCGCTCGAAGCACCGCGCTTTGTCCATGGAACACAGAGGTCCCAGTGCCGGTGGGCACCTGCTGTGTGTGCACTGTCACTGCAGCTCTGCCCGGCTGCACGAGCAGCTCTTCTTCATTTATTAATAAAGCCGAGAGTTCAAGTAAGTAATTGCCACCGATTTCTCAACCGCTTTCAGTTTACGTGATTTTTAAGAGCTATACTTACTAAATAATACTCCTACTAAAAAGGTGCCAAGTGGTTGGCTGGGAGTTTTCAACCCTCATTTACAAATCCTCTTGGAATTCCCAGCCCAACCCTGCATATTCGTAGGGCGAGGAGTAGCACTTTTCTTTTAACTCACTGCTAATTTGAATCTTGATGGCAGCAGACTCAACAGAATCCATAGGCAGATTCCCATGCATGCTCCCACCCTGCTGTTTCCCTGAGCTCACTGTGGGGTGCTGGATGGGCACACCACCCCCATGCGTGCTGTGGGAAGCCCTACGGGCTGGGCAAGCAGTGCTTGCCCATGAGGACAGAGCTCTGAGAGCTGCTCCGGGACTCCAAGGGCCTTTGGAGCAGAGCAGGGAAGCACTGAGGACTTGCAGTGCTATTTTTTTCTCCCCCTATTGCATTAAAAACGCCCGGCCCCTCAACAAAAGACACTCTTCGCCATTCCCAGCAGTTACGAGTCAGGACAAACACGGCACTGTAGCACTGTAGCACAAGGTGTGCTATGAGCAGCAATCTCACACAGCTCGGGTGCCATCCTGGGCAGGCCCAGGCGCTCTGCAGGGCTCACTTGCACGCTGCTGTGTCACATCCAGCCTCACAACAATGGGGCTGAGCTGCAGAGCTGCGCCGTGTTTGGAGTTGCTGCCGTTCAAACATGCCATCTCCAGGGACACGGGCAGGGCTGGCACAGCTGTTCTGCATGCAATGGAAATGCTGAGGTTCAGGCAGCCCAAGGTCCCAGCCACGTGCAGCACAAGATGAATGTCCTCACCTCTCTCACCAGCAAATGATGCTCCATGGCAGCAGCCAGCCAGGCACCCGGCAAATGCCTCAGCTCCTCGCATTGCTGCACAAAGCCACACCTCATTTTCATTTAGAATTTCTTCTAACGCTTGAAAGTTAAATGAAAGCAACCATTATGCCTTGATTTGGTAATAAAACATGAGCTGTGATTCTGATCCAAATATTATTTGCATCTTAAAAAAAAAATAAATGTAACAGCAGTATCGTAATAAATTAAAAAAAAGCAGGAGCCTTCTGAATGCTAATGACGTTGGTGTCCTAAATGAAGCATAAAAGCCAGATCCTGTGAGATGCAAAGCATGAGTCAGAGTGTCAGCAGTCCCACACTGCAAGCAGCACTGCTGCTTCATTCGTTTAAGGAATCAATTCCTTTGTAATGAGCACCAAGTAGTTTCTAGGACTAAAATTAAAATGAGATGCATACTGTTATTAGTTTTAAAAAGTTCTTCTTTTCTTTTTTCCTCTTGGAATGACAATAGACAGCTCTTTGTAGTTGGAAGGAGCCCCAGGTGAGGACCAGGTCCCTGCAGCACTGCTCAGCAGACAACCCCATGAGACCCTGCAGGGAGCCTCCCCAGCAGCACAAGCAGATGGAGCTCACCAGGGCAGAGCACAGCAGGCAGCTGGACTCTGCAGATTTCAGCCTGGTTCAGCCTCTCTCACCATGATTTTGTTTTACTTGCACTGGGTAGCTGGCAGACTCCCGGAGGATGGATGTCCCCTGCCCTGGGAAAACCCCCCTTCATGGAGGGTCTACGTGTTCCTTCTTGAGCTGGAAAGGCAGCACACGGCTGCGTCTGCCACACAGGGAGGTGCTGCTCCTGCTGCCACAGAAGGCACAGACTGACTTCAGCATCAGAGCACAAGTCCCTAGGTTACACTCAGGTCAGGAGGGAGATTTGGGACTGACAGCTTTTTGGCCTGTTACATTCGAAATTCAATTCATAAAGCACGAGAACAGCACAAAAAGAAACCAAAGGTAGGAAGTGAATGCAGTTTCTAAAATTCCTCCAGCTTTAGTCATTGAAGAGGATTGTTAGAAACGCACAAAGGGCCGTTTCCCTCAATTTTTTAAGTGTGAATTTCATCTTGACAGTTTCATTTCAGAAACAAAAATTGAAAACAAATTGTCCTATAGACAAAACAAAGGGGCAGATCCTCAGCTGGAATAGACTGGTATTACCAAATGAGTAACACCCGCTCACAGCAGAGGCTCTGGCCCTTGTGACAGCGGCTGCCTGCTGCCATCCTGCTTTGCCCAGCCAACAGCCTCAGCCTCTGGTTTCAGCTGGCCGCAGAGCTGACTCCAGGTAGCCTGATGGAGACAAAGAGCAGCCTTCAGAGCCGCTGAGTGTGCACCGTGCTTCAGGGACCCTGTGTGCACTCTGCCTTCCAAAAGTGGGGCCGGCTCCAGGTGAGCGAGCCACAGGACATGGCATGGAGAAGACAGCCGATACCAACAAGGCCCTGAAAGTAATGAGCTGCTGTGGAGAAATACTGGCAAAGCAGGCTTCCAGAATCCAGTTATTTATGGGATTTGCTCTCTGAAAAGAAGCATTTCTCAGATTTTTCTTTCAAAAGCAACACTGGGCTGATCGTCATCTTAAAAATTAAAAGAGGTCCCCAAGAAAATATTAACTGCAGTGCAAGAGGACGAATGCATGCCTGAATGCGGTCCAATCTATGCCAAACAAGACCTGCCTCAAGAGAGACTGGCACAGCATAACCGTGCCTGGCATTTGGGAAATCCCTTCAGCCACAAATGAGTTACTAATAGGGCATTAATTAGCTTTGGGTCCTGCCACCACAGTCTGACTCTGATTGGGCTGTCCTTCGTGCAAGCCCAAGCGTGCTCTACAAGTCACCAGCTAGCGGGGCTCATTGGCTCTCTCACCCAAAAGAAAACAAAAACATAGCATTAGTTGAATTCAGGAAGTTTCTCACTTTGCCAGTCATCAGAAAACAGACCGATTGCTGCTGTCTTCAATGGCAGCCCAGCTTCCATGCAGAACATCAAGCTCTCTGTCTTCATTGTGCTGAGACACTCAATTAACACACACCTGGGTACTGGTAGAGGAGAACCCATCTCCCAGGGCTGACAAGGGGTTGCCTTGGCCACAGACATTTTACAATTCATTTCCTTTGAATTCTTTCGACTGGAACATCATTCCTCTGCTCTCACATCTCTGCCACCATCAGCAGGAGCTGGAAAGCCAGAGTTATTTTTAGGGGATGGTACATTTAGGCCCTGTTAATCTTGACTGGTTCCTTTGAAAATGACAACGTTGGATAATCAAACACATTACACAGAGTTTCCATGGAGCCTACTTGGAAAACCATCCTCCCACCTTTCAGCAATGGAGGAGCCAATAGTTGAGATAGTAGCATTTAATACTGCACTGACTTGCCTCATTACCATGACCTCACTAGCATTTATATACAGAGACCTCCCAGAACAAGGAAATTATGGCACCTAACTGACTTTAAGTATATGAAATAGAACAATTAGTCACCAAAGCGTCTTCTGGAATCTCCACATTATACCCACCTCAAGCAGCAAAAGACCATTATCCAGCTCAGCCTGGCACACAAGAGGATGACAGCAATGCCCGGTCAAATTGCATGGTCAAACAAACGTGTTGGCAAAACAATCCCAGAGCAACGGAGAAGGAGCTGCTGGTGAGAAGGCGAATGCATTAAAGTGGCTGGCACAAGGGAAGGGACAGGAAGGGAGAACGCTAGGAAAAAACGCCAGGGGAGGAGCGCTGGCTAAAAGAGGCTACATGACTGCTAGTAAATTAAACAGTGCAGGGGCCAGCCAGTCCAGTCTGAAATCACCTAGCCACCAACACAGGGCTGCCACATCCAAACAGCCTGTTAATAATGGTCTCTGGCCCACGGAGACTTTCACATCATATCCAGGGCTGGCTGGAAAAGTCCCAGGCCAAAGCTCTGCCCAGGACCACGCCAAGCACACGGCCATCAGCTCTGCAGTGGCCACAGGTACAGCCATGCAGCACTGCACACCTACCTGCTGGGTCCCAGCTGAGGGCATTACTGCAGATCTGCATCTGGACTGATCATCTACAGGAGAGGCAGGTGTGCTATTGTCATCAACCCACCAGCGCTGCCTCCAATTCAGAATCTACCTGCACTTGGACCAGTAAGTTAGGAGAGAAGCAGCCAGGCAAGCTCTGCTGGAGCAGAATCAAGTCTGGCTGGCATTAAGGAAAGCAAAGCGTTACAGGAGAACAGCAGGAAATTGCTAAGCAAAAGGGATTTTTAAATAACTTCATTTTAAACAAAACTAGGGAATTACCATAAAATAAATGGCCACACCTTGATACTTACACCGTTCTGCCAACAAGACTAGCTTTTCCATAGCTATTCAAATATGAGACCTGGGTGCCTAACCAGCTCTTTCAAGCTGGTTTCCAAACTCCAGCCAAAAATCTTTCTGATTCACCACTTTCTCAGGCACACCAGTATGCAGAGTACGCCTGCAGGCTGGTACTGTGCTGTACAAAGCACTTAAGCACACATTTAATTACACCGTGGACCAGGGATGTGATTAATCATATGCTTGAAGTTAAGCATGTGCTTAAGCATGCTACTGACCTGGAGGTTGAATTGGATCTAACTGGTACTGTACTGCTCCCCATTTTCCAGTTCTTTGAGGCTCAATAAGTGGATAGGTTTTAAGAATATTCCCGTGGTTGTGCTCTCCTAAGAATTCATCCAAACTCTGGTTTCAGGCTTTTTTAATTGCAATTTTTGTTGCCATTCTCCCCACACCCTCCCTGGTACCAGTTATGGGTATTACAGCTGTATGGATATTATTTATCAGCATGAAAACATGAGGCAATTATCCTCATTCACAAACATTTTCACTCAGTTGGACCAGATGATATCGGTGATCTGTTCTAACCATAATGATTCTGTAGTATTTTATGTCTGAGGAGTGTACAGAGTTCTCAGAAAAATGATGAAGCACATTATTAGAACTGCTGCACCACTAGCAGCACTCACCCCATGGAAGAACTCAACCATAAAACACACATCAGCTATGGGTGGCCATGTAAATTCATGTTTCATTAGCTGCAGCGTACACCACCCTGGCCATTTTTCTGACTGCACTTGTCCACCTTCCTAGCAAGGGCTTATTTCTAGATCATAACAACTTCAGGGAGCCCAAACTGTCTCCAGTCCCCAGGGAGGAGCAAGCAGAGGAGCAGGGGAGCAGACAGTTCCTTTCCTAAGGCACAGCTGAGAGCCTCCTCAGTGACCAAGGAAACCACTGCACAGGGACATGGAGGGATGGACAAGAGCTGCATCCAAAATGCAGTTGTGTGAGTGCCACAGCCCCACAGCAGGGAGCACTACGCCCATGTTCACCCCACAGAACCATTTAACACTGACCAGCCAGGAGATTCCAATTAAGGCACAGCACATGCAAATCGATTTCCAACCAGCAACGGAGAGCACAGGAGGTTTGACTGTCTCTAAAGGAGGTCTTCTTTGAGAAAGGGAACAGATACAAGAGTTGATACACGTTCTGGACCCTCCTCATAACTAATCTCATCTCACCTTGGTTTGTTGCCAGTGCATTCACAAAAAGTGCTCATTTTGGCTGCCAGGGCATGCAGAGCAAAGAAAACCATTCCCCAGAGAGACAGCTCACTGAGCCCAGTTGCTCTTCTCACACTGACCTTGTTTGCTCGAGCTGTGCAGCTCTCTGCTCACCATGCTGGTCATTGTACAACATGCAGCAACATCTTCCACAGGGGGTGGAAGTGCATCATTAGGGAACCCCCAGCTAAGCTGTAATGCTGCTCTGGGAGAACTGACACAATCTGTTCTTTCATTTCAGCTTTACTTCACAATGGTAAACTTCAAAATGCTTTCCTACAGATTGCTAGATACATTGGGAATACTGTCTGGTTTTGAGTCCAGCCCTGTGTTTGCAGAAGCCTCCTTAGAGCAATAACAGGACCTTCCTCCTCATTTGCTACATTCCATTAATTCAGCCAGACAGGACTTGGCAACATGACGCTGAGCTTGTGTTCTTAACATCACTGATGCTTTAGGGCCATAAGAACAGGATAAAGAAACCCAAATTCACTTGCCACAGACTTGAAAGTCACAGCAACATCCAGAAAAGCAGAACTGCACCATTTGGGGCCTGCTGAGTGCTGCCAGCACACCCTATCGGAGGAGCAGCTCCATAAACACAAGTTTTAGGGTCCTTTCCACGGACAGCCTGAGGTTGGTATTTTCCCTTAGGCCCCACAGACTGGGGGACGTTGCAGATTGCGAGCAGGGGCACCAGGGCTGGCAGGCAGCAAAGTGCTGAGTGTGGAAACCCAGTGCCTCCCACTGACTGCTCCCCGCTGCTCTTCATTAGCTGCCAGGTCAGACACCTTATCAGTGTCCTCATTTTTATTTTCAGCTCTTTTCCTTCCTGGCCATCAGCTCAGCAGTGCTGCTTACACTCAGAGCTGTGCCTAGAATAGTGAAGGTGAGGGGGATCACCTAAAAACCACCAAGTATTTGGCCATACCTTCATTGACTAGAAGTCATTCTGGTGGAGATCATTTCCAGAAGCCAAATTGGGATATATTCCATTTCTTTCATCCGAACTAAAGTGCTTCCTTCACACATAAGTTTACTCAAGGAGGAGATGATGGAGGAGAGGAAGAACTCATCACTGCCCTGCACCAGTCTGTGCAACACCAACTGTGGCTGCAGCCAACCTGCATCCTGCACAGCCTGCCATGCTCACAGCAGCCTCGCTATACATATTTTTAAGCACTCAAACCTGTGCTTGCTGCCTGCATGCAACTGCCCATAACTCAGCACTGGTGTCTAAGGAGGGTGGCTAGCTAGTTACAAGGCATTTCTATTTGGACAATGCACTTGGGAGTTCAAAAAGTGGTAAAGTTCAAAAAGTTGCAGACTTTGCAGAGGCTCATTTCTGAAGGCACTGCTGTAAAATGATGAAAGCACTGACAGCTGCTCATCCACAATCACTGCCAGCCACCAAACTGACACAGCACTGGCAAACCCTGCCGGGGTGCCACAGCTCCCAGCGATGTTTCAGGGCATACCTGCTGTGTCTTTGCAGACCTGTACACTCATTCTGCGACGCAAACAACCTCCAATCCCAATTTATATTAGAAGTTTAAATTCCTATCAGATGTTTTGAAATGAAACTGCAGTTTGTGGGTTGTTGTTTTGGGTTTTTGTTTAGTTTTATTTTTTTTTTTTTTAAAGGCAGTGATGTCTTAAACTATAAAGACATCCAAAACTTTATGTAACGACCATTACATAACACCTCAAACTGGCGTTTTCCTTACTCTTTGGAGTTCATACACTTTTATTTGGGGCATGTGAGACAACAGTTATACAAGTGCAGTTACTCACTTGGGCCATGCTTGGAGGAAGCGAGGGAGAAGAGCTCACTCCATGGAAATCTTAAAGGGAGAAGCTTCTTGCTACGTAAAGAAGTTTGCAAGACAGAAAAAGCATTCTCTCATTGTGTCTCACTGCTCTTAATGGTCGGTTACAGAAACTAGGAGCCCAGGAAGCAGAGCAGAGATAGTGGTAGCTTTAAAGTCTGAACGCACGCAGAGCCTCCAATGGCACACAGCATTAATATCATAAAAGTGTGTGAATGTTCTCATTCAGGCTGTGATTTACTCCCCAAGGGGATGCACAGCTAGCTGAAATATGCTACATGCAAACCAAACCATTCCAATGAAGTGAGTGCAGTATGTGAATCCTGGAGCTAAATTTAACACAGCTCTCATCAAAACAGAGCTCTCAGCATTGCAGCTAACGCTGCAGCTCACACAGAGCTGTGCTGGACTTCTCTCCTTTGGTACTCTGTTCTGGATGGTGTTTCTGAAGCTCCTCACTAACTCAGATTTAAGAATTTCACTTTGATTTATTCAGCTGAATTTTGTTTTCAGTGCCACTGTTTCAAAGCCAAGTCAATCTAAGTTGCTTTTAAAATGCAGACTCAAACTGGTTTGAGGCCCACGTAACTCCTGTGAAACAGACACTCCTAATACATTAGAATACCTTTAACTGTACTGCTGAATAATCCACAACACCGAAAAAAAAACCACGTATAGCATAAATATCTGATTACATTTTTCCAGTCATTGCATTATTTGTTTGGCTTGATGGTCAACTGCAAATTAAACTGAACTGGGCAAGCTCGCTCGTGATTAAGTTCCTTCCTCGCTGCTTCTTGCTCTGCAGAACAGCTGTATTTGCATAGGAATATTCTCCTCCTCCAGAAACATTTCTTTCAAAATTAACAAATGAAGTCACAATTATACAAAATATCGCTGTAGTCAAAGCAGATTTTGCAATTTAAAGCATTTTAAATGCAACCGAGTCTTTGAATCTACTTTTATAAGTATCCTTCAAGTTGAAATACACCCACAGCCGTCCGACTGAGGAATCTCTCTTTCATAAAATAGCAAAGCAGCATGAATAGTTTAAAATCTAGCACGTTTTAACTGAACTACATTCAAGTTCTTCCTTATGAAACAATCTCTCTTTTCACACAAGGCTTTTCATGCAGATTCTGGCTCCAAACTCACAGATCAGTTTGCTACAACCCGTCCTGCAGTGCTGACTGTCCTCCGGGTCCCACTGCCCCCAGTTTGTTCATCTTTTGATCAGAATGAATTCCCGACCAACTCTCACCATTTCACCCTATAAGCTCTTAATTCATTTTCCAGCACTGGTAGGTTGCTGCTCGCTCCACCCTCTCAAATATCAGCAATTGCTGCTGCTCTTAAAGAGAACTCCTTTTTGGGGAAATGTGATATTATTCCAGATGTTTCAGCTGCAGCTGCTCTACAGAACCCGGCCTGGTCAGTGCTCTGTCACGAAGCTCAGCATCAAACAGCTTCTGGGTTTTATTTCTTGAACTCCTGTGCTGCCGTATGGGAGTCAACCCTCCTGGCAGCAGGGCACGCCAAGCCCTGCACTGCACAGAGGCACTCCTAAAGAGCTCTACCTTTCTTCTCACAAGCACAAAAGCACGGCTAACTTCAGCACAGCACCAGGCTCGTGTCTATCAGCTTCTGCAAGCTGCTGGTTGAATTTAATTTTAGCACTTTGAATCACATTTCTCACAATATGTTATGAGTTACCACTCAAAGAGAGATTGCTGAATGAAATCTGCTTTCTAATTTTACAGCTTGAGGAAATTCTATGCCTACAATTGCAAAAAAAAAATGCAAACTGCACATTGAAATACTGGAAACAGCAGTAAAAAGCAGTGACACCACTTCACTGCATGGAGACTCCGGTGGGAGCAGCCCCGGCCCTGCTGTGATGGGAGCATTTGTGCAACTAAGTGAGGGCAGACAGCAGTGTGCCACGGGCTGCCAGACCAAGCTTGCAGAACCTCGGTCAGATGGGATGTCATACAGGTAAGGTAACGTTAATGAATGGCAACACCAGCAGGCACAGTCAAGACCCCAATCCCAGATCTGTAAGTGGTGTCACTAATCTGCGCTGGAAAAATATTCCAGTCCTGCATGATGCCATGCAATGTGAGCACACCACACACCTGCATGGACTTGCAGGACGCTGGGAAAAACTTTCTGTCTAAAGAGAGGAAGAACAAAGGTCCACTGCTTCTACAGATGGGAAAAAAACAACAACCTAATCCTCCTGAGCTGACAGGCCACCAGGATCCACATAAAATTCAGGAAATCCACATAAAATCATAGCAATGCCTCAGAAATACTTTGATTATTAATGCTAAGGCAATATGCCATTAACCTTTAATCCACTGGGTAGACAGGGAAGCAGAAGCTGTTGCTGGACCAGCATCACCCCTGGGTCATTTCCTAGAGTTTCAAGGCTCATCATTCCTTTTCCACACTGTTGCTGGCTCACAGTAAGCTTCGTGCGAATCTACAGAGTGGTGTCAGGATTTCAGAGCCCCACTGTGCCCCCAGCAAGGATGGGTTTCCAGTCCCACATTGATACCCCCCTCTCTGGGATCTGAGCAGCTGCAATCCCCTATCAGTACCACCACGTGCACACACACACTTTTCACTCCCTCTCCTAAAGCAACTGAACCCAGGCAGAACAGTGAAATCTCTCTACCAAGTAAAAATAACACCTGGCAAAGGGAGACAACACTGTGCTGAAGCCACACTGATGCCACCCATCTCTGTCCCTTACAGGGAAGGCACACAGACTGCAGGAAGCAGCTGAAGCCTCAGAAGGCTGTGCCCTGCAGCCCCTGGAAGCACTCCTGCCTCTCGTCTCCCCTCTGGAACATCAATTTGGATCCCCAGGAAGGAAAGCAATGAAGCCAGTAGGAAGGGAAAAGCGCAATCCCTGCAGCTGGCGTGAGGAAGGAGCAGGCTGCAATAGGGCTGGCACAGAGCACGTGGCGCTGCCATGTGAGGACGGGGCCAAGAACGAGGGGAAAGGAGAGGTCTGTGAGGTGGGTGCTTCAGGCCTACAGAAGGCTGCACAGCCAGAGTGCAAGGCTGTGACACACAGCCAGGCTTCTGCGAAAGGTCAGACCAAACAACAGGGCTGATAGCAGGCACGGCCTCCATCTAACCTTCCCTCCTTGATCACATAAACCTGTAATGCAGATACTGCACTTGCCACGCTCAGTGCCCTTCTGCAACTCCAAATACAACCCTGGCTTGAAGGTCCCTATTTGCAAACATAGAGGACCAGCGGTTCCTAAATTGCAGGCAAACATTTGACTTCTCTTGGTCCAATTCAAAGAATATCCTGCACGAACCCCACCCCTCTGCACAACAACTCAGGCCCTTAATGCCTAGACAGTTTTCTTTCAGGCCTTATCACAGATAAAATATGGCCCCTTTTTTGTTGAAGGAGTAGGACTTGCCAAATATTTACCAACTCTTTCAGCAGGCTGAAAATGTCACTCTTGCAGTGTAATAAACTTCCCCAGAAAGGCCCTGATAAATAGAGAGCCTTGCTGTACTGGCCAGAACTAGCTTATTGTGGCTTAAGAATTGCCAAGTCTGACGGATGAAGAAAGCACATTTGTACACACAGAAACATTAGTAAGAGAGGCATAAAGTTTAGAAGTAAAAATAAAACAAAGCCCCATTATTATTAACTGGGGTGTGGGGGGGGAAATAATAGAGCCTGCATCCCAGAGAGCAAAGCACGTTACTGAGAGCTCCTGAACTAAAAGCAGTAATTTAAGAGCTTGTCCACAACTTGCAGCAGAAGCTCGAACCATCTTAGTTAGCATTTGGAAAGTGCTGAAGTGTGGCCTACCCCCAGTCCAGCCTTCGGAGCAATACTATGCAAAAATAAAATAAAATAGTTCTGCTTTGTAATCTGACCCACAGAAAAGTCATTTGGGGCATGAGGGAATGCTCTCCTCCAGCCCGAGCTTTAATTCAGAGGGAATGTTTAAACTGAACAGTGTAAAACAGATGCTGAGAAATACATCTGCGTGGCACTGCGTGTTCTTTGGGGCACAAACAGAAGTTAGGAGCACTTATCAATGTGGCACATATGGCTACAATAGCTGCAAACAGTGCAGATGAACGGAGAAAAATTACATTCTTAGCATCAGAAAGTCCACCAGCAGAGTTCTGGCAGCCATGAACAACCACATCCATGTTAGCTCAAATGGGTGAATATTGCTGGACAAAAATATGTCCTTTCACCTTGACAAATGCCATTACGAGAAAAAAAAAGATTCTCAGAGGCAAATAAGGAGGCAGAAGCTCAAACAAACAGATTTAACGCATCCCGATGTTGGCACTGAGCTCTACAAGCAGCACGCTTTGACTGGACCTTGAATGAAGGAACAAACCAAAAGGCAGCACCTCAGTAACGCCGTGCAGCACTGCAGCACAGGGCTCTGGGGGCCAAACTTGCCAGAGCTGCTTACATGCAGGAAGAAAACAATTACTGCTGGAAAAAAAATATCCAGATTATGCTAAATCTGGCAAAAGCTAAACCCAGCAGTTTACCCAGCTTTCCAGAGCAAACCACAGTTAAGAAAGTCTCCTATGAAAGAGAAAACCCAGCAGTACACAGACCGAGCAGCAACACGAACAGCAGCAGTGATCACTGCTGGGCAGCGATACCTGAGAAGCTGCACAAGAAGTTGCAAGGAGAGTGCTAAGGAGGCACAGAAACCTTCCCCCCTGCTCCCCCCTTTCACACCAGCAGGTTTTAGTGTTAATGATATGGCTTCGCATGCTTTAAGTATTTTTACACCATGCTTGCCGTCCTGTAGCTCTCTCGTTCCACAGCGGATGATTAGAATCAGATTTCTGTGATTTCACTGCAGATTAATTTCGTTAAGAGCTGGAGATCCGCGGGGAGGAAGGGCTACGGGCAGACCTGCAGACCCTCCCTGGCAGCTTTCTCTCCAAAAAGGGGAGCAGTATTTCTGCCTTTCCTCCCTACTTTCGCATACTTTCCCTTTTTGTGGCTGCTAGGCTGAGTCCTCTGGAAAAAGAGGCGAACAGGGAAAAGAAATGTGCAAAAATAAATTCCTTCAAGTTCTGGTTTCAAAGAAAGCTCCCAATCAGCACCAAGAGGAGAACGGGCCCAAGGCAGCCCAACTGCGTCCACAGCAGCTGTAACACTGCGCACAGATCAGTGCTGCACACCCATCTGTGTGCACAGACACACGTCAGGACAGCTATTAATACACCTTGTCTGTGCTGTGCGGGATACACAGGCCTGAACGAAAGTGAGAAAAACTGAGCGGTGATCTCTAATGCCATTAACAAACTGTTACTAATTGCAAAACACAAACTGAATGTTTTTCACGGATAAAGCGTACGGAATGCGGCACTGAAAACGGGTTCTGTTTGCAAAAATCTCCTAGGATCTGAGGGTAAAAGTTGTGTAGGTGTCTGTGTGCACGCTAAGGGCAGCACTACAGCAAAGAAATAATTCTGTTTAAAACCGTCCTGTGTGTTTTCTGAGCCACCCCAACTTTCATTTGCTTTCATAGAACGTGGCCACAAGAACGCTGCTGCCAGTTGGCCTTGCTCCTAATTCTAGATCACTGTTCTCGACTCGACAAGAGAGAAGGAAAGACATCTGACAAACAAGCAGTCACGAGGAGCTGCAAAATAATTCTAATCTTAAGAACCTAAAATGTAACATAATACAGAAGGACATGGAATCAATAAATATATGCTAGATGAGCAAACAGCCATCCCTACATACGGCATTATGTGGGTACGGCACCCAAAAAGAAGCACAAACCAGCATCCACAGAAGTGCAGCATGCAGAATCAAAACCAAAGGCAAATAACGAGGAGCACCCGAAGGGCGAGGGGAGAAAGCAGCGACATAAACACGAGGAGTAGCAGAACCAGGCTGCTCCGTGCTCGTGTGACTGCTTCTATTAAAAGGGGGAAAAAGGGGTAAAAAAAGGAAAACAAGAGAGGAAATAAAGAAGAGCTGTGTTTTCTGAAAGTGAAAGCGGTGAGGAAGGCCGCCCGCATCCTGCACGGCCACCGACGGCACCGACCCGACGCGCCCGGCCGCGGGCCTCCCGGCGCTGGAAGGAACGCGACGCACTTACGGTCCGCGGAGAACGAGCTCCGACCCAGCGCTACGGCCCGCGGGGAGCCGGGAAGGGCAGGGCAGCGGCTGAGGCGCCCCGAGCCGGGCCGGGCCGCGCCGTGTCCCGGGGGCGGCGGCCCCAACCGCTCCGTCTTCGCCCGCTGCGAGCCCGGCAGGTCCTGGGAGCCGAGAACTGGGACTTTGTAGGCCAGTTGAAGACACGAACCTCTCATCTCGCCCGCAAAGACCCAGCCCTCAGCTCGCCCGATCGGGCGGGGATCGCGATTTTTTAAATTAAACTATTCTTTTAATTCCCTTCCCCGGCCGGTGCCTATCGCGAGCGCCGAGCCCCGGTCCCCGCCCCGCGGCCACGGGGGACCCCGCGGGCAGCAGCCGCCGCCCCGGCCCGCAGCAGAGCCCCGCGCCGCCCCCGTTGCCGGCTCCCCGCAGCCCGGGCCGGGCCCGCAGCGCGCCGTGACTCGGCACCGCACAGCCCGGGGGAACTCCGTGCGCGGAGAGCGAAAACGCCGAGAGCTTCCAACGGCCGAAAGAGCCCGAGCCCTCCGCCAGCCGTGGGAGAGGGAGCGGGCGAACGGGCTGAGGGGGTCCCCCGCGGCCTCCTCCTTTCCCCAGGGCCGCCGGTCCGCGGGGTTACGCCCGGGAAGGGCTCGGGCTCGGCTGAAGTCCGTGCGGAGAAGCGGCAGGCGACAGCGGGCCCCCAACCGCGCCTCCCCGGCCGCTCGCAGGCGGATATTTAAGCCCGTATTGATCACATCGAGATTTTTTTCCACCCTTCCTCTTTGCCCTCGCAAAAGGCAAAAGAAACAAATAATAAATTCGTTGCCACCAGGGACGTTGCAACATTTCTGTCGGCTTCTCAAGCGCTGCGTTTGCCCCGGCGTGCTTTCAAAGTCCCGACCCAACACGGAGAAGTAGGGCAAAGAAGAGAGAGGGGAAAAAAAAATAAAAAGAAGAAGAAGAAAAATAAAAAAAAAGAAAAAAAAGAAAAAACAGCCCAAAGCAGCCATTTAAAAAGAGGGGGAAAAAAATATAATAACAACAACGACGAAACACCCAAAAACATCAAACCAGAAAGAGGCGAGCCGCTCCGTGCAACGTGACGGCACAATCCCGATGCGGTGGAGTTTCCGTCCGGCTGCAGTCACATCCCTCGAAAGTTTGATCCACGTGTTGCGGCCGCGTCCCGAGAGGGTCGGCACGGCCCGGCACACCGGGGCGGCACACGGGGCCGTTCCGCCGCTCCCGCTCCGTTTAAGGAAGCGGGCAGTCCCCACCCCTGCGCCGGGCAGCTCCAGCTGCAACCCGGCTCGGCGAATTTGGAGGCTCTCCCTGGCTGCCCTCTCCACCCCCTGCCCTCCCCGCAGCTCCGCCGGTCCATCCGGCCCCGCACGCGGCAGCAAGCGGCCGTCGCTATCCGCGGCCGCCCCGCAGCCGCCCCGCGCTCCTCCCGGTGTCGCTCCGCCGGGGCAGCCGCGCCGTGCCGAGCCGCGCCGCTCCGACCTGCGCGCCCCGCGGCCCACGGAGGGCGGAGGGCGCCCCCTGGCGGCCGCTCGGTGCCCGCAGCGCTGCCGCGGCCGCTCCAAGCCGCTCCTGGAAGCCCCTCTGCCCCGCGTCACGTCGCGGAGGTCGCCCCGGGAGGAACCGCACGGAGGGTCGCTGCCGGCAGCACCTCCTCGTTACGCTGCTCGCTCCGTGTGTCCCGTACGTGTCTCTACGTGCCCAGCCTTCCCTCACACGTCCTCTCTATGTAAATGTGCTGTGTGCTGCAGCGATGTCAGAGGACATACCCTGCCCTCCAGTATGCCCAGCACCTTTTCGCTTCCATGTGGTACAACTGGGTGGTGAGCCTGCACTGCTGGGAAAACCTGAGCACGAAGCACAGCTGGACCACGTGTACAACCTATAGCTGTAAGGCCTCCATAAAGCCGCAGTCACACATACACATTTTAAAAAGTACTACAAGAAAATACCTGCAGTAATGTAAGGTTAAGTCAGAAGGGTCACCTGAAACACCATGAGAAAAAAAGAACACCCTTCCTTTCTGCACATTAATCTTAAGGTTATTCCTCTGCACAACCTCACCTGCTTCATGTGGTTGAGTTTAGAGACATTTTGGAAAGATCACTTCATACACTTTGGGTGTGAAGCCACACGTGAGCCCTACCTGCAGCTCACAGGGGCTGCCAGTTTCTGCACCTCCTGTTAATCTAATGCTGCAGATCCTCCCAGTGACAAACTGTGAGGAACAGGGGACAAAGCCCACACACACTGCAAAGCACTCCGGTTCCTTCGCATGACTGCACCCACAGACACTTTATGATAGCAAAGCAGTGAGATACAAAGATAGAGGACATCACTTACTGTTTCTGCGAGCTGTCAGCAATCACGGTGATGTTCACTGAAGATCACAGCAGGAACAGCCACATTGAGTTGAGCAGCACAGCCACGAGAACACAGACTAGAGTGAACTCCCATAGGAGAACGGGAATCCCAGCACACAAGAATGCTTTCATGATCTCTTCTGTACCTGGTAGGAAAACATCAGCTGAGTAAGAAGCTCCAAACTGGGCTCCAGGTGCTAAAGCTAACAAAAATCACAGCCAGCACCCACAGCACTCATCTTTCAAACATTTGGGCTCAGCAGAACACAAACGTGCATCCCTGGTGTCTGTAAAGGACTTCTTCCTGCATCTACACAGAGACCATACCACAGCCACGTGCATGCAGGCTGCACCAGAAGCCTTTGCGTGCTCACAGCTTTGGCACCAGCATTATTATGGCTGTGGCAAGTGACCACCAGGTTTGTGTGGCAGAATGGGATGAAGAGAACTTGAACTGGTCTGTACTGTAACCGCGACGCTCGAGCAATGCTGCAAAGTCATCCTTTGCACAGAAGGAAACGTTCCTTGGCTGGAAGCCTGATGAACATTTAGAGCCAAGGAACATGTTGCTTAAAAGCAATAGTAGAATGCAAAGTGAATCATGGAAAAAAAAGGTTTGAAAGAGAGAAGTTGTATGAGGACTTTGTGAACAAGTTTTACTAAAGGAAGGCATGGAAATGATAATTTGTTATCATCTGGAATAACGACGCTCAGGAATTTGTTCTGAGCAGTGCTCGGTGAGTACTGGTAGAAATAAAGCCGTGTGCAGGACACTGACCTCTCCTCCTCAGAGGGGCACAGGATACTGTAGAAACCCTTCGGTTTAAAGAGAAAAGTCCTCAACAGTCTTTAGAAATGAAGATATTGATACTGTTGCAGAGACTGCGAGTCTCATCCACCAATTACCTATTCTCATTTTATTTTTTTTTTGCTACTCTTGCTCTTCAGCTGTAACAAAGAACCACTGGTAACAACACAGACCAACACCCAGCACAAAAAATCGTAGCAAGTGTCCTACCTCCATGTATGGAAGGACGAGCGTGAGCCAGGGAATGGAGACTCTTCCCGGTTCAGTGGATGGCACAGTCCTCAGCTGGTTTCCTGACCAACTGTTTGATTTGCTATTTTCAGTAGCCTCATACAATGTTGCCTCTTGTCTTCCTCTCGTCACGGGCAATACTGGATGTCAAGCACGTCCTATGAGATCAGGGAAAGACTTTCACACGGAGCTTCGGCCCAGCAGGAGCCTGCAGGGAGCCTCGTCCTGCGAGACGCTGCTCAGCTGCCCACAGCCTGCTCCGCTTCCAGCGAGGGCACCGGCGGTGCTTTGGTGGTGATCAGGCACATGGCAGACAGGTCTCCCCCCCAGCAGGGGACACATCTGTACCTGAGGTCAGGTCTCTGGACTGCAGCTCCTCCCACAAACACCGTGCAGAACCCGTGTGCTGGGAACGTGACCGCAGCCCCTGTCTGGGTGAGAGGTGGGAGCAGGATTAGCCCCGCATTCACTTCGGATGCCATCACAAGCAGATCACGTTGTAAAGCATCACAACTTCCACAATTCTAAAAATAAACATCAGCAGTTTGGTTGAAGTGTTTTGGCAGCCAAAGGGCTAACATATTAATAACACAAGACCAACAGCAGCCCAGAACAATAACTACAGAACAGCAGATCCTATTGCTTCTGAAAATAGCCCTGTTTGGAAAAAAGAAAATATTTCTACAAGACCCATAACCCAGCAGTAGCTTCTTTCAGGGTCTTCACAAAGGCTTCAATACACAGAAGGCTGATGTGCCACCTCTGAGGGCCAGAGAGAACTGCTGCAATGTACACAGTGGGTGGGAGGCTGGGCTGCACATCACTGACAGGGACACAGACCCTGGGATGCAGTTTGGTCCTGCTGAATGCATGCATTAATCTGAGTTCTTCTTTCACAATTCTGCCTACGCTCACGCAATGCCTTTCTCTGCAAGCAGAGCCATTGATTTGTTAACTCTCCAGCATGTGGTACTAAGCAGCATGTGAGCAAGCATGGCTTGCAGCCAGCAGCTTGGTATTTCAGCATCACCCCTTGGTGACAAAGAAACTGGATCATCAAAATCTCTCACAATGATCAGTGAGAGAAATAAGTGAAAGTCCACTGCTGGCAGAGGGTGAAACTTGCAGGCCTTCACCTGAAAACATTAATCCACGCTAGACACCCAGAATCAGCTCTTTAAAATAAATAAAATCAATAGCAAGCTCATGATTGAAAACTCCTGAACCATTCCAACATAGTGCACTGCAAGGATCAGGCCTGACCCAGGCTCTGCACAACACCAGCAGTCCATCAGGACGAATGGAAGCACAGCCCACCTGAGCTGCTTTCCGTGAGCTCTGCCCAGCTCTGAGCAGCCCTGTGCCACCGCAGAGCTGCAGCCTCAGCTCACAGAGCAGCGCAGCTCACGCTCTGCTTGCTGGTCAAGGCCCAGCCTGAGAACCCCAGGCCAGTTGTCAATACATGATGAATGTCCCACCAGAAATGGGGCCTTCATACTTACAGCACGTGTGTCTGCAGGAGAGAGGAGAAAATCAAAGCCCTAACGAGCTATGATTAAGCTCAGAAATAATGGTTTCCTGTTCAAACACAGAACTACGTCTCTTAGTACAACTACCTCATCCCCAATTGTGTCTATTAAAGACAATTACCATGGGAGACAGATCCGTGCAGCCAGATGTGGAAACAACGGTTATGTTACACACAGCGCCATATGCAGTTTGAATTCTTTGTGGCTGAACACGTTACATGTAAAAAAAATGGTGTGTTTGTGCACAGAGGAGCAGCTGTCAATTGGGAAATCCCCTTAGCCTGCTTTAATCCTTCATTCCACAATCCCCAGGGATTAAACAAATGCACTAACATTATTTACTATAACGCTGCCTCCACGGGGGGCTTCAGTCCATGAAATCCACTCCAGCATTTGCAAGTTTCAGTTGTGAAATATGCTGCGAGCGTTCTATATTTGGTAGCTTTGGAAGTACTCTTTAAGTTGGGCCCAGAGTGATGAAAGGACAGGAGTCAGGAATTCAGCTGCAGCAGAGGCTTGGCGTGGGAGTTCACTTCTCTCTGCAGGGCTCTCCAGGGGCACCAAGCACTGCAGTGACTGCTGAGAGGGGACAGTGCTTGCGGGGCTATACAAGACACTGACAAAATGGAAGATGTTGCCATGGTACTAATCCTCCCACCATCTATACCCTGAGGGTACAAAACGAAGTTTTTGAACCCAGTTCTGCCAGTAAAGCCTCACTTGCTTCTGCTTTCCTTCTCCTGTGATGCGACACGTGTTTGAACCTGGGTACAACAGCCATGAAGTGAATGACAAGGATTCGACCAGCCCACAGTCCTCACAGAGTAATGCTCTGCACAATGCCACCATGCTCTTGTGACCATTTGTGGCGCCCAACAGTGACACACAGAAGCAGCAGGCTGGGGCCCCAGGAGATCTCTGGCAGATCTGCAGCACTAGCTGATCACTCAATCTCATTCTTGAGCTTCCCAAGTAAGTTCATTGCAGGCACTTCAAAGACAGCAAACACTAAACCCTATCTTTGGCCGTCCTCACCTTGAATTTGTACACAGTTTGTATTCTTTTGTTTAGCTGATTGTTTGAACCCAGCACTCCTGCTTCAGTTATCACTGCTACAACCAATCCAGCAGGCCACAGCCACGCTGAGCATCGCTCACAAGAAGGCACAACAGGGCAGGCTGTGTCCCACCATCATCTCTAGGCCCATGGAACCACTCTGTGCTGGATGCAAAGGAAATAATTCGCCATTCAAATATGAGGACTAATAGTTTGGAAGCTACATTAATCCAAGGTCTGACTGCTCCCATGGCACTGCATTTGCAAACAGACAATTTCATCAGCTCCAGTATAATTCTTTCCAGCCTACACCCAGCCACAGCAAAAACTGCACTCATGTCACTGGCCTTCATCCTGCAGTAATCTCTCAGTGGTACGCAGCAGTGCTTACAGAGACAAAACCCTGGTGCACAAACCTGACAGGGCTGGGCTCTGGGTCTCTATTTCTTTCACACACTTTACAGTCAGGAGCATGAGTAAGCACCCAGGAGAGAATGAGGGAGAAACACAGGGCTTCTGAGACCAGCAGATCCCTTGCTGCTATGATAGGGGAGGAGATGATGAGATTGTAAATCTCCTGTCCACTCCCCCTCCCTGCTCCCCTTTCCCTTGCATGACTGAAGCTTGGCTGAGGCACGCTGCCTGGAACGTCAGCCGGCACTTGCTGGCAGTCACTGCCATTCAGCACCACTTCTTCCACTTAATTCTGCTTTCACACGTTCCCTGGTGGAACCCAGGCACCAAGCACTGCAATGGCAGCCACTGAACAGCCTACCATGGGATAAAGGACTCCAGGTGCCACACAGCTCATTAGCAAACCTGAGCTGCCACCAGCACCACACTACGCCTCACCCAAGGGGCTGCATGCTGGTCTGGGCACAACCACACCTCACTGTGAGCATCTAAGTGCAGCAGCAGCATCCTCAGCACCAAGCCTCTGTCACAACAGAAATGCAATTTCCCGAATGGTTCCCAATGAAAGAACATCACCACTTCACCCCTCCCCACATCTCCATGGAAGGGGACACTGTAACCCAGAACCTCCAAACACTGAGCAAGGAGGCTCAGTTTGCCTTTCCCACAGCTGCCGTAAAATAGCTTTCAAAGGAAAAAAAAAAAAAAAGCTGAACAATTCCTTATTTCCTACACACTGTCGTTACTTCTTTATATTACTGAATACTGCAGCACTCAATGGATTTCTATTTGCAAACACCTTCCTGCTCCTCCCGCAGAACAAATCAAGTCATTTCTGCTTCAGCCTTCGGCATGCAGACAAAAACATTTTTTATTCATCAGTGATAAAAGGCTGCAGCCATTTGACTTTAAACACAGACATGCTTCTGGGCTCTCTTCCAGGAAGTCTGTGTCACCCAGGCTTCAGATCGATATGTTTGTCTGCAGAGTCACCCTTCTGATCTGTAATTTTTCATTCTGACACAAGAAATGCCTTTTGGTCAAACTTCAGCAGTCCATTAAATTCCAGGCATAATAGAAATGGGACTCACATTGCTGCGGCCATGTGAAGATTTCCACAGTTTGGGGTTTATTTACTCAGGAGTTAATTTACTCAACTACATATTTGCCATTCAGACAACAGACACTGCCGTGCTGTTCCCCTGCCTCACCCAAACCCACCGCCATCCCCCCGTTGTTTGCTGGCAGTCCCAGCACCCAGCTGTACCTTTATGACATGCTCTCAACACTCCTTGTCTAACCTGCAGGGAAAATCTGCACAGCCCCATGTGGCACACGGTGAGCAGTTCCCCTTTGCTCCCAGCAGCACGCAGCACCCAGCTGCTCACCCTGGCACACAGCTGGCATGTGGGTTTTCTCTCCAAGCTCAGGGCTTCAAGGATTGGGCCTTTTTTCTTCTCCCACTTTTATTTTTTATTTTTTAATTACAAGCAAACAAACAACAGAGAGATGTCAGCTGTCCTGTGCAGGGATACCCAAAAAGCACAAGCACTAAGAAGACAGCTCCACGCATTCCCAACTGCAGCCCCTGTGACAGCCCTGGCCGTGCACCACGAGGTGCTCACACAGCTCAGGAATGATCTCACCACTGTTTCTGAATCCAACACACAGCTTCCCCTGCGTTGCTAACGCTGCTTTTCAGTTGCTGAAGGCTGATCCCAGGGAGGACGCGACAGACACTCAGGAGAGTTGCAAAGTGCTGTAAATGTTATTATCCAACATCCAAATAATCCAAACAAAGAACGCGATGC
The DNA here is from genome assembly GCF_951394365.1 of Tetrao urogallus. NCBI lineage: Eukaryota > Metazoa > Chordata > Aves > Galliformes > Phasianidae > Tetrao > Tetrao urogallus. The sequence goes on along the minus strand of NC_136831.1, from coordinate 2,258,627 downwards.
TTTTAGTTCCCATTCACATCTTGCTTTCCTAAAGCCAGCATTTTCTGTCAGCCTCTCAAAAGCACACGTAATACAGAGTCAGAAAAGACCGCTGCTATGAGTGATTTGTTTTAACACTTACTTTTAACAAGAATTTTAAAGGGGTCATGAAGGTGTCTGCGCTGTGAAGGAGCCCATCAGCTCAGAAGGTCAGGAAGTTCCGTGTCTGAACACATGTAAAGATTTTCAGCAGCAACACACATTTTAAGTACCTAATAAAAACACATTACGATTAACATAATTAAAAGGAGCCTCATTTTAATCCTCATTTAGTGTCACATTCAGAGGGAGACTCCTCAGTGTTTTGTTTTTTTTTTGTTGTTGTTTTTTTTTTTGAACAAAATCGAAGAGCAACTCGGATGAGAGATCCGAACGTTTTGGTTTGTATTTGGTCAGGCTTTGTGTCCAAAACAAACAAGGCTCTCCTGCCCACACCGCCCCTCAGCACAGCTACCAACAGTGTGTAATCATCTTCATTAAAGTTCACCGACCTTCAGGACATTAAATAATACATTAAAGCCCAACTCAAATTTCTTTCCCACGTAAGAAGGAAGGGCATTTGGGAGGTGGGAGGGCAGAGATCTGCCTCAACACAGCCCTGCAGTGCCAGGAGCTCCCATAGAACACAGCAGTGCAGAGGCAGCACTGAGCAGAGCCCCAGCAGTGCTGGCGAGTTGGGGCTGAGGGCACTGCGGATGTGATGAGCAGGTACTCTTACTCAGCATTTAGGCTGGACTTTGCTCCCAAACAAGCTGATGCAAACTTGTTAGTTTGAACAGATCTCTGCTACTTTTCCTCCATTGGGGTCTGTTGTTTTTCCAGCTCTGCTAACACACAGCCAAGGCAGGCCAAGTGCAACATGTGTGTGAGGTGACAGGGACACACATGGAGCCAGCTGCTCACAGCCTGAGCTGCTGCTGCAAGAAGTCGCTCAGCTATCTGGGAACCTGCAGCCTCTGCTGCTGAGCCAGGGCTGCTGGCAGCCCCCTCCAGGAGGCTCAGCACAGCATCAGTAACACACCAGCCCAACCCTGCCACTAAGCCAAGCAGAACTTCCCAGGGGTGACACGCTCTGCCATTAAAGCTCTGCCTGTTGGGATGTGTGCCTATAGTGAAGCCTCCACCTGTTCCTTTCTGTACGGATTACGATGCCGGTGCACTACAGCTGCTGTCTGCGAGGAGCTGGGGAGCTTTGAAGGTGAAAAAGCCAGCAGGACGCACAGAGAACCCGGCATCACCGAACAGAAGGGATCCAGGCAGGTGAGTCTATGCAGCAGGTGAGTCTGTGCAGCAGCAGAGATGCACAGCAGCAAATCCTGCCAGCCCTTCCCACAGTGCCGAGCAAAGAGCTGCACTCACCTGAGAGTTACAAGCAAATATTCCTGTTCTGCAGAGAATGAAGTGAAGCAGCTGGTGAACCACCTGTGTTACAGCCACAGAGAGCAGCAGTGCCACAGCCTTACTGACACACACCCGGCTCCTTATCCTGTGCTCACAGCACACATTTGGGCAGGACTCAGCTGCTCAGATTTACTGATGGCAAACCTCCTTCAAGGAGCGCCTCATTTTTGCAACTGCTTGCAACTGGAAGCAAACCCACAGAGCTCTGAAATTCTCTGCAGAAGCTGTGAGACGGGTTTTGAGTCATTGCAAACATTTTGGTTTGACATTCTGATGTGAGACGCTACAGAATTTCAAAGATAAAAAGTGCTTCAAAGCGGAAACTTTCATCCTCAGAAGCCTGCAGCAAAGTTTTGACAGCACTGCATTTTCCTACTAAAACGCTGCCTATATTTTTGCAAGCAAGTTCTAAACTGCATTTCCTGTTTTTCTATCAAATGTACTCTGGCATGTTTTATGGTTCATTAATAACACCCTGCACTCGCCACGCACCCCATGCACCCACACCCACAGTACCTATGGAGGACAGCAGCCCCTAGCAGTCAGCATTGGGCTGAGCAGCTCCCCCTGTGCGGTGCCCCTGGAAGAGGCTGCTCAGCTCTTCCCAAAGACCTGACTGCGGAGATCCTGCAACAAAACATCTCTTTACATCCTGTGAGCCGCCTGGAAGCAGCAATAATTGAAGCGCTGCCACACAGAGCTGGCAGAAATGCCTTTTGGACGCGTGCAAAGTTCTGCACAGCTTTATGCAACAAGAACCGGGCAATTGAGCTCATTCTGGTGTAAGAGGTACAAACTGCATGGAGCCTTCCGTGGCTGCATTGCTTTATTCCTGGATTCAACCTCCTTCCACCATCCCGAGACACCAAAACCCGCACCTGCAGAGTAACGGCAAGGAGGGCTCAGCGCTTCCAAGCTCACCGCACATCACCTGCAGTCTGGCCGTGATTTACTGCACCCACACCGCTGTCCTCCAGCAAAACCTCGGACTCCGCTCGCTTCTGCCTCTCCCACGGACCGCGGCCGATTCGGACACGGACGCACAGCCGGGCCCACCTCGCTTCGCTGCTCCTCCGCCGTCGCAGCCGGCCCACCCCGCGGCACGCGGCACCCGCACCGCTCCGAAGCCCCGCGGCCGGGAACAAAAAGCGGCCGAAATCCCGGCCTCGGGCGGCTTCCACGCCGCGGGGCTCACCGCGAGCCGCGCTCCCTCGAGCAGGCACGGACGGGGTTCGAACCCGCGATCTTCGGTTTACGAGACCGACGCCTTACCACTTGGCCACCGCGCCTGACGGGCTAGCAGCAGCCGCGCGCAGCCAGTGGAAGGCGGCGGCCTCCCGCCCCGCGCGGAGCGACCCGGGCGGCGGCAGGGCGGGGGGGCGGGGGCGAAGGAGGGGCGGCCGAGCCGGGCGGTGCCGGAGCGAGGCGGCGCCACGGAAACGGGCGGCGGCCGCGGGAACGGCCCTCGGTCGGAGCTTCCCCGGGCCTCCGCCTTCCTCAGCTCCCCGGGTTACGGGACGCAGCCCGCTCCCCGCTCGGCTCCGCTGCTCCGCCTGAATTTTCACATTTTACATCTTCGGCTTACGCCGTCACACCACAACAGGGCAGCACCGATTTATGCAGTTATTCGTATTTCCTCCTCGGGGCTCCACGTCAGGACTTCTGGCTGAGGCTCGGCTGCAGCCGGGCAGTGCCAGCGCTCAGCCCCGCAGCACCCCGCGAACCGCCCGGCCCCCCGCCAGCACAGCGCCCGGACGGAGCCGCTCCCCGCTCCGCTGCCCCGGCCCGGCCCGCTCCCCGCCGAAGCGCTGAATGCAATTCCGGCCGCGTTTTGGCAGCCTGCGTTACAGCACAACGGGGAGAGAGCGCACGCAGGCGGTGCTGAAGTCGGCCCTCGTGCGGTGCCGCATCCCTGCTACCTGCCCCTCTTGCTGTTTGGAAGTCTGAGCTGTGATTTATAAGCCTTGTGTTAGGTGCTGTGGCACCCATTAATCACCTGCTTCATACAGGTCTGTTAGCCAATGCACAGAGGTCTGAGTGCGATGAAATAGGGGTGTAAGCATGCCTAAGCATGCCTCCCGTCACAGTACTTACGTATCAATGCTACAAAGTTACCATTAACCCAAATTCTTAATCATCATACAGCTAGGACAACGGTCAATGCACTCTTCATGTGCTCCAGCCCCTTTCCTGCCTCCCAAAAGCAGCTGGCTCCAAGAGCAGAACTGCTGCTGAGCTACACAAGCAGAGTCCCTGCTGCAGCATGTAGGTCAAGAGAGATTCAGAAGGGAGCAACACATCCCAGAACCCCATCCTCTAGACATGGCTTTGAGACTCATATGTTGAATGCTCATCTGCCAGGATATCAGTGCTCAATGCCAGGCCGGTGCGCTCCCTTGGTGCGCACACAAGATGGATTTTCTGTCTGCAAAGGCTCTCCTTGCCCCCACCCAAGGTTCCAGGAGTCAGAACTCCTCCAATCTAATTCCTGCTCTGCTACTGCCCCACTGAACCTCTGCCTGGTTTCAGGACTCCTTTCCTTTCTCCCTTTCCCCAGAAGATAAGAGCAGGGGTAATCATCACCACGGGGAGCCTGGGCATCTCAGTCCTGTTTGCACGACGACACGGGGCTCTGAGCACAGAATGGCACCACTTGTTACAGCTGTTCCAGGCTGTGTGACACAGTGCTGACGTGCACCTCCCCTCCCAGCACCAGCTGGTCCATTTTTCCAGCCTTCCATTTTCCACCTTCTTTGTGAGCCAGTGTGTAAATGGACTGAAGCAGGTCAGTAGTGCAGCACATCAGCCAGAGCTGCTCTTGAGATTTTGGGGCATAACTGCTGCCTTGGTGCAGCAGTTTAACAGACACAGAGGGGCACTGGTAAGGCCTGCTGTTACAAATCTGAATACCCAACACCTCGCTGCCATAAGGAATGTGGAAAAGGGAAAGGCCGAGAGGTCAGGGGTTGCACTGTGGGTGCCCTCTGTTCAGTGCCTTTACTGCTGGGAGCAGCTGCCAGCCAACGGCAGGCAGGCAGATACTGGGCAGTACAGACAGCAGCTGCAGGAACCATCAGCTGCACAGCAAAGTGCTGTGATTGCTGAGGAGGACCGAGCCGCATGGTAAAGGAGGCTAATTACTGTGCTCCTTTTATACAGTAACATAGAACTAGCCTCTAGACTCCGTTGCTACAATAAATAAGCTCAGATTCAGAAAGGAGAATATGCATCACTAACGAGCATTCCCCTTCTCTCTTAGAGAAGCTTAGAGAAGCTCTCCCTTAGAGAGCTCACCACAGCCTCAGCATTAAATTACGCACCTCAAGAACAGATCTCTGCATAGCACCGACCCCAGCGGCATCGGGGGGCTGCGGGTAACCCTCCCATGGGCACGGCTGAGCCCCCAGAGGGGGAGCGCGGTTCCTCGTCAGGAAAACCGTAATCCCGTGGAAGCGCCGTGCAGCGGCGGTGAGAGCACGCAGTGTGGGCACACAGCGGTGGGACGGGCACACAGTATATATGGGCACACAGTATATATGGGCACACAGTATATATGGGCACACAGGCAGAGTGGGGTAGCACTGAGGGGCAGCACGCGGCCGCTCGGCAGAGAACCTTCCAGAACTCCACCCTGCATTTCCTCAGCCGGACCCACGTTTCTTTTTTCTTTACTCCAGCCATTAAAGCAAAACCTGGAGAAGAGGCTCAAAATGGAAAAAAGTTACAAAATAAAGATAAAACTTTACCTCAGCGTTCTGGTCCGGAGGATGCGGTGGGCAGCGGTGCGCCGTCCCCGTTCCACGAGGGAGGACAAGCGAGGTCCTATGACGGGTCCGGGTCCCAAGCGAGGCCCCGCCTCCCGCAGCCCCCCCCAGCTCCCGGGCTGCTGGAAGCGCCGCTCTGCAAGCGCGAGCGCGGCCCCGCGGAGCTCAGACGGATCCCCCCGCAGAGCCGCAGGTGCCGCTCAGCAATTAGTTAATTGCAGCTGGCCGCGGGCCTGCCAACAGCTCGCAGCTGGAGCTCGATTTGCTCGCAGCGCTGCACGAGGAGCCGCACAGCCGCGTGCCGGCACCGCATCGCCGCGCGATGCCTTCAAACCGTGCGGGAATGGAGGGAGTCGGGCTGCAAACTGTTGCCGTGTGCTGTACGTCACAGCGAGGGGAAAGGATTCACGGGAGCGAAGACAGCTTTATTGTACGGAGAAAACTGTAATGGCAGGGTGCGACAGGGCTGACATGGCTTCACGGGTGGTGGAAATTACAGAATGAAGTTGCAAATAATTGTATGCTGCTTTTGGTGGCTGCTTTTTTTTTTTTTTTCCCTGTAGCAATGAAGCGAATGGACTTTGCTCAGTTTCCAACCAAGCCACCCTTGAAGCCAAAAATAAAACTACCTCCTTGCTTCCAAGGCAGCTTCATGGGCTGAGAGGTGGATGCCAGATTCAGTTTAAAGATTTCAGCTCTCTGAGGAGGGAACGTTGCATTTTATAGATTAAAACTTTGGGCTTTGGAGCTTTTAGTAGGTGCTGCTTTTTGTACGCCTCGCCATTTATCTCACCGTATCCGCGGTGCTTATCGGTGCTCCGTGAGACACAAGAGGGAACAATTCAAGCATCTGACCAGGCGGGGGGGTCAGCGCTCAATGAACGCAGCCACGTTTTGCTGTGCTACAAACCCAAGAGTTTTCCCTGCAGCTGCTAAGTGTGAAAAGCAAGGCGCTCCACTCCTCAGGTCTGCAGGAGGTGCTTAAGGCACACTTTGCCATCTGGGTAAGAAATTCTGCCCCCTTCGTACTTTTCATGCACTTTTAGCCTTGCAGACCCAGGGTCCTTCCTTAGGAAAAGAGGCCACAGAAGGCAGGAAGGGAAGAGAAACAGAAATCCAATGAGTTTTAACCTAAGAAGGAGGACCTATAAATGGGCACTGCTGTCCTTTTTGATTCCAATAGTCAAAGTAAATCACTCATCCATTTCCACAAAAATAACCCCAGGACTGAAATAAACCTAAAATGGGCAACGTGTTCAAAGGAGGTTTTTGTCTGAAGTCCATTTCAAGTACAGATGGAAACAGTCTCTGATGTGCATAAAAACTACGACCACTGAGGCAGGACCTTAACGCACAGCTGGGTGTTTTATTTCCAATTAACCAAAACTAACAAGCAGATAAAATTGGTCTCGTAGTGATACCAGAACAGATCCAGGGAGTGTGTGAGATACTGCCATAAAGAGACCAGCCACCTGACAGCACACTGCTAAAACAAGACAAAGAACTGCTGATTAAATTACATTTCATTTGCTAAGGAATTCTGAACATGACCTAGTGCTTCTAAAAAAACCTGTATAAAATGAGTATTTTTTACATCTCAGGCACATGAATACAAATCTGAGCTATTTTATATATACAGACATTTACATTACATGAAAATCTGAGATGAAGATCAAATGAAAAAAAAAAAAGCTTTTATAAAAAGTACCCAAAACAGCAGACGAAATGTGAAAATACAATGCATTCTCACAACAGAGAAGTAAAAGGCACGAATACTAAAATGTATAACCATGCAAAAATGTAAGTACAACCTGTGCAACAAAGCAAAACAAACGGCTCCCACAAGTGGTTTTACAGTAATTCTCAGAATATCACAGTATTGAAACATACTGTAAGTGCAACATCTACTGTCCCGTAGCACAGTGAAGTGTTCACACCATACCAAATTCTCCCTTCCAATCTCCCTTCTCCAAAGCCAGAATGATTTAGCTAAGGATAAAGCGTTAAATCAAATGGAGCTGACGTTGGGTGGTGGAAGGTGGAAGAGTAACTGCAGCCCTTCTGCATCCACTACTTACTGTGTACGGAATGTGCATTGACCAGAGCAACCCCTGCCCCTGGCCAGTGGGCTTTGCAGAGGTTTGCCAGGGTGAATTTCACTCTGCTGAGAGCAGCGATGTGAAAGCTCCAATGTCACAGTTGCACCACTATAACAACACCTACATAAGAAACAAACACAGATCCTAGGGGTAGGTAGCCAAATTATACCAAGGAAGTCCGTGATTATTAATGCTTTCCTCACTAGGCTAAAGTTTAAGTTAAAAATATTCTCTCCCTAGTTACATGTTTCAGTGTGTACTGCTCTCACAGTTGAAAAAAAAATAAAATAAAATTCAAGACCGAAGCCAATAAACCAAAGGAAAAAAAAGAAAAAGAAAAATGCATAAGGAAGGCAATGTAACACTGTCACAAACTGCCTGCACTCACCCAACCTGCTGAATGGGCAGCATTATCCGTAAGTTATACTTGCTAGGCTAAGCCAGTAGGTTTGTGCCTGCAAACAGAGTGTACAATTACAGCATGCCACTGGATAGCTATTCAGAATTGAGGTAAAGCTTACAGGGATGCCCAGTGCTGTCTGTCCAGGACGGAGTTCAGCCTCGCAGTGAGACTGAGGTGGCATTTCCCTCAGCCTCAGCAGTGCTGCTCCTTGGCATGCTGCAAACACAGCAGGAACAGCTTGCTTCGTCCTCCCCTGCAAATAAGGGCAGAGCCCTTGGCTCTGCAGACAACCTGTCACACTGAAGGGGTGCAAGCACGAGGAGCACATGAACAAAGCCCACCCACAAGGAGCTCCAGCCAGCCTGAAAGAGCCTTTTCTGAGAGCATCAATTCAGCACTAGGTGCCCTCCCAGACAGATCACCACTGACGTGCACGAATCACGGATAACTGAGCTGGTCTGTGCAAAGCACTCATCCATATTTTAACCCTCAGTAAACCTCAACTTTGTCCTTCAGTGTTCAACCAGCAACTGCTGTTTTTTTGATACAGAAGACTGAATGACCACAAATGAGATCTCAGATGGAAAAAAACCAAAACAAAACACATTTCTCAGTGCTAAGGGGAGCCACGAAAGGTTCCTCTGTGGGAGCCATCAGTTCTTCCTTTTTCATTTCTTTTTATTTTTTTCCCCAAGCATAACAGAATTCTTCCCTTCTCTCTTTTTTCTTCCTTTAGTGGTTACAGAAAACAAAGGGTGAGAGGCAGTAGGTGAGAATTTTCTCTAAATCTTTTTAAAAGGACAACAAGCTACTCACAATGGGGATTTCACGCCTCTTCTAGTCACTATATAATAAAAAAAACCCTAATAAATATAATCCACAGCTCAAGTTCCGCATTATTGTGTGCTAACACACAAGCCTTTGGTTAAATTACTGAAAGATTTTGTTTGTAGTGCTCAGCTGAACCAACACTGTCTCCTAAAACAGAGAATAACCACAGAAGCCCCAGCGAAGCCTCCCTCTGTGCAGAACAGAACCCTTGCAAGGATTATAGGATTCCAGCCAACGTATGTGCAAAGCTTCAATAAATGAGAAGAAACTCACACACTCCACACTTCAATGGCAAACTGCCTTGGGATCAATATTTTGGATTGAGAAATACTGAGAAAACAATCCCAAGGTGCTGCCAAGGAACAACGTGCCAGCAGCTGCTGAACATTTCCTTTCCTTCAAGATCAGCTGCTGGCTATGTAAGCAGTCCTGCTTTCTTGAATATGTTCCTTAATTAACAAACGACCTAGCAAGAGTATGAATATTACTGCTTACGCCAGAACCAATGCAGTTACTGCTTTTCACTGAAATCAACATAAGCCACCAATCTGGAAAGTGTCAGATCAGCTGCTGCTTCCTTCCTTCCTTGGAAAACGTCCCGCACCATGCAGTACGTGAGAAAAAACCACTGTCTATCCACTGCTACTAAAAAGAAGTATTTACTTGTAAATTCTAGTTCTTAGACCCATCACATGCCGTTAGCATCATGACCTGGAGACTGCTGCACAGCGACTGCTGCAGGCCACGGTCGAGGTTTACACACACCTTCAATTCTTAAACAGATTAGGCAGTCTAAATACAGCAGGCCAAGATCCCTTCTGGAGAGTAGAACAGAGCCTTGCTGCAGTCAGACAGCAAGGTGTTTGCTGATATACCCATCAATTAGTGACACTGCACTCAGATGCCTACAGAGCTGGCTGGGAAACATCTGAATTTCTCTGAAGACAATAAAAGGAAAGTTTTGGCAGCAAAACTGTATGGATTTTTTTGAGACTTGCTACAAATCTGTGTATTGAAGACTCTTACAAACAGATTGGATGGCCACAGCTTGTCACTGTCACATTTCAAAACACAGCGAACAACTTGAGTCTTCATTACAAGTTACTAAAAAAGCTGAAAAATGCTCTGCTGTCAATCTAATTTTAAGTCAGCACCACGCTCTGAAACCAGAAGCTGAAGGCTGGTATTTGGAGTGAAGCAGCCAATATCAGCAAACCTTGAAAGACCACATTTCAGGAACTCCTAAGTGCAACTTTTGGAAGAGGTATTTTTCCACAGCACCTGTGAGTGTGATCAGCCTGGCCAAGGACTGCTGCTAGCCAGGAGCAACTCATTTTCTTTTTTCCACCATACAAAAACACCTGCAGTGGTTTGCAATTAGTTTGATCAGAATATCACGTAGCTTTTCAGATCCTACAGTATAAGGAGCTAAAGAGCAGATCGAGAGATAGTACCTTGGATTGTGTTTGCATCCCTGAGGGTTAAATGAGAAGCATGATTTTAACACAAGAACATTTACTGCATTTGAGTATTGCTAGAATGAGATTATACCTTATTTCTGTTTGAAATATTGACTGAAATATACATACTCTGGAAAACTGGTACCCAATTACTCTCCCCACTGTTCCAGTGACCCACCAAAGATGATCTTACTGCCAAGTTACCTTTAAGTCATAAAACGTGATGACTGATTTTGCAGGATAGAAGGTTTCTCCCAGGTTTGTTCTAGTGCCTGTCGTTACTGGGGAGCTGCTATCAGACAGCTTAAAGATGCAATTGCCATCTAATTATTTTTAGAGGTGGATACCGTAGAGGAAAGCGTATCTGCCAAAGGAATGGATCTCCCACCTCCAACTCACATCACCTGTAAAACACAGTAAGGGTCTGCATATGTATTTGAGAGCTAATTGAAAGCAGTACCACGCCAACAGCTCCACACATATGGAATTGAAACTTCTTTGCACTACAACAAAGCTACAAACAGCACCAACGTGGTGGTAAGAAAACTCTTCAAATGCCAACACTGTGGAGCAAGGAACGAACACCTTTTAAATTCTAAAGCCAGGGGGTGCAGAGCTAAACGAGAAGTCCTGCAAATCTGTAGGAAATTCACTGCTGTGCACCCTCAGCTAGCGTGCCATTTCCAGGATTGCAGCCACTCAGTGGTGAGTTACTATCAGTAACTATTAACTTTTTACATATTTACCTGCACAGAATCTTGCATATTACCACATTCATTTCTTCCACTCGTGTCCTTCAGCTCTGCAGGTTCAGTGAAGCCAGCTGTGCGCATTGCTTCCCAAGTGCTCAGCACAGTTTTCTGCAAACTAGTCCTAGTCCTCAACATTTGCTGATGTTCTACCCTAACAAGAATGGGCTTTAAGTTATTAAAATTTTAAAATTGAGTCCAGTTTACTTCAAAATATTCAGGAGAAAAACATTCAGTCACCAGTCTGACCTGCAACAGCTTCACTTACACGTAAATCCAGAGCAGGAGAGAGGGACAGAAGTGTAACTTACCAAGGAAAAGTCCCACCAGCAGGGCTGCTGGCTCACCCAGCCCTGCACGACACAGGATGTTAGCAACAGCCACCCAACAACTGAAACAGTTCTCAGTGGCCTACAAGAAGAGCAAAGTCCTTGGCACAATTCACTAACAGCACCACGCAGATGGAGACATCATCACTGCATCACAGGTGAGGAGTCCTCCTGGCAGGTATCTGTAGGTAGCACCAAGCTGGTTTGACTGTTTCTCTCCTACCTGCTGGGTGGCACATCCAGAAGCAGCAGTGGTGGAACAGGGCGTACTGAGGGGTGATCCACCCGTTTCTCCACAAACAGAAGCTGCTGCAATTTAGCACAGAGCATTTTACACCATTCCCAGCTGGTAGAGGGACAGTCTTTAAATCCCTTCCTTCAGATTACCCTGCGGCCTCAGGAATCCAGCCCTGAGACATCACTGTTTGATTGAGACTGTAACATTTCTCCCAGCGCACTGAAGTCCCACTGACTTCTTTGCTTCTGGGATGCTGCATCCCATCATTATTCCTCTGGTCCCTCTGGCTTTCCAGTTACTTTACACCTGCCTATTGCAGATACATAGAAACAAATTGTTTTTATTTTCTTGCCTTCAAGACAGCCTAATTTCAGTACCTGCCCCCCTCCCCTTCCCAACACTCCAGTAACACGTCACTGAAGGCAAGAGCACAAAAACTACAGAAAAATATATATATATATTTACACCCATAACTGAATACAGATATGTATTCAAATTGAGGAAGAATGTTATCACACACACACACCAAGACACAGCAAGAGAATACTAGGGGCAAGGCTGCCAACAGCAAGATATACACAGAAAAGCACAGTCACTGCTACTGTCACATTCTCCTGGGGAGTGCATTCAATAGAGGGAACAGCTCTGGGCAGTGGGAAGAGCCACATCACTATGAGGAAGGGCCTATTTTCTGTGCCAGTTGGCATCAGTCAAAAAGAATTTTGAAGTGTAAAATTTGTAGTTAAAAAAAAAAAAAAAGTGCACGGAATAAAAATCTTCTAAGCATTCAATTATCAGACAATGCCATAAGCTTCTTCTATATAAGCTACACCATTAATTAAAAAGGTCCTAGCACTACATCACAGAGATCCAGCCAAGGAAAACACAGGCACACGTTGAAGTCCATCTCTACTTAAGGCAGCAGCTGAGCACACACTCAATTTTAAAGCTTTATGTCCTGTCCCACTGACTTCTACGAGCAGTCACAGCACGCATTTAAAGTTAAGCACTCACACAACTGCTCACGTAAGCCAGAATGCATTCCCTGTTCAGAGCTTCAGACAAGCACGTGTGTACTCAGCCTGGGTTGACAACTTATGCAAGACCAAGCTCTTCTATTTTTTATTGCCCTATAAGTAAAAGCCACTTCACATGAGGCTTCCCCTATCACCATGACAGGACCCAGATGGCCCTTCCCACAGCTTGTCCACAAAATGCCACTCTCCAAGCAATGCAGTGTCTGATGGTGAGAAAACAACACATATTTTATTATTATTATTTTTTTAGAACTGAAATATGCTCCTTCTGTGAAACATTTAAAATTACGAAGATACGGGATTGCAGAATTCATTTGAATGGCCCACGTGCTGCAGGAGGACTCGAGAAGGACAGGCTCAAGAAGTGGGCTCACATGAACCAAATGAGGTTGAGCAAAGCCAAGCACAAGGTGCTGCGCCTCGGCCAGAGCAACCCCAGACATGAGCACAGACTGTGAGAACAACTCATTGACAGCAGCCCTGTAGAGAAGAACTTGGGGGGATCCTGATGGACAAAAACTGTGTGCTGGGCCAACCCAAAGAGGGGTGGTCAGCGAGGTGAGGGAGGTGACTGTCCCCCTCTGCTCTGCCCTTGAGGCCCCACCTGGCATATGGTGACCAGCACAAGATGTGCTGCTGTTAAGAGTGGGTCCAGAGAAGGCCACGGAGATGCGAGGGCTGAATCACCTCCTGGGAAGGAACACCAAAGGAGCTGGGCTTGTGCGGCCTGGAGAAGAGAAGGTTCCAGGGAAACCTCACTTCAGCCTTTAGTACTGGAAAAGAGCTTATAAACAAGAGGGAGATCCATTTTTACACAATCTGATAATAATAGGACAAAGGGAATGGGTTTGACAAGCAGGGGAGGGAGATTCCAGTCAGCTGTTCAGAGGAAATTCTTTACCTAGAGGGTGGAGAGGCAGAACAGGCCTGCCTTGAGAAGTTATGGATGCCCCATCTCTGGATGCATTCAAGGCCAGGCTGGCCTGATCCAGTAGGTGGCAATCCTGCCTAGAGTAGGTGGCGTGATCTGTACAAGCTTTAAAGTCCTTTCTGGCCCACGCCATTCTACAATGAACCCCTGAAAATAGGGGAATAGAGTTGAAGAGATTCCTAGCCTCAGTGCTACAGGAACCCTGGCATAAAATATACACATGTGCACACACACAAGAGTGGGTTGGCTCAAAGCATCCCAAAGCAGAGTGATCTTCTATAGAAAGCACTTGGTGCTGACAGTGGCAAACAGATGGATAGTGATTTTACAAACAGCAAAAATTCAGCCATTTCTTCCACTTCTCTTTTTACTTTGTCTCTTTTCTTTTCCACAAATGTTCTTTTCCTGGGTGTTTCTTAAGTAATAAAGCTCAATTGAATAGGAAATGACACAGTCAGCACCAGTTAGGGACTGAACCTGGGTACAATGTTTGCTTTGTGATACCCAAATTCCAGGAAGAACAAAAGAACAAATCTTGCTCCTAAAGTTAGGGTCACATCCATATGTTTCCATTGTCTTTCTTCCACCTTTACAACTAGAGGTAGAATCATTTTATCCAGTATCTAAAACAGCATAATCCAGTTATATTGTTATTACATTAATATACAGTATCTATCTTGACACAGGTATTGAAAGTGCAAGGAAGTCTAACCAAGCCAATTCAGTGACAAATAACAGTGTACCAAATGTCATATAAACACACCCGCGCACCCACACTCACATGTAGTGTATATATATATTTATAGGCTAATTTACAGTATCAGAGTGTTGTTTAGATCCAGTGGCATGTGCAGAAATATAGGGCAGTTGCTGCTTTTCTTTTTTGTATTCACTTCAATTCTTTATTTCCAAGATGGATGGGTTGTGATCTAGGATTGCCAGAATGATCTTGTCCATATACTGTCGCAATCTGTAATTGATCTCTTCCTGTTCTTTAAGGGCTTCCATGAGCTGAAACACAACATTTCAGATTTACTCTTGCAGAACATTTAACCAAACAGCACGAACTCATATTGCGGTAAGAGACAATCACCTGCCAAGATCACCAATTACCTCATGCAGTATTCGACCCCAGCCTCCTCTCTTTATCTGTTAGAAACGATCTGCATGTTAAAGATCTTTATTATTTAGGAAGGTGGTGAATGGTCACCGTCAGGAATCTTTTGGCAGGTCATACGAAATAGAAATTCCACATCTAACACAGCAATCCTGCACCCACACCTTGGATGAACTTCCTCATCGCAGTGGAAGAACTTCATGGCACCCAATTTCTACAAAGCTCTTTAGATTTCAGTAGATTTGCACGCAAGCCTGCTGAACAGAACACTGCTACATACTGGGAACAATACAGATATTCCCTCTGTATCAGATGCATATTCTCTTAAAAAAACAACAATAAACACCCTAGCTGTGTATACTCAAGAAAATTCCATGGGATGTTCTATGTCCTGCATTCAAAACGTGCTGTTGTCCACTAAACTTCTGAGCTATGAAAAAAACCCTTTAATCCCTCCAAAGATGAAGACAGATCGCTTTGTTGCCAAAGTTGCCCAGACGTGTCAAAGCCCCAGATCCTCCTAAAGCTGATGTGATTTGAGTGTCCATTTCCATAAGCCTTCAGGGAATTCTCACCCTCAACCTGCAGCCTCTTACCTTCATTTCAATTATATAGGAAAAAGAGAAAGATGAGAAAGATTTACACTGGTCTGTGAGGTTTACTAAGCCTGGGTCACAGCTGCAAGGCATGCTGCTCCTCTATAGGGTGGTGCTGGGCATTCTCTGCATGAGCCAAAGACAGGAAATTCCAAAGGAAAAATAAAGATCCGTCTCAACGACAGCAAAAACCCCAATTTGCTTCCATTCAAATAGAGTTCTACAATTAAACAGCCTTTCGTCACACTGCTTTTGTTCAGCAAGACATTTGAGTACATAATTCACTACAAGAGACTGCCCAGGGACTAACAGGGCCATTCAGGTACACACTGAATAAGGTTTGTCTCAAAACTCCTCTTGAAGATGAGAGAAAGTTCTGTCCAGAAGAAGCAATGCACAGAATTAAGCAATTCTTTTAAAACTCTTTCATCCCTAACTTGTCTTTGTCTTTGGGAACTTTCACGTATCTGCTGGCCTGACCTCATGATCAACTCTGCAGCTTAAAGGAAGTCACACCACCTTGATTCAGCCCTCATGCCAATGGTCCCCTTTCAGAGCATTACCACATTATCACTTGCACATCGCCTACCTTCTGCAAGAATCCAGCTCTGCTACAGGGCAGATTTAGATTTAAGTAAAAGCTTGTTACTGAAGTATCTTAGAACTAAATCCAGAACAGAAGGTAAAAATTCAATTAAACAGCTATAGCAATTTCTATATGAAATGAATGCTGCAATAGCACAGTACCCTGCAAGATAGAAGATGTTAAAATAAATCCCCTGTAAAATAGTTCACTGAGATTCTATTTCCAGTTTTGAGATAAAAGTGAGAAAGTTATGTTAAAAGGAACACCCAGAACCACTGTTAAATTTAAATTAATCTTCTAGTATTCCTGAACTCCTTGCAAAGCAGATTTTTCATTTGTCAGCCTCAGTTAAATCAACCTTGACAGTTAATTACATTGAAAAATCAAGATTTTGGATGCAGTACTTGATGAAGAAAGCATATTACCTCATCTCTAGATGCAGAGTCAATCTCAGCAGCCAGTGACTGGGCTTTTGTTTGTGTTGCAAAGAGATTTTTAGCTTCATAGATACTCAGACTAAGAATTTGTCCATTAAGATCATCATTTTGGTCACGAAGTTTCTGATTCTCCTGTTTAAGGATGAAGAAATTCCTTTTAAGTTCTTTCTACATGGATTCATTGGAAAAAAAAAAATTAGCTAGTGTGGATGAAATACAATAAGGCTACAAGTTAGCAAACAACTCTTTTACCAGTGAAAGTCATCCTCACCTGAACTGCAGGTGTTTCCTAGGTACACAATTTACAACTTGTAAGTTCCAGACAAAAGTAATGCACATCCTAAGTTAAAGTGGAAGTGAGCGGGGTACAGAAACCTTAAGACACCATACTGGCACATGCAGCTACCAGGATTTTTCTGAGCAGTCCTGCACAGTTCCTTTGGACTCACCCACACACTGTGAGGCCCTTCCCTGCTCACCTGCTTCAGCCGTTTTATTTCATGCTCCATTTCCACCTCTCTGGTTTTAGCATTGAATTCACTCACGCTGGATGAGGAACTTCTCCCACGTCCAGGACGCTCACATTCCAGCTTGTAGAGCTGCAAGTGCTCCAGCTCCTTTCGCAAGTCCTCAATGAGCTGCAAGGAAACACGTCTCTCCAGCCTCTGCACAACCAGCCCTCCCTGGCAGCAGCCATCTCTGTGCTGCACCTTTGCACTGTGACAAAGGACAGACACTCATACAGCACAGCCTTTGCCTTCTGTGGAAGGGCAAGACATCTAAGCTGCTTCAGAGGTGGAAAAAGCTTTGATGTCCAAGTTTGGTGTCTGAGAGGCATAATTCTCCTTTCAAGCTCAGTACAGCAAATCTTATGGCATGCATTCAAGGCTTCCAGTTCTCAAAGAGTATTAAACCCTTTGAGATCATCATTTATTAGGTATTCTCGCAACACTCATTGCCCTGTGGATATCCCTGTCAGAGGTGCACAATCCTACAATACATTCACCAGATGTTGTATTTTCAGTGTTCACCCTGTACATCTGTACTTTTTCAGATGAGCTTTCATGATTAAGATGCAATTGCCTGGTCTTACAACCTTCCTCATACCTACCTCCTGTGTGGCTTCCCTCTCCTTGTTAAATTCCAGCCTGTTCTGTCGCAGTTTGTCCATCATCCTCTTGTACAAATCCATCTCATCCTTCAGTCGCAGACTGGTGTCCTCCAACCTATCTGACATGCGTTGCCTTTCCTGGAATAAATTGGGTACTTTACAGCTAGTTTGCAAGTGCACGAGCCCTGAGTTTTTCAACACAAGCCTACAGACACACATCTCTGCTACACCTAGACAAACTGTGAGGCATCTCAGAGCACCTCTGATACTAAAGGTGACCAATGCTCTAATTCCAATAACATTCTTGTTCAGGAAAGGCCAGTTATAAAACCTGAGCCAACCACTGTACGACTCTGCCTTTATACAAATCAAGCTGCTGTCAAATCGCACTTGACATCCAAGACAAGATCAACACTCAGGATTTGTGTTACCTCATCTAATCTCTCTGTTTGTGATTTCAGTCGCATGACGGTGGTTTTCAGCTCACCATTTTCTTCTTCCAGTTGCTGAACCCTGTGCCAATAACAAAAGTCTTAGAGAAAAATGTGTTTTCAAGAATGCAGACATGCAAAGCAGTGTGCTCTAAAAAGCCATTTCACTTGCACTTCATAGAAAGTTTACAGAGAAACTCTGCCTAATCTTAGCATTTTTAATCACTGTTGTATGCTTTTTTTTTGTTGTTAAGGCCAAGAACACTGCACTGACTCTCAGATTCTTATATTCAATCACAACTGATGTATAAAAAAAAATCAAGTATGAAGAAATGAATACAGAGACAAGTGCCTGGTACAGCTGGCCGCAATTCTCTCCTTGAATCTATGCCAAATAACCAGCTAAGCTGTCTACATGGGCTATGTGGATTAAAGCATTAATGTAAAACATCCTCCTTGCTTTTGGGCATTAGACATGCAACTGCACAGCTACTCCGTGGAACTTTGAACCTGTAACCATCTGTGCACTGAGTGTGAACAGCCTACATTCACATGCAACAGAAGAGAACAAAAATTGGTACACTGTCCTGGGAGGCATCAAGACTTTTGTTACCTCGTATTTAGCAGTTCAATTTCCGTGCCTTTCTCTTTTTCATACTTGCTATAAGCTTCTCGATGTCTCTTTATCTCTTCTTCCAGGGTTTGTTCTGCTGATGTCTCTTGGTCTTTCAATAGCTCTTCCAGCTCATGAACCCTAAGGAAGCCAGTAATCATTTCAGTAATCGTTTCACACATTTTTTTAAATAAAATAATGTGTGCAACTTCATTGCCTGCTTTCCTTCTCACTCTTTTATTCCATTTTACTTCTCTCTCTCTCAACACTACTTCTGCCAAAAGTTCTCTTGGTATTCAATCTTCCCAGCACATGCAGAGTATATAGCAATACCCACCCATCTCCTCATTCTCAGTCTCAAGAAACAATAACCAGACTTCCTTTCTACATGGATTAAAAAAAATATATATACAAAAACAGAAAAGCAAGCATGGTAACCCCTTTTACAACAAAAATGCTAAGTTCTCATTACAGTAACAGTATTAAGAAATTTGCTTAGAAGGTATCTGCCTGCTGAAAATTTAGGAAGGCAGTCCTGTTCCACTCGGACTTCTCACAGGAAGCCTTATCTTGTTTTGTTCTATCCGTTCTATGCAGAAAATGTGGCCATATTTCACAGAGATGTTCTTTACCCTCAACTTTGTTCTGGCTCTGCTGTGACACAAAAAGAACTGGTTCCATGATTCATTACCTGTGAACTAACTGCGTGTTCTCTTGTTTCAGTTTGCTCTTCAGGTCACCATTAGTCAGGTTATCATTTTCCAATTCTGTAACCTTTTTTTCTAGGTATGTTACCTGGAAGAGGAGAAAGTGGAAAAGAAGAACTAAGAGACTGAATCTCTCTTCACACAGCCCTTCACTGTTTCTAATGAACATTCTGCTATGGTAGCCTCTTTGAAGAGACCATATTTTCCTGCAAAGATGGTGGCAAAATTAAGCCTGAATCAGTGCAACGACACAGTAAAGAAGTACAAATGCAATGACTGCAGATCTGTACTTTCACAGCTCTTGCATGTTTGTGAAGCAGAGTTTTACTATTAATGGAATATCTTAGGCACTTTGAATGAACTACTTCAGACCACTGCAAGCAGAGCTTCATCAGTTGATGCATGTCTCGAGGAGGATTTGGTTTAGGCACATCTAATTGCAATGCACACAGCTTCTCACCTTTTCAGTTATATCATTATCACAGGAGTCTATACTATCTCTGAACAGGTCTTCTGTGCTGCCATTACTGCTGCTGAAGTTGCTATTGTGGAAGAGCTGCCTGAAAGACCACAAAGATAATTATTTTACTTGATGAGGAGAGAAGAAAAAGAGTCCAGGTGCTGCCTTACAGCCTGGTTTTGCACTTTGCACAGATTTTAGCACCAGATGTTCAGTCATCTCAGTGACAATTACCTCTGCTTAAGCACACGCCTTACAAAGGACTGGTAACTAAACAGTCATACAAAGAGCACAACATCAGTTCCAGGGTGTGAGGTCTCTTTTGGATTCGATAGGATCCATCATCAGCATTAGCATGGCTTTAAACTTACTGAGGTTTATTCACACTACATACCAAGGTGCATTTGCTTTTTTAGAAGTTTAAAGGTTGTCACTGTATGCTGGTTGGTATGGCTAATTTAGAATAAATTTCATACAGTAAGAGCTTCTTCATAAACAGGCACAAAAGAAATTACATCTCAGTTCCCAACACAGAACCACATCATAATACATATATTACAGATTATCTGCAGTACTGCTTGAAACTTAGAGCTCCCCCCAGTCCAGGGCTGATTTATTCAGCCAAATGACATACCACAGTTCCATATGTCCTTTACAAAAGCACGCTCTTGCTTTCCTTTGCATTTTAGCAATGATACCAAATGTCCACACTATGATGGGGGACAGAAGCGATAGCTGGACTGATGGAACAGCAGTTTAAAGGAAGAAACCATCAGTGTTCTTAATAGAGCTCTTCCCAGTTCAGGGGCCTGCTCCAGAACTAACAGAGACTTCTGTATTCTGTAATATCACCACAAGCCTCTTTTCTTGAAAATCCATCTTGGCATCTTTTTGTTTTCCTAAGTTTATTTCTCCTCTCCCTTCTCTGTTAGTTATGGAATTGCTAAAGCTGATCCCAGGAGTACTCAGAAAAAAGTTGAAGATGCTTACCTTCCAAAAGCTGTGCTTGATATTTTCCTGTTAGGGCTACAAAGATACAGAAGCAATGATACAGGAATTAAACACTGAATTCAATAGCGATCAAATAAATCTCAGTTTAACCTCTAACCAAATGGCACCATGAAACATAACATTGACTCTTTTTGTGAAATTAGAAAAAAAAAACCTGTGAACAATATCCTCAAGCAACTTAAGAGCTGCAGTTGCTAACAATGTGAAGGTGAGTGGAGCCAAAAGTTACTGTGATCGTTAATAAGTCAATTTGCAAGTACTGTTATATTTAGCAGATTTGTGAGTGTAAATCAGAGTGAAGTTAACATTAGAAATATCACAAAGGGACACCGAGCGATGTTAGAGGTGGACATTTATTTGGGATTCCCGAATTTCAGATGATTTTATAAACAGACAGTTTATCCTTCACCATAATACTTCCCAGTTCAGCACAGGGACTGAGATACTTCCAATTTTTGCAGTTTCCTTTTACAGCCAAAGATCAGTTATTATCCAAAGGAGGGACTGCACTCCAGACTAGAAGATTAGAACCACATGAATCCATCTGGGAGAGGCAAATATCTAGTTGGCTCTCAGAAGATGCCACGTCTCTGGGCACACTCAAGCACACAGCTCTCTTCCAGCCATGTATATACAGCTCTGCTCATAAAACTACCTAAGATCTGTCCAGGCACGGTCTGGGTTTGAGCAGACTACTTGCTAGGGCAGGAACGCTGTTCAGATCAAGTACCATCCTGCTGTGTCAAAAGAAGCAGCAGTGCACCGTGCCACAGACTACACAGACAGGCAGGATTTACATTTAGTTTCTAGGGGGAGCTAGAAGCCCATCAAATGATTTCCTTCAAAAAGCCTAACTGATGGCAGTTCTGTGTGCTCAGCACAGCTCAGAATTGGTTGGAGTGACAGGGATAGAAATGTAAAGACAGCTGAATTTACAAGGAACCCCAGAAGTCATTTCTGCCCTATGATTCAACTTTTTTTTCCAAGTTCTCACAAGGAAAAAAAAAAAATAAAAGAAAAACGTGCACAGGAATGAAGTACCTCTATTGCCAATAGCTTTGTGAGATGCGAGGTTATGCACATCAGCTAACAGTGTCACATCACCCCTTCCCACCTGGAGAAACAGGCAGCTAACTGCAGGTCTGCACTAAGAAGCACAGCAGACCCCACTTCCAGAGAAGAAATCCCAGACATGTCACTCTTACTCTGAGATCAAACAGCTCATTCGTTTATGTTTTCAAGGTGTAGACAGCTTTAATGAACTCAAGTCGGAAAAATACTTATGACTTCATGAGGAGCTGCACTTAAGTTGAGGCTAGATGTCAAGGTCTGAGTTTCTTACCGCTTTGTAAGAACAAGAAAACATGTAAGATAGAACGGAACACAAGGAAAGAAGGGGCTCTTTCTTCCTCTCTTCCTGCCACTAACTAGTTCTATTTCACAGGAACACTACTAGAAGCACTGCAGTAGGCTGCTTACCTGTTTGCTTTCAAGTTTTTCAGCCTGGCTTCCAAATCGTTGAGTAGATTTATCTTTTTGCAGCACTGTGAGCAGTAAACATCCAGTAACTCGCTGTTATAAACATGCCTCATTTTTCGGGGTGTTTGGCCAGCACTGTTTGCAGGAAAGGAGAGATATTACTGGCTACAGTAACCAACTCACAGCAGGTTTTCCTCCTGACTGTGTGTCAGAATCACAGACAAGGGACGCGAGATGCCACCTCTCACCACAGCTCATTTACCTTAGAGGTAACAATGAGGAACGCTAGTTTAAGGGTAAGCCTACCTGCCTGAGCTGAGTCTCTACAGAGTACAGGTTCTGGGCATCAGTGCAAAGAATCAGTTTGGGCAATGGGAAGAATAGCTCAAGACACACAGAGTCCATGTGATGAACATAGCAAAAGCAGCTACATTTCACCTCAGCAATATCCCCTCTCTCATCCTGCCCATCTTCCCCCTGTCTGGCATGCAACCTGAAGAGCCCTTTCTCCAAGAGAAAGGCAGGAAGATGAAAAACAGCAGTTGGTAAGAAGAAGTGACTCAAAGGAAGAAGCAGACATAGATAAAAAAGAGGAAAATAAACTCAAAAGAAAGCAATCATAACATGAAATGCATAGAGCCTCAGGAATGAGAATGGAAAGGACTGCATAAACCTGAGAGATGAAGGATGTAAGTCATCACCATGAAAGTGCAGCAGAGAGGGGTGCTGGCTCTGCATGCATGACCAAGGTAGCGAGGTTGGATTGCAGAATTCCTTCAAACAGAGGGTAGCATGCAAGGGTTGCATGTGGAACAATGGGACGGAATGAGCTTGTTCTGTGTCAGCAATGAAGCACGAGATCTTGATATGTTTTTGATTCAAGCAGATAAATCCTGGAAAGTCTTCGTGCTTGGTTCTTCACCAACTCTGTTCAACCAATTCCTTGCATGGGGAAAGATTTTTAAGTCTTTTAAAGCCTTGTTTCAAATCAACCTGTCTGTATGTGGAACTTCATCTTACAAGATAACATGAAAGATTTGCAGTATTAGAACTCTAAAAAGAAACAGCTCTCTTGCAGATTTCTCCACTGCACCCGGGCTAGTTCAAAGCATTAAGCTTGTTTCTGACTTACAGCAAGTAACTTCCAATAGTAACCCTTAACTGTGATACCTCCTACCTGCAACAGAAAGGAAACTATACAAGCAGAAAAGCACAGTTTTTTTTTCAGAAGAACCCAATAATAACTATCAGATACAAAGTTATTTGCCACAGCTCTGATTATCAAGTGTACACTGTTACCTGGAGGGCAGAAAATGAGCTGATAATATTTTCCTTTTGAGGCGAGTCTTTGTAACCACTGGAAATTCTAGTATGGTCACTCAGGCTCAAAAGGAGAATAAAAAAATTTAAGAAATGTTTGTTAAGGAACAAGGAGCAACCTGGAAGATACAGATGAGCCAAGGTCAGAGTAGGCGTTGGTTCTGGTCTCATCATCAGGACAGGGGCTACTGGGAGTAAAATCCACATCATCTCCTTCCCCATAGTCTTCAAACTGCTCTTCATTACTGATCAGAGAGGCGGTGGAATAAGTGGAGAGGTCAGATGCTGCAGAAGGGTTGTGAGGACTTGCCCTGAAACAAGAGGTCGAAACATCTGGAAGGCCATCTTTGACAGCATCTCACCTCAATGGAATGTTGCACCTTTTCAGCTTGTCCCTTCACTCCAGTTTTTAAACAGGTTACAAATTCAAATGACAAACACATCTGATATGCACTGAGAATCTACAAACAAGCTACCAGTGAGATGGGTTTGGATCAACACCACTGCACTTTGAGTAGCACAGCTCAGCAATTCTCAGCCATTGCTTCCATGTGGTGGTGAAGACTTCTGCTTATAGGATTTTGGCTGAAGGCAGGAACTATGCAAACATCTCCAAAACGCACAGGCTAGCAATAGGGATGTCTACAAGACTGAGGCAGTCACTGCACTCCCTAACCAGTTTCCCAGAAACCTCCATAAGCCCTCTCCCACAGCCCATGAGATCCAGCCACCCCCTTTTGCCAAGAGCCAAACTTCAGCTCACCACGTGCCAGATGAGCTGGGATATGATGGTCTCTAAGACCACAGATGAGATCTGAGGATATTTCCCGGCCCTTCCTTGCATCATGACAAAAAGTGTCTTTCAAAGGAGATTCGGACCACAAGAGAAAGCTGCTTTATAACCACTGGTACCTAATATTGTCCTACAACCTGAGAGCAGGAGCAGACAAAAGGCACACAGCTCAGCAGAGCCAGGCACGTGGCAGCCCTGATGCATGCAACTGCCTGTGGATTCGGGGGAGACAGCATGCACCAACCAAACGTGGCTGATACAAACACAACCAGTAGTCAGTCATTTGCTCCATAAGCAAACAGCCTGGAGCCTCCCTGCACAGCAGCAGGCTGCACAACAGGATCTGCCCCTGGAGCAGGGCTGCCTGTCAGGCTCACTCCTCAAGGATGAGACTCCTTACCTGCAGCAGATACTCAGTGACTACTAGCCAGCCTCACAAAACTTCCTGCAAGATTGAGAGATGTTTTATCTGCTAATGACTTGCTATATGATTTGAGTGATATAAAGCACTAATTGTACATAAAATATTTCAGACAAACTGTTAGCCAGCAGGTCCATTCTAAACCTCATGACACAATGGGAAACTCTCCGTAATAGTTTTGTCTGACCCTGTTCTTTATTTATCTGTGACTTTGCCACCACAAATCCTAAGTCACGTAAGTTTTGCTTCTTCTCTCTTATAGTGACATATGACCTTATCTGTGACAACCTCAGAGGATAAAGCAAGATTTTAGTAGGCATGTAATAACTTTCAGGAGTTCCCAAACCCCCTAGATGGAGGTGGCAGGATGCACAACATCCCATCCCCATTCATAAAAGCCTGAATTATACACTTTGAAGGCAATACACTTATTTCAAATGTGATATAGCTAAAGTCTATCACTCTGAGGACAGGTGCTTAGAAGAGCCAGGAGTCATAAGGCAAGGAGAAAAGCTTGATGAAGAACTGACAAAAGTGAAATTAGCTTGATAAAGTATCCAAGACTGCCAAGGCAAGTGGGAGAAGGCCAGATCTCAGCTAGCTGAGAAACTCAGGAGAGCAGGAATGAGGCTGCACAGAGAACACCTGAAGTGATCAGAAAAGAAGACAAGTGAGGAAAACTCAAGAGGAGCAAACCAAGATGACAAACCAAAAGTAAGGAAGAAAGTGCAGAGGCTTACAAAGCAGGCCCAGCTGTGCTCTGTCCTGCTGTACTGCATTAACACAGCAAAGCAAGATTAAATCAGATTGAGTCCCTCTCCCTACAACTCAGCTTTTACCAGCATTCTCCAGATATGCACCTGTAAAGAGTCAAGTTAGGATTACTGAGACATTCCTGTGTTAATAGCAAACAGTGGTTATAGACACGCATGCCAGGACACCCTGTGTTAAACACAAGTTACTGCTGCACACTAATGGTCACATAAAATTAGAAACACGCAGAATTAACTTGGTACATGGAGCTGCAAAGCAAATCAGCAGTGCCCATATCTTTAGATAATTACACATACAGAAAACTAAAGCAATATTCCCCATATTGTGCTGCTCTGTGGAAAGTATTTTAACTCCAGCACACAAAAGGCACAGGAACACAGAAGGTTCTAAGTTCTGGGAGAAGCCAATAAAGGGATCCTTTCTGAAAAGGGACAACCCAAAATTGTCACTTCAACACACAAAACATAATTCCCACAGGTGTCCACAGAACATGTCAGAAGCCAGGGACGAGACTGTCCAGGTCCTTTAAGTGCTCAGACATCTACCTCCCTTATATTTTAAATTGATATCCAATTTCTAAATCCTTCAGGCATCTTCAGCCTCCCCAAGCAAGAATCAGCCAAATAAGAGCTCCTTCCTCCTTGGTGCTTTTACATATGACTCAGAAAACAGGGCTGCCAGGGGGCAAAGCCACCACTCACTTGTCACCAGGCAGAAACAGGACACCAAGCATGCCATCCTTCTCCTCGCTCCGACACACGTCGGAGGCCTCTGAGCTCTGGGCGCTCTCAATGGCACTGTCCATGTCAGACTCATGGTGCACCTCCTGCTGTGCCAGAGTCATCGCGTCCTCATCAGGGAACAGCTCCGACTCGCTGTAGGTGCCTTCGCTGTCCAAGTAGGTGCAGTCCTGGATTTCACCACCCTAGCGAAAGAAGAATGAGAAGTCAATTCGTATCATCCTTTAAGGCAGCTAAGAGGATTCAGGGGAAGCAATAACCCATTCTCCAAATTGCCTGGTAAGCAAGAATGGGACTGATTAAAGCCATAAAACAAGAAGTGTGATGTGCTTTACAAAAGACCAGGTCCCACAAACCTGCAGGGTAGCTTGTACCTCCCATACAGCTTGAATAGCATCCCTGACCTACTGTCTCTATTCTATAGGAGAGTTACAACAAGACTGTTATGAAATGCAGTCAGTTTTGCCCCCATTTACTGTCAAAATGTAATCAGAGCCGTAAATATCCTCAAACGTTTTTTAATCTAGAAAGAGGTATCCTTTGTAAGAAGATTATCACAGGACCGACTCCCAGCCACTTCATGTATTAATATGATCAATTAACAGAAGCAAACCAGGTAAATACAACAGCTTACTTTGTCTTTGTGGCTAGGCAAAAATCTATAGTTGTTTAAAAAAAAAATAATATTATGGTAAGTCGTGGTGGCAACCAGAGATTTCAGAGAGCCAGAGAGAAAACAAAAAGCTTCAAAGCCATCTGTTCCTGCTTCCTGGAACCACATCCTCATCAAGTATCAACTAAACTAAGGCATCATTCTCATCTCTGCAACACTCCCCTGTTGTTGCTCATCCCCTCCCTCTCATTCTTGCCCCATGAACATTCACAATAATCAAGGCAAGCTGCTTTCTGTTTTCCTGTCCTTGAGAGGCAAACAAACAAAAAGATTCTTTGATGAAAAAAATAAAGCCTAAGATTTCACTGTCCTTTTTTATGCCACGCGGGGACACAATATTGTCTTGGCAGCTCCATCCACCGAGACAAAAGCTACCTGAGGTCCCATAGCACTGCTCTGATCCACAGCTCTGCTTTCACGCTCACCTGCAAGCCACACAGGCAGCTTCACCTCTGAACTGCTGCCAGCAAGCCAAGACAGCCACACACTGAAAGCACAGTTTAGTGGCACACGTAACAAAGCTTTTCATCCAGGAACACTCAGCCCTCCTGCCCAGAGCCCTGCACTGCTGTGTGCCCCAGCTGCTCCTTCAGCACCCACCTGCCTTCCAGGCATCCTCTGCTGCCCAGGACACAGCTCTGCCACTGCCACGGAGAATTAAATCTCTTTTTTCAGAATCAGAGATATTTTCTATGCCAATGAGAGCGATTTCTCCTTAGTGGCTTTTCCATCTCAATGTAAGAGTCAGCCAGAAGCTGCAGCTCTCTCAGATTTGCACTGACTGCTATTAGAAATGCAGGTCTCGGTTTCCATTTTTTCCTGAAATATTTATATGCCTGAAAATCATGTTGTAAACTCACGTTTCCAATATTTCAGCAGTATCCAGGAGGGTTTGTTTACTCCAACATTTCTTCTTTGTGCCCCACAGGCGTGGAGCCCCCATTTCTCTTAAAACATTTAATGCAATTAGGCTCTGACTGCCATTATAGAATTGCACCAGCTGGCAAAAGCCAGATCCAAGCTGGGAAAAGAGACACGGTGGAGCACACAGTGGATCTGTGAAGCATGAGCTTGCAAATCAGGGCAGGAAAGAAGAAAAGAACTGCACACAGCCCTACCTCCCAATTAGCATCTCTTTTGAGAGGTCTTGGAGAAGTCTCTGCTTAAGCAAGCCTTTACAGCACACAAATCTCACCGGTATTAAAGAAGCTCTCACAAGGAAGTAAAGGCCAAGAAGAGTTCCATATAGGTAACAACAGACTTTTTTCCTAATAATAGCATCCTAGATGCTCTTC
The DNA here is from genome assembly GCF_951394365.1 of Tetrao urogallus. Lineage (NCBI taxonomy): Eukaryota > Metazoa > Chordata > Aves > Galliformes > Phasianidae > Tetrao > Tetrao urogallus. The sequence continues at coordinate 2,230,782 of NC_136831.1, read as the reverse complement.
CAAAAAAAAAAAAAAAAAAAAAAAAAAAAAAGTCCATAAGCAATTAAATGTGCAGTGTTGTGTATAAAGACTAAGGGCTCACTTCTCCTCCCTATCACTTTCTGGCAACCCCATGTACTTGTATTGGTGTTCAGACCCCCAGCTGCAGCACAGACTGTGCCATACACTGCAGTAACTCCAGCATGGCCTCTCCAGCTCCCTCCATTGCACTGCCCTTCAGTGCAGCCACCACTGCTGATATGGGAAGCTTTCCTCCCACAGCCCCAGTAATCTTTAGAAGAGCACAGATGAAATACTTTGAAAGCAAGAGCCCAAGTTAAGACAGCTGCCACAACAAGAAGTCAGGACTGGAGCTTCTCTACAATAGCTGGACCCACGTGTTGCTGAGTAATGCTGGGAGATATTTACATTTGTGTAATTGTTCAGTGATCACAGTTTCTCACAGCACCCCGGTTTCAGTGCTGCTTTTCAGGCCACACCTAAGGGAACTGAACTCCAGAAGAAAAAGAAAAAAAAGGCTGAGTGCAGTGCTTTCCATTGACTCGTCCACAATTAGGTACCTACTGTACCAATTTAGAGCTCGGCAAGAACAAGCATTATTCAGGCACTCCTAAAAGAGCTAGCTGAACCCCAAGCATTATATTATAGATTAGGAGACACCTCTGTCCTGAGTCACTCGTTTTCAGAGCACATGCATGACCCAAAACCAGAAGGAGAAAGAAAAGGGTTCTGATGCTCTGAGTGTGAATCACCGCTGCTCTATGCAGCACCCTTTTGTGTGGGCTGAGTTAAGAGAGATGAAACTGCTGCTTACGGTACCAGAATATTCCCATTAAAAGTACACTGAGTTTAAACGATAGCAACACAACGTAGCTGCGAGTGGCAGTGAGCACCGAGTACTTTGCACTCTACCTAACTGGCTGCTTAAGATATCTTCAAGTACTTCACAGGCAGCGGGCCAGGCTTGTGTAGCAACTGTTGAATATTCAGCAACAGTTTGCTCTATAGGAGCACCTGCTGCCCAGAGATCCGAGGCCACTTCACGGGAACTAATGAATTCCCTTCCTTCAGAGAGCCAATTGTGCGGCTGCATTGCAGACAGATGAGCAGGCACAGTCTGCCTTCCCACAGCCACCCCAAACAGAAGCAGGAGCCAGCGATTCCCATGCACTGCTTCTGATCTGTGGGGCAGGAGGAGGCACCAGTGCCCAGTGGGCACGGCAAGACGGCTCAGCCCTGCCTGCAGCAACCCGGCTGGGCTTATCCCAGGTTGGAAGCAATCCATAAAGCAGGCACACAGCACAGCTGGGAGCTGTAACTCGGCTGACAGGCTGTGTGACACACTCACATCAATATGTTCACGCTGAAGAGCAGTCCCACTTAAAATTCACTCCCACCACAGCCTAATCACCAGCACTGCTGACACTTCCACAGCTTCAAAGTATTCCAGAGGGAACAAGGAAGGCAAGACGATCCGAGTCTCACCATGCACAACGCACTCAGCAGGAGCCAGCACCACCACATACATCATCTGAACAAGGTCCCTCAGAAGGATGCTGCCCCTGACCCGTGCCATCAGAAAGCTGAACCCACCAGCAGCAGGAGAGATGCAAGCCTGGGGTCCCTGCAGCCTGCCCTTCCATTCCTTCCCAGCAGAAGTGGGAAGGGAAGAGGTGCACACGGCAGCATGCCAGGCTTGGGGGGTCTCAGATAAAATAGTACTCACTGTTACACACCCACACGGAGGAAATGCAGGCACACACCTTTCTTCAAGCAGCCACTGCACTCAAGTTGTCTCCTAATTCCTGGGTGATCAAGAAGGGCGTGAAGCATTTCTAACCAATGCGTTCTAGAAACACACCACTCCCATATAAACATCAGTACGTTTACACCATGTGAGCTGTAAACTTTTTAAAGCACACGTTCTTCCCTCAAAATATTTTCCAGTTGTCAGACAGGTATGGAGATGTCCACCTATCCTTTGTTCTGAGCTAATAGGAGGGAACTGTCAGAGGAAGACACAGAAGTGCTGCCCAGGAGAAGGAAGGAACCCATGGCTGCAGCTCCTGTTATGCCTCGCAGCCTTCAGACAGCTTCCCAGGGCAGCATGGAGGACAGAGGCAGTGCAAACTGCTTCCATCTCCTGCTGCAGCATGGAAAGGGCACCATGTTTCTCCAAATAGCTGAGAGTTTAAAATCTCCAAGGGTTCAAGATGACTGTGCAGAGTGTTTTTACTAAGCTATTCAAATAAGAAGCTATTTCAGGGCCACAAATTAGGTTGCTCAATGCAATGGCTTCCTCCGATTGTGTAGTTACTCAAGTCTAACACTTGAAGCTCCATTTAAGGCAAACCCTCGCACATCCCTGCTGCAGCCACTTTGGGAGCAAGTTTACCCCTGAGATCCAAATGCTGCCACCAGGGCAGCATGCTGGAAAGCCCCAAGGCAGGGACAAATTCTGGATGTGTTGCAGCGTGCTGCAAGCAGATGCTTCATACATAACATTTGCACCTCACACAAATGTAAGATTCAAGGACAGCAGGTTTGGATGAAGAGCCCAAGTCTCAGCCTCTGGGCTGCTGCTGATGAACCACTCGAGCAGAGGTTCTGAAAGGCTGCTCTGTGTGCTGGCAGGGAGCTGATGTGCCTTTTCCAAGGAGGAATCTCAGGCTGGAGCCAGCCCGGGAGCAGCAGGAGCAGGAATGTTTACAGTCCGCTACCTGTCACTGTAATTGGCCGTAATGGACATGCCAGACCTCATCATGCACAGGGGCCAGATTCAAACACTCCTTTTCACAGGTCATCGCTTATGCTCTGGAAGCTTTAACATTAAAAGACTTTAGCAGACAGCTAATTTGATCCTCTAAAGAAACCAATAAAAAGAAAGGCTCCTTCCCAGCACTTTGAAGCTGCATCTCATCACTCCCCAGGCTGCTTCCCACTGCTGAGCTATTGTATGCTCACCAGTTGTCACTGCAGGCTCAAAACAGGGAGCAATCCTTTGCCGGAGTAGAAAACATCCCAGCCTGCAGCTTTAGGATGGGGTCAGCACATCAGCCAGAGTTCAGGATAAAAGCCACCCGGCCATTTGGCACCCTGTTCCAATACCCATCAGGGCCACTCCTAGTCTGGATGGCGGGACAGCTTCCATCCCCTTCCACATATCCATCAAAAGAAGTGCCAAGTGGCCTCATGCTGGCTTGCTGTTAAGGATGTCACAAGTACCAATTAAAAACTCCTACGGTAATCACTCCTCCAAGTACAGGAACAAAACCTAATCACCTGAAGAAGCATCTGTAACATCTTGGGCACAAAATGCTGTCGGCTGTGCAAATGCTGTTGGCTGCCAGCCCCCTGGTGCCACAGCCACCCAGCACAGCCTGCAGCAGTGTTCCTGCACCCACTGACCTGGGGCAGGGTGCCCAAGAGAGGCAGCAGGAGTTGAAACACATTCAGCTCAGCATCACCTCTGCACAAAGCAGCGCCAGCCCTTGGTTTGAAGGGCACGGGTATACAGCAAAAATCTGTGTTTGTGGTATCTGCCCCAAAAGCTCCGCATAGCAGGTAAGGTGCAACAGCCTCCTGAGAAGCTGTGGCCTTGAGATGAGATGATCTCATCACAAAGCAATGATGAGAGGACAGAGAATGTCACTCTGATTTGAGACACCGTGTCCTGGGTCTGACACTTGGGTCTGCCCTGATCCACATGCTGTTTTAGTGCCAGCACAGCTACCAGTAGGACAGAGCCGACAGCAGCATTTATCAGCACACTGGCAGGGACAGCCAGTGACAAAATTACAGAGGCTGCTGTGCCCTGAGCACCACATGGCCAACCACAGGCCAGTGTCACAACAGCCCTCACTGACATGCAGGAAGCACAGAGCTGCAGCTCTCAGCCTGGACACGCAGTATGGACACGCAGTATGGACCAGCCTGCAGACCAGGGTCTGAGCAGAGTTCTGTCTGCGTTATTTCGAAACAGCTCTGCATGTGAACACTTGTACTGTGTGAAAGAGAGCAGGAGGCTGCTCACAAAGAAGTGTCTTTATTTTAAGCCTCTTAATACAAGCACAGCCCAAGCACTCACTTTGTACTTCGGTTTAATTACCCATGTCCGTGAGTTACAGGATACCCTTCCCAGCCACTGTTTGCTGCTGAGGAGGCAGCTGAGCCTATGCCATAGCTTGTTTTCCTTGACAAGCCTCAAGGTCACCTAGTTGGGTGCTGGATAAACAGCAAAACCTTGCATCATGCCTGCAAGGTGCTGCGGGCACAGAGCTCTGCACACAGCACAGGGCTGTGGGGAGGGAAAAGTCATCCAGGAGCAGCAGTGAGGAGCAGCACGAAGCATGCTGTCACACAGTGACAATTCTGCCATGTCTAAGCTCTTAGCAGCAGCCCTGGTCAAACTCCTTTTCCACAGGGAGTTGGGGAACTTCAGCACGTACTTCTATATTACTTTAAGTGACCTCCAGGAAATAAAAGCACCTAAAGATAAATAAAGGAAACAAGACTTCTGCCTCATACCATGTATTTCTGTCTTCCTACCCAAGAGGGTTAGATTACACTACAGTCTATAGAGATGAGGAACAGGAGTGATTTCAGATCCCAAGGGGTGGAGAAACATCCCAAGCTTCCACAGCACACAAAGAAATCCAGCCACGCTTGATAATAAGTAGTTTATGCTGGCAAACAGAGGGAAAGCATTAAGGATGTGGCTTTGCTCTAGTTTACATGGAAGCACTTCCCAGAGCTCATTGGTCAGCCTGAAAACAGACAAGCCGAAAAAACGAGTTCTCTTTATGCTCAGGAAACACCGCAGTAGTGCTGAAGTGCAGATCTCTGTGAGCAGGACGAGCTCCAGGACCTCAGCAGCCCTTCAGCAGCTGAGCAAACCAAAGGCTGAGGAGCTGCAGGAAGAACTGGAATTGCAACCTTCACGCAGCAAAGCTTGCGAGTTCTGAACTTGGACAGTTTTCAGCCTCCCCATCTGTGTCTGAAAGGATTGGTTTGTTTTATTGTTATTGAAAGACTCAAATTCTTAGAACAAAGTGAATAAACTGTATTTGTAGATGGGCTTCCCTTTACAAGTTCTTTAAGTCTGCCAAGCACATCATAGTGCTCAAAACATGACAAAGACAAGTTAAGATCCCAGTGGACTTGGGCACATTCAGCAGGCTGCTTTCTCACTTACACGATAAAATTAAAAACAACCCACCATGGTTTACTGTGGAGTTTGCAGCCATGCACAAGCAGGAGATATTTCTATCCTTGAATCCGCACAGACAAAACAAACAGGGATCGAGCAGAAAATGTTTGTAACAACATTCATCTGCACACCAAAAATGAGATTCCAAGCAGAGTCACATCCAAAGACACCCTGCAGCCCTACAGCTGCAGCACTGTGCCCCAAGCATGGTTATGCTGGCAGAAAGTGCTTACAGAGTGAATGTTCAGTGCAGTCTTCGACCTAAAAGACTGTAGGATGACCAACAGGAATTCAGTTATTATGCTACACTTCAGAATTTAAGGGGGCAGCTGCCCATACACAGTGAGTGAGCACTTGGACTCTGAAGCCCAGCTAAGAGCACAGCAACCCCCAGGAGTTTTACAGTCACGTAGAACATTTCACTAGAACACTACATCCAAAACACTGAAAGAGTGGATAAAAGTGCGCTCCCGCAGGGAACCATGCTGGTTAATCAATAACTAAGGCAAAGCTGTTCCATTCCTCCACTGTGCTGGAAGGGAAGCGTTCAGCCCTGCAGCTTCTGCATATGGGGGCTGAGATTCCCCCACAAGGCTGGGCCATCTGCACAGCTTCCCAGGGGCAGCCATCATCCGCTGCAACTCTTCCAGTGGCAAAGTTAAAGGACATCAACTGAAAGGGGTTATAAAGCTGCTTAAAGCCTACCACATCCAGCAACGGGAACAGCTCAGGCTCCTCTCTGTTGGGGCAGGCACTACCAAACAGCTATGAGAAATTCCACCATTCCTCCCATCGCATGAACAACATTTCATGATACCAAATGCCTGGTGGCAACACCACACTGCTCCCCCAAGCCCAGGAACCTGAAGGGCCGTTGGTAGAAAGTCCTCTGAATCGCTGGTGAGACCACACTTCATTTCTTCTCATCGACAGCCAAGAAACCATTAGGGAAAAGCAACCCGGCCCCAACTGGCAGAGCAATCCCACACCGGGCAGGAGCGGGACCACACTTAACGGGAGCAGCAACAGTAATACACCAAACGGGACTGCAAGATCCACATCATGCTGGCACAGGGGCTCGAACACAGGTAGCACAAAGCCCACACCGCGAGGCTTCTTCCAGATCAAGCTGCCGGTGCCCGCAGAGCCGCTAAGCTCGTACACCTGCCGGAGGAACGATCGCGATCGCAGCACCGCAGAGCCGCCACCCCGAGCCCAGCGCCGGCACCGCAAACACCGCCGGTACCCGCAGGGCCGCCCATCGCGGGGACCCCGCGGCGCAGCACCGCGCGGCTCCGCCCAGCAGTGCCGGGGAGGCGGCCGAGGGGCTCGCACACGAGGGCTGCGGCTCCGGACCACGCGGGCTGCCGGCCGCCTACGAACCGCAGACGGGCGTTCGCCCGGCCGTACCACCGGCAGCCCGGCGTTCCAAACGCTCCGCTCCCGCTCGGCACTATCGCACCAGGGACGCGGCAGATAACCGCGCGCCCCGCGCGGGCGCTCCCCTCCCGCAGCGCCTCTCCCGAGGACGGCCTCCCCCTACCCCCGCCGAGCCGGCACGGGGCTTGAGGCGGCCCCGCGGCCCCGCCGTCTCCTCACCCGCCCGATCCGAGCCGCCGCCCGCATCTGTCCGTGCCGCACGGAGGTGCCGAGGTGAGGCGCCGTAGCGCCGCCCACCCCGCGCAGGGCGGCCCCGCTCCGCTCCGCTCCGCGGCAACAGTTGGCGGCGCGCGCCCCGCCCCGCGGTTGCTAAGCGACGCGGGGGGTCCGGCGTCACCGCGCGGCACCGGGCTGCCGTGACGTCACAGCGCGGGGGCTGCGCCTTTCTCGCCTTTTTTCACTGTTTTTTTTTTTTCCCCCCCCTTTTCTGGTTTTTGTTTTGTTTTGTTGTCTTCCGTTTCCGCGGTTGACTTTTCCCGTGACGAATCGTTCCCGAATTTGTTCCCCAGCGCCCTGCCGTAAGGAGCTGGAGCTGAAACGTGCATTAGCGAGGCTGATTAATAATGAAGATAATGGCATCGCCGGGATGCACGGACTGAAACCCACGTCTCAGTTATCTCGTGAGAACCGGCATCTGCAATCGGGGCCTCCCGCCCCGCTCTCTGTGTCGGTATTTTGCACAGACCCTTCTGCACATCACACTTGCTCTGATCTTCACCTCGTCTCCTCTCGTCTGATTTTGGAGCGCTTCCCTTGAAGCAAACGCAATGAGAGCGGTGTGAATTACTGCAGCATTATGATGAATCACATTTACTAATGCAGCACCGACCAAAAACAAGCCCTCATTAGGCCGATCGCTGCAGGAATGCACAGCCCGTGTCCCAGAGATCTCAGTCAGAACAGGCGAAGACTCCGAGAAAGAGGTGACAGTGCAAGTGCAGCAGGAATGCTGTCCTGTGGGCAACCCGTTCCTATGGTGTGTGGGGAAGTCAGCAGGGGTAAGGCAGCTGGGACAGAGAAGCAGCTGGGTGCAGGTTGCAGGCAGAGCTCCCTGCCCTCCCCACGCTGCACACCTGGCACGATGAGGTCGGTGCACAGCTCCAGCAGCACGGATCGATGCTGCGCACACAGCAGGCTCAGCTCCAGCCCTGCTCCCGCTCCCAAAAACAAAGCCCCAAGTGCCTGCAGAGTCTTGCTCCAGCAAGTCAGGAAGCAGCTCTTCAGGCTGTACGCTGTGGGTCAGACCACGGGGGGCTGCTCTCCCTGTGATCCCCATTAACATTAATAAGAGCAGAGTTCTCGCTGGTGCGCTGCCGTCCCGGCTGTGGCAGGCAGGCAGCAGATCAAACAGTACGGGTCGTGCTGAGGGCTCACAGCAGCAGAGAAAGCACTGGAGGCAAGACAGGGCTGGCTGAGGGCCCATTAGCATCAATTCCTTGGGCCTGTAACAAAGTTGGACACAACTACTGCATGCAATTATAGTATAAAGATGTTTGGGGGGTATTCCGTCGGTCTCTCTAGAGACAAGCTGCTTGCAACCTCTTTGCTATCGGTAGGCTGCACTGTGGCTGCCTAATGAGGCTGTGGAGAGGTTCCGGTTCTTTGCAAAAGCCTGTGGATAAGAAGTCAAGAGGAGGCCAGGTAGCAGAGCTGCAGAGGTAACCCCTCCAAAATGGGGATCGTTGCTGTCTGTATCATTAGGCTGTTCAGATCAAGCTCTGAAGGTGCCTCATAACAGCAGCTGTTAATCCACATTAAAGCACCTTTGTCAAAAGCATTACAAAATATGCCAGGCACACAATCCGTTCTATTTAGCTTTTGTTAAAAGGCCCAGTAATAAAAAATGAAATAAAACAACAAACTACAGAATAGAACTTAAGAGAAAAAACATACTCTGTGCTTTAGAGATGGGCCAGAAGTGTGCAGAACGAAGGCATGGGTTTGTGCACCTCACTCAGAAGAGCTCTAAGCACAGAAAGGAAAGTGTGAGCAGGACGCAAGTACCTCTGAGCTAAAACCAAGGTGGAGCCAAGCAGCTCCACGTCACACCAAAAAGGTGTAATCACCCTTAGACAGCTGTCTTTAAAGTGGGAAAATAACTGCTCCTCTGAGGCTGGAGTGACTGTAGGTTTATTGGCTGTTTCAGCCAAGCAAACAGACGAGCTCTGGTCACATGGAGGGCAGTGGGTTCGGACCCAGGACATGGTGCTCTGCTGGGCTCTGCTCCTCACAGTCTGTGCAACACAGGCTGCTAGACAAAGTGCACAGCTTTCAGAAGTTTCAGCTCTAAGCATGTCTTAGTGACACGTTTTTAAGTTTTTGGCCCATACTCTGCGCAGTAGAATCTATAAGAGAAAAGAATTAGCTGGCCAGGACAGGAATAATTCATGCTTGCCAGTGGCTAGCATGCCTTACAAGGCACACGGCTAACAGCAAGGCTGCAGAACAGAGCAACCTAAAGCCATGCAACACCTGTACTGAGCTGATGGGTGCAACTGCCCTTCAGTGCTATTGCTTGTTTGCATTAATGCATCCCTTCAGTCACACAACCACATGCCGTTTCCCACTGGTCTGGATTCATTCAGGAAACTGGCTGGATGGCGTTCAATTTATCTGCAACTATTCAATATCTGCTTTAGTCTCCTTGATCAAAGTGTAGCTTCATGTCTTATTTACGGCTACTACTAACAGCCTGCTCTGCAGACGGAACTCTTTATTTCCCCCCAAGCTCTTTCTGTGGTGTTCATCACTCTGACATCTGAGTGCTTTGCAAAGATTAATTCATCTTCATAAAGCCTCTTCAAAATGAGAGAAGATGCTATTCCCATTTTGCAGATCAGGAGCTGCTGCATAGACAGATTGAGGTCAAACATATCCACTCACGATCGCTCCTAATATGAAATGTCTCAGATCTAATCTTTTTAAGATATCTTCAAATATAACACCAAAACAGAAATCTCCTGTTTGTATGTTAAACTGGAGTTGTGGCTGACTTCTTGTGAAGCCTGGCAGTACAAGGATGGGAGATGTGTGGGAGCTCTACATGCTGGCCACCAGAAAGAAGGACAAAAGCTTTCCAAACGTCCAGAAACACTGGAAGCCAGTGCAGACAACCCATGTGAATATAGAAGACTTTATGAGCCCTCAGGAAAGCAGCAAAACGTTTCATGTAAAACTGTGCACGCAGGGATTTTTCTCTGCAGTTTGTAACACAGGACTGAATCCCAAGAGCACAGTTTAAGGTAAGAGAATTGCAGGTTCTCTGCATTTCTTGGGATCTGGCCAAGCACGAACAAATACAGAAAGCTTTGTAGTGCAGGAGACCACCCTGGGAAGTGAGGCTTTTGTTTTATTAGTGCCTTAAAAGCATCTGTGGATCAAATGTGCCACTATCACTTTACACCATGAAAATACTGCCCAGGGGACTCTCTAGACTCATCTTTACAAACGCTGATACCTCTTTGTCAGTTTTAATAAAAGGCAGCTACAAAAACAAAGTGGGCCATGTGGTCTCAATGAAGCGAAGACTGTGGCAATCAATAACAGAAACAATCTGCACTTACTTGCTGGGAGAATTTGCTTTAAGCAGCAACATCTATAAAACAAGACATCATTCAAGACCTCCCTTCGATTTTTCTAGGGACAATGAGCTCACTGTGCCCAGAGCACATCTGTGCTTATAGACATTTTCAAATCCAGGACAGTGTTTAGACTGATAACATGACCATGCAATGTATGAGATGTGAATTGCTCCATTTCCTATTACTTCGCCTTTCTGTGAGCTGTGGCACTCACTGCAGCCCCTGTCTTTCCGTTCTTGCTACATTTCCATCTCTTTGCTTCACCAAATGAGGAACCAGATGTTTTTAGTTCCTTCTGTCCGAGAAGTACAGCAACATTTGGAAGCAGAGGAACTGGCTTGTCAGGATAAGTGTGCTTCAGTAATTAATGCTAATAAAATATCCAAGTTATGGCTGCTGCAAACCTGTATATGTCTGCTTCATAGAATCATAGAACTGCTCAGGTTGGAACAGACCTTAAAGACCATCGAGTCCAACCGCAACCTAACCACACTACTCAACTCTAACAACCCTCTGCTAAATCACGTCCTTAGTTTTAATATCTTGGTTCACAGGGTAAGTCAGGAATGGCCTCAGCCACACTATCCAGAAACAGAACTGTCCTTCTCTGGTAAGGCTAAAAAATAGCAACCACCAGCATATTAACAAACAGATGGAAAAAAATTTGCTTTCTCCATGTAATGCCTACTAAGCATTTCAGAGGCTCGGTTGGATATTGCACACACAAGTCCAATCTCGGTAAGAACATACAGATTTTAATTTGAAAGTCACACATGGACAGTCTTATCAGCTGAAACATGAATTGTATTCCAACCTGAACGACTCAATACAGACATCAAAACAATCCAATTTCCAGCCTGGGCCCCCCCAGCACATCGCTCTATCTCTGCGATTTGTGTTCCCATTCACCCCTGTTGGCATTCATATTGATATCCAGCAAGGCACCGACTCTCCTCAGCTCTGCTTTGTAGCAGGAACAGACAGGAAGCCAATTTTCTGCAGCACCAGAGGGTGACAACTCAATATTTTCCACAGCATTTCATCCTGGTGAATTTTCACCTCGAAGTAAGATGAGATGAAGTAAGATGATGATCTCATGGTTTCCCTAAGAGATGGAGCTTAGAGCCACTGCTGTGTTGTTTTTTGTTTGGTTGTTTTCTCCTCAACTCACAGAGGCACTGTAAGGAGAGGAACAGTAGCGAGAAGGAAAGAAAACAAGATTTTTGCCATGGTGAAAGTAGTGCTTTTGAACACAAAAACACGTGGACAAACCTTCTGTGCCAAACCTTGCAACTAGAGCAATCTCTTCCTCTGTGCCATGCTTGCACAGCCACCAGATCTCAGACCCCATTCTCACTACTTTATTCCAAAATAAACCAAGGCGTTGCCCAGAGCCGAGGCTCCCTGAATCACAGAATCACAGAATCACAGAACTGTAGGGGTTGGAAGGGACTTCCAGAGATCAATGAGTCCAACCCCCAACGCACAGCACAGTACTGTGACATGGAGCAGCAGGAAACCAGGAGCTAAGTCACTACAGGTCAGTGATCACTGAGAGAGCGAGCAGCAAAGGAGTTTATTTGGAAACCCAGCATCTCAGAACAGTTGATTTTCCTCACTCTTCCAGCTGCTTCACCTTACCAGACAGACACACCAGTACAGCGTTACCTGTTCCACCGAGATTTGGAAGCTAAAGCCTCCTGAATGTATTGCCCAGGTGAATGGGATTAGTGAGACTTGCTCCCCGGATATTTCTACAGCACAGGTAATACATAAGAACAGATACCACATTAAGCTGCTCCACAAGTGCTGTGGGAAACAGGCCATCTAATACAGAGACAAGAAAGCAACCCAGGTTGTCCTTGTCCAGGGATTCCGTGCTCTGCCCTTTGCTCGGGCTCGGCCAACTAGAGCCAGAGCCTCACTCGGGACACAAAGATCCCAGACCACAAGACATAAAAACATTTCTGTGCACTGATTGCCTCCTCACAATAACCTCATTATCACAGCTGTCAGTCACTGGGACAAGCCGGCCACTAGCATGGGAACTACTGATAAGAGGTGCTCGCCCTCGAATGCTTCTGCTGTCTGCAACAAGGCAGGTCCTGGCAGCGCTGTGCTGCGCTCTGCCCCTGCCAGCACACGGATGGGGCAGAGAGCTTCCCTCAGCCTGGTGTCCAAACTGCCACTTGCATGGTGCTGAGGACGTTCACACCATCATCTAGATTTGTGTCCCACAACTGTGATATCTTGTGATCAGACTGAAAAACCTAAAGACTGTTTCCTTTACAGATCTTCCAGTGCATAATTCTTGTACCTGCTCGCTAGCCCCCTGCAAAGCAGCAATCATGCCCCCCACTCCAGATAACGGGGGGCTGTGCTCCTAACATGGTGATGTACAGACTGATTTGTTGCTCATATTTGTTGCTCAGACAGTGCTGTAGCAAAGAGAATTTGGTCCCGAGTTATTGAGCTGGACTGTGAAGCGATTTTAAGAAAATCCAGAGAAACTCTGTCACCATTTAAAATCAGCTGGAACACCTCTTCCAAGGCAGAGGTGTTTAAATCTTACAGAGGACACTGAACACCCAATGCCTGAATCAGAAACTGTAACAGATGGACTCAGAGGGCTTTTTTTAATTACGGCTATTAATAAGTGCGAATGCTCACAATGACAAATGCAATTTATTTTTAGTTTCTGCTGGGAAATTAGCCTGGGCTTCTCCAGCCCTTTTGGTCAGACTGCCTGCTTTGGCACAGAAGCACCATGCCCTGTCTGAGCACCTGCACGGTGTCCTACCGCCTTGTTTCACTCCTCTCCCAGCTCATGCGAATATTCTTCTAACTGGAACAGTCTAAAGAGCGCAGTTTAGTTAATCTGGAATTATTCACAGTGTAATTCAACTCTGAGTTGGACAGATTAACCCAAGAGTTGGTGAGATAGGGAAGTCTGGCTCCATAGCCACAAAGACATTATGAACAGAGATGTCTTTACTAAAATCATTTCTTCTGCAGTTATTTTTCAAAGTCAAAGTGGCAGCAGCAAGGAGGGAGGCTGTGGCCACATGAATCCATCAACACCCAAAGCGACCTTGCTGTGAATCCTAGCAGCAAGAAACACGAGGATTTTGAATCTGATTCTCATGGCCATTTCACTAGGTTACAAATGCAGTCTTAAACATTCCCAAAAGGTCACTGTGGTAAATACAAACTGTGATAACAACTGATGTAAAATGGGGCTATTGTTTGTACTTCACTGGAAGCAGTCAGGATTTCATCCTGCAGTTTGTGGTTTCTTCTGGGATCTTTGCAGTAGTTTTTGCATATATTACAAGTTTATTCCAATACAGGTTCTTTTTTGAGACTGAGAGCACCAGAAAGGACGTGTGGAGACCTGGGTTATTGCACTTGCATGTCACAAGGAACATAAACCAGGCTTCATTACTATTCATAGGACAATTTGCTTTGCTAATACATTGACATGGGATTCTCTCCAAGAAGCGGGTCTCAGCCAGAGAAACAACTAATTCTGTTACAGGCTGCATGGTGCATTTTGCTTGTTAAGGTTTTCTGGAGAGGTTTCATTGGGTTTTCTTTGTTTTCAGGTAGGGCACTCTGATTTACCAAGTCAGCCACCACTGGGGCTGTGCCGAAGCACCTTGCTAGGATGGATGCTGCACAGCACTAGAATTGTTTGCAACCAGGAAATATTGTCGTTGTGTGTTTGGTTTTGCTCCTTCCTTTTCCCCGGGCAATGGGCGCTATGGGGAGAGAGCATTTCACGTGATTAATTTCCTGCTGTGGCAGAGAGGATGTGCTCCGTTCTTCAGCTGTGTTTTTGCTCACTGGTGCTCAGACAAATGACTGAGCTGTGGGCAGTGATCTGCAGCAGTGCAGCACTGCTCTGAGCAGAGTGCAACAGCTCTGCCAGGACCGGCTGTCTTTCCCTCCTGAGTGATAGCAGCATTTTATCATTAAATCATAATAAGGTACATCACAGAACTCCTCAGCTGAAACTTATTTTTTATCTGCTGCTTCTAGGAAAAGCAATGATCCTTTGATATCCAAATACACTTCAGCAGATACAGGCAGCACCCTGCAATAAATCAGTGAGCGTTTCTACCAAAGCCCAGGCTCAAACCTACTGACATCAATAACAGACCTTCCTTTGACTTATGAGACATTTTGTGTCAGTCAGTCTGTTGTCTTTCATACAATCATAGAATGGCCTTGGTTGGAAGGGACCTTAAAGATCACCGAGTTCCAATGCCTGCCATGGGCCGGGATTCTGCCACAAACACCCATGCAAAGTGTCCCCCCAGTGCCAGCTCACCCCGCCTGCTGGGCAGCCCTGCCTTCTGCCTGCAGATGGAATCGGGACATCTGGCATTTCCCACTTTTTGGTTACAGATATCCAGTTCTTGCTTACAGTGACCAGCACCTCTTATGGAATTACTCCTGAGGTTATAACTGAACTTGTTTGTAGGGAAAAATAACACCTTATGGCAACTCAATGAGATCCGCCAGCCTAGCAACAGCAAAATCTGGGACAACCAGGCTTCAGATTAGGCTTGTTTCACGCAACCTGCAGTACTCTGAGGTGTCAGCACACTGCTGGCCTCACTTGGCTGGGCTCACAGAAGGTGGGCACCGTGCCCCAGCCGTGGCTCCCATTGCCTGCTGGCAGCAGGACACCGAGCTCAGAGCCACAGCGCTGCCAGGGGAGCAGCCCAAGCTGCAGAAGGCTGCATGTGAGAGATGTCTTTTCTTGAAAATATCTCTATTAATAAAACAGTAGGGAATGTAGAAATGCAGAGTTATCTCAGAGTAAAAGGTTTCTTTTGGAGCTCCCTGAGGAGGCAGAAGCAGCTTGTTATGGAGCTAACATGTCTTTTATGGCCACAGCCACATGAATAAGAAATATTTCAGTGTGAGGAGCAGTTAAGAGAGGCACAAAGCAGGAAAGCCAGGCAAGCAGAACAAGTGGCTTTGAGTAACAAAACCTGCAGCCATTGGAAAACCTCCTGAAAGGTTTTGAGTCTGAAACAATCCATGACCTAATTAGGTGGCACCGTTACTGGAGAATACAGGAAGGAACAGAAAGGAAGGATGAGGAGATGAAGAGAAGACACACAGAGGCCCAAACACACAGCTGGCAGCCCAGGCAAGGGCTGCCCAAGGTGATGCTCAGTGAACGAACACAAATGCACTCAGCAGGGCACAGACAAGGAGAGTCTTGCCCCATTGCCCCATGCTTGTGCACAGCCTCCTCCATTACTAAAATATAACATTTTCCTCTAAGTGGGAGAAGTGGGTTGGGAAACCTAACTAGCCTTTGGGGAACAAGTATGGCAGCAAACTAGGGCAAAATACTGTAAGGATGTCATCTGCATCTTACAGCTGGGAGAATGGCCAGCCCAGCCCTCTGCTGTGCCTGCAAGCCCTGCAGTGAGCACATACTCCTACAAGCATGCTTCTATTGAAGATGTGCTGCAGTCTGTGCACGTCTCTGCCAAGAAATGTTTCAGCCAGGAGTGCGTGCATACCTGCAGTGCGAGCTGCCTGAGCCAGCGGCATGCAGAAAGGCCCATGCTCCAATCACAAGCACAGCATGGCACTACTGAAGGCTGGGCACTCTCTTTGAAAGTGGCAGCTACAGTGCACAGGAAAACCAGCTTTTTCCCTGATGTCATACAAATGCAGGCGGCTCAATCAACAGTACAACCACAAAAGTCATCTTTCTTCTGGGTTGAGGTAACCTCTGTAGGGCTGGTGTTTCTGCAGTCACTTTACCCACATTAAATGCAAGCACAAATGCTTCAGAAAGCAGAAAAGTTCACGGGGAACAGAGTGCACTGCTTGTTTGAGTTCTGCATGAGAAATTAGGAAGTACAGCCTAGCTCAGCTAAGATCTCATGTTTGAAACAACACCTCTGTACTACGGCTTCTGTCCTGGGTGCAAAAGGGCTCAGCGCCCACCGCAGTGCCGGGCTGCCCTGTTGCATCAGCAGTGCAGGAAGGGATGTGCAGAGCCCATCAAAGGCAGGGATGGCTCTGGGAGGCTGCCCCAGCCCTCTCCTACAGGCAGCTCTGCTGTAGGCAGCACACACACACAATGAAAAGAAAAAGCTGACAAAGGGAGAAGGGTTGGGCTCAGCTTTCCCACTCTGCAAGATCTGCTAAGACTCATCTCCTTCAATCTCCCCCCTTCCCATTAATGGCTAGTTGGAGCAGTTTCACGCTGACTGAAAGCAGAATTCTGTGTATTTTAGCTTTGTCTTTTAGCATGATTTACTGCCCTGACCTACAACTTCCTTAACAAAAAAAAAAAAAAACTGTGGGGAAGACAATTAATCATTTCTTAAAGCTATACTTACTGAGAAGGGCTGTGGAAATCTCCGTAGGATATTGCAGGGTCTCCAGTCTGTGAGCAATAGCCGCGTTTCTCCCTTGCCTTAGCTCAAAGGGACATGAAGCCAGAGCTGGAACTGCAATGTGCCGTGCCGATGAGGCTCTCACAGTGCATCGTTGCCAAGAAACCCGGGGCAGACTGCAAAGCCTGTGCTCTCGCCGGGCTCAGGCATTCCTCCTGGAGCTTTCAGCCAGCGTGGCGGGCACAGCAGGGCTGGGAACAGCACTGCTCCCCTTGGTGCAGGTACAGCTCAGCTTCCACACAGTGCTTCCAGTTTGAAATACTGCTTGTGTAGCAAATCATTTTCTATCTGGAACTGGAAGTAGCTACTTTTGTCTTACTTTTGAAACAAAACAAACGCGGTTCCTCCCACCCTGCTCTTAGCCAGATAGAGCAGATCGCAGAAGTGATGGCAGGACTGAAGTGTGTCTTCAGCTTTGCTGCCCAAGTCTGCAGTAGAATCAGTTATTTCTGAACAATTCAAAGAATCTGTCATGCCAAAATTTCATGACCTGCAGTTGAACAATTCCTGCCATCTGGAAATACAGAGAATTCACACAACCTGCTGCTGCATGCGATGCAGCAATGCATGTGAATCGCCTTTTGCATTATGGGAACAGATCCTGGGCAGTCAGGTCATGCAGTTCCACACAAATCCCCAGACCCTATCCAAAAGATCTCACAGTCCAAACCCTCTCTGTGGAGAGCAAGAAATAAACAGAAGAAAGGAAGTCACAAGCCTAAAACACAGCCAAAGCCAAACCTCCACTCTGAAAACATACTATCTTTCTGCACATCTCAAACCAGTCACACAGGTGACATCTCAGGCTCCTACTCATTTGAATTCATTGTTTTCTTCAGAAAGCTTTTACTGTGGCAATGGTTATTCCATATCTTAGTGGTGTAAAACACAGCTCATGGCATCCTGCACCAAGCCAGAAGAAATGGGCTGGCATCTCTAAGGATCCCCTTTTCCATTGCTCGTATGTTACAGCTGGTGCTGAATACACTCTAGCTTTCTCACTAAACACTTATCTTAGTCTCTGCAGGTAAATTGATATGAATAAAAATAATTACATTCTGGAATTCAGATTGATTTAACAAATGTTTTATATATATATAAAAAACACATTTTTTTCCCCTGTGAATCACACTTTGGTAATGACTTCTTATCTCAAATTAGGGTAGACAGTGTTTTTCAATATCTTTCGATTTAAAAACGTTCCCTGCCCTTTTCTCTTAGTTAATCATAAACCAGCTGAAGTTTATCTTCAGACTGAAACAACATGAGTTCCCATCACAGTGTGTATCCCTTAAGACGCCTACATTTGGGCATCCTCATTCATGACAGAGGTGTACCATCAGACTGCCTCAACATGGTCACTCCTGCAGCAGCTTTACCTAGAGCTGCTGCAAATGACATGACATGAACAATAACTGAACCCTGTTTAGCTCTGGAACTTCTAACATTCAGATCTGTGCACCAGGGGAAATGCACAGACCCTTAATTTTGTTGATGAGTGCTTCTCAAAGTGGGAGAAGTCGAACAGTTCAAAGATTTGTGTTTTCAGCAGGGATATACTTTAATCTTCTTTCCTCCCAGAGTTACCATCCTGTGCCTGTAAGTAATTTAAAATGAACTCCTCATACAAATCCATGTGTGCATCATGTGTAATGTGGCTAAAGTACGAGTTAAATGCACTTTCCCAGCAGGGCTTCTGTTCCTGATTTCAAACAGCAGTGATGTAAAGGAAGGTGGCAAGCAGAAGGAGGGAATCCTGGCTTCCCTCTTGCAGGGTTTTCTTGCAGGAACTTTTTGCAAGTTATTCTCCAGATGATTTGCATTTACCCTTACAGACTATTTTTAGCTGCTTTTCTTTCAGCACATATTCTTGGAGAGCCTCTGCTATTTATGTGGTCTCTGCTTCCCTGCAGAGCAGCTCCATGCAGCTGGGTGCTGAGGCCTTGCATGCCTTTCCTGCTGTGCACAGTGCACAAGGAAGCCCATCTCAGCCTCCTGAGGTCACAAGCAGCAGCCTTTGTCACCATGAAGATAGGCAGTGGAAAGAAAACAAGCCAGGGGATAGCAAACATACTCCATGTCCTTAGAGTGTTTGCAGGGCCATTTGGGATGGGCGAAGGTCTGATGGTCTGGACACATCTCAATAGATAACGTGAAGCTGGTGGTGCAGACAGGCTGTAAATACATACAAGGCAGCGGGGTGCAGCTGAGAGCTGAAAAGCATGAGAAAATCGCTGCAATTCTGGTAAATCTGACCCCAAGTTGTGACGTTAGGGTCACACAGTTTTCCCAGCTTCAAAAAATGGGAGGAATTAACTTGACATTGTGTCCATGGGCAGCATCAAGGTAGGCGTATGTACCCTGGCACTGAGGATTAGTTGTACAGCTTTGACACAGACCCTGTGGGACATGGTCAACAACAGCCCCAAACACCTACATAACATTACCAGCCCCACGAGCAGCAGAGTGCTTTGTGTCAGGCTACACTGCTTTCTTTCACATATGGGAATAGTGTAACTCTAAATATAAATAATAAAGCCACAGAAATTAGGGCCTGTCTTGCTTTAACTATACCCACACAAAAGCCTATTGTTGTGAACCATAAGAGTTTAGTGTTGAGGTACCTGCCTGTCTTCCAAAATTTTCTAACAAATATAAATTTGTAGACTGGGACTCATACACACATACAGTGCATGCACACAGCACAGACATTGGGATACTTAACTAAAACAGAAGCAGATTAGCTAGCAAAAGAGTGAAAGCACACTTAAGGTACAAATAATAAGTAAGCTTTGAAGAAAAACTGCAGTTTTTATCTGTGCAGTCTTCCCTGGCTTACACATAAATCTCCCCTTACCAAGGAGAGATTCAGCATGCTCCAGTATGTATCACTGCCTTTTAAGATTCCACAAGTATGGCCCAAGCTTGTTGGCTCATAATGTGCTAGGTTAGTAAGAGCTCCTAGGGAGCCAACATATGGGTGTACTTAGGAACACATTAACAGCTCTAGTAGAGCAACTACGTCCATTACACTGAGCAGTGGAGCTGTACTCTCTTCCTGTTGCCAATCCTGCAATAATTAGGGCTGCGGTGTGGTTCAGCAGCCTAAAAGAACTGGCAGACCAAATTAATCCCACGAGTGATTCAAGGAAGACAGAGGAGTTACACCAAGAGTCATGGCCCACCGTGTTTCTTTCCTTGAAGCTCTCCTTTGGAAATATTAGCTACTTGGAGGCTGAATTCTGGGCTACTGAATGGCAATTAGACAGCTACATGGGAAATAATTACCTGATTACAAGATGATTCATTAGCATTCTGTCAAGATTATCCTGGCATCTAGGGAATACACTGCATTTCTTCTTCGTTCCTTACAAGATGATGACAGCAGCATAAAGCACTTCTGTCCCAAATCCCCACAGAAAGGAATAGCAAAAGAGCACAGGCAGCAGTGCTCAGTACCCAGGGGTCTAAAGAAGGCAGAAAAATGCAGGGCAGACTGACACAGCCCAGTCCTGTGATGACATGTCAAAACCAGACAAGGAAACAGCTTCACAAACAGCAAGAACCAAGTGAGATCCTACCCACACTATCCTCAAATACACCAAATTTGAGTTTACTCAACCACGAACTCACAGTCCTACATGGGGAGAGAAACAGTTTCTGGCAGCCCATGCATTGCAGCATAAGCATGCACTTTGCGACCATCAGCTCCACATCAAGCATTGCAATGAGGCATAGAAGCCTGACTGGAGGATAACAGCACATGTACCTCTGGCTCCTTAGACACCAGCAAAAAGCAGGAAGGCTGATACGGAGGGGAGAGGCAAGATGTACAGTGCTAGCTCCTAACAGCTTGCAGCCTGACCTCATTAGTTGAACAGGACGATTTGTACAAAGGTGTAGCAAATTTGTAATGGCTCTCTTGATTGCTTTTATAAAGTAGAAGTAGATTTGAGACCTACAAATCTTTCTAGGCTTCACAAATAAGTGTAGGTGAGCAAGAAAGGAATCAGCCTTCAGCAGCATCAGAACTCTACTCTTCTCCTTGGTCAAGGCACAGCATCCTGCTTTGCACTTTGCCTTTTGTTCAGGCAGGCTCTGCAGAACTAGGGAACAAGAAAAAGCTTTCTAGAAAGTTATCAGCCCATGAAATTTAGTATTCAGCTCCACCTACGTGCATAAGTGCACTGCTGAATTTTACATGTGCTCACATACAAAAGCTGGGCCAGCAGACAAGGCACCAGCTGAGACAAAGGCACGGGTCCCCGCGTGGTGACCGGTGTCTCCCATGACCTCAGTGGCATACAGTCACCTGGCTCCTCTGCAAAGCAGCCTCACTTTCCCACCTCTGACTTGGGCCTTAGCACTGCATAGCTCAATTCATGTTCTGCAAACTTGGGATGAATAACAGTTTTCCAGCTCCCAGACGCCATGAGTTGAATTCATTAGAGCCCATGAAGCGCTTTGATAGTATAATAATAGAATAGGTATTGTAGATTCTATGCTAATTCCTTCATCTACATATCTGTGGCTGCCTCCTCCAGGAGTTTAACAGATGTATAGCATGCAGAATAAACACCTCAGAAGTAACAAGCCTCAGTACAAAGTTTGCAGATCACCTGCACATCTTGCCACTGGTGAATGGTCACCCTACAGCTGCTCCTCTGGGACTACTGAGAGCAGCCTCTCATGAGATGATGGAAAATCAGTGCACAGAGCCCACGAATTCCGCTGCTTTGCACGTGCTTTGCACTTTTAAAAATCACCCAGTGACAAAGACCATGCTGACCACATCTCCGGGATGGAGATGTGTGGCCTCTTGGCTCTTTCCCTCCTTCTGCGTGGTGGAGTCATTAGGGCTCTTCTGCTGGGCCATGTCCTGTCAAATCCTTAATTCCAGATGAAGCAAAGTGCTCAGCTGCCCAACACCTTTGGAAGCAGCAGGAACTGACCCCTGTGCATGTTGGCACGCAGAGCCTCCAGCTGTCACCTCCCTGAGAACACAGCCTTGCAGCTCTGATGCTGAGCACCCTGCAATGAACTTTGCCTCTGTGCTACCCCTCTGCCAGACAGCTCCTGGTTAATGAGTCTGTGTGAGCCCAACTGGCTCTGGACAGTATTTTCAAATGTGACACTATGAAAGGAAAAAAAAGAAATAGGTCGAGGTGATTATGCAGAGTGACTAATGATTGCTGCATGCTGAGCTGATATGTGATGTCTGCCTATGTTTTCAAAGGTGCATAATAATATGTCCTTGTCTGACCTGTGGTTTTGCTGACACTTTTCCTGAGTTAATGTCATCTCAAAAATGCCCATTAGGCTGGAAGCTTGAACACCCACAGTGAATGATGCCAGCAGAGTGGAAGGGCTAGCAAACTTCACAGAACTCCTATGCTGAGGACATGTCTGTGGCTCTCAGGCATGAGGCGTTAATGCAGACTGATCCTGGAGCCAGGGAGGAAGAGAAGAGGGGGCTGTTCTGCTTGGCATTCCTGGGCAGGAGAGCACTGCCAGCCTGCCTGCCATCCAAACAGCCAGAACAGGTATAATTGTGCTGAACCTGGACTTCCCTGGCCAACAAACAATGCAGCAGGCTGAGTTGCAAAAAACAGCCTTTCATTTATCTCACAGTTCTTTCAGGGACAAGGGTGTAAATACAATCCTCGAGAAATCTCCTTGACAGGTGCAGACATACCAGGAAAAGCATAACCTCTGGTTCAGCCTATCTGTGAGGAGGATCTGAACCACATTCTGCCTCAGGTGACAGAGGTAAGCCATCACATATGGGCTGCTGGGCCTGATATGGAGAGGGAATGACAGGGGCAGACCTGCTTAGAAGGCAGGACACCTTCTTCAACATGCACCAGCAGTGCATTGCCATGGCAAGAGCAGTCTGTGAGCGAGCAACAGGGAGCAGCACACACAGGGCCCTGCAGTGCTGCTCCAGGCTCCCTGCCTCAGCCCCAACGTGCTGCTCAGAAGTTAACAGGGATCAATTTTTGCCCCATTGTTAGATCTCTGCAATCACAGGCAGAGAAGAATATTTTTGCACAAGCTCCTTGATTTACCTCAACTAAAGTGACAGGAATACTTCTCCCACTTTTTTTTAACAATTGCTTTTTTTTAAAAAAAGAAAGCTTGCCTGAGCCAACAGCCTGATTGTTCCCTACATGCATTTGTCTCCCAACTGAAAAAATCTCGTCTGCTCATCCTCTATCTTTCATCCTAATTAAATAGTAATGGGAAGTAATCAATGGCATTGCCAGTGGCTCTGGTGCTGCACAGACACTTTTGAATATACAACATTAAAAGGAAACAAAGCCAGATCTTCCCCAGCAGCTGCAGCAGGACCAGCTTTGTAGGCAGAAACAGCCCTGCAACACAGGTGGAGCTGCACTGACCCAGGGAGAACCTCTTGGGCTGCAGGACAGCCATGATTCAAGTCCCAGCAGCTTGCAAAGTGAAGAGAGGTGGGAGATTTAAATTGGTTGGAGGAGCAGTGTTGTCCTGGTGCTCTCCTATGGAAGGACTGACACCATGCTGTCATTAAAGCTGCCCTAGCTACCTGTAGGGGCTTGTAAGCATCACAGATGCAAAGATAAGAATGAACCCAGACTTTGTCAGTATGACTGGAGGGAATGGCCTCAAGCTGTGCCAGGGGAGGATCAGGTCAGAAATTAGGAAACAGTTCTTCAAAAGAGTGGTCAGGTGCTAGAACAGGCTGCCCAGGGGGGCGGCCGAGTCCCTGTACCTGGAGGCATTCAAGAATCATTCAGACACGGTACTGAAGGACATGGTACAGCGGGCAATGCTGGCGGATGGTTGGACTGGACGAGCTCAGAAATCTTTTCCAACCCTGGTGATTCTATGATTCTATGACTGTAGCGCTGGCAAAAGGCCTGGGCTGTGCACTGATGCAGGTGAGACAGGTCAGGCACGGACACTGCCTCCAACCCCACAGTTTCACATTTCTGCACAGATCTGTGACAGATTTCACCCCCACTATGAGAACCCTTCCTGTGCTGTATGCAGTGTGGCTTCCTTACCACTTCAGGACAGAGGAAACTACCTCTAGTTACCTTTCAGTTTCTGTTTCTGTAATCCAGTCAAATTAAAATACTGAAGAGCTCTTAAACGCT
This sequence comes from Tetrao urogallus, assembly GCF_951394365.1. Classification (NCBI taxonomy): domain Eukaryota; kingdom Metazoa; phylum Chordata; class Aves; order Galliformes; family Phasianidae; genus Tetrao; species Tetrao urogallus. The sequence goes on along the minus strand of NC_136831.1, from coordinate 2,206,979 downwards.
GATCCCTGCCCTCAGTGCTCAGTTCTCCCTTCTTATTAATTAATTAAAGCATTCAGATGTTTTCAGAAAAAAGCTCCTGTTAGGCAGAGTTATCAGCAGGAGGGAAGCTCTGGGACCCCACGTCATCTGTGAAGCAGCTACAGATGGCAAATTACCATAGGAAATAGAAGTGCCTGTGGGTCCATGTGGTTCTTGTTACCACCAGCTCTTGGGGAAGTGGTGTGAGTGTGAAGGCAGCCCCAGACTGCTGGAGCTGGAGTCAAACCAAACATGAACATTTTGGTCTTGTAAGTATCGATAAGAAGAGTTTCTTCCCTTTCTTATGTCTTCATTCTAAAATGAAGAGGCCCTGTTCTCCTACAGGAGAGGCAACATCCCATATGAATGGCACTGTACAAATGCAATCCAGGAAAATCCTCTCTTCCTGTACAGGTTTTTGATCTGAAGAGATTATATGAGCTAGAGGAAATGTGTGCCACCCAGCAGCACAGCAAGTGATGCCCTTGCTCTAAGTCAGGAAACATCTGAGAGTTTTGTTCTTGGGGAAAAAACAGCCATTTTTACTGATTGTAAAGAAAGTGACCCAGGACTTTCCCCAGCCCTAGGATTTGTTTCACAAAGCCCAAATCAGTGCTGCCAGTGCACACCTCTGTGGCACTCGAGTCCAAAGACTTTCCCCTTCAAGTACTACAATAGGACATGGGACGTTTCCTGGTAGCAACATTTTGCTTTTGTGCAGTAATCTGCACAAGAAAAAAAAAGAGAAATCTTACTCAGAATTCCTTTACAGGTGAGGAGATTTATCAGACAACAGGTGAGCGCTCTGAATTCACTGCACAACGCTCCCTTTGATGGTGCCTCAGTCATATCTCACTGCTGGCTTTGTGATAAGACAGCCAGAAAGGTTTCGTGTGAAGTTTCTAAAGACTGCAGAAATACAACACAGCAATTCACTCTTTCACTTACTGACAGCTTCACAGATGAGAAACCTGTGGCAGCTCCCAGAGCTGGTGACTCAGAAAGGAACGGCTGTTATCTTCATGCTGGGGAGTTCAGAGGTAAACAAATGTTTATGAAAGCCAACTTTATCTATTGGTCTCACACAGTGCCATGCATTGCTCATATCAGACCTCACAGACACAGTGAAATCCTGACTTCATTCATTATTTAGGTCTTCCTCCTCCCTTTTCCACAGGATTAAAAGCAACTCACAAATCTTTGGAAACGTCTGTACAGATTCATTTTAAAAATACACGAGCACCAAAGTATCTGACCAACAGTTCTTAATGGTTCCTAAACATGCCCTGGTTCCCACCCTTCCCTGGCCTCCTGTGAGCACTCCTTGGGGCACTGCAGCCATGTGGTCCATCTCGAGACAGAAGGCACTTGCCCCAGTTACCCCAACAAATCTTCCTCAATGAGGTTAACCTTCAAGGACACGGTAATGAAAAACTGATGGGAGCAACAAAGTGCAATAAGCCTTTGAACTTGCACGTGCCAGCAAGAAATATGGAACAGTTACTGTTAAAGGAAGTTTCTTGTGGGGGCTAGGCAAAAACACTTGAGGTTCTGTCTCTTGCTCTGCAGCTGGGAAATGATGGGAGCACATTCGGTCTGTATCAATTTAAAAGTTCCTCCAATTTTAAATAAGGTTAGAATTTCTATACAGTGTTATGAATGTATTTCTACAATGGGCAAGAAAGTTTACCTAAATATAGCACTATTTTACCAAAATAGCTGGATAAAGCTGTACAGTACATGGGTTAGCTGTCCTCTGACAACCAGGAACAAAACAAACTCCTTTGCAAAGACAAATTGCTTGTTATCACAGCCCTATTGACAAAGGCTGGGAAAAGCTCCAAGGAATCAGCCTTTTCAATATACCTTTTTATAACCTTACTGTATCTATCGATGCCTTTCTTTTCCAAACACTTCCCAGGCCTGCTGGTCGGAGAGCAGGCTGCCAGGTTTGTGCTGTCAGCCCCAAACACTCCTTATTTGCATCAGCCCTGTATCAACGCTGCCATGGCTACATTATTACTCCACTTTAATCTTGCCAGCAGCTTATCATAACACCTTGTACCAAAACAAGCCTGAGTTCCAGGGCACACACTCACCCAAAGGAGCTGCAGTATCTCACAGCCCGTTCCCCAGCTGACACCACAGTCAATATCAGCCCACACAAAACAGTGAGCCAAACAACAAAGCTCCCAATTAATAAAGCCTCTCAAGGGTCTGATTAGCCTTCCTTGGATTTCTGTAAACTTAGGGAATGTAATAGTTGAAAAAAGGGGGAAAAACTGTCATCTGTTTGGCCAGATGCTGGAAGCACACCCAGCTCGGCTCCACAGCGCACGGAGCAGCAGTGCCAGCTCCTGCTGCCCTGCGCTCCAGACCTCAGCAGCTCATCTTGGCATGGCACTCCCTGACAGAGCTGCATTTCTCTGCATCTCTGTTCCAGACATGGCCTCTGTGTCCCTGATTAGAAGAAGGTCAAGTAGCCCGTATCTCTTTTTAATTTTTAATGGCAATTTCATGCTGTTATTTCAGCGGCTGGAGGCAGTGCAGCACAAATCCCTCCGGAGCAGTTTGTGGATACTCTCTTGCAGTCTGGCCTACTTTACTTCCCTGTTCAGTTACAAATTGCTTATCACAGCCCAGATGTGTGGCACTACTGGAAATGCACACCTTTACCCCATCTAATAAATTCCCCACCGTACCACATAAAAAAAATGTATTTTGATCCTCCTCCACTTTCTAAAATTAGAATATAATCAAGATCTAATTTTTTGAGCCCAGCTGAGTGCTACAGTGCAAGTCTAATCAGCTCAGTTCACACCATTTTGGCCCTGGGCAGCACCAGCAGTGCAGAGCCAGCAGTGGGCATGGAGCTGGGGAGGCCAAAGCCCACCGCTCTGAGGGGGTCTGGGGCTTTTCAAGAGCTGGGTGTCAAATGTGAGGACAAGGAACCTGGAAAGGCATCCCAAAGCTTTTGCAGCTAGAATAGCATCAAGAAATTTCCTTAACTTCATTGGTAATTTTGGTGGCAATTCTTGAAGCTATTGAAACGGAGTATTTGAACCGTAAAGCTCTGCAGGCAGCACAGCAGTAATTGTGTGATGGAAATATTGTCCATAAGATTTCACCCTGGGAGGATTTTTATATATGTTTTTTTTCAAATATAAATAGGAGAATTCCTGGCAGTATATGAAGCACTTTTGTTTTGAAGAAATGAGAGAGGCTTCCTCCAACAAAACGCACTGCTCTCAGTCTGATCAGAGAGGCTAAAAAGCAGAAAAGAAGCAGGGAAATTCTCTCTGTTTGCTCATGCAAGGAGGGATTCCACTGGCTTTGTTTAGCTAGAACATTTCTTTGTGGTTGGCTTTCTCTCTGCTCTTTCATAACCACCTGGAACCTTGGCTTTATCAGACAGCTTTTTCATATCTGCACGCTTTTCTCCTAATTACAGACAAATCATAAAACAAATCCAAACCTACTTTAGACCATCATTCTTAGTCTACAGAAGACCTTACATTTCTATTGCACTGCCTTCCTGCTCAAATATATGCAAAGAACACTGTGTAGTCCTGTATCTTCCATAAACGCAGCACAAATCTCCCCAACAGCAAAAAAAAAAAAAAAAGATATGAGGTAGAACGGGAAGCAAATAAAGAGCGAGTAAGCTTCAAGTTCATGAACTGAAGGGCAAAGATACCCTCATCCGTCACACGAGTGCCAAGAACCCCCAAATGCTATGTACACCTCCTCTCATTTGGCTACTTTTATTACAGACGTGTTGACATTCCCCAGAAGGCCGTATTTCAGAATCAGGACAGCTTCACCACTCTGACTGAGCGGCTGTATTTCTTCACAGGAAGGCATTGCATAGCGTGTGCTGTCACAGTATTTCTCTTGCTTCTATTAATAATGGTTTATTCAATACAGGTAATTAATGTGGATGGATTCTCAGCATAGCAAATAAAAGGACAAAAGGACTAAACCGAATCCATGCTTACCTGAAGGATTAAATCAATAGGATGCAACTTTCCTGATAGAAAGAGACCAACTTTCAGCTCTCAGCTGTTATCCAGCCTCTACCCAAAGAGCCCAGCTTAGTTTATCCATGGAGAAACATGGCTAGGAGGAACATTTTGCCATGGCAACTGACAATTCCAGAAAAAAAACACCCCCAAATATGTGCTCAGCCAGAAAATGGGCAGAGGAAAAGCTTGAAGACAATACTTTGGAAAGAAAGAACAGATGAGATGGAAAATGTCTCTTAAACATAGGTTCTGTCAGAGAGAAATGTGACAGGCTTTCAAATAGTAAAGCTTTTGAACACAAAACCCTACCTGGGCTAAGAACAGAACTAACTACACAAAATACAGTTGTGGATAACACGAGGTGCAGATGTGCAAGGTAACAACCCTGCTGGGGCCAGGAACAACGTTGTGACGTTTTGCTCCCTTGCTGATTTGAGCTCCCCAGCCCAGGTCCTTCAGGCCTCAGACTGTGGACTGAATCTGGAGGAGCATGGCAAGAACGGATTGGAAAGCATTCCTCCCAGCCTGGGAGCACCCAGATTTCAAAATATTTTCTTGTCCCAGCTCAGGATGAGAAGGTCAAATCTTAAGGTTGTTTTTTAATACAGCAACCAAGCAGAAACAAGTCCAGGGAAAAGTAGTCTCCTCTAAAAATGTCAGTGTGCGATGTTCCACCAAATCACAGAATTCAAACTGCTTCTGAAACAGAAAACATCCTCAAACAATCTCCTTTAAGGCTGCTTTTGGAGGAGTCAGCATTTATTTTGTTGGAGGACATCTCCCTTACCCCGAGTGCAAATCTGCTCCTCCTCTGAACAGCAGCTCACCAGGACAGCCCTTGCAGTCAGTCTGAGCAGCCAGAGAGACACATTTCTATGCAGGTGTTTTGTACCAAGAACACTTTGTATGTATGCACAAGCATATAAAATATAATTCTGAACATCGCCAGGTGAAAGCAGGCAATTTCCATGTAAATTAGTCTCAAATAGAAGCACGCTGTGCTTTTCATTGCTCTTGGTAATTGTTCACTGGGGGTTTCTTGGCAGATGTAGTTAATATTGCTTTCTGATGCTCTAGAGAAAATAGAGGAAAAAAGAGCTGCTGAGTGTTGCCCTCAGAGGTTATAACAAAACTCTAATCTCTGACAACACACCATTACCTATGTACAGTCCTACCTCAGCCAACCTAGAAACATGGAGATTTTGTGCCTGTAACTGCATGGCTGGGCTTTATGAAGATTTCAAACAGAGCTGAGCTTAGAAACCTCTTCCACTAGGAAATTCAGGCAACAAACGCCTCAGAAAGAATGCCATGGTGTGGGCCTAGATTTACCAGGGACTGAGAAGCAGAGGCTGGGATCAGTCCTTGAGCTGGGCCCCTCAGAAGGCCATCCCTGAAGACGCTGACTGCACTCTTGTCCCATGGGATGCAATAAAAAGCTGAGGAGAAGGAGAATCTGGCAGATTTAGGAGCAACGAACATAAGCCAGATTTCTCTATCAACACATCCAAGGGAGATGCGAGACAGAGCAGTACTTCCCCAGCTGAACTATTGGAATATATCGACATCCTAAGTTTTGATTACTGCAGGAATGAAGATCCAGCCTCCAGAGGAGAAACATTTGGATGGGTTGTCCCTAATCACAGCACGGGTCCCACAGTGACAGCAGGACAGGAGAGCCCACCAGCGCCTTGGTAAGGGGAGCAAATGACAAACATGCTCTGTGCTGATGGCTGCACAGCACGAACAGCTCAAGAACCCCCAGCACAGGGAGGCAGCCGCTGAGCATCTGCAATGCCAGAAGCACAAGGGGAGCCAAGAATGACTGAGAGTGTGTGGGTGGTGGAGAGAACTGGAGGCTGATAAGAAACAGAAAAAAATAAAGCTTCAATTTGCTGTATTTAACACTGCTTCTCCTTACCACGTAGGTCGTGTTTTTCAATTTGCTATCAGTTAGAAGACATTTCCAACTTCACAACTTCGCTTCTGTGCTCCTGCTAAGATGGGAGATCTGATATCCTTCACTCAAACTGCCTCAGCTTCCAGAAGGAAGCACAGTGAGGTCAGTACATCCAGCACACACGGACCCTTTGTGATCCACGTGGAAAGACATTTTCTTGGGAGCTCAGCCCTGCCAAGTCTGCACCAAAGACAAAACAAACCTTATCAGCAGTTAAGCTATGGAGGATGTGTGGTGCTTTCTTTGGGAAAGATCTGGTTTAACTTGAGGCATCAAGCTAGTACAATTCCTTGACTGTTATTTCCATTGTGGATAACACCCAAACCGGGCAGAACAGACTTCTGACTTTTCTGAAGCCGGTGGGGGACTCCTAATTGCTACTGAAAATATTTTCAAAGAAGTGGATCAGTTAGTAGTCCCAAATCCATCCCAGAGGCAAACACAATTTATTTGTCATGTTTCAACAATTCTTCTGCTGTTCATACAGTGTAATTAATCACTTGGCAGGCAGCGAACACATGCAGGACACAGAAGGCAGCTCATTCTCTGACGTGCAGCAATCATTCTGCACCTTGTTAAGAGGCAGAGTCACTCTTATTGACAGATGTGAGCAGCAAAAAAAAAAAAGGAAAACAGCAGCTCAATACAGGACCAGTGACTAGGAAACAAATGGTCTTGTTTAAAACAGGGACCCTGGGATCACTGCATCTTACAAAGGCTCTTCCACTGGTTTGCACGTACAGCATTTGGGCACAGATTTCAGACGAAGGAATTCCTCATCTATAAGAACACCTACCCTGCTCTTCACAAGCGGCTGGTGAGGTATGCTGCTGCCTGGTCTCACCGGGAGAAGGCTCTCAAATCTTTCATTCAACCTGCTCTTGTTACCAAATCAGGGGACGGCCACTCCAATCTGAACAGCCAAAACGTGCCATGTGAAGTGCTGAAAAATCCAACTCCTTTTGCCGATTCCCTTTTCCTCTGACTTAGGAGCTGAGACAGAAGAGCACTTGAAGCCAGGCAACTCTTTCCCTGAGCCTGCAACACAAACCTTGGCCAGAGAGATGCGGATGTAGCCAGCCCAGTTCCCTGCTCCCAGCTGGCCAGGCGCCCAGCAGGGCCCAGAGCCAGCTGTTCAGAAATGCGAGACACAGGCACTTTGCTTTGTTTGAGCTGCCTGAATCTGGGTCTGGGTTTTCACTCAGATTCTTCAGCGGTGGACTTTCTGTTGGTTCTCATCTCCAAAGGCTGTCCAGGGCTCTGAGGAGCTTGCAGAAACTTGCTATGGAGCAAATCCTGCACAGACTTTTGGCTTTGGCTACAACAGCAAACAGTGGGAAGAATTCGGGGTGGATAGACTGGCTTCTGCCACACTCTGGGCATTTTTCTATTTTCCCTCTAAGGGCTGTAAGAGACAGAAATTACACTGACAGCACTTTGCTGATGCAGTACCTCAAACAGACCGCAATACAGACCCGAAATACCAAATCAACAGACTCCATTCACTCACAGAAATGTGGGAGTATTCACAGGTCCTGGAGCCGAGAGGCTCTACAGCTGCTAACTTGTGTAGCTTGTTGCAGAAGAAACCTGCTTCCCTAGTGTTTATAACCACTTCCTTAACACCCTAGAGGACTTTCAGTAGCAGTAGTAACATGAGCTTCTCTTGCATAGTGCCAGAACCCCGTGGTGTAAGCACAAGGTTGGCAGCGGCACAAACAGGTGCTAACTCAGATCACCTCATCTCCTGACACTGCAGCCCAAGGAAAAGCTCAGCAGAAGCTCCCAGTCCCTCCTAACCCACCTCTCCCAGCACAGCTGCATCTCACAAACTCTTTTTCTACCTCTGTGAAAGAGCCACCAAGGATGTATGGCAGAGCAGGGACTCAAACATTTTGTTTCAAATCTGACAGGAGTTTCCTATTCTCTGCATGCACTTACATACTGTGTGCAGTCTGACTCAGGGCTGAGTCAGAGAGACACTTCCCTTTAATATGAGAATCCTGTAACACCCAATTGCTGCTCTTTGCTATTTATGCATCACACCCCAACAGACCTGAGCTCAGTGGATGAGTTCTGTGTTGGCCTGAAATACCATCCTGACACAGCCTCTCATTATAGGCCATTAAAAACCTTCCATGGAATGGCCTTTGCAGTTTAAATTGCATACACAGTATATTTTTTTCCTTCTGTTTTGGGCAAAGGTTTTAGATATTAAAAGCTCATCAGTTTTTGTTCTTGTTTACACTAAAGAAAAAGATAGGTAAAAACAGACCATTTAAAAAATGTCAAATGAAATGTCCCGTTGGTATGTGAGGATCCTGCATACCAATTTAAATTAAATTGCATTCAGTTGGTTTCAATTAAAGGCTTGAGGTTCGTCAGTTTCATCTTCCCCCATTTGACTCGAAATACACAAACAGGCTGATGAGTTCAGCACCTTACTGTGGCTCCTGCCTCTACCTCATCCCACTTCTTGGCATTACCTTCACGTCCTCAGGTTTCTGCTTCACTGTGGACTTCAGAAAGCTACAGGACAGGCAATAAGCCCATGGAGAGAAAGTCAAAGTGACAGCAGAGGAGAGGAGAAATAATGTAAATGAGGATTACGTCTCCTCTTCCTTTTCTCACTCCTAAATCACATCATGAATGCAGAGAGACAGCATACCAACAAACCAGCTCAGTATCTATCTGCCTTTGTCTAAGCACAGCCTTTCAGGTGCAATAAAAGAGATGCATTCCCTTTAAAGTACCTACTTGTGCCACCACAGCAGATGGTCCTTCTGCTGCCTCCTTCTCCTGGCTGCACCTGAGAATTAGACAGACGTGCAAAGGGTGTACTGGGATGAACGTCAGATTAACAGGCAAATGCAGTTTGTGCCACTGGGAGCTGCCCATAAGCTCGACTACAGGAATTCACACTCAGTAAGGCCTGGGAAACACAGAGTGAGCTCATGTTCTCAGCAAGTTCTTCGTTGGGAGCTCAGCACAAAATTCAGAGGTAACCTCAAATCCACCCAGGCCTCAGAAAACTTCCTCTATGGAAAAGTTCATCTTCCTTCCCCATAGGGAGGGCTCCTTAACGCAGCCTGTTCTCTGCCTTCTCCCAGCCCTTAACTGACATCTAGTGAACAGTTTCTGAATTGCACCTGAAATACCTGGAAACTGCAGGTAACCGAGATGCTCTTCCTGGAAGGCAGAGCTGTGCAGAGGAGCTGTGAGATAAGCGTGGAGCGTACATCGTGCATCATTTCCTGTCCTCTTACCACCACCTCTCAGAGGCCACACAAACACTGCATCGACCCAAAGTGGGCAGACAGCTAGCTGTTCCTCTCCCAGAGGCACAAATCTAGGATGCAAAAGGGAATGCCAACAGCTGCTCTCAGCATTAGCAGCAAACACAGCTCCCACCTCTTCTGGCTGCTGGGAAGCTTTGCAGCCACGTCTCTTAGCTCATCTTCAAGCACCTTCTCTGCAGTGTGTCCTTGGTTAATAGCAACTCCCAGAGGAATAGAGCCGTGCCACCTGCCTTCTAACGAGCCAGCAACATCTGCACAGCAATAGGAAAACATCTAGTGTTTGCAGAGAGACTGCTTTGCATTTTATAGTCTCTATCATCTCTTGCAAAACAGGGAGTTTGGTTTATGGTATCTATTGAGGTTACCAAGCAACAGCATTGCGGGTATCTATGTCACCAGTTACAAAACAATACGGTTTCAGAAACAAGCAGACACAGTGTTGTCAGCCCTCTACCACCCAGGTTCTAAAGCCAGCCTGTCATCTTCATCGAGTGAAAAGAGACAGCAAGCTCAGGCAACTTCTGTCCATGAAAAATGTTGGTGGCCAAATTCTGCCCTTTTGTTTGCAGTCACAGAGGTGTCCTTCAGTCCTGTGACAGACATTCTCTGCACTGAGGTGACGCAATTTCTCTACCTTCTGCCCAAAAAATGGAAACTGTTTTGTGTGTTGCTATGAAGCAGTGCAGATAACATGGCCCAAGGACAAGGTCCATGGCATTTACACCTCCCACCACATGCTCCAGCAATTGAGTTTAAGTGCTGAACCCAGCTATTCACAAAGGAGTACAAGGAAAATGGGAAATCAAGATCTTGGTAGAAATGAGGATTTCTCCTATGCATGCTGTGGGAAGGCATGCACAGCTATGGCATTGCACACAGTCCAACTGTTAACACCTCTAACCAAGGCACCAGCATGACACATTTGGATTTCAGGCTTGTTGTTTGGCCTCAGTTCCCAATCTCTTCCACACTGACTCACTAAAATTTTCATCACACAAAGTATGTGTGTAATGGGAGGATCTCTTCTCCACACCTTAGTCAACGTGAAACTCTTTTTTGTAGTCTGATTTTCCAGCCGGATGTGTCAGAGCTGCAATGGTAATTGGTGCTTCCTCTGCTGAGCTTCTCGGCTCAGTAGCTGGGCAGCTCTTGACCTGTAGACTTTTGCTTCCTAGACTCACGACTATTAACAGGTCTTCCCTACTGATTTAAGCTGTATTTCACACAGGGTAACTGTCAGCTGGCCTCAGAGAATTTAGGATTTGATTAGCATTGCTATTACAAGCCTCACTATTTGCTTGGCTGTGAAGGGAGTCATCCTGTACAAGCTTGCTGGCACCACACAAGTGAAAAACACTGATTGTATCTAATTAAATTAGTCAAACTTCACAGGTGAACAAGTCTTCAGAGCCCTTCTGCAGATCATAAACAACAACAGCATTTGTAACAACCCAGCTACACAGCACTCCTGAGACTTCCTCAGCGCAATGAGACAAAGTTAATGCTCCTCTTACCTGGTAATAGTAATCATCATACTGCAGCTCATAGTGCTGAGGCCCAGAGTTTTCAGGGGACAGAACATCATTCAGTAACTCTTCACAGCCTGGAAAATAGGAACAAAAGCAAATGATCAGGCTGAGTTTGTCTTCCTAGAGATTACATGCACAATGAAGGAAGAAGCAGAGTCACAGCTAATCTTTATGCGTGAAATTTGAAAGTTAACTCTGGAATATATATATAAATAGCTGAAAGAAAGCTCTGCCTCCAGCATGAGGCACTAAATTGGTACCATCACACTGATGCTGACTCACCACGAATGCTCTGAGCTACAAGGAAACGGAAAGCTGGACATCATTTGGTTCAGTGACTTGTTCTGCAGCATCAAGACCACCCCTGACCAGCACCAAGCTCAGGATTCACAGACCTGGTGCTAACTGGTGTCCACCTGATGTTGTTTCTGATTCTCTCCTGTCCAAGGGGTGGACTGGGCAACATGTCACAATTTCCCCTTCAAAAAGGGCTCTGCCACAGGGCACACAGTGTTTGGCAAGCAAACATTTATGCACTGCCATCGAAGACTTTCAACTTTTGTGTTTGCTTTTGGTAACCACATGAGCAGCTGGAAAAATCAATGCCTGCATTTCCCTCCGTCCTTCTCTCATCTGAAAACCTGAGACAAATATAGAAACACTGAAATCACCAGATGTCTCATTCCACATTAATTACCACTGACTGCACTTGGCATGTGGAGCTGCAGAAGGCAGCAGTGTCAGGCCAGGTTAGTTTACAATAACCAGTTTACAGCCTTGGGCCTAAACTGTGTGAAACCTCAGCATGCACACACACTTGAAAGCCGCAGTTATTCAGCGCAATACCTTTGGCTGTGACCTTCTGAAAAGAGACAAGATATGAAACATTTGGCCTTGAGAAGACGTCTTTCTACTTGACTTGCCTTGTCTGTCTCTAAACATTTCTGACTCACGTACGAGCTATTTGTTTCCCCTGGTTTCAGTATTTTGTATGTCAGCATGTGCTTGACTGAGGTTACTTTCTGGTCCTCTTCCAGAAGAGGATTTTCTTTTGTGCATTTTGACACTAATATCAAAAGCTTATTACTCATCAAATTGCTTTGTGCCAGCACTCACTGTGGCAATCTTTACAGATACGAACAGCTTGCTCTGCTAAATGGCCTCTGCGTGATATGGGGCATGTACCCATCAAATTACCTCCACAAAAGGACAGAAGGAAAGAAAATAAATGCCAAAAGTTGCATAGCAGTGGATGTACACTGCTGCAATGAGGATGTGGTTACACAATTCTAAACATTCCCAGTTATACCTTCAGCCATAAATTTAAGCCTTATATTCCTAATGAAATTGTACTAGCAGTGCTTCCAGCTGAAGACCTCTAATTGGTCAGTCTTTATTTCAGCCTGCTAGATAAGCAATGTGTCACCTCCCTCAGCCTTCTCCTGTGACCAGCGTGGGGCAGCTCTTCCCACTTCCTCATGACAGCCACCTGGCACAGGCTTTGTGTCCTGTCCAGGACCACAGAAGCCAATCAAGCTTTTGATCCATTTCCAGAATATCACCAGGCATTTAATCCAATTTGGCATAGCTCAGTTTGGCAAATGGAGACAAATCTTGCTTGCACTGAAGTCACAGACAGAATTTCTATCGACATTGACAGGCTCAGGATGTAGGTTCATCTGAGACAATCTCTGTAAAGGTGACTTTTTGTTAAGAGGATGTTTGAGGGCACAGCAGCTGACGTTCCCCTATGAGAGAGGTTTGCTTAGCATGGTTGGCATGCTGGCATCACAGCCTGGGTCTCCTTATTGCGCTGGGAAGATCTGCATGTTATTACAACTGGTAAAAAGGAGAAAAGAAAAATGCTGAGAGGTCCTTTTCCTTTGGGATTATTAAAGTAATAATTAAAACATCACTGCGCTCTTGCAGTCATCTGGACCTGATTCAGCAACCATCAGATCAATGGAAAGATGCCCATTGGCACCAAGAAGCTTAGAATTGTGCCACTGTTTTTATTCCTGTTTAGAACTGTATTTAAAGAATTAATTCTCTGTTGCTCTTTCCCCCTGCCAAGACACAAACTGGAATCCTTAACCCTGGAAGGCCCAACCCTTAGCACCAGGAAGGTGGGTTTTGGCACACTGTCAGTCAGTACATCAGTGTTCTTGCTAAGTGTTTTTCAGCAACAGTGCTAAAACATCTCACCTTTTGCTTCCCTTATCTGAATGATAATTTTGCAAGTACTCCAAGGGGCATAACATAAAGAGGGGACTGTATTAACCTGCAGTCTCAAATACAGTGTATGTGTCTTCTTATTACCTTAGCATATTTTGGCTTGCAGCCTGGGATACAGCGGTGAGCTAAATTCAAATGTCACAGACAGAAAGGAAATTAAAAAGTAAAAATCAAGGTTTAGTCTGGCAAATCTCAGTGTGGAAACATGAAGGCATTGGACAGCAGTTTGCTCAGGGAGTGCTCTGGCCTGGCACACAGGGTGCTTCCTGCTGCTACCGTCTCTCTTGAGGAAAAGCATTTTGGCTCTGCTTGCAGAACTGCCACGATGGATATTTCAAGCCATGCAGCACTGTGCACTTAAGGTTACAATCTGTCCATAAATAACCCATTGCAAATAAAGGAAGGAATACTTTCTGGCTACTTTAAGGATCTCCTGCACGGAAATGCTCTATTATTGCTGTAATTTCATTTTCCACGAAACAATAAAACTGAAAGCCACTTATATGGCTGTTTGGAGCTATTTTATTTGAATGCCTACTTACATCACAAGATCTTAACGTGCTTAATATTCTGTCTGTCTTGCTGTGGCTAGGAAAATTTCCTCGTGTACATTTCTGGGCTGCACTTGGCAAACAGATCTAGCTCCACTGCAGTCAGTGAGGCAGTAGAAGAGGCACAGAGCAAACCCAAGAACAGCTTCAAGTCCTTCCATACTTATCAGCACAGCTCTGCAAAGGGCTGCCCTCTGTGGAGAACACCCTGCGGAAGGGCTGCACACCACATAAAGGGTGACAGAGACCCAAAACAACCTCACCTCTGGAGGTGAACACCAATACCAGGTCACAGAAGGACGGAGGTGGGGCTGCTGAATTTCCTTCTCTGGCCAGACAGGTGCGAGGTGAGCCAGCACTGACCATACCACCATGTTCTCAGTTCTCACCCAACAGAATACCGAGTTCCTCTCTATTCTAGTTCTGTCTAAATTACTGGAGTTTAACACAAATAAAACAAAACAACCCCAACCATTTAACAGTGTTAAAAACGCAGAAGTAAGCACAGCTCCATTGGCCACTGATGGATGAGGGAGAAACTTGTGATGTGGGAATTATTTGCAGAGGCAAAGTGAAGTAAAATGACACGACTTGTCTCTGGTGAGGGGAATTCTGCTGCAGAACAAGAATTGTATGTCATACCATAACCACTACATCATTTATCCTTTCTTCTTGTGAAAACACAGATATCCCTTGAAAATACCCAGCTAAGATTAGCAAACTCTCAAACACAGTGCTGCCCGTCCCAGAGAAAGGACAAGATCATCTTTAGCCCTAAGCAAAGATTATGCAAACGTTTTCCAAGTCACTGAAGGGGAAGAACCTTTAACATTTTCAGTTTGCTCAGGATGCCAGACGTGATTTTCCTTCCCACATCATTTTACAAATTTGCCTTCAGTTTCATTTGAAAAGGAAAAAAAAGTTTTTCACACTCTAACGTTCAATTTGCAAACAGACATTCTGGCCACAAATAAGTGCAATTGCAGCAAACTGATTTCCTGCAAAAGCTAGGAGGAGAATTAACCCGTCTTGTGTCAGGCAATTTTCACAGGCAATTAAGCCGTTTTAATACCATAGGAAATAAAATCTGATTACCTAATTGAATGAAGTTGGTTTCAGGCGTTTTTCCTAAGACTGATAGCTTCTCACTTCACCTACCCTGTATCCTTAGTGGTGTATGAGACTCATTTGTGTTTCAGATTGAGCCTTAGAAAACTGCAATACTTTTAAGAACAAACCACATCATTAAAGAGTGTTCATTAAAGAGTGATGGCATTAATCACAATAGCAGAGCTCAGCTCTTCATCATACCCATGACAGCCCTCCCCAAAGCCAGCCCATGTACCAGTGCAGGTGGCCCAGCCTCTCCCCTTATGAAAGTCATTGTCCAGCACAGCTGTCACTGCTGCTTTCGTGGTTAAAATAAGCTATTAAGTTGGAATAGATTTGCCTTTTTCTTCTGATTCTGCATTAATTTGTATTCACGTGGTACCATCTCATCTCTGAGCTGCAACACCAGGGTCAGCAGGGGGAGCTCGCCCTTCATTTGTCACAGCGCTGGGTTTTTTGTAAGTATCAAAGCGGAGGGACTACTGGAAAGACAACAGAAATCTTAAAATAGAAAGCACAGATCAAACCAAATTAGATCCTGCTAGACAGACCAAGAGCCTGGTACCGCAAACACGTCTGGCTGCAGAACCTCGCAGCCTTTCGAGCACATTAGAGATAATAGTTCCACTCAAACCTTCAAGCATTACAAGTGCCAAAAATATTTACTGAACGGTGCAATAAATTCAGCACAGCAAAAACAGCCATTGCTGAGCAAACTGTAATGGATCCCATGCTGACCCTGCTGAAATCAATGGGAACTCAGGCTGAGGATGATGTTCTGGCTGCTCTCAACATCCCTGCACAGTGCCACTTCAGACACTGTTCTGGCTTTGACACAGCTGCTAGGTGAGAGGGTACAGGTGTTATTTGATGGCAATTGCTCTCCAGACTAATGCAATTATTAGAAATAAAGTCATGCAGTGAGCAGATAGCAAAGGCAGTAGTAAAACTGTCATACTCTGGTACTCAAGTGAAACTGCTTCAAAGCTTCAAATTTGATGGCAAGCCTGTCCCTGGCACTGGCAGAGCCTAATTGCATGGGGAAAATAGCCTAGACAGTAGGGGCTCCATTCAAATGCTGAGGCAAAGTGCTTTAACCCACGAAGGACAAGCAAAAAGAAGCAAAGCTTTCCACAAATAGAACATGCTGCTACCTGAGTAGTGTTCCAACCAGGGACACAGCAGGAGCGAGCTCCTCCAGCACACCTCTGCCCCCTACTCTGACACCTCCACTTGGAACTGATCTCTCCATCACTTCTGGAGATGCCTGCTGTTAGTGGGACTCCTCAGCACATCCTTCCCCATGGTTCCTGCTGTTTAGCAGCTGAAGAAGATTGTTTCTTCCACCTGAGAGTCCCAGCAGCTGCTGTGGAGGTACATGACTCACACACCATGAGGTTTATCTGGCTCAGGAGCACTAAGAGAAGGCAAGGCCAGATGTCCACTTGTAAAGCACCACAACACCTGGCATTTTTACCATGCAAGACAGAACAGTGCCCTGTTTACGTAGGAGAGCAGCCAAGCTGCAGTTTTGGGACACAGGGCTTGAGGTTTCTCCTTGCAGTGAGTTGCTACCACTCAGTTACAGAGCAGACACTGAACAATCTGATGTTTGGATACTTTTTTCAGGCTCCAACAGTTAGCTCTCAGCCAAGATCAATACCTGGATCTGAAAGGGATTTGAATTTATTCTAGGCGCTTCAAGCCTGATGTTTTAAACACCAATTCAAGACAAATTGGACTACCAAAAACCCCTGTATTTTGCAAAAAGGTTCTTCAGTGCACCATTAAGGCAAGTACGTGTGAGATAACTTAATCTGAAGCCTCATAAATGAGAAATATGGCAAGGCATTAGGATAGTAAAGTTTGATTTTAGACATTTGGCTTCATGAGCTAAGAATAACACAGCTTCATACTCTGTCACTGAAAAAAACACTGATTTATAGTAGCATCTAATTTTGTTCTATTAATCTGATTACTCCAAGCAATTGCAATAGGCTGGAAAGAGTCATAGTCATACTCTGCTGCTGCCAAGACTAATTGCTTTTGTTCAATAACAAGTCTGCTGCTATCATTGGGATGTGGCTGCACTGAAAAGCAAGAGGTGGAAGCTTCCCATCCTGAAAGGCAGAAATACCTTTTTTTCAAACTTCAACATAACCACTTTGTCACTAAGGGAAAAAAGCATAACTTGTAACTAAAGACCAATACGACTTGCTCATACTGTGAAAATAGAGCCAGATCTTCCTAAGAGATGCTATGAAAGCACACGTAACAATGTCTTATCAGAAATAGATGCAACTGCTCCTGCAAATACATGCACTTGGCACTGACACTGAGTGCTGACAAAGCTAACAGTGTGCTAAGACAGCTCCACGTGATGCTGCAGAATTGGAAGATTTCTCTGTGTCTGTTCACACACTAACAGCCATCAAGCATATCATAAGATGCTCCACATGAGAACTTTAAGGTACTGATAAACGGTGAGTACGGTATATTCCAGGGTATTTGATTCAGCCATATTTGTGCAGGGCTAGACCCGAGGACATGTGTGACCCATTCCCACAAGGTGAGC
Source organism: Tetrao urogallus (assembly GCF_951394365.1). Taxonomy (NCBI): domain Eukaryota; kingdom Metazoa; phylum Chordata; class Aves; order Galliformes; family Phasianidae; genus Tetrao; species Tetrao urogallus. The sequence goes on along the minus strand of NC_136831.1, from coordinate 2,189,677 downwards.
AGGGGTGGAGGTCTGCTAACTCACAATATGCCCACGCTGTCCACCTCTCAGTAAAGGATATGCAGATGCCCGTTCCTTCACTGAGGCTAATGCCCACTGGCTCCTATTTACTGAGAACAAGGGCACTTCTATTACAGAACAGATGTGCTCAAATGCAGCAGGGGGGAGGAGTGAACCAGGAGCACATCTTTCGACTGTGAATTACAGAGGGTTAACAGGTGCACAGAGCTTGTGTATTCTTTAACCTAGAACCCTGTTTGCTTTTAGAAAAGGAGAATGGCTAGTGCAGGCTATAGAGTTTATACATCAATGCGTTAACTTTTCTTTAGGGCTTTTCAGTGCCTCCTGTCAAATACATCAATATCACCCTGGGAGGTGCCTCCATGCACACGGACTATGAGCAACTTCTCACTATCTTCACATAATTACACGCTATCCTCTGTTACCATAAACATTAATTAACGGCTATGGTGCCGCATTCTTGCATCATTATGGTTCATAAGAGTTTCATTGTAGCAGACTTTCCAGAGGACTCCCCCCCAACCAGGCTGCAGTTGCTGTGACATTCCCTTTGCCCCTGAAGCGAAGCCTGGGAGCTGTGATGGCATTCTGCATTCACTAAGGACACACCAGGTGTCTGGAAAAGGACAGGCTGAGTTATTTTGCTATGGGAGGCTAGAAGACTTAAAACAACTGAAGTCTCTCTGCCGTTCGCCCCACTGTCCTTTGGCAATGCTATAAATGCACAGCAGTGCCTGTGCCTTCTGAACAAAGGAGATGGTTTGATCTAACTGGTCTCTGCCTTCCAGGCTCCTTAACATGTCCAGCCTGTAATTAACTCTTAATTCCAATACAAGCACCTAGGTAGTCTGAAAACATGAAGCAGCTGTACCTTGCAGATAAGAAAAGCACAACAGTCTTAAATTTTCTAGTAGAGAAATTAATGCTCAAGGGTTTCCTAACTTCCCTAAGTAAATCAACAGCAGAACCAGAACCTGAGAGCATCAGATTTGGGTGCTGCCTGCCAACCATAAGGCTACTCCTTCTTCTGCTATTTTTTCCTGCTATGTCCACATCACATTTGCTTTGAAAAATTAACAGTAAACCAACATACAAGCATCTGTGCATGCAGGAACTCTAACATTGCTCACCGGTGATGCATGAATTGCTCAAGAAGCAAAAATATACTGGCTCTGTTCCCAGAGTTGCCCTACTGTCACTACAAATGATCACAGTCAAGAGCAGCAGCAGCCAGTCCAGCCGTGCTGCTTTCTGCTGCATAAACATCAGCCAGTCTCAGATAAGGCATAATTGCACTGCTGCACCAAGCAGCACCAGCTACACCACGAGTGACGTGGCCAGGAACACTCAGCTCTCACTGAAGGGGTCACCCAGCAATCCTCACAAACACAGAGCTCAGAAACAAACTCAGCTCTGGGTTTTTATTTTCTAATTCCTAAAAGACCGAAAAAAGAAAGCTAAGATGGACCGCAGGGGATTATAACTGTTTGTGCCTGTGTGAAGCAGGAAAGCATCCTGCTGCTCCCTAGCTGACGTACTGGCTTTGATCCTTACATTTCCTGCAACCAGAGAAACATTGGTAGCACTGAAGTGGGTTATTTTTAAGAAACATGCACATACCTTTGATAGCAAAAACTCCATGGCAGAAGTCCTTAAAATTGATTCTTCCCAAATCATTTGGGTCCAAGTACTTTGCCAGTTTTTCCACCTGAAAGAAAAGATTATAAAAATGCACATTGATATTGGTGAACCACCTTTTGTCCCACTGGTCTGTAACTTCCACAGAACAACTGCAGTCTGCTTGAATCCTTCAAACCACTCTGCAAGCAGAAATCAGGTCTTACAATTGGATAATCCGTGTCAAGAATGCTCTGACCAAAGTTTCTACACGTGGGACACATCAGTACTCCTCCACATGGACCTGGAGTGTATAACAGGGGGCAGACGTGTGACCTCACCTGTCATCTGTAATGAACAGTGCTAACAGGTCTGCTCCCCCTGGGGCCCTCATTGCTTATATAGTTAACAAGTTAAAACCTTTCTGAGCTCCACTCCATCTTCATCAAAAGTTACAGGGGAAGGAGAAAGGATATGCACAGCCCATTCATTCTCTGAAGAATCCAGACAAAAACAGTCAACACTCTTTGGCCACTTGGAATCAAACAAAAACTCCCTTGCCACAGCAGACGGCACAAGTCTGAACAGGAAAATACATGAACATTAAAAAAAAAAGTTGTGATGTGTTCAGTACAGCCAAGCAATGCAGTTATTGCTTATCATCTCAGCTTTACAGTTTAGCAGTTCAGATCATTACTCACTGTAAAATGAGATTACGTTGAATTCAAACACAGCCACCAAACTGGCATTTGCCCCAAAGAAGGTCTGGCAGATTTTTCCTGGGGATGCTGATGAAGAGGGAGAAAAGCAGTCTGACAGGAGGTGCTGTTGTGTTGTGATGTTTGGAATAAAGGAAGCGAGGCTTTCCACAGAAACACAGAGCTGAAGAGGGAAAACCAGGAGAGAGGCAGAGCAGCCCAGAGAGGTGGGTCTGTGCTGGGACACCCAGCTGGCTGCTCTCCCATCACAAATCTGCTGATGGCACTGTACAAGCCCCTCTTATCCCTGTGCCTTCACATCTCACACCAACAGCCTCTCACTGCCCAATCAGCAGCACTGCTGAGATCTTGGCTGGACTCTGACCGCACAGAGCGCAGCCCAGATGAGAGGAGCAGGTGAGAACAACAGGTACTGTGGGGTGCAGCACCATCCTGGTAACTCCAGCATGAGCTCAGAGATGTCAGCCTGCACAACAGCAAAAGCCCAGCTGGAAAGATATGCAACAAACGAACCCAGGTGACCTAATTTCTCAATGTTCTGTGTTGCTGTTTTATAAACATACTAGCAGAAACCTAGCAGTTTCTTAAAGCCCTGCAGATAAAGCAGCAATGTGTGCACATAATGCCTCTTCCTTCCTTCAGATTCTCTTTGTGTTTTTAAGTTCTCTATATGCTAATAAATGCTTCAATTAGCCAAAAGCCTCACTTAAGATATGCAAATCTACAGCTAACAAAGGTTTTGGGACAGTGAGATGCAATTCCTCAAAACACAGCAGCTTCTGCTCCTTGCAGGATGTTTCCTGTCCCTCGAGTCCCAGCAGCACTGCAGAAGATCTCCCCAGCTCTGCTGCCTGGTGCTCTTCATCCACCCCACACCGCTGCTGGATGCCGTGCATGGAACAGAACAGTGATGCTGTCACACAGATAACAGGCAATGAAAAACTGTGCAGGCACGGTCACTATCAGAAACCAATGTCACAAAAATATCAGCAATCGGACAATTGTTTTACATTGATAACATACACCCCATAGTACCGCTGTAGAATTCAAATAGAGCAATAGGAGACAATCCCAGTGGCTTTCCTTGCTCAGGATGAAGGCTGGGTACCACCACTGACACAGCAGTAAATTAACAGTACAGAGGATGGCAGGTGTGGAAGATAAAAGAGTACATTCCCTCCAAGTCTTTGCTTGAGACATTTTATTCTAGGCAGGAGGGCTGAACCACAAGATATCCCAGATGAGCAACTTTGATCTCCATTCAGACACAGACTTTAGACATCATCCTCTCAACCCATAAATTCTGTCATGATGTTTTATTCTGGATCGTCAAAAAGATTCACATTTTACATTCAAAGAGCCATGAGACCTTCCTTCCCACCGATCTCCTGGCTAATTCAGACTGTCTGCTTTCATTTTGGAGGCATCCAGACAAAGCCCAGACTCGTGCCCTGTGAGGCCTGGCTCCTCTCTGGATGGGACAAGAGGGATTTTCCTACTGATATCTCATTTTGTATACACGTGAAATACAGCTCAATATACAATACAGGCAGACAAAACATCAAGCAGAATCCATGTATAACAAAGACCAGGCACAGTTCCCTGCAGATACAGACATTTGGGCTGCAGGTCCTGTAACCACGAACACACCTGTCCTAATGAACACCTTGCTCATCCCTCGAGACACAACATGCACTTAGGGCTCTGCAGTTCCCATCAGCAGCAAAGCTTCCAGAAGGTGGGCACTTCACCAGAAACCACAGTGTGGGTTTAATGCATGCAAGACCAGCTGGAAATCCTTCCTGAATCCAATTAAACAGATACAGGCTCACTACTGGAAAGCAGGGTCACCGTTATCCTGCTCACCTTCACAGACAGCATAAACGTTACAGAAAGATGAAGCAGCAGCAGAAATTCCTTTCTTCAGACTATTTTTGGATGCACTGAAAGCGCCACAATCACACCAGCCATTGAGGCTGGCAGCAGCAAGATTTTAGAGCTGAAAAATCTTCCTGAGCACCACACACAGATGTGGCAGTTGGTGTAACAGCCCCATCCCAGGGACAGTGATGAAGACCTCGGAGTGGCCACCAGCTGGGCATCAATCTCCTCACAGACACAGCAGCAGAAGATGATCAGACACCTGTCCTCTGGGCTACAGACCAGCCCATAACTCTCCCTGACAAATGGCAAGCTCCCATTGTTGCTATGCAAGTAAATAGCATTTCAGATGCTTGCAGGGTTGCTCTGGAGAATCCTATTTCCTGTAGGTCTCTTGCTAAGAGGCAACAAACTGTTTTTTACGTTTTAATACAGATTCCTGAAGGCAGCTGGGAAGCCTTTGCACAATTTAATATTGTGCCACAGCACAGCAGTGTCACTGGGTGTTCCCAGCAAGCCTGGTATGCTAAGTGCATTTTCGAAAGTTGATCCAGTGATTTTAGTCCACCAGTTTCTCAGTCACATAGAATTACGTTTTCTAATCAAATGAAAGGAGATACTATATGCCCAGATGTGTTTGTTATGAAGGAACAGAGAATATATTCATTTTTAGGTCTGAGCACTGTCTTAGCAGTAAATGAAATTATCACCTAGACAAAGTGCTTCAGTCTCCAGTTTCCCCCAAATCCAATTTGGCAGGTTCTCAATTAGATTCTGTAATGCAAATAACTGACATCAGTTCAGGAGAGATGAAGAACTTACAGAACAGCCCATGGGATCAATGCCAGTACTGCTCGCATCCTCAGCCAGCGCTAACCAACACAGCGCCCAGCAGAGGCTGAGGGATACGAGGATTTTCATCAGCTAGGACTATATTTAGGTAGGTAGCTGCATACAGTTAGAGCACTAATGCACACACGTGCACAGTACATAAAGCCCTGTGTAGCTGTGCAGCTTTGAGACCCTAGTGCACTCGATCAAGCACATTTAACAGCTGTTTTCTGAGATTCTTTGCTGCAGGGACCATCTTATCTGCAACACCTAAGAGGACCATCAGACAGGGCTTCTTGTTGGGGTCAGAACAAAAGCAAAATCCACTACATGGTTTAAGCAGCGTTTTCCACTTAGTTCCAGACTGAAGGCATTAAAATTCAGCAGTTTCAAGCTATGGCCAAATAAGCAACACCATCACAGCTACCTCTAAATCTTCTCCGCTGTCCATATTGTGCCAACCTTCCTTCTGTTCCACTTTGTGGAAAAATAATGTTCTAGCCTTCTCAGAAGGGGTTGGCTCCCAGCAATTAATCAGAAGAAGTTATAGCACTTATTTATTGCCCTGAGAAGGTTAAGGGCTTGTCAGCCCAACAGCTGGGCTGCACAACATTAAAACCTTCTTTGCAGTCAACAGCCCCATGGGCTTACAGATACAGCACTCTGATAGCAAACAGAAGCAGCAGTGTTTCAGCCCTGTAGTGGATGGCACGTGCCAGCCATGGATGCAGTCGGACTCCTGAGGTCCTGCACCTTCAGGCAGCGCTGGGCTCTGCCTCCTGTGCAGATCCCTCTGCAAAGGACAAAGGACTGCAACACCAACTGCTGCCAAAATGCAGTGCTGAAATGACCACGTGGTTGCTGCAGTGACTATGGGGAACGTGCCACGCACTCCAGAGCTGAGCATCATAGACCACTGAGACGAGCTGGAGCCAGAAACTCTTCTCTGCACCACAACACAGAGCAATCCCCCACCGTGTGGGTCAGCACAAGCAAGGCCTGGATTGCAAACTCTTCATTGTATGAAGAGAAGAATGGGGACAGAAATTAGCTGAATGCTCAACAGCCTATCCAGCTCTTCTGGCAGCTGCAAGGGTCTCTAATGAGCTCCTCGGTAGACATCCAGTATTCTCAAAGAGAAAAAATAAATCATTTTCTGCCTTGGGAAACAATTGGGGAAAATCATACCCTTTGTCCCTATTGTTTGGTTTGTGTGGATGAATGGGTGATTATCCTTTCTGTGTAATCAGCCAAAGCATTCGCCTCCTCTCCATTGCATTTCCCAGCTATTCTGAGTGCACTGCAATGTGATGTTTTCCCTGTTGCCTTCTGATACACATGAACAGCCAAGGAATGCCTTAAAGAGCCTCTATGATGAAGGAAAAAAATCCTTGAGAAAAGGGACAGAGCTCAGAGTGAAGGAGCAGTTTTGTAATCAGCACAGACCGTGGCAGAGATGCACATTAACAGTTCAAAAGCTCTGGCTGCCACATAGAGGTGAATGGCAAGGTGCTGTAGAACACACTTTGTAGGTAAGAGCCTCATGTATGGGCACCTCCTGACCAAGGAGCCCTGCTCAGGACTCCTGCCCAGCTCTTGTACTCATGCTGCCAAAGCAGAGAGGCATTATTTTGCAGCAAAGACTCCTACAAGAACCTCAATCCTGCTGCCATCTCCAGGCAAGAAGCAGCTCAGACCTCTACTGACCTCCCCTAATTTTCTTCAAGAACTAGCTAGCACAGAGGAGATTTATTCACACCAAGAAAATCTGTTAGAATTAGCTGCAATTTACTTCTCAGGGCCCCCACACTGGCTCCATCCACTAAAACCTTTCAGCAGGATCCAAGTCACAGCTAGAAGAGGCCATTTGAAACAGATAATTCAGCAGCCTGCCTTCATACTGCAGGAGTCCGTGAGCACGTCTCACTCTGTAGTGCACACAGGGAGCACCTGGGAGCAGCAGGATTGGCAAGACAAGTGCTGGCAGGAAAGGTCAGACCGTGCTGCAGCGGCGACAGTTGGGCAGGATCTCCTGAAGCAGAAGCGTTTGTTCAAAGCCTACAAAGACTTCCAGCAAAAGGAGATTACACATGTAAATGCTGCAGGGAGGAATTAGAGGTTGCCACGCAATTTACAGAGGGGGCAGCAGAACTGTACTCACTTCAATTTGAACGGACTTCAGACTTCAGGGCTTCAGAGTCCTCTCCCACCAGGGACCGCTGCACGGGGCTGTTTGTTTCACCACCACTGCCAGGGGGCACAGCTCAGGGATGCACAGCACATTCCTCTGTTACTTTGCCCTGTGCCCAGCTGCAGACATCCAGCCTCCAGCAAGTCGCAGCCTAGTATCTTTAGAGACAATGTTCGTTACAGGCTTCACCGTTTTCTTGCTTACATGAAGCCCCAACATGATGAACCTAGCTAGGAATGAGCTCCATTGAAAGGGCTGCTACTAAAACCACCCTGCCATATCTGAGCTGCACAGGCTGACAGAACAGAACAGTTCAGGCAGAAGGGGCCTACTAACATTGAGTCCAACCAACCACTTCAGGGCTAACCAAAAGCTAGGGTGTATTATTAAAGGTATTATCCAAATGCCTCTTGAACACTGACAGGTGTGGGGCAGTGGCATCATCCACCACCTGCCTAAGAAATCTGTTCCACGTCTGGCCATCCTCACAGCAAAGAAATTTTTCCCCAATACCTTGTCTGAACCTCTCCTGGGCAACAGGAACACACTGCTATGGAACAGCAGCATCTTCACTGCCGGTTGGTACGATTGTTCCCACCCTCCAACTGATAAATAATAGCAGTGCAGTCTGATACTCCTTTGGTTAGCTTTGTAAGCCAAGTCCACACAGACAGAATATGTTTCAAGCACTGCTACGCAAGGGGACAAACAGAAAAGGATACGTAAGTGAAGGAAAAGAAATAACTTCACATCTACAGAGAGGAGGACTGTGTACTGACTGTCTGGGATTTACAGATTCCAAAAGGAATGAGGATTCTCTGTTAAATTCTGGCAATTCTGGAAAGGAGGGTAAGATGAGTACAATGTTTTATCTTGCAGTATAGAGACCATACTAGCACAGTTGTGCTATTAATATTTTCATAAGAGATGCTGAAAACCTAGAAAGATTAGAGAAGAGACATAACATTCAAGGGCTGTGGAAATGCATTGTACAACCAGGCTAAGAGTTTTCGCAGTAAAAGGGAGACCAGGAGCTGATTCATTACTAGGCATAGGGATTTGTGCAAACAGAAAATGGCAGGTTGTAAAGGACACTGGTCCGGTAGATGGAAAACAAAGAGCCATTAACCACAAACTAAAAGCTCAAAATAGAAACTAGGCACACATTTCTATCAGCACGGCTGGTTACCTATGAGAATTACAAAAAGGAAGCAGTCCACTCCTGTTTATCTGAGACTTTTTGAGAAGACAAGATGCACCAACCCTGACGTTTCCCTTGCTCAGTGCAAGGGGGCTGAAAGCTGTGCTGCTGCCATTTAAGGACACCATGCTAGGCAACCTGGTGCTCTCTCCAAACCTGCCTTCACGCCCATGAAGTGTGTCCCCATGTCACCCAGGCAAGCTGTGGAGGGCCTGCATTTAGGAACCACAGGTCCCACAAACAGCCTGCCCCGGCCCATCAGTACCAGCAGACTGTGTCTCATAAATCATTCATGCCACTCCAAACAGCATCACGAATTTCCATCAGCTGCTGTCTGATCCCAACACATGCAGGAACACACATCACTGTTGGAAACAATGGCTTTACGTTTGTTCCGAATTTTGATTTCAGTCCCTCAGTGCTTTACCAGCGGGCTTCGAGCTGAAAGTTGACTTGTCAGTAAGTTTTGTGCAAGCAGCAGCTATTGTTACTGCTCCTGCTTTATCTTGGAACACCCAATTTACCAGCTAGAAGGATGATCCTGGGACAATGTCCTAAATGATGTAAGCAATTTGCTGAAGTCTTGCCTTGACTTTGAGTTAATTCCTAATCTTGCCAAATCCATCTATTGTGGCTGCAGTGCAAAAAACTGATTGAATTCAAGGGAGTCCATTCACTGGCTTTTCTGTTTCAAGGATGCAGAATTGCATCTTCTTCCAAATCCAACCTGCAGGCAGAGGTAACTGCACCAGCTGCTGCTACAGACAACACTGCTACAACTCTATTTCTCATGTAGTTTGTCCATCCTACTGCAGTGCAGCAGCTGACAATGAGCAGGCACCAGGAGCACAAGACCAGCATCTCCACAGACTCCTCCACCATCCATCAGCCCATATATGAGAAGCTCTCTCTCAACTTACTTCAAGAGAGCTAACGTGAGCAGAAGGCCATTCGCCTCCTTCCCTCTGATGCTGTGTTGCAAAACAAAACGTTTGGCTGTGCCCACCGATGGTACAACAGTCTATGGGGAATCCCACACAGTCTGGAATACCATGGGAACAGAGAGCAAGGCTAAAAATATGCCAGAGCCATCTGTTGGCTCTCCAGTGATTTTTTGGTGTTGTTCTGGAAACAAAGAGTTAATGTGCTGAACCGTAGAACGCTGATTCACTCACTTGCTAAAATAAACAGGGCTGCATTAACACCTTCTCCTCCACTTCTACCAGAACTGAAACCACGTCTTTCTGTAAAAATAAGACTGTTAGCAAAAGCTGTGACAAGCTGAAACGAATTGTCTCATCCATTAGCACATGTCAAATATAGCACAAAACAGTCTGATCTCAAGAGATGCAGTTGGTCATGTGGGCGCAGCAAGCTTTGCCTTTAAATGAAAAGGAAGATGTTTGGGTTGCAGCTGCCTTATCTACAAGTGATGCAGCATGGATTCATTATCAGAAACAAAAATTATTCTCCCTCTCTGCAGCTTGTGGTGTGTGTGATCATCCCCACCAGAACATAAAGGGAACTTCCACAAAATAACAGTTTTCATGGCCTCCAGTTGTGAGACATCAGCCAAATGGGATCTGCTCCAGGAATAATTATCACTTTAAAGGAAAACTGGGGAGAGGTGGGGCAAACAGCACCGGCTCCTGAGCCAACTCTTTCTCAGCGCCTTCCTTGCTGACACATCTGCAGTCACACTCCAATTGAGGTGCAGTCGCATGCGAAGAGCAGGCATGATACAAAGAGCAGACACGATACAAAGAGCAGGCACCATACGACAGACAGCAGCAGGAGGGGCTGCAGAGGGACGACAGAACTGAGCGAGGCTGAGCTGTCCTGCAGGGCACAGCACAAACCTCACACGCCCCGTGCCAGCTCCTCTCACTTTGGAGAAAACAGCACCCAAAGCCAAAACGAAGCTACAGAAAATAGACCAAACCAGAATCTGAAGCTAATGCCACCGCCACAGGTACTCTCCAGGCTGTGCAAGAGTGATTTGAAGTGAGAACTTCTCACATATGGGCTGATGGATGGCAGAAGAGTCTGTAGATGCGGTGTCTTGTGCTTCCAGTGCCTGCGCAGCGTCAGCTGCTGCATCATAACAGGATTGACAAACTACATGAGAAATATGCAAGATCAGAACAAGGCCCCTTTCTGTCAGCTGTATTCTGGCACTCTATCAGGAACGTGGCCAAGTGCAACCACAGACTCCCCAGAAACAGTACCACGCAGTTTTGACAGCAGAATCCTTACAGGTTGGATATCCAGCCTCAAAGACAAAAAGCAGTTATTACACTTGGTCTCTTCTCTTGACCACGTGCTTCCATTATTACTTTCTGTCCTCCGTGCATAAAACTATCCATACACATGCAGCCAGAACACACTGCTGTGTTTCACACCAAACTTTCAAACAGGAAAGATCACAGAGCCAGCAGAGGGCTGCCCCACACAGCACTACTGGGACATCCTCAGTTCTAAGCCCACTCTCCCAAAACCACTTTTGAACCCAGCTGTTAAAAGGGAGCACGCTTGGCCTTTTGCATGCTCACAGATAGAGAGGATGAAATCTAGGTCATGAGATCTGATCTCAAATGCAAAAGCCTGAGTAGCAGTCCTGAAATTAAACTGAATGAAAGAAATTTCACAGCAAATTAATGCTTTGACAGAAATCCCAGGAGGACTGAGTACTGGATGAATCTGGCACAGGGAGACACATTAGTTAAGATGACAAACATCAGGCTGAAAGGTATGATTAAATATTCCACTTAGCTGAAAAGAAAGATGCTGCACCTTTCTGAAAAGTGTGGCTAGGAGGAAGCATCCTTCCCCAGCAAAACAGAGGAGGAACGTGCTGCAAGTACCACCTGATGGGGGGATAATTACCAAGTATGAAATGAGGCTGACAGGTCTGTTCAGCAGCTGACTGCACTGACGTCAAGACGAGGGAAGCACAGCTGAGCAGGCAGTGGTGGAGCACAGAGCCAGGACTGCTAATGCCCAGAGGATAACACTGAGCAATGCAACAGCTCAGAAGCCCCCTCGTACTTCCCTCTCCCACCTCACGAGCCATTCCCCCATATAGGAATGCATCATTAAAACAGCAAAGGAGCAAGTTCTCATCGTATAAAATGACACAAATCTACACCGTCCTTTGATGTACACTGAGAAAGACATTAAAAGGAGTAATTAGCCAGAACTTGTGTAGGTGAAATGTAAAGCCTGTATGCATACGAAATACATTCTTCTCTGCCTTAGAAACTGAACAGTGGAGCTTCATGTTACAGTACATGCTACACTCTCCATCCTTCTATCTGGTTGATACTATAGGTGTAACACAGAGCAAAACATTATTTCTAAGCTAACTAAATCCCTTCAAAAAAAAAAAACAAACAACAAAACAACAGATATTCTCCTGGACTCTTCTTTGTTTCACAGTTATCAGTTTAAAAGCTTTTGACAATTTATTGATCCCTTGTGAAATCCCTAAATAGGCAAAAGCTGATTGCTGTGCATTTGCCCGATCTTCTACAGTGCAGTTTTGCTCTCAGACTCAGAGCAGCTACTGCTGCCTTCTCTCAAACTGAGAAAAAAAAAGTGCCTGTATCTATTTTTCTCCAACATAAAGACGTCTTGAAGGAGTTACAATCAAGAGGTGAGAGCATGCAGAAAGCACAGTAGATTTACAGCACAAGGCCCTCACCCAGCTGCATTTCACTGCGCAGCGTTGGATCTGAGGAGCCCTTCCACCCCTAACACCTAAACGCATGCCAGCCCCAAGAAACCACAGCTTGCTCTGTGTGCATCTCCTGGGACACCATTTCTTTCACGTGGCATCTGCAAGCTCTCCTAAAACAATTCAGTAACAGGGATGTGGTTTGCTTTTCAGTGATAAGGCTCAGTAAAGCTCTGTGTATGAAATGCAAGGTGGGATGCTGAAAGTCTGAAAGAAGGAAGCTTTCTGAGAAGCTTTCCATTTTACCCTGTCGTATACCTATACTATATAGACTTTTAATTTAAGGACAAAAATTGCAGACTAAAGCCTGAAGAGCAGCTGTATAGCAGCAGGTACAGCCTGCTGCCTCTCAAGGTTTCTCATCCTGCTGTTCAAACCGAACACGGCGCCCTAAGATGTGGTCTGATAGCTCATTTTATGCTTGGAGACTCCACACATTGACAGCAAAGGGAATCTGTGGCAGCCACACGCAGGCCTGAGTTGCAGGCCAGCGCCTCAGATGGACCAGACAATCTGTCACTGCTCGAATAAATTACCTGCTTGAAGAAGAATATAATACGATGCTGTTCTCAAAGAACACACCATGCTGTGCTTTCATGACAGTTTATGCTGCATGTACTGACTGCTCATTCACGGAATTTTGCAAACATAGCTTGGCATTTACTGCCCCAGGGTCTTCCTCCTTCAAAACCAGAGCAACACGAGCAACTTCTTTCAGGAGAGACAACAGCATGGAGCACCACTGGGTCCATAAAGCCAGGAAGCTGCCCTGGAGGGAAGGCGAGACTGAAGCTTTAAGAGCACAGGGATCAGGAAAGAGAGCAGCAAGGGCAGGGAATGTGGGTATTTGGATGGAAGGAAGTCAGTACCTCCAACTATTTTCTATTGCTGCATATATCAGTAAGTCCTCCCTGAACCAGACTCTGGTCTCAAGCTGACAATTTTGAGAGCCTCTTTCTCTCTCCTGAATATCTGCCCAGGAGGCCTTATCTATAACAAGATCAGATGCCTGAAGGTGGGCGTTACGTTTCCTAGCTGGTTTTCCATCCACTTACAATGGTTTTTTTTGCAGTGATGAACAGTCCCTCAAGATCTCACACATACTGTTGCCCTCACTAAAGCAGAATTCTTGCAGTGCATATAAAACACTCAATGACAAGGATGGGAAGACTGCTCCTGTCTAGAAGACCAAGGCTTACCCTGAGTAGGAGCTGCTGACCCTGCTCCAGCATGAGCACGCATGAAGGGAATTCTGCCCAAATAAAGAGCTGCACACTCATCTCCTAGGGAAAGCCAACTTGGGCTGTTGGAGTACATTAAAGGAGGTCAAATGTTAAGTAAATCCTCTATCAAGAAAGGAGGGCAAGTAATTAATAAGGCTCATTCCATGCTGAAGTGGTCTGGATGCTGTACACGTGTACATTCACACTCACTCATCCCAGCACCTCTTGCCATACAAAAATAAGCCTCTGTTATTGAAGAAACAGCTCAGCTCTCAGGAGAGTTGTGTTAAATTACCAGCTCTGTCACAGAACCAATGTTTTGATTATGGGCATGCACTGGAATAACACCACAGTACTGTACTACAGCGGGTAAGTGGCCTGTATCACAGATGTACAAAAAGGAGCAAATGCCTCATGCAGTCTTATATAAAACTCATTAGAGACACCAAGACTAGCTGGTTTGAAACTATTTGGCCTGCACTATCATTTACTGCAACACAGCTCTCACAAGCGATATTCAGAGATGGAGATTTTAAAAATAACCCCTGCAGGAAGAGAGGAATAGAGAAGAAATTGTTTCTTTGCCCCAGCCAATAGATTAGGCAGCAGCTCACAACTCCCAAGGAACTCTCGTTCCAGTTCTGCTCTACTAGCAAGCCTGCATTCCCTAATGGCTCAGTGGCAGATCATTTCTGGAAGCCTAACATAACCTAAATATGTGCAGAAGACATACAAGAAGGGATTTTGGGTCCATCTGTGGACAGACAAATCAGCCAAAACAGAGCTCAGACAAGACAAAAGCTAGCCATCAGTGAATCGATGCAGGACATCACCCTGCCATTAAGACAAATACATGTAGCTGCTAAGTCAGTAACAGGAATTCAGTTTCAAGCCTACTTAGCTAGTGGTCTCTCTATGAGCTGTAAAACTGTATTTAAAAATAAGAAGAACCACACTTGCACACTGCCCTGTGCTTCCCCAGCACAAACCTTTCTACTGAAGCCAATGCAAAATCACATTCTTGTGTGCGAGCTTTCCTCCTCTGCTGGTCTGAGTCACAGGGTCCTGTCACAAGCTCATGGCACACCAGCAGAAATGCTGCTCCTCACTCCTTCCCACACCACTGCCATGTAACTGCAGCGAGCTGTAATGCTTGCACAGGTGTTGCACAAGTGCAAAAAGGCTTCCCGAAAAGCACTAGGAGAGGTTATGAGAGCAATTATGCCTATGTAGATCAATGGTCTCAGCACATTGTATTACATCACATCAGTTTATAGAGTACCTGGGAACAATCTGCAAGCAGACACAACACCCAGACTTTACCTAATGCTTTCAACTACTTTGTTTAGTAATGCTGATGTTGACTTCAGGTTATTGCTGAGAAATGGGCAGATATGGCAAGAGCAGGCAATGAGGCACAAGGTACCACTAAAGCTGACACAGATGCTCTACATTCCAAATGGAGATGGAGCAGCACAGCACAGAGAGAAGTGTGTCTCAGTGCGAGGATCTCCTCCAGCCACAGAGCTGAAACAACTGCAACACTCCCAACACTGCACTGCAGCAGATGCAAGATTTAGCAGTTGGCTGGTTTGGGTAAAAGCAAGCAGGAAAAAAATTCTCCCCTGTAATCAAAGGTTTTGTCAGACTCCCTGTGCCACTTTTTCTGCTAGTGAATGCACTGAGAGTTGTGCAGGGGTAACAGAGCACAGGCAGCCTGAAGCCCTTTCATATAATTATTAGTTGTCACCTCATACGAAAGACAGTCCAGAAAGGCTCCTGCTGGGTCTGATGTACACATAACTCGTTCTTCTCTAGCAAGGACATTGCACAAGTGAAATGATTTGGGGGCTCTACTTTCCTCCAAACAGGAAATTTTGCCCTTTACAGCTGTTAGAAATAACACAGACAGCAAGATACTGCAAACCCATGGGCTATTTGGAGGAAACAATGAAGGCTGAAGCATAAGAACCTGAGAATGGAATATTCAGAGGGTCAGATGGCAGCAGTAAAACACCACATTTCACACAATTATTGCACAGAACAATCCATCAGGTACTCCTAGGATATTGTAATACAGACTCCTTTTTTCCACCCAAGACATAAGCTTGCACTTCATACCAACTGCTAAGCTGACAGATATCTGCAGCCAACACAGCCCAGTGGTACCAGCAGTAGCTGATGTATGTGAGAAAAAAGAATGTAAACATGGGTCACTGTGAAGCTGAGCACAAACAGTGCTCAACAAAAATAAATCGTGAAACTGATGTAAAATAGCCACAGAAATGGAAGAAAGGGACACAGCTCTTAAAGTACCGTGTGTTCTTAAAGCTCTGGGCTGCTGATGCAGTGTGAATACAAAAGGAGCAAGGGCAGACATACCTACCAGTGACAGACCCTTTGCCAAAGGCCTCTGCTCCCTGCTACACGTGAAAAAAGCTGATCACACGAGTGCTCCCACTCTGCACGGCAGCCCCAAGAAATACACTCTGATTTTAATCCTAGCAGCCCTTGTGCAGCCAGTAAGCTGCAGTATTCACGGACAACACAGGAAGGAGGAGACCAATCCAATACTGGTGAGCACATGCTTCCCAAGGACAGCCAGCACTCACTGCCCTCTCCTGCATGCCGGCTCCTTGCAGCCCACAGCAGCTGGGCAGGGAGCTTGGGCACTCTTTGCCCACAGCTCTCTGTACCTGCATCACTGGAGCAAGCCAGAGACCTGCTGATGTTTTAAATGGGGTTTATTAATTGACTCTTATTTCTTCAGTGTGTTACGTAGCTGCTTTGGGAACAGAGCTTCCCAGTTTTTAAGCATAAACCAGTACATCTCCTTTTACTCTAATAGAAACACTATAGGCCCTGTTCCAATCTCAGAGTGACATCTATCAGAATTTCATTACAGCTCAGACAGTTACAGCAGTACTAGAGTAATGGAGAACCGTTACACCCGTCAAGGACAAAGCTAAGTGCTAAAATCCTGAACAGAAATTTGTTCATCCAATAACACGAGCAGAGAAACTCTGATTTTTTTTTTTCATGTGGTTTCCCATTGGGCCACTGAAGCCTGTTTTCCCCCATTTGTACTTCCAGTGTTCTCAAGAGCATCAGAGGACAGACATTCTCTCTGTTGTTATCCCTTATGCCAATAAAAAAAAAAAGAGCATGAAACGTTTGGGATTTTCAGCAGTTAAGACCAGAGGTGGTCAGTCTCAGGAAAAGACACAAGAAGAATCCTGAGAGTCACAGGTAGCTCAGCCAGACTGCTGCCAGATACAGATACAGCTCCTTCACATCATGCACTCTCATGCTGACTAATGCATCGCTGCAACACGCTGTCAAAATATGTTGACAGACCTTCAAGTAGTGATAGGAACCTATTTTATCGCTTATCCTCTGACTGTAATCCCACCAGACAGAACTGCACGCGTCTTTTTGCTCGCAATACACAGATTATCTATCGCACAGATAAAGCCCCTCTTAGAGGATACTGTGTAGATGGTTAAACATTTATTTAGGTCTGGATAAACAGCGCTGTCGACACTTCAGAATTGCAGGGTCCGAGCACTCTTTGAAATCCCTTACATGCCAAGCAGCTCCCCAAGGATGCAGAGCCCCAGATGAATGAATCCTGTGGTTCTTCTCTAGCTGGAAGCACCCAGAGGAGCTCTGGCTTCCAGACCAGGAACAACTGCAGTATTTAAAGGGGCTCCAGGAACAAGAGCAGGCAGATGAGAGAAGACTCACAGCGTTTGCACCGAGCTCCGCTGCTTTTACTGCCAATCACAGTGCTGCTCACATTGCCTGCAATCTAACAAACTCATCGTGTGACAAGGACAAAATTGTTCTTTGGTCAAGAGATTCTTTTTAATTACTAAATTTTACTGTTGTCTTCGTCAAGTCTGACATTAGTGGGCAGCAGACAAATGACTGCATTACAGTTTCTGGGGGGCAATTTTCTCTCAGATTAAACCTTCCTAACTTGAATCACACCCATCCCTACAGCACTTTGACATACAGACACTAGTTTTGTTTCTTTTTTCTTTTTTTAATGAAACCTATGCTAATAGGAAGAACATCTTTCTTCCACCCAAAATGTTGGCATATAAAATACAGCTCTGATTCCACTGCCATGTTCCTTTTCTTACTTAGATTCTTGCAGCTTGTCTTTAGCACAAAGAGGGAATAGGACATATTTTTAGGACACTAGATATGAAAGATTTAACAGCAGAAAGGAATATGACAACTGGAAAGACTGCTGTTCCTGAATCAGCCCTGCCAAGGGCCTCAAAGTAGTGCTGTAGGCAGCAAAAGAAAGAGAGGCTGACAGAGGAATAGAAAATAGACCTGAGAGAAAGCAAAACATGAAGAAAAAGAAAACGTTTAGAATATGTTTTTCATTACGCACAAGCACGTATAGAGCTAATTAGCAGCTTTCATTACACATTAGCATGCATAACAGCAGCACAGACATCAGTGAGATTGCTCCGTGCCTTAGGTCTCTGCCTTTAAAGTCTGCAAGGTTTCACTATGGAAGTCATTCAGACAGTGCGTGCACTTGGATAAGCCAAAGATTTCCTGCACGTGTTTTCCTTCTTCTGGTTATTTTGATTAAACTGATTGCTCCTGGCTATGAAGAGCACAGCTCTCAGGAAACAGGGAAGTGTATGCAAAGCGCATCTTGGGTGTGATTCGAGCACCTTTTCTGCACCTGGGTTATTTCAAAAGGTCAGATGTAACTGTGAACTGTAAATGAAGCAGATACCAGAGATGTCTAGTATTTTATTTTGTGGCACGTGCATGCAGGCTTTCTCACTGCTGCCTGCAACTAAGGCAACTCTCAGAGATACTTAATAAAGTGGAAGTGATCCCCCCATTAAAACACACCACAGTTATTCCCATCTTTCACTTGAATTTACCTGATTTACATACTTCCACGTTCTGTGCCAAACAGGCAGTCAGTGACCTGTGGTAGCACTGGGCTGTTGGTGACTGGAGCTCCCAATGCATCTGCTTGTTGGCGGCAGTTTCTCATAGCGTCTGCCTCCAGATCAAGCAGCTTGTTAGAATATGCTGTATTATCATTTAGCCTGGCAATATCTCAAAGCTTTGACTCAGACCTGCCTTGAAGACGTGCTGTGGCACACCTGGATTAACAAGCTCATTTCCCTCCCCAGTCTGCTTTGCTATTCTGAAGCTGACTTTGTGGGGCAGCCAAGCAGTCCAACCCCAACTCAGCACAGCTGCAGGGTACATGCTTATTTCTGCTCCCAGTTGCCCAGTAGGACAATTTTCTGAAGCAGGCCTGCTGAAGTCAGGGCACTGATGCTCAAAGCCAAACATGTGCTTAAATGCCAGATCAGATGCTTGCAGATTCAAATCCTCTGTCATCCCAAGTTTCTGGCTCTCCGTTTTCTGTCAAGAACTCTGCCAGGGTGCTGCACAGACCCTATTTGATTAAAGGCTTGCACAGTGCTGCCAAATCCTTTTCCCTTATCCAGCTACCTTGAACTCAGATTTTAAAATTAATTCCACAGAAAGTTTTGGCAAGAAACCTCTACCGCAAGCAAAAATAAGCTAACAAAATTTAAATACTTGGCCAACTTCACTCTAGCATCTTTATTTTCCTTCCCTGCTACTTCTGTTATTTTAAAAACTAACACATTAGGAATTAATACAGGCTTTCAAGTCACTCAGCAGTGCTCAGGAAGGTCTGATAAATCTCCTGTCCACTTGCTGCCCAACAAGCCTGCCACGACCCAACCATGAGAACCCAGGGATCCGCACAGTGCAGCCCAGGCCCTGCAGTCACCAACAAAACTCCTGTCACCCTGACAAACCCACAGCCTGACTCACCTAAGGAGCTCCACACCCAAGAGGAAACTGAGTTTCTCAGCAGTCGTTTGCAATTTTGGTGTGCTGAAGAAGACACCTAAACTTCAAGAGAGCGGAGTGTTTTACCTTAAAAGCAGGAGGGGAGCCCAGCTCTGTCTGCAGGGCTGCAGTAAGAAGCTGCTCCCACTCGCTTCTAAAAGCCAGAGAGGCTTCTGGTCCCCTTCTGATACTCATCCATTTGATGTCTACAGATAGTGCTAAAAGGACAATGGGCTCTGAGCAGTAATACAGCACGATAAAACCTGTCTTCTCGGCCACTGGTTAGTGAGTGTACGGCTCCACTGTATTCCTACTAGCAGCACCAAAAAGAAAAAGGAGGGGTCAAGCAGCACTGCTGCTTACCATCCAACACACTCTCCTTCCTCACCACACTACTGAGCAAGCATCAGGCTGTAGGAATCCAAGCCTCCATTTTAGGTCTCCTACCACGTGGCAGATCCTGAATATTCATGATCTATTAAAAGCTTTGAAAGTGTAAAAGCGTCACACAAGCAAGCGAATTGATTTAGTCACACAGCCATCACGCTCACTTACAGCCTCTGACCCGCGCTCACCTTATCTGCTATGCAGCGACCCACTTGGAGGAGATCTTCACAGGAATCATATCTTAACAAGGGTCTGCACAGGACCAAGCAGCAGACACCATGGAAACATCACCTAGAGGGAACGAGCATTCCCTCACTGCTCACAGAGCACACAACAGCAGTTTCCCATAGTGG
This sequence comes from Tetrao urogallus, assembly GCF_951394365.1. Taxonomy (NCBI): domain Eukaryota; kingdom Metazoa; phylum Chordata; class Aves; order Galliformes; family Phasianidae; genus Tetrao; species Tetrao urogallus. The sequence continues at coordinate 2,169,643 of NC_136831.1, read as the reverse complement.
GGGAAATTGCTTTCATGAGAACGATGAGTTACTGTGTCTGTTACATCCCCAGTCCTCCCAGGGCTGACACAGAACTCAACGACTCTTTCCAGTATCTGGGAACCAAACCCACTGCTTGGTGAATGACACAAGCTCCTAAAACAGTGAGTGCTACATAGTGAGGAAGGGGAAACAAAGGCTGTTGTGGGCTCAGGAGCTGCCTCTGGTGGAGCTGAAGGCAAGCGATGCAAACTTCCCTTTGTGCGCCCAATGGATGGCAGGATTCCCACACTTCAACAGCAACAACACAGCTTAGCTCTGTTAAAAGCTAATTAAAAACTGTGCATCAATGGATATTTAATTCCCTCTGAAATTTGTCCTCCTTGACAAATATCATTTTGTCATTCATTAATTATTTTTCTGGTTACATCTTCCCACTGTCTCAGCTGTAAGAGGAAGACGTTGTATCCTAATGCTTGACATACATTATTTATACACTGCTTTACACTGCCTGCAAGAGGCAAAAAGCAAATTTAGACTTCCACAAATGATAGTTTCCAACAGCAGTCTGTTCAAAACCATTTCATTCTCTACAGGTGGCACTCTGGACTGTGTGACACGGAGCAATAGCACAGCACTGCCCAGCAAACGTTCCCAGCTGGGCAGAAGAGCCTGTGCTTGGTTAGGGGCGTACCATTCCCAGGGGAAAAGGCAAGGTGCAGCTTTCCTCAGTGCAAGCTTCCATGCCTTGTAACTGCTCAGTGAGAAGAGCAAAACAGACATTATTGTACCTCCCTTCAACACGTGTCCCAAACCACACCGCCATTCTTTATTGTCAAGCAATCTCACAGAGAACTGAAGAACAAAAAAATGCAATTCATCCTTCACACTTCAATCTAAAATTCATGAGTTTCACCAATGTCCAACTGCAGCAAGGGAAGTGAGGCTTCAAATGCTCAAAGACAGAGGGAACGATCAGGCAACAACAAACACAGCAGAGAAAAACTGGAATCTTCTGTTCTCCTGTACCATCCTGCTTTAGAGCTGCTCCGACTTCCTGCACAAATCCATGAGATTTCTTACCAAAGATTACATGCTCCTAGTTTCTTTTCAACTGCTTGACACTTTCCAAGACTTTACCTGTTGCTCTATTTCCCCACACCAAGGATAGCTGGGTGCTGAATATAGCTCCCATTAGGCAGCAGAGAGATCTACTGAATGGCTTATTTTCTCTCCCTCCTGCAGTCTGCAGACTCTCTGTATGGTACCTGATGCATAATGTGGTAAATAATTGATTCTTTCAGCTTGCAATGCAAGTAAAAGAAATCAAAAGCTTTTTTCCTTTTTCCTGTTTCATAGGGAAAAAAAAAAGAATTATTTGTGCTGAATTTTCATTTTTTGTTTGCCATTTGGAATGGTTCAGGATGTGATGAGTTTTCATTATGAAAGAGATAGAAAAGTCCTGAAGTCAGGAAGAAAAAAAAAGGAAAAAAACTAAATTGGAAGTTCTCTTTAGACTGGGGCAACCACACTGTATCACTCACAGTGCGTTATCTTCAGCACCACCTGCACCAATGAAATCAGGCTCCTACAGCAACTCTTCAGCAACCTTTTTTTCCCTGAGATTTCCCTCTAACAACAAATGCAAAACTCCCTTCTGTTCTACAAAGCTATCCAAACTGCTGGCTCTACTGAGAAACATTACTGCACCATGAGAACATCTGTACTTCAAGATGCTGTGCACACATCTGAAGAACAGTTAAGTCCAGGGTGTGAGTGTTATTACACACTTGCCTCAGCCTGAATTCCCAGATCGATGCCCTCACTCAGCACAGCACTTCAAACAGCCTCTGAAGTCAAGGGCGCTGCCTCCAAGCTGCTGCTCAGGCCTGTCCCTCCATTTACAGAGCAGAACTCCCCTCTGGACTGCATCAGCAAGCCAATGCACTGCCAGGCACAACTGGACCCAGCAATGCATGGATCTAGTCGAGAGCTACATAGCAATTGGTACAGAGTCTGCACAGAGCCTGGAATCATGCTGTACAAAAATTACGCTCCCATAAAATACATTTTTGTATGAGGCCAAACTGCTTTGCTTTGCTCCCATTCTGGCACATCTGTTCCCATGCCCCTCGCAGCTCAGACAGGCCAGCCTGGGCAGAGGCCATCCCTGCTTGGCCAGGTCAGCCTGCAGCACACTGTGCACCACCACAGCACCGGGCCACGCTGAGGCCATCCCTACAGCAACCAGCAGCTGGAGCAGAGGTCTCAACAAGGGGAGCATCCACAACAGCTCAGCATGGAGACGGCAGGATCCTGACTTCTGCCATGCCATGACCACAAGGCCGTGCCTGCCCTGTGGCACGATGGACATCAAAAGCAAATAAAGCAGCAGCAAAGGAAACAGCAACAAAGGCAGGTTTTACTGCAGGGCTGCAAATCCTATGGTCAGCACTTATTCCTTTGCAACATACACTGGTCACAGCCCTGATTCTGATGGGATCAGGATTCCTTGGGTCAAACTGCCCAACTCCCACTGATGCTGCTTGTCGTCCCATAATGACAGTGACATCTCTCTTCCTACATCCCTTCTCCCTTCATTAACAGCACACCTCCCTTAGGAGCACGCTGCTGCCTTTATCTCTCTTCCCAAGCAGACTCTATTGTATTCTGGCACAATACCACACATACAAGAGCCTCCTAATGACAGCCCTACTTTTCCCAATAGCTAACAGCACTGAGAAATGTAGTCCTGCCTTTACTGGAGGATTCTATACTGCTTCAGGGTGACAGATTACACTGTTGCATTTCACTTTCTGAACTTCTACTAGCTACTCATCCGAACATACACATCATGTGGTTTAATTAGGTAAAATATGTTCAACTGATCCTATAATCACTTACTACAAAAACAGTGAAATCATCAATATTTGGGAACAGTTTCTCAAATCTATTTATACCGCACAAACATACGGATAAAGCTGTTTTATCTGCTCATTTCTTTTGGTTTTTTAATCATAACAACAGAAGTGTCATTGGAAAAGAATATCCCCATATTCCAGAAGCCATCTGGATCCTCCTAAAACAGAGGGCTACTGCAGCACTGAGCCATGCCCTGAGCTCGCTGCTGGATGCAGCACAGCACAGCCTGCCATGGGGACAGCCCCAAGGGCAGGCCTGAGCTGAGGGCAAAAAAAGAAGCGTGGTAATGCAGGTATAAGTGCAACATTACACTTGTGAAGATGTATTTGAGCATCCCAATGTAGGTACTTTAAAAACTGAGACCACTCTAAAGAGAGAAATGGGGTTGGTTGATACCTCTTGCTCCTCTAAGCCAACAGCACACCTGCTCCATAGCAATCCCACCACCTGCACCTCTGATTTCAGGAAACCAAACAGAGGAAGTCTCAGCCACCTCTAAGCTTTCCACTTAATGAAGAAACAAATCCAAAGCTGCAGTGCTAACCCCAAAGTAAACACCACAGCAGCTCTGCAGTCCAAACAGCACTTCTTCCAGTGTACTTCTTCCAAGCCCACGTGCTGTGCAGTCAGTGTCCCTCCTGCAGTCTGTTTTGCCCCCCCAGCTCATTCTGGTCACTCCCGCTGGAGCAGAACACACCACGATGCTGAGCAGGACGCAGGGCTTAGGAAAGAGCCCTGCTGGCTTTGGTTTCAACTGCACACAGAATGTGATGGCAACACTCATGGCCATAAGGAACCACTTGCCTCCTCTCAAAGTGAGGCCCTTTAGTTGCAGCCTCAGTAAGAAGGAGCTGAGATGTATTACAGAGCGCTTTGTTTACATTGGCAGTGCTGCTGTAAAACCATGTGTTTCAGTACCACAGATGGAGCCTGATGCTTCCTTGACCATTCACCTTCTTATCACTGCCCCACAAGGAGCCCCACACACGGCCAGCTGCTCACCAGCAGCCATACAGGTCCCTCAGTCTGAGACACAGCACTGCAGACCTGAGGAACTCTCAGAACTCCATTCCCAGCTCCCGAACAGGCAGCCTGACTCAGTTCAGGTATATTACAAGGCCACGCTCTGGGACTGCAAAACATTTGTAGACAAAATGAGCAGGAAATGATATTGTAAACTACACAATAAAAAATAAAAAATGCACGTTTATGTATCCAAACATTATATGGCAAATGATTTCTTCTCCGCTATGTTGCTGTAAAAGCACTGCTGCAGTGCATGAGTCAACCGTGCCAAACTGCAGGTAACAAACAGATCAGCAAGCACCAAAAGCTCCGTGCTGGGATCACCCCCAGGGCTGCAAGGCCCTGCATGTCCCCCCTCTCCCAGATCTACCCCTCCTTGCAGCAATTGCATATAACTCACTTTTCAAAGCTTAATTTTGTTACAGGAAGAAAATTGGCATGTGTTAGAAACTCCAAACCATCCCTTGGATGTGCAAGAGTAAATTTCTAGAGAACCAGCAGACATGTCGCAATTTTACAGCTCAACCGCGCAGAGTGAATGAGGTGTGGGGAGAGGATGGCAGCAAAGGAGAGAAAAAAATCACACGGCCATACCTTTGAAGTGCAAACATATTACATAACAAATTAAACTCCTGAGTGCTCAGCAAACCTACCGCTTCCTCTTCATAACAGCACCTCAGAAGACCTTTGATTAACAGCAAGTGCTAAGCTGGCTCTGTCAGCTGTTTGGAAATCCATGCTCAATGTACACCAAAAGGCTGTCTTAAAAGCATTGCTCTGAGAAGCTGCATTGAATTAATAAAACTGCAGCAACAGGATTAATTCACAAGCCAAATACCCCCATCGCACCGTTCCACAACTACACATTTTCCAAGTAACTCAAAATGATATGAAGTATCTGGGTTATTAGTAAACAGATTTTTAAGGAGTCTGTATGCGTGGCAGCTTTGCTGTTATTCAGAGAACACTGTCACACGGGAGAGCCCTTTGCATCCTGTGACATCTCGGCAAGCTGATCTGCACTTACAGTAATTATTTCCAGGAATATCAGAGAAGAAAAGTCATAACTCCATTCTGCCTCCATTCAGAGAATGGCAGTAACACTCTGTAACACTTACATTTTAATGTCTCAGTGCCAAAGCCTTTTTTCTCGTGGATGTGGGCATGGGGGGAGCTGTGCTCAGGGCAGGGCTCAGCCATGTGTCCCTGGGCAAGTCGGAAAGGAGCTTTTGGTGTCTGCCAGGACGGCCAGTGCAAGCTCAGCCAGCAGCCACTGCCTGCTAGCCGGGTACCATGCAAGGCCGATGCCTTTACTGTCAGCCCAGAATGGTGATACTCATCAAATGGAAGCAACTGAGCATGGTAACTGAGCTCTCCTTATTTCAATAGCTTCTTTTGGCCAAGAAGTTTCATCTGTCCACACAAAAAATCAACTTGTTTTCAGCTACTTCTGTTCTACGCTACTAGAAAACCACTGACTTCAATTACATTACTGTCCAATCACCAGAATAATTGATTTTGGCTAACAGACTTTATTAGCTTCTCAGCTTCCCTCTCAAGTCAATAAGCATTTGCTGATCTCACCACGATGAGGTTACTGCCTCAGCATCCACGCAGTCTGCACACCTCCAAAGATGACTCCAACTCTCAAAAAGAAATAGTCCGCATATTCAGCGTGTCCCACTTGTTGCAGAAAACTGAATGTAGAGCTTAAACAGTCTGGCATAACGAAACATCAGCTGGCACTACCCTGAAATACACATTCACACAATCCTCTGCCAGACCGGGGTTTGCCGAACGCGTCGCTCAGAGCTCCCAGACACTCAGCTGTGAGTGCGACCCAGTGAGAGGGAACCAGATGGCAAAAGACTCCTGGCATCTTTCAGTGTTATGTGAACTGTTTCTTCAGCTCGTGCGTACACCACCCAGCCACACTGCTTTGGAAACAGCCCTGCACATCCCTCTGCAGATCCTTCCACAGACAGACCCTGCAACAGGAAAGCAAGGCCCAAGCCTGTTATTTTTAAGCACTGAACCAAAATGTCTCACGCTCAGAGTTTCTGTTGTCAGGAGAAATAAAGAAACACCTCTGAAGGATGAATTTCATCCTTGGGATCTGTTACCTCAGAGCGTTCAATTGCTCATTAAGGACCGTGGAGGAGTTAGATGCTTACAGTCAGATGAGGAGAATAGAGACCAGAATGCTAACTGAATTGCTGGGAAGAGTGAGAAGTTTCACAGCTGTTTCTATGGGCAAGCAGGGCTCAACAGCCGTGTTGGTAACATGTGATAGCTCAGGCACCACAGAGAGATGATTTTGCTCATGGCCAAGTTAAATGGCCTAGCCATTTCTTAATCCAACTGAAACACATGCCTGGTAGGCCAGGGGTTTGCTTCTATTCCATGTTCATAAGGGCTCGGCTGAAGGCCGGCGCTGTGCCTGCAGGCACTGCTAAGGACCGAGTCCTGGACATGTGGGATGGCCACAGCTCTGCACTCCACAGCAACAGCAGGAAAACAGCCAGAACCACTTAGAGCTGGTGCTAAAAAGCAGTAACAACAACAAAATATTGCAGCATAGAAGCAAACCTGCTAAGAGTGCTTCCACTTTGCCTGAACGGCTGCTTGAGCACAAACACTGCTCTGCTGGGCTGGGCTCAGTGACTGCAAGCACAAGGATTGCTGTGTGGGGGATCAGCAGCAGTGGTGTGGTGTTAAAAGAGAGAAGAAAAGCATCACTATTAGAGGTGAAGGCCTCTGAAGTAAAATAGTAAAAAAAATAAATAAATAGAAATTCTAAAATTCATTACTTTGAGCGAGCAGGTATGAGTCCCGTTACTTGAACAGAAAGTTGCTGCCTTGCTGCAATGCTTTTCCTTAGGACAGTTTTCAGAGCGCTGTAGATCTTTCAGGAATAATAAATTTCAGCACGTTGCCTGCACACACATCCAGAATAAAAAGTAAGAAGTAGAAAGGGCATAGAAAGATAAAGAGAAGACAGAAAGGCTGAATGCCTGAGCCACGAGCTGCGGGGAAGCAGGCACTGAGAATGTATAGACTGCAAACTTTGGAGGGATTGAGAAGGTAGAGACATGGAAAGCTGAGTGTATCAGGTTGGCACAGCTTAAAGGACAGAGATGTGACCATTGCTAAGAGTCAGAATTATTTGGGCCACAGTGCTACAAAACAGGGCCCTTCTGTGGCCAGAATTACATTCACAGAAGGAGCAAATAACAGCCCCAGGGTCAGCCAATCTTCTAGTGATACCAATGAAAGGTTTCTTTTGAATGCAAAAGGAGACAAGGTGCACTGTGCCCAAGAAGTGCAACATCCTCAAACTCGCTTTCAGCGGCAGTAAATACATCCTGATGCGTTAAAGCAAAGCATGCTCCAGCAGTGTCTCTACGCAGCCTCCCCTGAAACCTGCAGGATGTCACCGCTGACAACTGATGCTTTTCTACTGCCATCTCTGTTGAGATTATCAGTTTCGCTCTTTTCTTTGTTTCATTTCAATATTCTCCTCCCAATGGGCTCTGATTCACCCCGGGCCTCTGGGACCACCCGAATCCTCCTTCAGAACCTGCTCGTCCCTCACAGCCTCACACATTGATTTCCAAGACCAAAACGGATTGTTACGATCCGAGCCGTTCTGTGACAGCCTGTGGGACCGACCTTCCTCTGCGCTGCCAGCGATCTGCCTCCAAATTAACACGGCAGCAGACGGAGCGATTCTAACACAACACATCTGGCAACAAGGGTTTAGAAACAGTTCTATTCGTTTATATAAAAGCGTACAACTTACCCGGAGGCAAATAAACCCACAGATTGCGGCTCTCTACTATTGTTCAATTCCCCCCCCCCTATTTTTGGTGGATAAAACAAGAAAGTAAGGCTTCTCATTCAGCAGCCGTTTAGCGGACCTGTGGCTCCGTGCAGGCAATCAACCTTCCGTCTGCCGTCCCCGCTCAGCAGCCGCGTTCGGCCGCCAGCAGAGCGCCCGCACCGCGCCGCTCCGATCCTCGCAGCGGCCGAGCGAGGTTTTTCTTAGGGAAAGCGTTTACGGCCCTTCGTTGCAAACTGGGAACTGTTCCGAACCCGAGGCGTGTCGGCACCTCGACGGGTCCGCATCCCGCTCCGCGATGCGCGGATTTACAGCGGTGCCACCGACGGAGCGGCCGCACTGGAACCGGGCGGGAAAGCCCGAGCTGCAACCGGGATCCGATGAGGGCTGGGGGGCTCGGAGGGGCTCCACCCGACCGAGCATCGCGGGGAGGCGGCTCCGGGACCCGCCGAGCGCCCCGCGGGGGTCGGGGAGGACCGAGCCGCGTCGAGGGGCGTCCCGCTCACCTCATCGCCTTGGCCGAACTGCAGCCCCAGGGCGACGAAATGCTCCACCCGGATGAAGCCGTCCGCATCCTCGTCGCAAACGTCGAAAACCTCCTTGAGCTTCCGCAGGAACCGCAGCAGGCCGGCCGGCTCCATCGCGGCCGTTAGCTGGAGGCCGGCGGCGCGGCCGCAGCAGCCATCATCGCCTTCAGCGGGCGCGTGACATCAGCTCCGAGGAGCGGGGCGGGAGGGGACGGCGAGCGCGGGAGAAGAGAGGGAGGGAAGGAAGGAGGAGAGCCGGGGAGGAACGAGAGCTCCGGGCGGAGGGAGGGAGGGAGGGAAGGGAGAACAATAGGGCAGAGCTCGGGATGGAGAGGGAGGGGCGGCCAGGAGCGGGCGGCCGCCAGGGGGCGCTGTGGGACGAGCGGCGGGGCGGCAGGTGCGCGCCGGGCGCGAGCGGCGGCTGAGGGAGCGCGCGCCGGGCGGGCGGAGCGGGACCGCGAGGCGGCGGGAAGAAACGGCTCCAGGGAAGCGGAGCATCGAAGGGCACGGGCTGCGGGTGTCGGCATTTCGTTACAGTCGCCACCCTCCATCAGTGTCACTTCCACTTTGTTTAGTACCTCGGTGTCAGAGCGTTTAAGGATCGCACTCCCAGGGCTGGTGACACGGGCTGCAGCTCGGGCTGTGTTCCAGCACAGTGACAGCACGTCACCCCCTGCCGCATCCCGAGCCAAACCCTGCTTCCCATCAGCAACTGTAGCTCTGATTAGCAAGGTAACAGCTGCACTCTGGTCTTTAATTATTCCTTTTTTAACTTTATCACTTCTCATCAGTTACATCCTCTACTAAAATGCCATAAACAACAGGCAGCAAAACCAAGCTTATTTCTATTGCTATCCTGCCTGAAACCTCATCACCGTTACTCAGGAGGTAAGGAAGTTTTCTCCCTCTTCAGCTGCCGCTTGCAGCCGTGCCGTCATCGCAGGATGTGCCTAAAACACAACACGCTCCATTCAGCTCCCGCAGTTTCACGCCAAGCCCCCGCTGAGCGCCCAGCGCCGCTCCCAGCCGCGTCGCGCGGACCGGCGCCCCGCGGTACCCGGAGGTCCGCTCGCGCCCCCCAGCGGTCAGACCCCGCGCTGCAGCTTCGGGCCGCAGTTACGGCGGTTGGTTCCACAAAGCGCACCGGTCCACGAAGAGGCACCACGCTGCCTTCTTCCAGGGAGGGGACAGACCTGCTAACTTCTCACTGCAGGCAGTCGGGAGAGCTTCTGTTTGCCTTCGATTATAACACGCAGCAGCACCCAGCAGCCTCCTGAAAGCCTTAAGGGTGCTTGAAAGCACCTGAACTTCTGCACAGACCCTGCATTCGTTAAAACAAAGGCTGCTATTTTGCAAATCACCTCGCAGCTGCAATGCCTGAGGGCACACCAGCCCATGCATTTCCTAAGCAGACTCACCCACAGCACACGCAGCGTATGAAATGCTCACTAAGTTGACTCGTACAGCTCTAAACAAAGCTTTCTGAAGTTCTGCTTTCCTGCCCCATCCTAGACAGGACTGTACAGCTCTAAAAGCACGTTCCATCTGTGACTTTATTATAGCTGAACAAGTGCAATTCCCATTCACTGCTGCATTTAGCAACAAGATCTGGGTCAGAATAATAAAATTAGAACACGCTATAGCACAGCGCTGCTAAAGCCAAACAGCAGTTACTCGCATCTCAAAACAGATTGCGGGAGCTGAGTCCAACCCAGCTGACTAATAAGAGAGAAAGCACAGAACGAGAATATTTCTGTAAGACAATGCAGGCACAGCATTGTTACTGCTATGGCCATCACTGGACCAAATTGCCTGTTGGACTAATGGTGTGAGCAGTCTGACCGTGCCAATGAGAGCCTGCAGGCAGCTTGCTTGTAGAGAAACAGTCCTGAAAAAGACATTTTTAGGAACAGCAAAACAATTAGAAAAGCAGAAAAGCTGCTAGAAGCAGCCTGGTTGAGCTAATTGCCTTCAAAAAATGATTGAAGCAGGCATTATCAGATCTACAGGCTGAAGATGCAATTATTCCAGCTGTTTGTTACACTTGGATGATTCACAGCATTTAAGAAACCAACACAGCCCTATTTATCCTTGCTGCTACCTAGGAATTTTGGTATTGATACTGACAATAAAAACTGGGGGAGAGAACAGAGATAAACTCACAGATCTGAAGTAGCTTCAGCTAAAGTATAATTTCTGCCTCCTTGCCTTACAGTTACTTTCAGTGGGCTGGGGAGAGATGGGAGGAGTCCTAGCACGCTTTGCAGCAAGGCCTGAAGACTATTTCAACCCAAAGCTGGAAATTCTGAGGTCCCTTTCGGGCCTCTTAATGTTCCCATCTGGTTTAGAGCACTGGCACATCAACAATGTCAATGCTCTAATAATGCTAGCACTGAACTACCTCACCTGATTATCAGACTATTGAAAATTAACAGCCAACACACGGAATTTTTAAGGGCGATTTGCTTTTCTTGAAAGCATTTTAAGCGAGCAGTCTGTAAAGGGGGATGGATTGACAAGCACAGCATTAAACCATTCATCCAGCATATCTCCACACCTGCAGATATATCCAAGTTTCCTCCTACCTCAATCATCAGCCACAGTAAGAAATAAAGAACATCTCCCCACGCCAAACAGCAACCAGGATGGCAGAGATAAGCTGCTCTTCTCACTACAAAATCTACTGTATAGCAACTACAAAAACAAACCAAAGCCCCACAAAAAGCAGTGTTCAAAGAAACCTCACGAGGGTGAGCCACACTACTCAAATTATTACGATTCCTTTGCCACTGCCTGCCAGTCAGATAAATTGTTATTTCTTTCCTGAATGTCTTCTGGAAAACATGAGCATACCCCAGAGCTCCAAAGTGACACACACAAATTGTGCTGCCATACAGCAGAATGTTTGCAGGGTAACAGGCATAACGTGGCAGTGAAGAAGTGCTCCAAGATCCCCATCTCATCTCAGTACACAGATGTTCTTTTGCTGCAGCTTTGAATCATGAGATAAGCAGATGTTGCAACATTTCAAAATGTTCATCTTCTCAGAGAGACAGCTCAGCACATACCTGCATGTTCACCCCCTTCAGCCTCACACTTTAGACATGAAGCCAATGAGCATTACGTACCAAATTCCCTTTAGGAGAAGCTCAAGTGATTCGCTCTTCCTCCAGCAAAGCTCTCATGCCAGATCATTACAGATATTGCCCCTGCACAGCCATGGTCACAAGTGAGGCATCTCTTGCCTCCCACATTCATTTGTTCATAACAGTCTCAGACTCTTGCACAGAAGAGCTATAAAAGCCAGACCAAAGGTGCATCTCTCCAGTATTCTGTGTGCTAGCAATCGTAGGGCACCAGAGCACACAGGTTAAGGCACAGTGTATGCTGTGACACCAGTTACAGAGCCTTTGGCAAAGTAGATGGAACTAAACTTCCCTTATATTAAAGGACTGCTGCTTATTTGTTGTTTGCACTTAAATGGCCACATTTAAGAGCCTGTCTCCAGCAGCCAACATGCTTAGGTTTGGCACAGCCCCTAAAACCAACAAGTCACCAGTCTTGAAGCCATCTCCCACCCCCCCATCTCTTTGACAAAAGTGGAAAAACCTAAAGAAACCAAGAAAGTTGGGGCAAGAAACAGGTATTCATGGCACTCAAAGAGCTGAAGCTGGAGGCAGTATGAATGAATGTCCTATTAGAAAAAACATAACAGCAGTAAATGCTGCAATAACATTTTCTCAGTTCTTTCCTTCTACCAAGCCCTGCAGTGCTGGCTGTTTAGGCATAACACCAAGTATTGTGCATAGCAGGATTCAGGACTACAGACCAACACAAACATGCTTGCTTGGAGTTATTTTGAAGTATTCCACAAATGCTGATGTGTAGGTTTACACACCTCTAGAGCTATCCTCTTATGTTCACCCAGAAAGAGAGCAGAAAAATTGCCAATTTGATGCTGCTTAGCAATTTCAGGTGGCTCTTCATGCTCTTATGGAAGACATCCTGAAGAAGAGAGGGAGAGGCTGCAGACCCAGCACGTTCTCACTGTGCACACAGCCATGAATACTTCCCTCTCAAGTATGACTGCATCTGTTCCCATTTGCAGAGGCTTTACATTGAAAAGCCAAAACAGAAGAGATTTTCAAGTATCAAAGTCAGTACAATGTTCAAGAGAGAAATTACATTGAACCTCTTGTATTTATTAAGATACATGTTTGAAAAGTCTGGATTTGCACCGCTAAAGTTCTCATGAACACAGTTCAAGCACAGAACAAGAAGGAAAGCAATTAGTAGGTGCCAATACTCCATCTGCTGGGAGACTGCACGTGTGTTTACATATCATTATGCCTCAGTCTTTGCTAAGCCAATGATATCAGACATCTTACAATAGTTTCAGTTGCAGGAGGAATTGGCTGGTTGCTGTTCATTTGGTATTCTGACAGCTGGAACGAGCTGTTATGCTTCCTACCAGACAGTGATTAAAAATGGCCACCTTATACTCCACAGCAGAAGTCAAATGATTCTGATCAAGTCTCTTTTTGACAGTATTCCACATGAAATGTTGCTTCCAAAAACAGGAAGTCTCTACAAGACTTAAGAGATCTAAAAAAAGTAATACAAATATTGGCTTTTTGTAAACCCTTGTTTTAGATACTGCTATTGACTTCCAGTATTATGCTACTATTGTTTCAATAACATTCTGCTTTCCACTCTCCAGCCTATGCTCAGAAGCTTGTAGGAGGCTTTAGTTCATAAGGATTCTCTTCTGCACAAGAGGGTATTAGCAGGGCTCCTCCTTCGGCATAAAGGAAAGCAGGAATTGCTGCTGGATGTGCTTCAGGTGTTAAGGCTAAAGACAAAATTTGGGTCATTAAAAAGTGAATGAAAATGAAGAAACAGGCAGATGAAAGAGATTAAGTCCTCCCCTGGAGGGGAGGTTGTGAGAAAGCCTGAGGAACTGTGCATCCTAATTCACGTATCTCATCTCACTGAGATGGACTGTAGAGTCTCTTGTGCAGGTCTTCTATCCTGGCGTCTTCAAATCTGCAGCTTCTAATCCAGCCAGGTAACTCAAGGACAAAGGCCCAAGGACAAAGAAAGGAAATACCTCAAAACCTCATAAAGCAGGTTTGCTCTTAGAGGGGAACAAGCAGCCAATCTATCAGGACAAAAGTCCATTTTAGTTTTGACGTTCAAACAAGATGGGGAGGACAGCTTTTTTTACAAAAGCACAAAATCCTTCCAAGACAAAGGCAGAGGCTTACAGCTTACAGTTGTTTATGACACAGGAATTATCTTGGAAGAGTCATTAAGAAAAGTATTATGCAAATCACATCTTAGAAATTCAAAAGCAAGAGCTTATTCAAGGAGAAATATGCCTTTTCATAAACACTTTCAAGCAACATCAGGACGATCAGAGAGGCTGTGTCCAAATAGCAGTTGTTCCTCCTGCAGCTTCTTTGTTCTCAAACTCGAATTCCACAAGAACACTGGCACTCAGCAGGAGGCCATACCAGCTGGCCTCCCTTTCCCTAGTGCTTCTGCTGGGTCACCATCCTGACCATTTTCAGGGCCATCTCTCCTTGATCAGATGGTACCTAGCACGGAGATGAAGCACACAGTAAGCAGCTGCTGTAGAGAAGACAACAGCAAGAACATACACATGCTCAAGTTTTCTTGTTGGTAACGATGCACCCTACCTACCCCAATAGCTATATTATTTACCATGTGCCCAGCCTTAAGAATCCAGAAGAAAGCAAAGTTCTCATGGGCCTTGTGGAAAGCAGCTGTATCTGTGGATTCTGGGGACACATAAAGCGCCTTCCACCTCTGCTGGCTGAATGCCTTCAAGCCGGGCCATTTCAGTTTTCGGATCCATGCCTCCTGGCCTGTTAGGAAGAATTTAGATTCCTGCATGCTCAGATTCTAAAAGCAATGTTGCTGTGCCTAGAAACGCTACTAAGGATGCAAATAGAAACAAACCAACGGAGAGAGAAGAACTGTCTCTCTCACAAGGGTGTTAACAAAACATTAAGAGCTGCTCATTTATAACTGTCTTGCCTGTTACAAAGGAGATCTGCAGAAGAGAGATCTAGCTACCAATGTTATTAGTGACTGCACATTCTACTCATTACCTGTTCTGCTCCCAGCCCCAGTCAAAAAGCCTCTTACCCATGGTGTCAACAATGAGATCCAGCTGCCCATTATAGACTGTGACGCTGACATTGGCTGCTAAGAGCTGATCAACAATGTCGATGACAGGCCTCATGAAGTCCTCAGCCATGTTCTCAAAGACTTTTGTGGACTGACCTGATGGAACCAGAAAGGAGACAGAGTTTAACTGATGAAAGATGTCACTCCCAAGCCGGGACAGAAGCAGCTGGACAGGGGTCTCAACATACAGCTCATGGCTGTGTAAGAGCAAGGCTTCACACGAAGCATCAGGCAGCCAGTTAGAGGAACTAAGAGAACCAGAAAGCAGCCACACTCACACCAGAGCTCACACAGCACTGTTGCTTCTGGCTCTTATTACACACAGAGTGCTGCCATCAGTCCTTCTAAACCCTCCTGTCTGCTTTATACCCTCCCCTTCACACCATCCTGCACAACGCCAGCACTCTGGCAGAGAAAGACTGACAAATTCTCTCAGTAAGACTGCAAGGACATAAACCAGTTGAGGATCTTCTTTGGTCCCTGTACTTTTAGCTGCTTGGCTAATGACAGATAAAAGCAGTAGAACCAGAACTTTCTACCACTGGCCTGCTCTGTTACATTTTCATCTGCGACAATAAGTCCTCTTTTTAGAATGGAGGACAATGAAAATTTAATGTGACTGCTTACTACAATAAAATATGTCCCTTCAGACTGCAATATAGTGGAAGGCCATAATACACTCATTAGATCCACACTAGCTGACAGGAAAGTACCTCCCCATTTTACACAGTCAGGAATAACTTTTAGTTTCTTTCTGATAGGTCCATTCATCAATTCACTTAGGTTGTTCTTATGCATGACTTCCACGTGACGTTGGTAAAGCCTAACTGAAAGAGACAAAACATTTGGATTAGTTGCACATATAAGACAGCCATCCTGTATAAATAACAATTTTCAGTGCTACAGTCACAGCTAAATTCTTCTAGTGAAAATGCACCACCACAGAGAACAGTTTGTAGACTTACAGTAAAAGTCCCTGATGCCAACCTTCATTTAAGTCAAGAGGTAACATGGGAAGAGCCCAAATATCCATTTTCACTTCTGGCTCTCACAGCACTTCTCCAGGAGAAGCTTCTGTTTCGGCCACTTGGCACAGATACATCTCAAAACAATTGTTTTTGTGCTGTAATGTCTTACTTCTGGGAATCAGTTGTGCTATTCCCTCCCCCCACTGAAGGCAAGAAAGAGATAAAGTGCTTGAAAGAGGCCAAGTTTCTTTTTTTTACATGCATTAGCACCATGTAACTAGACTCAGACTGTTTATATAGATGGGACATTTTTGTATCCTAGCTTGAAGACAAGCAGAAGAAATAAAGAAGATGTAACTTAGGTCATTGTGACATAGTTTTATGACACTAACTACTTCCTTGGAGTAATTGTGCAGAATGTATAGGTGGAGGTGTAATCTATAGAAGGGTTGCTCCACATTCCTATTAATCCCTGTTTACGCAACAGCAATCAAGTTCTTCTCAAGAGACCATCAATATCCTCTGCATCCAAAGGTCCACTTTAAGGATGTGCTGACCCAAGGCTGTTCCTATGGTCTGAGCTGATAGTATGGGAATGCAAACAGAGCCTCAGAAGTTCAACTACTTAAATATGACTTACCAAGATGAAAATTTTCTTGTTCATTTGCTTTCATTTCTGGAACTTCCTTAGTCATGATGTTATAAAAGTTCACATTGTCTGTGTTCTGAAAAGATAAGATGTTTAGCACTGCTCCTCACAGCAGAAGGTTTTTGTAAACAGATTCCCTTCCAAAATGGAGAGGTTAGGAAGTCCTAAACTTTTCTACAGATCAGGAAGGTATTCATAGAGAAACAGATCTACAGTTCATAAAGAGCTTTCTCAAGACTACGTGGTTTGTGCTCTTCTCTGAAAAGGATGTGAAACTACAGGAAGCTGCAAGTGTGACTGCAGATTGTTATTACTCATGACAGAGACAGCTGCAACACCAGATGATGCTTTTAAATGCAGTTCTGCTGGATCCAGTCCAGCCCAATGCTGCCTCTTGCTCAACATCCACCTAACCTACAACCCCTGAACACCCCAAACGCCTTCTCTAAAACATGGGACAGACAGCCGTCACCCTCACCCCTCTTCTGGAATTGATGACATCTAGAAAAGTCTAAGAATCATTGAATGACAGCTCTAATGCAGACAGCGTGCTGCATCCATAGGACAAGTGCAGTTAGTGTTGCCAGCAGAGAAGTTACTGAAGTTTTGCAGAGCTGCTCTCCTTTAACTGTTGAGTCATAGAAGATGAGAGGCACTGGTAATGAATCAGCACACAGGAGTCACACTACAGGAAGAAGTACCTGCACCTTATGTTGATATCTCAGCTGGAATGGAAAAACAAGCAGGCTTGAGGAGAAAGACAAAATGGGAACCACAAGTTCCTGCCAAAGAGCAAGAAGTGACACCAACTATGTGAAGGTTACCAGAGAGAAAAAGCAGCTCTAGATGAGTCTTTCAGTTTGAGGAAGCCAGAATTTTTCTTGTACTAAACCACAATAAGGCTCACATGGGCTGCCCTTCCTACTGCCTCTTGCAATCACAGTGGTGCACAGCAAACAGCTCTTTTACATCAACACATCATAAAGCACAAACAGCTGAAAATGGCTGGGCAGGATGTTGGAGGGATGCACACGAGCCCAGGGCTCATTGAAAGAAAAACCTGAAGCTATGCGCTCTCCTAAACACTGACTTCTTATTAATGCTGCTCAAAGATCTCACCTCTTCAATGATACCTTCAGCCTTACTCCAGAGCTCAGTGGCCAGCCCATACTCATTTTTATTTATTGCATCCATTATTTCTTTAGCAACAGCAGTCACCTCTGCTAGACCATGATCATCAAGGAGAGACTGGAAGACAAACACATGAGGACAGCTTTATTGATAGTTTCACATTCATTTCTCAGGAACAGGCTTCAGATATCAGAAATTTCATACCAAGAGTTAATTAAAAAACAAACAAACAACCTCCATTTATACTACATAGCAGTACAAGTTCTCAGGAGAAGGCCAAGAGTTTAAGAAGGTACTCACAGTGCTATAAAGGTAGGGTCCCCAAGACAGCACAGAATCTAAAAACAATAATAAAGTGAAAAACAACAGAATAGATTACAAACGTTAAAGTTTTTTTTTCTTTTTACTTTTAATTTTCTGTAGCAAAAATGGTTGTGACAAAAAAAGTACAAGAATTGTTCAGTACAAAGGTACAGCCAGCTTGTTTTGCCAGAAGCTTGCACACCACAGAGTAAGTTCTTCACTAATCCTGAGAACCCCTAGAATTACTTCAGTGCCACAAGCCTCCTAAGCATCAGTCACTGAAATTTATTAAAAAAAAAAAAAAAAAAAAAAAAAAAAAAAACACCAAAAAAAAACACATGCTCTTGCTGAAGTGTTCTCACCCCAGAACTGTAACACGTCAATACGTTACAGGGAGAGAACCCTCCCAGGAACAGGCACAGCCTGAACTGATCTATTAGCAAATATTACTGAGGGGAAAAAAAAAAAACCAAACTAGTTTTTCATCCTTCACCAGACACACACCCTGTCTTTCTCAGGTCAGCAAGGACATCAGGTCCCCAGCACAAGGTCTTCTTGTGAAAATAGTGAGAAAACCTCAGTTGCAAACTTGTGAACCATTTGGTGGCATCACTTTAAATGCAAACCACCAGAGTGGCTGTAGAGATTTACACAGACTTTTCAGTACACTCCACTTCAAATGCAGCTGTGCCCCTCACTGACTTGGCTCTCAGGTTGCTCAAGATTCAGATACGTTCCAAAGGCAGACACTTCAATTCACTCCTTGATATACTGAAGTATTTTTAGTGACTTGATATACCAGACTCACTAGAGATGGCATTCACTTAAGGCAAGGCTGGCATTTTTGACTGCAGGTATCCATTAAATAATCTAAAAAAATAAAAAGTAAAATCAACGACAGTCTGAGAATTTTCAACATACCCAGGGGAGAAATCCATGAGTCCCCAAGAGCGACCCCAGCAAAATTGCACTTTATGCTTCCTTCTTGTACAGCCTTGGTGATAAGAGGAAGAACAAAAACAAGCCTGCTTTTAGTTGGGACCTTAGAACCAGTTTTCTTCACACAGAAAAAACCCAAACAACACAAAACCAATCAGTTATTGGTCTGACTCAGGCAGCAGAAACAGCATGATCTAGGAAACACAAGTACTTGTAGAACATCACCTTCTAACGTGAACTACATCCTCAAACTACTTACCTTATGCAGCTCTAAAGCAATGCCAGCAGCCATTTTACCTCCGTAAGACTCAGAAAATATGTAGAATGGGACGTTCTGGTGAGAGAAGCCACACAATGAACCTGTTAGATGGAGGACAGATCCCCAGCCATCTCCCACATCCCACAGCACCCAGGGGTAGGCTCCCCACCTTTCGTTTCCAAACCCTGGGGATTTTTGAGTCTCAGATGCCATAACATCCTGGTGTAATTACTAAGGCAAGTTCTGAAGTGGGCCCCTCAGTATTTTGGAACTAGGAACAGCCAAGAGCCTATGTGCTTCTCAGATCACAACAGACAATAACACAGCCTTCTGATTATCTGACTGGTGCCAAGACCAGCAATCCATGATATCACATCTGAACTGCAGAAAATATGAGACAGTGGGGTTATACCTGCAGTGCCTCCCCTGCACGCTACCTGCCTCACCTAGAAGGCTGCTCACCAATTCCTTTTGAGATCTGTTCAATTGCAAAGAAAAATAGGATTGTAACCCGTAATTCAAATCACCTACCTGAAATTCTGTTCTGTGTGTGAAGAATTCATTAAGAAAAACCATCATATCGGAGACTACTGTGGTTAGGTTTTTGGCAAACAAGCTGCAGTCATCTACATAGCTGAATCCAGTGCCCACAGGATTATCCACAAACAAGATACTGGCTGCCTGCAACTGCAAAAGCAGAAAGGTTTCAGTATTAGCAGAGCACCAGTACAAACTTCAGTTTTGATGGCACAAAGATCTAACAGCCACTGCATCCCCAACCCTGAAAGAAACTGGAGAAAAACTGGGTACAAGTCCAACACAGAGAATGGTACAGATGGGCCTTCTGTCTGTCAGAATGCAGCAAAAGCTATCAGCTGGAGCTAAGCTGTAGAGTTACAAACTCACTAACAAAATCAAGGGATCCACACAGAGGTAGCTAGGATGGATCAAAGCAATGAGGTTTATTTAAAAAAAAAAATATACAATGCAACGTCTTTCAATTTGCCCAGCGAGCAACAGGAAAGGCACCCAGAACTCCTAACCATCCAAGGGCAGCTCACTCACATGAACCAGGGACCTCCCAGATAGTTAAGACTCTTAGTTGCTCACAGCTCAGTGAATAAACCTCTACTTCCAGAGGCAGCTGTAATTACAGCTGGTTTCCCTTGAAGTCATAAGAGGGTTGTAATTACCAGCCACTGCTTATTTGTTGCCAGCCACCTAGAAAAGCCCTCAAGACTATAAGCAACAAAGCTATGATCAGAAGTAACATTTTCCTAGAAATTCCCCACTCACTCCGTTTCCCCCCCAGCACACATTCATGGAGGCCTATGTATTCCATCAAAACAAATTAACAGGCCTACTCTTCAGTTCTTAAGAAGGCTATTAATTTAAGCCATTGTTATTAGTCTGACTATTTTAAGATAAAGCACCACAGTTCTGTTGAATTTTAAATGAAACCTGTTCTGTGTGCATTTTAACCTAGCAAGCACCTGCTTACACAGGCAATAAGTTTTGCAATCAATAATTAGAAGCTGAACTCTGTTATACCCAGGTTGTATTTCTTGGTTTCAGTTCCTTGTCTAATGGACCAATCTCTTCAAAGTTCCCAAATCCACAGCCTGAAGATCCCGGACCTCCCTAAGGGGAAAGAGCAAATAACTGAGTTAGAAGGCAGCACACCATAGATGTGGGAGACAGGAGCAGAATAAAACAACCCAGTAAGCACAACATCACACAGGAAGTTCAAAGTGCCCTTTGCACTCCTCAGCAACTTGCAAAGAGGGCTCTGTTCCTCACTGTCCTCCACTACACACACACTGCTTCTGATCAGAGAAGTAACCGCCCACATGTGAAAGCGTCCAATGAGCTGCATGCTGGATGCTGTTTGAGAACTTTTACCCTTATTTCCTTAATCCCAAGTACAAAAATCAGCCAAAATACAGAAGTTTGAGTCATAAGGTGTTTGCTCTTTTTAAGCAGCACATACAGCACACACGTTTTAATCTTCAATAACACAAAGAGGTAAGGTCCAAGTCACCAAGTGGCCACATCCAATGTTCTTTTCTGAAACGTTGTTCTGGAGGTGAATGTAGAGCACACACTGACGATCGCTATCAGTTGCGACTGAATGAGGCCAATCACGGTGACAATCAGCCTCTCTCAGTAGCTCCCTTACAGAACTCACCTCGGATCTCTGACCGCTTTTCCCCCTCCCGCAGCACTGCTCGGGCTGCAGGCACCGCGGAGCCTCCAAGCCGCGATACAGCACGGCACAGAGCACCGCTGCGGCATCACAGCTCCCGGCAGCGTCTGCTTCTGCGATTTGACCGGGACAGGTTATCAAGAGCCGCGACGTGCCTTCAGCAACCAGCATTCCTGCCCACTAACCCGAGCGTTCTCTGAAGGGCTGGAACGGGACGGTCGGCAGCGCAGCACCGCGCTGTGCTCACCTGCAACCAGAGGATGAGCGGCAGCTCGGCGAATCCCGCGGTGCGGCCGTCGGCGTAGTACAGCCACCAGAAGATGTGCGCCTTGCTGCGCACCTGCACGTACCCCCACAGCTCCCGGGGGGGCTGCAGAGCCGCACCTGCGGGCAGAGCGGCCGTCAGCGGGGGGAGCAACGGGCGGCCCACCGAACCCGCCCCGGGACGTCGCATTTCAGCCTTGGGTGTGATAAATAGAAGCACCCCGCAACGCCGCGCTGAGGCCGCGGGGATCGCCCCGCTCAGCCTCGGCCCTCCCAACGGGGCACAAGAAACGCCGCGCACGCGGACTCCAGAGGCTGCCCGGGACGCGGCCCGGGACGTGGCCCCGAACCGACCCGACCCGCGACCCTCTCCCCGCCCGTACCTGCTGCCAGCGCTACGAACAGCGCCAGCCCCACAGCAGCACGCAGCGCGCCCATCCCACCCGCGACTCTCCCGCAGCTCCGGGTCCGCCTTTCCCGCCCGCCCTTTTTGTCCCAGACGGCGCGCCGTCCCCCCGCCCTTCCCCGCCCCTCTCCGCCCTTCCCCCTGCCCCCAAGATGGCGGCTGCCGGCGGCGCTCCGGTGCGGCTGCGGCTGCAGTTCGATTTCCCGCCGCCGGGCAGCCCGGGCTGCGCGCTGTGCTGGCTGCTGCTGGAGCCCGGCCAGGCGCGCCTGGTCACCGACCTGCTTAGCATCATCCGCCACCGCTTCGGCTTCAGCCGCCGGGCCCGCCTCAGCCTCTTCTTGGACGGAGCGCTGCTGCCGCCCACCGAGAGCGCCCGCCTCGTGCGGGACAACGACGCGCTGCGGTACGGCGGTACGGGCGGGATGGGAGGGGGGGGAGGGGGGGGAAGGAGATGGGGGCGATGCTGAGCGCCGTTTGTTTGGGTCTGTGCAGAGTTACGCTGGAGGAAATCGCGGCAGAGGGGTGTGAAGAGGCGGACGATGACCTCTGCGCACCGAAAGATGATAGAAAAAGGTACAAACGAAGGCAGAAGGCGCAAGGGATGTCCAGAAGCGGAGAAGAAAAACATCAAAAGGAAAAGAAAAAGAGTAAACGTAACCCGGAGTGTTCCTCTGGTAGGGAGGACACCACTGGAGATGTTTCTGACACTCGGAAAAAATCCAAAAAGAGAAAGAGAAGGGAAGAAAACAGTGGGATGGTTCCCAGATCTTCTGAAGGGAAGAAGGGCAGTGCTGACAGACCCCCAAAGCTCCAGAAGGCACAGAGGGAGGAGCGGCCGGCAGCCAGAGAGAAGGACGGGCAGCGGGCAGCAAAGGTGGCCCATGGGCGGGCAGATGGCAGTGCTACTCTGATGGCTGCTAAGAGCACCTCCAAAAATCTGATACCAGAGGTCCGGAAGCAGAGGGTGGGAACATCGGAGTCCTCCAGCGCGTCGTCCGACAGTGACAGCAGTGAATCAAATGTAAAGCACAGTAAATCTTCCCACAGACCTGCAGCAACAGCGCTTCCCAGACACAAGGCACAAACTGCAATGACTGCTGTTGCTCGTAATCAAATGTCTAATGCTGAACATTGCAGTAAGACTGCAGTTAGTAAAAACGCTAAGAAATCGCAGTCCTCCAGTTCAGATTCTGACTCAAGCTCCGAGGATGAAAGAGCAGCAGCACAAGGCAGTACTGCAAAGCAGGCGCTGCCCAACAGTGCAGCAGCAGCACAGACTGGGCCCACTGGTGCTCCCAAAGCCAGGAGCTCCTCCTCCGAGTCGGACAGTTCCGATTCGGAAACACTCGTCATTAAAAAACCTGCAGCCAATGCTGGACTGAGTAATTCCATAGCAACAAATGGTTCCAAACAGTCACCAGCGGGAATCCAAGGGCCAGCTGCCGGGCCGGGGCGTGGGAGAGGGCGTGCAGCAGGAGAGGGGAACTTCTGGAGAGGACCGAGGGGCCGGGGGTTCCGGGGGATGGTGAGGGGCCGGGGCAGAGGAGAAAGCCCTGGCTTCTTCTATAGCTACAGCAGTGAAGGCCAGAAACAGAGGCAGTTACACGAAGCTGTGACAAACACTTCTGTTCCTGTCCAGGTGAGTGACTTACGCAGTCATTGACCAGCTCTCTCACAGCTTTAACTGTACAAATAAAGTACAGCATGGAAGTAATTCAGAAAAGCTGAAAAATGTAAGTAGGGTAAAGGCTGGTAGATCTGAACAGTAAATCTGATGTTCGCAGTATATATCCTGCAGAAGCATTTAGGAAACAATACTTAAGTGATTGTACTGGTGGGATAACTGCTATGGGCTACTTGGAAATGAAGGCACAGCATTGTTCACAGGGGTGCAGAGCAGAGTGCAGCTGATGTGCCAGCAGATGGCACTGTGGGTGGAGCAGAGACTACAGCCAGGTTCTGTTCCACAGCAGCTCCCTGGGCAACATCTGGAGAACTGATGTTACTGACTTTAATTGCAATGCTGGCATGGGAACTTGGTGGTACTAAGCTGTAGATGTGCTACCCTGGGCTGCCAGTCTGTCATTCTTAGACAAAATGCCGTCCTTCAGGTGAACTTTGCTCATTATGCACTCGTTATAATACCAAAGCACACCCCCACCCCAAGGCACGACCTCCCCTCACTGAGCACTGCTCTGAATTCTTTAGCCTATACCTTTAAAAACTCTTCCCCCCCAGGTGAGATTCATACACTTGGTCATGCTGAGGGCCCTGGGAAACTCAGAAATCTCTGTGGAGTTGTTTATAACCTAGCACACGTGTGGCCAGGCTGTATTATTCTTAGTGATTTGCAGACGGTGGATTTATCAGCAGCTGTTTGTTTTGCAGAATGCTGTGGATATTCCCAAGAGAGACTACAGCGTTCTACCACTTCTAGCTGCCCCACCACAAGTGGGAGAAAGAATTGCCTTTAAGGTAAAGATCTTTGGAAGTTCTGAACGTCAGTAGGTCAGTGTTGTTTCATTTGGGCACTGTAAGTTGTGCAGGGAACCATACGTAGTCCTGCCAACCAAAAGCTTGTATTTTAGAATTGGATCTGGGACTGTTGCCTTGAAAGTACAAGAATTAGGAATCCATGAATTATTTTAATCCCGCTTGCTTGTTCATTAGTCAAAAATCTGCTTTAAACTTCAGTGTGTGGTTCAGAATTTCCAACTGTCCAAATCTCTGTAGGCAGCTCTGAAGGCATTCGCCCCTCTCTTGCTGTCTTTCTAACCTAACAGTTTTCCACAGAATAGAAAACACCACTGTTTGGTGTTAGCATCCCTATGTTCTTATTTCTCTCTGTAGTGTTTCTACAGTATTATTACAAAATTAGCCATACAAATAGCTACACTTCACTGCAAAATAAAATGATTTTTTTTGAAAGAAGTAAAGAAAAATGAAATAATTGCTGCTGAGGAGACTGGATCCTCTCCATGATCTCCTTTCACAGCCTGACCTGAACCGGAGTCCTTCAGAGCAGTGAGTCCTGGCAGTGTGATAGGCACTGGGAGCTGGGTGCCTTGGTCCCTGTGCTTCCCATTGCTGTAGGAGCCGTGCCTGGGGAGAGGATCAGGAGAAGCTGTCACTGATTTGTGTTTCTTTCAACAGCGCTTGGAGCTAAATGAGAACTACAGTCCTGAAGTTTCATCATATAAGGTATTATTTTTTCTCCCTCCTTAATTCACTGAAAAAACTATTATGTGGGGTAGAACTTCAATATTTTTAGGTTAATACTATCTCTCATGTCACTCTGCAGACTATTCCTGGTGCAGCAGTAAAATCAAAACTCTAAAACCTGAAACTAATTGAAAATGTGAAAGGTGTAGCAGTTACTTAAAAAAGAAAACAAAGAGTATTAGAGTATTAATGATCATCACTGTTTTAGAGATGACAAACGCAGGCCTTCAAGGAGAAAACTGTAGCTGTATTTGAGTGCATTGCTCTTGAAAGTCAAGACAAATTCCTGGTTCTGGTGTAAGTAATTCAGCACCTACTTGAAATAACTTGGTTTCTAGAAAGGTCATGATTTAAACTACTGCCAGGTCAGTGACAGGATCATGAGTTTATCTATGCCAGAAACTGCAGAATGCTCGATTGTAATAGCTTGCAGATTTTGTATACATATATATAGAGAGAGAAAAAATTAACAAACACATACTTCCTGTAATTGTAATCCAGTATCACAGTGGTTGTAACGTGGAATAGTTATCCAGTGCTGAAGTATATCCTATCTGATTCTTTTCTTGTTCCCTTGTGAAGGAGGGGAGAATAATCAGTTGGAATGCTGATAAAAAACAGATCGAGCTTGAGATCCTTTCCTCATCAGCAAGCCAAAGTACGTACCCTGGGACACTGAATGCTTGTTGCTTTGTGCATCACTGGGGAGCAGCCTGTGTGAGGCACTTGGGACCATATATAATCTCCTCAGCTTCTTTCTTAACCTCCTTCTGTCCCCATTCTTTCCTTAAAAAGTCTTCCATTGGGTGTGGAAGGAGCCCATGCAGTGACCTGGCAGCGAGGCTGTGTGTGGCACCTGACCTTTATACTGGTGGGAATGAGTCACCAGAGCATTTTCTCAAATTTAGGCAGCACATTTGGATGAACGTTCTCAGGCACACGGTTTTATTAGATAGCCACCTTACTTTTGGTGTGTAGAATTCAATTCTTGTCAGATTTTGTTAGAGTTCTAAACATTGCTGATATGCTTGCAATTCAAAAGATGCTGAGAGCTCATCCCACACAGGCTGGTAAGGTGAGGTGCTGTTACAGTGCTGTGATAAAGGATAAGTACAGAGTGACACTCCTACAAATGCGGTGATCGCCCGAAGGAATGGAGCCTCAATTATTGGAACTGCTTGGAGTAATACTTTAAACAAAAAACCACATCCTACCAAACAAACAAAATAAAAAAACCATGCATCCAACTGTGCCTCACTTTATAACTATGGTAAAAATGTAAACCTTTTGCTTTTTGTTTATAGTTAACTCCGTTGTTTTTTTGCTTTGTTTTAAAAAGTTGCTAAAGAGCCAGGGAAGTTTGATCTGGTTTATCAGTCTGCAGATGGGGCTGAGCTGATCGAGTACGCCGTTCCTCAGGACACAAAGGTACGTGCTGCCTTCTTCTGAAGGCGGCCCCGTGGTTTTGCTGGCACATTGCCCTGCTTTACAACACTGTTCATTTCTGTCCTTTTATAGTGGTGCATTTCATTAAAGTAAATGAAAGAAAAAAAAAATCCTTTCTAACAAGAACGTGAATTATCGTGAGATAATAAATTCTTGTGTATGATTTCAATTAGATTTAGAAGGTCACCAGTGTGTGTAACTTCTTGGCTCAGTTATCCACGAGGTTCTGCTTTTCCTACCTGCACATCAGCAGGTCAAGGCTGATGAAGAAGATCACTGAATTGGAGGAATGATCTGTGACCTCTGTTCTGTAGTGCTGCTGTTCACATCCGAAGTGTGGTGCAGAAGAAATTGCACCTGTCTGTACTCCTTGTACGTGCTAACATTGTCTGTATTTTGCTTCCAGATAACTGAAAGTTGGGATTCGCTGATTGAGCCCAGATTAATTGTTGAGCCTCCAGTTAACGGATCAGGCATTGAAAACGGAGCAGTCTGAGATGTGAACACGTGTAAATACTTGTGTGGACTTGTTTCATGAGAAGCTGCCTTCCAGTTCTGAGGGCAGCAGGTGCACTGGTGGTTATTTTTTGTAAATGGTTTTAAAATGAACACTGTTTTCTTAAGGTATGGTTTTGTGTTGATACGAGAATGCTTTGTTTAGTATAGATTTAATATAGATTCGATTTTTTTTTTTTTTTTTTTTTTTAATAGAATCTTAGTTTTTATATTCTACTTCTGCGAGCTGCAAAACTGGAATGGTTTGATAGAAAATATAAAATAGGACTTTGTGCTGTGTTGGTAGCTCTGCTGCTATGTCCTGTTTTGTCTAGAGCAGTGTATCTGCTATACAGAGCTTGCTGTAAGGATAATTAAAAACCACCATTGAAAACAATATACATTGACATTCATGAGTCTTCCTTTACTGCAGAGCGTGACACAAATGCCTAGACCTTACGGTTCTGTACAGAGTTCACCTGAAAACATCAAGAAAAGCTTAAGGATTTTAAGCTTCCGTAATTTAGAGAGGAAGATAAACGGTGTTGGTGACAGAACTGTGCCTAGAACCAGTGCGATACAAATGAATCCCAGACAAAATGGTGTCCCAGCATGTTGTCAGCGGGCTCTGAAAACCTTCGGAGCCGAACCCTTCTGCCCTTCCAGTGCTGAAGTGTCTGTGCTGCCTTTGCTCGGAACAAAACAAGAAAACCGCACCGGCTGCAACCAATGTGCGAGCAGCCGCGCGGCGCGGTTCAGCACCCGTCCGTTCCGAGGAAAGCTCTGCGGTGCCGGACAGCCCCGCGCCCTGCTGCGGCCCGCCCCGCTTCTCCCGAGCACAGCGGGCGGCCAGGGCTGCGGCCGCTGCCCTTTGAGCTCCCTGCTCAGCCGCGAACCCGTGCTTTGCTCCTGACTCACTTTGTGGGCTTGAGGAAAAAGCAAAGCCCCCCAAAAAAACGAAACAAGAGGAAACACCTCGGGTGGTTTCTGCCCGCACTCAGCGGTGTCAGTAACAAACAGTTACTTCGCCGGCACCGCCCGCACCAGCGCCCGCCGGGCTGCATCCCGCTCGGGGCGGTCGGAGCAGCTCCCGATTGCACCTTTACGAGCAGCCGATCCGGCACAGCCCGCGGTGACGCCGCAGCCGCCGCCCGCACTCGCGATCCCCCGGCGGGACGCGGCTCGGGGCGGCCTCGTTCCGTCCCGGCGCGGATCGCACCTCCCCTGACATCGCTGCCCCGGCGCTGCCCTCGCCCGGCCCGCCCCGTCCCGGCCGCCGCTCCCGCTGGGCGCAGCCCGGGCCGCACCCGCCGCGCCGCCCTCGGGGCGGGGAAACGCCACGTAATACTCGGGAAAGCAGCAACCCGAGTTTCGTTTCTTCGGGACCGGGCGGCAGCAGCGGGAGGATGGCGGCGTTGACCAAAGCTCAGTCGGAGCCGAACCTGCTGGCGCTGGAAGAGGAGCTGACGTGCTCCATCTGCCTCTGCATGTTCAGCGTCCCCGTGACGGTGCCCTGCGGGCACAACTTCTGCGCCTCCTGCCTGGAGCTCACTTGGGCCGACCAGGTGCAGGACTTCAGCTGCCCGCAGTGCCGCGCCACCTTCCCGGGCCGCCCGCAGCTCCGCAAGAACACGGTGCTGTGCCGGGTGGTAGAGCAGCTGCAGGGCTGCGGGGCCGAGGACAAGAAGGACGACGATGAGTGTGAGGAGGAAGAGCGGGAGGCGGCAGCCCCCATCTACTGCGACAGCTGTCTGCAGGCGGCCGCCACGCAGACCTGCCTCACCTGCATGGCCTCCTTCTGCCCCGAGCACCTGCGGCCGCACCACGACAGCCCGGCCTTCCGCGACCATCAGCTGTGCCCACCCGTGCGGGACCTGCAGCAGAGGAAGTGCCCGCAGCACAACAAGCTCTTTGAGTTCTTCTGCAGCCAGCACAGCTACTGCATCTGCTCGCTCTGCCTGCTGAGCCACAAGCTGTGCCACACCAGCCCGCTGCAGCAGGCCAAAGACAAAGCCGAGGTGAGAACGGGGTGACAAGGAGCAGAACTGTCTGCAGACGCTCCCCGGGTGATGGCAGAACTGCCCGTTGTGTGCGGGGGCCACGGGTGGCAGAGTGCCAGCAGCCACACATAGGCTGCAGTCCTGTATGTGGTTTGGCAGATAACTGTCTGCCCTTCCACACTTGCCTGAGTGTGCCTCCATTGCGCGTGTGTTCCTTCTCTCTAAGGCTGTGCTCCTGCCCCCAAGACAGGGCAGTGCTATGGCTGAGCACAAAGCAGTGCTGAGGACAATCCCTGCTCTGTGCCTTAGAGGCCCCAGCAATACTTGGCCTGCGGCACAGCGCCCAGCCCTCTGCACGGGGTCTCCTGTGTGGCCTGAGAGACTGCAGGCAGACACTGCACAGGGTGTGTTCTAACAAAGCAAAGAATCATAAAAGTAGCTTAGGGAGATCTGTAGCATGAGCAAAATGAGCCAGGAGCTGTTATCCGTGGGGCAGTGGGGAAGGAAAGCTGGCCAGTGCATCTCACAGCACTCAGAAGTGATCCAATCACATCTGAGAAATAAAATGCTCTGTTAAAATGAGAGGTGAGCAGCAGTATTTACCCAGTGCCCAAAGTCCAGGGTAAAAGCTAAAGCAAAGTTTATTTTCAGTGCTGGGAGCTGCTCTGCTGATGAGAGCATTCTCCCTTATCAGGAGAATGACTCAAGGACGCCCATCTTTTAGAAAAGGTGGGGCTGCTGGCCCCACAAACTGCATGCATGCAGGAGAGCATAAGGAGCAGGCTTAAGGGTTTTAAATGAGTAGTACTGAATGCTTACAGTGGTTATCTAGAGCTCTCAGCTGTCATTCTTACTTCAGTAACCATGACCTGACCGACAGCACAGCAACACCTTTTCTAAACTGCTCTCTCATCTCCTCTCTTGCAGTCAGCACTGAAGAAGAAGCTGGCAGAGCTGCACAGCCAGAGTGAAAGATCTGTGCAAGCAATGAACTCTGTGAAAACAATCCAAAGTCAAGCTGCTGTAAGTGACAACACTTACGCTTGGCGTGTGTTGGCTCCTGAATGCTGTTTGTACTCCTGTGGCAGTAGTTGTACTGAGATTGCCTTGTCAGGAAAAAACCTCACTGAGGACAGAAAAGAGCCATTTTGGCAGAGCCAGGCAGCTCCATGGCAGATGGCAGCAAACGCAACTCGTGACAGGGGTGGTTCTCACCCACACAGGAGTTACCTGAGCGGTAACTGGGATGAACCCATCCATTGCCACTGCACCAGAAAGTGTGCATCTGTGCAGCCCAAGCTAAAGCATTAGTGAGCAGCAACTGTTCTAACTGTGAGATGGCCTGGCTGCTCCAGCCCCGCAGAACAGACACACAGAACTGTCTTAATTTCTACTTAGGAGTAAATGACTTTTCTTTCCAAACTACATAGAATACATAGTGAGTAATTGGAGTTTACATGCTCCCCAAATACATTTTTTTTCTTGCAGTAGTAGCAGTACTTTTCCCCTAACTGTTGGTTTGAAACCAGTTTCTGCCTGTTTGTGTCTGCTCCAGGAAACAGCTGCCAGAAAGCGAGATTTGCTGAGAGCTGAGTTTTTGGAAATTAAAGCTTTAATAGAAGAAAAAGAAAACCAGACCCTGAAAGTAGTTATGGAAGAAGAAAAAAGAGTTTGCAGTAAGCTTGATTACATATATAAAATTCTGGGAAGCAAGAAGAATGAAATTCAGTCTCTGAGAGACCAGATTGAGATGGCACTGACCGAAGGTGATGATATTCTCTTTTTAAAGGTAATGTGTCCTTTAAATACAAATCTAATTCTTTAGGTTTTTAGAAGCAGAATCACAAAAAACTGCCCTGGTAGTCCTGCTTTCCAGATCCTTTAGTCGAATGATAATGCAGTCATGTGCAAGAACCTTGTATAACAAGATGTACTGATAAGTACACAAACACGAGTGAAGGAACGCTGGAACAAACTGCTGTCTGCGATTCCACCTCTCCCCAGTTCAGCCACTATTTGTACTGTGTGCAGAAAGGCCTCTGAGGGAGAGCTCCCCTCTGTGAGGTGTTACATCTCCGTGCTGTGAGGCAGAACTTTCTTATTGCTTCAGCTATAAGTAATAAGGAAGTAATGCTTATGGGCTGCTGAGTTGCTGCTGAAATTTTGCCAAGGCTTTGTCTGATTGTCACCTGTGCTCTTTTGCATTTGAGATAAATGGACAAAACCCAACCCATTTAAAGTAACCTGGTTGTATTTCTCACATAAATTGCTCTGCATGAGATTTTCCGTTTCTCATTTCAGAGAGCAGCAGCACTGCAACGAACATCAGTAAAAGAGGCTTTTGTCCCAGTGATTGAAATGGACCACAACATGATACATGTTGCTTATCAGTCTGCCATTAACCTTAAAGACGTTGTCAAACTTGCAGTGAATGTGCCTGTGGATAAAAGAACGGATGGTATTGTATCACTGTGGGAACTGGCATTTTGTGCCTTGGCTTTGAGTTCAAATGAGAGATTCCCCCTCCAATCCAAATATAAAAACTAGTGCAGCAAATAGAGCCCATCAATATACTTTGTGTCTTCCAACTTCCAAACAAAGACGTGTAGTCTGGGCTGAACTATATGGGAACAGAATGTGCTGGTGACTCTTACTTTTATCTGTACTTGGATAAGTTATGAGTATTGTGATACTGTGCCCCTCTGGCACAGCCTGTCCTTCATTTTTTTTTAAAGTAATTTACATTTTTATTATGTAGTAGGGTTGGATGCAGTCAGGATATAGATTTAAGAGGGAAACATAAAATGCCTTAGGAGTGATAGGAGTATGGTTAAACAATTGTAAAGGTACTAATGGTGTCATTTTATAGAATAAAGCCCCACTTACCGAGTTAAGCAGGAGTCTCTCCTGGATTGGAGCATGGGTAACTTCTGTGCAGTTCCACTTCTGCCAAGTGTCACTTAAGTTCTGATCACACACCTGAAAAAGAAGGTTGTTCATGCATTACTCTTCTTGGCAATACAGACCGTAATGTGAAATATTGCCCTTGCAGCAAAACCACCTCCTGGGAAAATGAAGCCACCTTCAATGCCTTCTCCAAACAAACCTGTTTTTAAAAAAAAGCTTGCTGCAGACTGTAAGTATTGAAGAACATCATCCTGTCCTAACCATGGCTTTACCATTAAAGAAGACTTCAAGCACGTACCCCAGAGCTTTCTGCTCTGGTGGTGATGCAGCAGTTATGTATAATGAGCACTGGGCCTGGGAAGGGCAGGATGTTTTGTGCTGTTTAGTGATGGATACTGTGTGAGCTGCAATCTGCACAGATTCAGTGCCATCAGCTTCAGCATGCATGTGTGCTTGTAGTAGTCAGTTTGGATGGCAAAGTGAAGCCAAGCCTCCAACCTCTGGTTCCTGCAGTACCCACTGCTCTTCTGCCTTGCAATGCTTTGGAATATTTCTTCTTTTACTTGTACTAAACATCTGGGTTGCTTCTTCCATCTACTTAAATGAAACGAATTCTGCTTATGAGCTAATCATGTTCTGTTTTTTTCCTCCTCAAAGCGCGTACCCACAAAGAGAAAACCTCTCAACAAATGAAAATCACTCTGCTGGAGGAGACAGATACCCGTAAGTAGTGATTAGAGGCAGCCTCCAACATTTTGATGGGCAGATTGCTTCCGCTCTAAGGCTGCCACTTCCCCCGATGTGTTCCAGCCTACAGTTCTGGGTTGATGACCCTCTGAAATGGGAGGCAAATAGTAGGTTGTGTTTCTTGTGTAGCATTGCAGTATGGGTGGCCTCAATGTGCTGCACTGTCAGCTTTATCTACTGCTGCAGTTCCAGAAGAGCCATGATGATGGCATTACAGTTGGCAGAGAGTAAACTTAACTTTTTTTTTTTTTTTCCAGAGGACAAAAAGAATCCCGTTAAATTCGGGAAGTTCAGACTCTGATTTTCACTGACTGCTCGTAAAGTGATAAGCAGATGATTGCTAATGGCGGTATATTGTGTGTATATATATTGTGTGTATATATATATAGTGTGTAAAGCTTGACAAGACAGTGAGCAGCCTGAGCTGATACTGAAATGAGCCCTCCTTGCAGCACACAGCTAGGCCAGATAACTCTGGAGATCTACTCCAACCTGAACCTCTCTGCTTCTGTTATGCATGTGGAGTTTCTTCCCAACTGACCAAATTCTCTTCTGTCAACACAGCACCAAGCGTGGGAGCAACAAATGCTGCAACTGCTGCTAAAGTGAAAGAACTTATCAGCAGCTTCCTGAAAAAAACCAGAGTGGAGCTTTTGCAGTGTAAGACAGAAAACATTGCACTATTTAAAGATGAACTCTCTGTGCCATGTGACTTTTGTGGTCACCTGACAAAAAGACTTATGAAGGGTTTCGTTAAGTAGGTGGCCTTTGGTAGGTTATAAAATAGTTGTTACAAGTTTTGAAGCATTAGGAGGTGGGAAGCTTAACTTATTTTAAGTGATTCTTTTGCCAGACGAATCAAATTAATCTTCAGCATCCTGGTATTTGTCAGAGAGTAAATGAAGTTTTATCAGTAACATCTTTTGATTTTTCCCAGATGACTGCATTAGGGGGAGTCTAGAAATGCAATGAAACCCACTGTACTTTTCTTTGGAATTAAATGCAGGCCGTGTGTGAGCCCACAGAGGCGGTGATATCCTTTCACTGCCCGATCAGCAGTCTCCCTCTGCTGCTGGCATATGTTTGGGTGGTGAGGGAAACCCTGGGGCTGTAGGAAGGAAGGACGCTTACCCACTGCTGCCTGCCTGCTCAGTGACACAGAACTGCAGGTCAGCCCAGCAGCTACCACTGCAGCCAGAACTGCCTGCGCTGTGGAGGAATGCTGAGCAGAGATAGAGATGTCAAAATCTGCTGCATACACGGGAGTGAATAAACAAAAGTGCGTTGATCTTTATTACCTCCTGTTGATTCATGTCTTTGCAGATGCTGCTAATGTCTCACTGGATTTCAACACAGCCCACAACAGAGTGGCTCTGTCAGAGCGATACACCAAGATGTCCGTTTCAGACATCCTACTGAATTACAACCACCACCCTCAGCGTTTCACCGACTGTCCCCAGGTGCTGGGGTTCCAGTGCTTCAAGAGAGGCATCCACTACTGGGAAGTGGAACTGCAGCAGAACAACTTCTGTGGCATTGGCATCTGCTATGGCAGCATGAAGCGGCAGGGCCCAGACAGCCGCCTGGGTAGGAACAGCAGTTCTTGGTGTATCGAGTGGTTTAATTCCAAAATTTCAGCCTGGCATAATGATGTTGAAAAGTGCTTACCCAGTACAAGGGCTACTAAGATCGGTGTGCTGCTCCACTGTGATGGAGGGTTCGTGCTCTTCTTGACTGTTGGGGAAAACCTTAACTTGATCTATAAATTCAAAGCCCAGTTTACTGAAGCTGTGCACCCTGCCTTTTGGTTATTTTCCAGTGGCACTGTTCTCTCTCTCTGCCAAATGAAACCATAAGGCCTGGTACCTTCATGTAGTTTGCCTGGATACTGACATACAGATAATCATTCCCTGCAGCATCTCATCTTTGTAGCTATAAAACATATGTTGAATTCATAAATATTTACTTATTTGTCTTAGTCTAAGCAGTGTCAAAGATTCTGGGTTGGTTGCTTTTTTTTGTTTTTGTGGGTTTTGGTGTTTTTCTGTTTTTTCTTTGCATGAAAATTAATGACTCTTAGGTAGTTTAGGATGTCGGATGATTCTATGGCCTGCATTGCTATAGCCTGTAGGTAGCGATCGAGTGAAACGATGACATTAAAAAGCAGAGAGAAAGGATTTGCAAAGACTACAATACAACCCATTAACAAATGAGTTGTTCAGTAGCTGCTGTAGATTCTGCAGTTGTTGTAAAGGATCTTCAGTTTTCAGGCCTGTGTTTCACAGGTAGCAATATGACTGTTTGAGAAGGAAATAGGAGAGATTCCCTGAAAAGTGCTTCAGGCTTTGAGGTTGGTCTCTGTTTTGCATTAACTTTTTCTCTATATTCAGACTGTTGTCTGTGGCCAGAATTTACAGTGTGTGTTCTCAGTGTGTGACTGCCACTGAGATGCTGGAAGGAACTGTTGAAAGAGGTAAATTCAGGTCTTGAAACACTCGGTTGTAAAAATCGTTACGATTGATCTCATTAGAAGCTGATGGATAAGACATGGTATCAGAATCACCAGGAAATAAATGACAGTGAATATATCACAGAATATTTCAGGAAGATATCCTGTGTAGCAATGTGGATCTGTAACAATAGTCTGTGGGTTGAAGCATTCTGTGTCGTGTTCTGACCCACAATATGCTTCACATCCTCACAGTGAAGGCTCTTTGGAGTTTCTGTTGTGTGTTGAGGAGTTCAGGGAGTGTATGTTTGGTTTGTAGAGGAGCATAAACGTGCTGTTCACTCAAAGCAGAGTCTCCTGTCATAAAACTTTTCCCCTTTGGAAGGCAGGATGTTCTCTGTTGGGATATTTTCATTTGCTTAGTTGGTAGAGACTGGATTTCCTGTGGGGTGAATATGTTACTGTGACTCTGATTTGAGGAGCACAGTGCATAAAGAATGATGTTTCCTCTTTGTGAGAAGCATCCTTTGAAGCCTACAAGAAATCAGCACAAAAGGGAATACATTTCCATCTCCTCTGAAACGGATCTTTAATTCTCCTGGTCTTCTTTGGGTTGTGGTATGTTCCCAGAAGTCCTCATCATGTGCAGAGGAATCTGTACCTCAGCTTTTCTTAATTACAGCTTTGAAACAATCAGTAGGCAATCGAGGTATTTGGATCTCTGAGGTATTAAGCCTGTACCTTGGTGATGACTCTGGACTGACTATGCTAGCTCTATGTCTTGGAGTTCCCCATGGAGAACAAGGAAGCTCATATGATGGAATTCTTGGACTCCAGTGGGATTTAGTATGTGCTGAGGAAAAAAACCACAAAGTTACTTCTGATAGTTTGAAAGGGAACTGTTAGAATGCTCAAAAGAACCTCTGACTACATTTCATGTTAGTCAAAGAGTTTTAGAGGGCAACTTGTAGGAACTTAAACTTTGTGGTCTTTGGTTACTTGGTTTGAAAGCTCATAGTACTTTGCAAAGGATAGCATCATTCTGATACTTCCATTCCTTGGTCCAGAATGGTGTATGGAATTGATGCTGGATCTAAAAGTGCGACTGCTGTCTTTGGAATGGTTGTTCTATTTCAAGAGTCCCACCCTTCCAATGCACTGAAACACTTCAAAAGGTGAGGAAGGAGGATGGGTCCTGTTAGGAACCAAGAGTGCAGTCAGAACTTCTTTTTCCTTTTCCATTTCCAGCTCTCCAGCTGTGGGGACATGAGCAGTTTCATCTGAGAAATCCTTTCCAGTGAGCTGCTCAGCCATGGCATAGGGCTGCAGATTCACCCAGTGGGATGCTGGAGGAGTACCCTGTCCCCTTTTTATGGGGAAAAAAGGTACTCCAGGGGCGTGTGCAGTGGAGAGAGTCCAGCTCTTCTGTTATCTTCTTGCTCTTTGGGTTTCAAAGGGGTGTCAACATTAACCTCTAAGTCTTTGGATTTCCTTTAGCCATAGCATGGAGTGACACTCAAGCTAAGGATAGAAGAGCTCTTATTCTGCCACGATGGACAACGGTAGATTCTTTAAATGTGACATCAGCATGTATCACGTAAGACATGTTCTGGTTTACCATGAGCACTGAAACAAGCCTGCCACTGTACTATAGGGGGTTCTTGTTTTTGGTTTGCTTTTGTGCCAGAAATGAACCAGAATAGTAGAACGAAGGTCTGTTAGTTTGGAACAAAGAGAGAAACGTACAGCTGCCACGCTTCTGAAAGGTGTTATTTCAGATATCTCTGGATTTATCAAAACATTGGGGCTGATATAACAGAGTAAAATATTAGTTCGTAGAATGGCCTGGGTTGAAAAGGACCACAATGATCATCGAGTTTCAACCTGCCTGCTATGTCCAGGATTGACTTAGTTACAACAGGATAAATAATGGCTCAGGAAAACTAGAGTGCTTTTACTCAGCCAGTAATACTATCAAAGCTACAGTGGTTTTAAATAAAACATAGATATAAACACAGATTCCAGTTACACTTTTCTAAAGAACCTGACTTCATCAGTCTAGAAAGAAAATGAATCCTGGTGTTAATAAAGCCGTGAGTGTTAAATGATTTGCTGATACACTGATGTACAAATGAGAGTAACTGGTGAGATCCTTACCCACTGCATGCCTTCATCTGTATTAATTTTTCTTCAATGAAAAGTAGTAGTAAAGTAGTAAAGTACTACAATTAGTAAATGCTTGTGCACGTCTAGATGTGCCAGTCGTGCTGCTCTCAGCCCTGCGCTTCAGCACAAACATGAGCTGCTCAGTGCTGCAGCAGTTTCAGCTCGGTGTGCTTCTCTGGGCAGCAACACTGATTTTATGGTTTTTTATTAATTAATTATTGTAATTATTAAAATGTTTTATTGTCACGCCTGTCATCTCTTAGATGTCGTTGATCGTTTCAGTTATCTCAGTGAACTGATTTTTTTAATTCAAGAA
This sequence comes from Tetrao urogallus, assembly GCF_951394365.1. Lineage (NCBI taxonomy): Eukaryota > Metazoa > Chordata > Aves > Galliformes > Phasianidae > Tetrao > Tetrao urogallus. The sequence continues at coordinate 2,132,259 of NC_136831.1, read as the reverse complement.
ATATTAATTGCAAACCCGAGCTCTAAAGGTTTTCTTCCGTGCTCAGACTTGAAGCGAGCAGCACGGAAAGCAGAAATAAAGCTGCTGTCGCGTTCAAACCACTGCTGTCTTACTGTTGACGCGGTGAGGAGCACCAAAGTGGGGAGGGAAGGAAAGCCGTGCGGGCTGAGGTGAGCCGTGCGCCGCCGCGTCCATGGAGAACCGAAGGGCGGGGGTGTTCAGAAGAAACGCGGATGACCTTCAGCGTCCAGGAGCCGCAGCTGTCAGGGAGCAGCAGCGGGCGGCGCCTCTTCAAGGCAGGGCGGGCGGGGAGCGAAGCGGGCGCCATGTCAGGGCTGGGAGCCGGGGGTAAAACCCCACGTTTCTAACATTTTTAAACGCTGTAAGAATCAATCGAGAAAACGTTCTAATTAAAGCCGTTCGAGCTTTTCGCTCAGGCTCTGCAATTCCGCCGTCCTCGGCGCAGTTAATTTCAGTCATACCTCTTAGGAATAATCAGCGCAGCGCTGGCAAGGCACGACGACGGGCCGCGTTCCCGCCCGGAGCTGTGAGGGCCGCGCCCCTGAGGCAGCACAGCGCGCGGCGACGGCGGGACGGGCTGTGGGGGCTCTCGGCTCGGCTCGGCTCAGCGCGGCCTCGCGCGGGCACGCGGCGCTCCCATAGCCGAGGAGCAGCGGCGCTGCTCCGACCCTCCGCACGGCTGCACGGCCCGGCGGGACGGGACGCGCTGCACTGCTGCAGGCCGCTCTCCCGCCTCGCGCCCCGTGCTGAGCACCTGAGCGCTGGCCACGTTCGCCGGCAGGCCCGTGCAGCTCCCAGAACTCACCTTTTGCTTTCGTGCATAGTGAGAAACAAGAAAATAATGAGTTTAAATACTTTAATCCACACGCTTTAGACCAGAGATAAATACAGCACAAACAACAGGACAACACAACAGCTCGTCAGGACGCTCAGGAGCAGCCAGTCCTTGCAAAATCCGTACTTGCAAGGCTCTGTGAGGAGCATGGCGCCGGCCTTCCTCCAAAGAGCCTTGGGGAGCTCAGCCACAACAGGCTGCAGTGCCACTGACTACCAGGGTTTCAGTTTCACTTCTGTTGGGCGGGGTTCAGCCCTGACAGCGTGCTGTGACTGCACGAGGTGCAGCTTTTATAGGCAGAACCTCACCCGGGCAAATAACACATTATTACCCTTATTATGACTGGAGTGAACGTGGCACTAGCCCACAGGTCAGTGCCAGCATCACCTGCTTCAGAAACATTGGATTAAGCCGGCGAGAATCGCAAACAAAGCAGAGCTGCGTGGAAAGCTCCAGATTCACAGTGGGGACGGCCCAGCTGCTGGCAGTGAGAGCTGCAGTCCCACTCCTTACCCCCCCTTCCGAACACCAAAGGAGAATGTGGCATTTAAGAGCATTGCCACGTCAAGAACCACATAACCACTCGCCTTCAGAATCTGCATTGGAGGTTCAGTGTTATGCTGTAAATCCTCACGCAGCTGACAGCACCGAGCATTCAGCTCTGCTCTGAGATCTGTTCCTGGGAATGCAGAGAGAATGGTGCAGATGGCTTTTGTTGAGGTTGGACACTTAAACTGCACCATAAGGAAACAACTGTTTCATGACCATTCCTGTTTCAGTGCTCTGTAAGAGAAACATAAAACCCACCCAGTCCTAAATGTCTTTCTTGGTTGATAAAACTGTTTACAATTTCCCCTTTTGGTCTATTATTTGCATGCTAAGCTCAGTGTTTTTTTGTGGTTTTTTTTTTCTTTTCTTATTTAAAGCAACTTCAGAATATGCACACACATCCAATACAAATTCCAAGTCACAGTACTTCCAAGCTAAAGAATAACTTTTCTTTTTTAAACTTTTAACATGCTGGTATTTTCTTGTAAGTAGTTATTATTAGTTACAGCTTTTCAGAGTCACGTTTGTACAGTATTCTGACCACTCATTACTAAATAGGAATAACTACTATACAGTTGAAGTTACAAGCTACAAAAATAAAAATCCATTCTGTTTAACTATAAAAACCCTATAAAGAGAAGATGGCTGGAGGTACTCAAGGATTACAACATTGGTAGGTGACAAAATGGCTTCTGAGGGATGTAAACTTCAAAGACTCAGAATGCAACAAACTCACAACATGAGCTCCCACTTAGCCCTAGGAGAAAAGGATTTATGCTGAAACCTGTAAACAACTGGCAAATGAAGCAGTGCAACAATTATATACAATAATAAGAGTTTACAGCACAGTAAACAGGGTAGTATTAATGAGAAGTAAAATTTTACATACATTCATACTTTCAAGCAGCAAAGGCCAGATCCTCAGCTAAAGCATGACAGTGTAACATTACTAGTTTTAATGGAGGCATGTGGCTTTACTCCAGCTGAAGTCTGTCCCTGAGATGCCCAAAACCTGCACTGGGTATTCAGCACTCTGCCGTGCCTTTAGAACAGTGGCCTAAACAATGCTGCAATACAGAACCTGTAAATTCTCTCAATACATCTAATTGCTAAATGCCCTCTGTTGTTTCTTCCCCGCGTTCAAGGTGCAGCTATAGTGTCCCAGAGCAAAAATCAGAGCATTTTTAAGTAAGTGGTTCACATTCACCAGGATCACTGATGCTGCTACTCTTTTTAAATCTGATATCCTGATCTACTCCTACTGAGTACAATCTTGCTTCTTTTTTAAGAAAACTGCAAGTAGTGCTAAGTATGAAATACAGAACAAAAAAGGATTTTCAGCTAGAACATGTGAAGGTTCCTATGTGTCCTACTCCTACCCACAGATTAAGTAGCTATGATGCAGTGCTGCTCTTCCAAAAAGCGTTCCTAAGTACTGTAACATTCATACTGTTATGCTGTTTACAGCTAAGGTACAGTGCTTCAAGTTGGTTTGCTTTAACCAGTTAAATACGATAATATACACTGAAAAAAAGCTGTCAGCATCAGTGCATGTAATGCAGAGGCAGAAGGAACTGAAACAAGAACTTCAACTCCTGGTTCTGAGAACCTGTGGAAAATGTGGACACTCGTCCCCAGCAGCAGAGAGCAAAAACTGCACTGTGAGAACAGGTCTGGGGGCTAGGAATGCTACGCCTGAGGTGCCCATTCTAATATTTTCCAGGAATTATCTGAGTAAATCAGTGATTGAGGCAACTGAACAAGGTGGGCTGCTGTGTGAAACCATTCAACGTGCTTTGCTGACAAGTTAGCCAGCATAAAGCATCAAAGACAAAGCTCAAAGTGGAGAAATGCATAAATAAAGAAGTCCAACGAAGCCCAAGACAAAAAGTTCTGTGTGTATGGAAATGCACACATGCACCCTCCTCTCAACATGCACACAAACAAACGAGGTTGGAGCCAGGCAGGAAGCCATGCACAGGAAGGCTCTCCTTCAGTTTGCTGTTTGCATTTCACAGGACTGGGAGCCTACAGCAAAGGATGCTACAGAATCTGACCAAGCTTCTGTAACGCCAGCGTGTTCAAAATCAACTCCCGGCAACCACTTTTGAGTGCTTGACAGTTTTTGTTAGTATTCACTCTCCACATTTTACATAAGGTTACACTGTATGAAGACTGCCAGAATAACCTACTCATTGTTTGCCTTTATTTTTCCTCAGTATTCATCAGTAAGAGGGCAAGGGAGAATCCTTCTGGGCAGGCTGTGAGGCCCAGCTGCAGAATACCCTCTTCTGGGTAAATGATGTACTGCAGTATTTTGAGGTTTGCAGTGCTTTCAGGGAGCTATCTGTACAGCAGCTATTTGTACCAGTGCTTTCTGTACCAACAACATTAAAACAAAAACATGTAGCAGTTTTAAAGCCACAACACAAGTCAACATTAAACAACTACAGCTATATTACAGGCTACAGAAAATAATCTATGTCAGCGTTACAATCTGGGAGCCCATTGCTCACATTCACTTTTAGAACTTGGACCAAAATTTAAACAGTCCCATAAGAGTAACTCAAAATAACCAACTCTATTTGCAACACAGTGGAAAAGAGGACGCATTTAAATGAAAGGATGAAGTGTAGGAAGCAGCAGCAAGACTTCCCAATGGATGCTAGTGCTAACATCTGCTTAAAAAGCTTTTGTCGTCATGCATATGACAACTATATACAGTCGCAATAGAAGGATGACCACATGCCTGGTTGGAAACTGGACACATACAGCATATTCTCCACACGATCAATGCAAATTTACAAGAAGCTCTCCATGTCTGTAACACTTAGACTTGCCACCTATTGCTTCCTGCAATCACCAACAGTCAGTTCGTGAAACAAACCTCTTTACTCCCACACCCAGGAATGGAATGATCTGTGCAATACAGACCATTTACCAGGGGCTCTGCCAACAAACGCACACCTAGATGTTACTTTCAATTCTCATCCTCCTTGCTTTCTGCAAAGGTACTGATAGATTTCCATTTCCCAAAGAGTATTTCACACTCAGGACTGGATTCCTGGCAAAGTGCACTAAGTGTGCATCACTGGAACCTGCCCAGGCAGAACAGATGTGGAAAACCAGCTTACCTACCGGCAAAGAGGGGAGAAAAGAAAAGCAAAGCTTTCCAAGTCATTTTTCTAAATGTTGGGAGTTCAAAGAAGGAAGTTTCTGATCCGCTGAAGATTCTTAAGCTATAAGATAATGTGAAAAATCACCTGATCAATGTCAGGGAGCTCTTCAAATTGCACTCTGAACAGTTCAGATCAACAGCCAGTGGGTGCGACTTCTTGTGAGGAAATACTGCCCTTCAGAGCACATACTCTGCTTTTCCAGAGCCATCTGTTTGTACATGAGAGTTACGTGAGAAGCACAATGTAGAACTTAAATATCTGTAGGATGCTCATGTCTGTAAGTTAACAAATAAAAACAACTTTCCACTACAAGGCTTCTGAAGCTACAAATTGAAACTCAGTAACAAAACAAAAAAGTTAGGGCAACAGGTTTATCTAACATTGCATGTTTTTGCATATTTTAAATACTTTTTACATAGACCTCTATATTTACATACTATAAAACAACTCAGATGAGGTGTGGGAGGCTGATGAATGAGACATTTCAAATGGTATCTGCCTTACAGTTCATTCTACTCCGATCACATTTCCAGATAACCAGTAGTAGTGCCAGACCTAGCACGTACACTTCCTAGAATGAATACTATCAATTTAAACATCCAGATAGAACTACAATTAAGGGTTTTAAAAATACTAACTTCCCCAAGGCTTAATAACTTATTTTAAAATGTAAATAGTCCATTCACTGTTAATGCAAACTTCGTTTTATAGATTGTTGAAAAACAGTTTCTTCTTGCAAGACCCAGAGACAACCTGCCTTACCTAATGGTGTCTCTCACAGTCAGCATAAAGAAAAATGAAAAGCGATGGGGGAAATTTGACAAAAGCAGCAACATTTGGAAGTTCAGGTCCCTGATCTTAACTCGTAGCTCTCATCTGCTGCGGGTTTAAAATACCTATCAGAAGAAAAATAGGAAGCAGGTTTTCACTTCTGTTAACTGTGAAGGTGTTTTCACCTGAGAAGCTTCAGATATGTCAAAGTGACAGTGTACAAGCACTGGTGTATGTGTACTTAGCCTTTATATGAGTATAAGCCACTTACTATGGCCCTACACTCACATGGGGAATGACGACTCGGGGTCGACAGAGATCTCTGATTCCTTAAGGACCAGTCAGAAATCAAACGTTTAATTCCCCCTCCAGCCCAATGAACATCTGAACCTTCTAACCTCTGCAAACCTAGCCCTCCTCCTCAGATTGAAACAGTGAACAGATGGACTTGCTGCCAATTGTTTTCAGGTAATTCAAAGCAAGACCTTTAAAAAGCCTCTTGAATACCCTAATAATGATGGTTTGCCAGCCATCATTATTTAAAACCATCCATATATACCATACATATTTTGAACAGCTCCTTTGTCAAGTTTTCCTCCAGCAAGCCTCCTTAAGAACTAAAATGCATTGCTATTTACAAAAAGTAGAATTAATCTCTCACTGAACTGAAGCAGGCAGTCAGAGGATCATTCAGTGCAAATCACGGTACAACTATTTCCAAGCTGCGTTTTGGGTACTTGGGCTTACAAAGCCACTAACAGAGTCATTTGCTAACATACCCCTCTCAGAAACCTTTGGTCCAAAAACATCTTACTTGCAAAGTGCCTTGCCAAGAGCCCCCACATCCTCCACTTTCCCAGTCAAACCTACAAGATGTGTTACTGCACAAGCAGGCACACCAAAAAGAATTTATCCTGCTCCCAAGAGATGGCAGCCAGGTGCAGGCTGTCCTCAGAAAAAACAGCTCCTATTCTACCTATTCTGGTTTTCTGTTATGGAACTGTCCCCGGGAAAAAGAAGAGGTGCAAGCAGGCTGAACTCCCAGTGGTTCTCCTTTCCAAGGTTATATACCTTTTGCATGCAATACTGCATATGTGCACAAGATGTGATTCTACAGCAGGGAAGAACTGCAGCATCTGGCCCTTCCCTCCCATCACAGTAACTTCTCCAGCTGGAGAGGCTGGGTACCACTGCCAGTCTAAAAGGCAAAACAGTTGTGGTAATTCAGCTGCGAAAATGTTTGTGAATGTGAAACCATGGTTTCCTCAACCCTAATTAACTCACAAGTATGAACCTTACAGCATAATCCTTAAGCTAGATCAAGCATTCTCAGTGTTTTCAATGGGTCGAAGTTCTTCACTGTGTTCTGTTGCGTCCCATGGAATTTAAGCATCTTCATCTGTCTGCTCTCTCACGTGCTCCTGCTCAGACACGCTGGATGCGTCGTCGTCTGTTTGTTCACCCGAATGATACAACATCAGTGCGTGTGTCTTATGAGTTATGGTAACAGTGCATGGCCCCTGAGCCCACGGCTCTCCGTCCACCTGCATTGGCATCTTTGAACTCTTCAAGATCAGCTAATGTTAAACAGAAGAAGACACAATCACAGCAGCTCAGTGTAGCTCTGAAGATACCTTTTTAAACTACAGTGTACTGATGTTGCACAGTTTGAGACTTGCAGGAGAGAAACTTAGTACATAATTCCTTGTACTCATAGGTCACCGACCACAGCAGCAGAGGTCGTTAATTATGCATGTCAGCCTTTGCTAAGTAAAGAAACATTCAGCTCAGCTGCGGACTGAAACCTTAGGCCATACAGATGAGTGCCTGAAGCTGTATGCTGCGTGCTGAAAAGACTTAGGGAAACACGTTCATAAAAGCTACTTACCCTCACTGTATGTGCCTGCCCTAGACGAACAGGATTGGCTAGTTTCACCTGAATCTGAGCACAGTGGAAGGAACCATGAACTCCAACAACTTCCAGAAGTCCATCATCGTGCCTATGAATTGAGAAAGCAGGCTCTTTTTTAGGGAGGCTTATGAGCTCTAGAGCACACATCCAAACATTACAGTTTTCCATTGTTGTTACCATAGAGAAGATAAACGTTACAATTATTTATTTCTCCTGAACAGTAGGTCACGCTGAACAGCAAGGGAAGCTGTACAAAAGCAGGTCAAATACTGAGCAATACTCCTGGTATTCCCTACCTGGCTACTGGCAATTACAGGTATGTTGCATTCTGAGACTTACAGTGCCTGTTTAAAGCCCTTGATGGATTTCTGTTCTAGAAATTTTTAAGTCTTCTATCTTTCAGTCATTTTAGTCCATTACTAATCCAGAGAAAAAAAAAATAGCTTTTTTTGGCAAAGAACTTTGTCCAAATAATTTTTGGAAGCTTAGCCTCATGGGCATTTTAAGGGAACTATGGAATGTATTTATTTGTGTACCTTGCCAAGGGATAAGGTTCATCACCCATTCCTTCCCAGAGCCTACAGCCACCTCCCCAGTATCCAATGTTCAGGACAATGATGCCTTCCAAATTGGGTAACTCGATTCTCTCACCATCCAACTCTAGCTTTAAAAGAGAAACAGAAGTTAATTATCACATAGTGAATTCAGAACTGCAAGAAATGCTAATTATTCTCTTTATCCATTTAATAGACTTATGCTTGAAGCAAGAAAAAAAAAAAAACAACACAAAACCAGCCTGTGAGCTAAACGGACCCTGGACAAATAGGATGTATTTTCTTCTCATACTTAAAAAAAAAAAAAAAGACTTCTGATTTTACGACAAGATCAATACGTTGTGCTTTGTAATTGTAATCAATTTCTGTTAATAGAAAACACAAAACAAACAAAATGAGAACACACAAAAAAACCTTATTCATGTAAGTCTCTGGTGCAGATTTTAACTCAGCCTCTGCAGCTGAACTGAGACCTGAGCCAAGAGCTGAAAAAATTTCAGGAATTCTCTGTAAGCTCAAAGGCATGAATTCCATGAAGCAAGTTGCAGACAGCAAAGGAACCTGAGCATCAGGAAAACTACACACAGCGCAGAGCTGTCCTTACACAAGTGTCCTTACAGAGTAAACTGCAAAGCTTTTTCCCTTTCCTTTTGTAAGGTAAATTTTGATACTCCACTATTTGCCTAGTAAATAAGGAAGTTAAAAAACTTACCTCAACTTTCTTGTTAAGATCTTTACATTCCTGTACTAAGCAGTCTTTGGTTCCATAAAAAAAATAAACGGCCTGCAAAAAACAAGGGGGAAACAGAAAACACTGTTAGAAAAAGGCAACACATATGAAGCCTACTGTAAATGTCATGTGCTGTCAGGACCAAACCTTATCATCTAACATGCACACCTAACACACCTGCACAACAGGACAGCTGTGCAGAGACTGCACCAGTACAGTTCACTAATGCCTGAAGACACATTTTCTTTCAGAATGAGAGCTCTAAAGACTGAAAATCAGCTGAACAGAAATGAAGATACAATATTTAATTAGAAGAACTTACATCACAGGAGGGGGAAAAATCATGCGTAAGACAAGTCAGAAACGCCAAGGGGAAAGTGCCATTTTACTCAACACACCTTATTAATAATTCTGCTGGAAAACAGAGAGGGAGTCTTCTCACGATGGGCATGGAAATTTAGAGCCATAAGAGCATCAGGTCCTATAGAAAAGTAGTTGTTCATTGTGAATACCTGTAAGAGAAGATTTCTATTTATGATCTTATCAAGTATTATTAATTAGAAATTAAAAGCCACCACAATTAATGGGAAGTAGGTAACCAGAAAATAAAACTGTATAGGTATTCCACAGAATCCGTGCTTATAATTGCAAGCCATACCTTTGGCTTCCTTAAGTTGTAGTATCCTTTGCTTGTCACTTGAACTTTCCATCTGAAAAACAAAGCTATTATTTAGACTTGTGACAAAGAAACTACTCTCAGTATCAGAGCAGCTAAGGATCTCAAAAGACTCGCGTTTAATTGAATTGCATCATAAAGGAGGTAAGCAATGCAGAACAACTAAACATAGGCTAAGTTTGGACCTCAGTTATTCTGCAGTTTCCTAACCCACTTAGGAATTCCACATGCACTGCTTTAATTGGATAGACCTATGGTAATATTTGGTTCTACAGAATTGACCTTTCCACTGCTACCCACCTGTCCAGCACGATTCCATCTGCCTCCATCACATTTCGTAGGATCTGTTCCACAGGGACTTCTCCAGCATAACCTGCACCCCAGCCCAGTGTATTGGACAGGTCGTTACCTGTTCCTAGAGGTAAAATTGCAACTTGTGGGATAAAGCGTTCTTGCCCCTAGGACACAGAAGCAGTGCACATTAGCTACTGTTCAGCATTCACTTTCCACCTTCTCTCCCCTAACATTCGAGTTACATAAGCACCATTAACCCTCAGAGCAGCTTGTTACCCAGTGCTGAGCGACACAGCTGCCACTATGAGCACAGCAGGTGGCCAGCAGAAGCACTTGCAGTAAGGATAATGCAAATAAAGGCAACGTCAAGCCATGGTGGGGAGAAAAGAAAACGCAAACGCAGCAGAGCAACAGTGCATTATTAATAGCAAACAGAACAATCCCTCAGGAAAATGTTGCTTTGGTTCTGGAGAAAGGGAAGCCTGAACTACTTGCCCCATTTCCCAACCTGCTGCAGTAAGTCACTACTGCTGTTACTGTGTGCACCTCTGGGGAGTGACACAAAGAACACAAAGGCTGCCAACCACAATGAAACAAAAAGGCTCTTGCAGCACTCAAGTGATGGCAGTTCTGAACACCCTCGCATATATAATACTACTCAATTATGGACAGCAATTTACATGCCCCCAGAAACAAAGCCACTATGTAAGGTTCAGCAGTGTCACATGCACAAAGTGTCCTGAACAGATGCAGAGATGATGATTTCTTCAGGCAAAGAAAAAGAGCAACATACAAAATATCCTGTAGCAATTTTCAAATAAGCTTCTAACATCCAAAGCTTTTATACATTTTTCTTCATAACACAATGCACTTTTGTCCTCAGTACACATAAGCAGTTCTGCAATTATTTTTCTATAGGCTCATTCAGGAAGATGTCTGTGATAAAGGCAGGTAAGAGATTAGGCTGCAGCACTTCTCACCATAAGACAGCTTTTCATTTGAAGTACAATACCTTTATCTTCATTTCATCGATGGCATCCAGGACCCAGCCTACTGTACCATCCCCACCACAGACAAGAACCCTGACAGCATTGCAAGGCAGCAAGGAACAGAGTTGGAGTGCTTTAGCAGGTGTAATTTTGCTTAAATCAAAAACCTAGAACAAAGAAAATAAGTTCTGTAAGTTCACAGAATGGGACTCAGGATTTGCCTCACAAATAAACAACTTCAAGATGTTCATTCTAATACAAAATAAACATTCTCCATAATATCACATAAGCAAATGAGCTGTTTTGACTTTTTATGACCTGGATTCAGTCTCCCAAGGTCACAAAATAGCTCCAGGTGCTTCACTAGCAATAAATGCCACTGATAAATCAAGCTGACCAAGTCCTAAGAAAATCCTGTATCCAAAAACACTACAAGGAATTTTCTGAAGATGAAAGACTTCAGTTGAAAGTTATTTTAAGATATTCAAGACACAAAGAGGTCTGTTTTTTAAAGCCTTACTGGGATGCCTTTAAAACAAAGGCGCAGTGTTTTCTATTAGTCTGTATTCCAAAGCATTCTTTTGAACTTCAAAAGAGGAATATTAAGGTGCAGCCAGGAAATCCAAGGAACAACTCACTGCCGTCACGTCAACATCCTGTGCTGTCAGGGGAAAGTGTCAGCACAGAGCAACGGCTGCCAGCACCGCCATTCCACGAGAAAGCAGACACACAAACCAACATTTCAAATGAAGATTTAAATATTTCATTTTCTAAGAACTAGCAGACTACTTTGAGGGCCAGATACTCGTCATCAGAATGCCTGCGTGTATCACACAGAAAACGTGCAACCATTAGAAGAACCAGAACAAACACAGAGGTGGGAAGGCCCCACATTTCAGTCTTCCTGTAAAGCTGTTCTTTCTAACACAACAAACTGCATGAATTCGTTTCCTTTACTCTCCCTCAAGATCTTACTGCCATTACGGAAGCAAAGTGATGTTGATTCTAATTTCTATTTTTATTTTACTATAGAGGCTTCTCACTGCAATTACCTGAACAGGGTTCAGCAGAATTTTAAATTCTCCTAGTAAAGTCTCTCCCATGTTGTTCCCACTACGAGTGTTTGCCAGCACGATTACTGGGATCCAGTGCTCTCTGCAGTAAGGGACCACCTGCAAAAAGGCAACAATAAGTAACTTGCACTAATTCTGCCTGGTTGAAAATGTCTCAAGTCTTGCTCCAAAACCTGTCCTGTTTAAGTGCTGGTTAGCTGGAAGTCATCAAAATAAACAAGTATTTTCAGCACACCAAGGCTGAACATTTCCATTCTGTGGTGTCCAGGACAACAAACACTGCAGAGTTAGATAAGTAACAAAACATTACAGAACTGTTCAAGCAGTGATGTTTCTCACACACGGTTTTGGTATGCAACAGTTCTTGTGATGTAAGGACACTTTTTCCCCACACCTTTACCAAATTTTCAGATTTTATTACAAAGCAGAAGCCAGACAATATATATACAAAAGGAAGCAGCAGACAATTACCTTTTCATAATCAGTTCTTCTGTCTTTACGCATCTGGTTGATTGCAGACAGGTAGTAGGGTGGAATAATCAGGTCTCTGAATTCTCCAAACGTGCACTCCTCAATCTTTAAACAATCCAACATGCATTCATCATGGACAGTGCACTGACACCACACACACCTGGAGAAGAGACCAAAAACCACGAGAATTCACCCTCAAGTAACTGGCATATAAACGTACATTTATTTTAGAGAGACTGGAAAGTACTCACATCACATGCACTGCTACAAGTAATACTTTAAGCCCATTACAGAAAACACTGTGCAGTCTATAGAATTTGAAACGACCATCTATTGGCTACAACGACAAATACAGAACTACATCATGTCACTGAATGTTTAGAAAAACGTCTGAATTTTGTGAACTAAATTACTTTTAAATTAATTACATGCTTTTAACTCCAAAAGTCAGACGCTACAAATATTCACTTGCAGTGAGTGCAATATAAAGTCACACTCAGAGCTCATAGGTAAAACTGAGCTCCTATCCATCCTTCCTGAGCATACACTACAATACAGCTCACTAACTCAAGATGTTACTGCTACATTAAATGCCTTTTAAGTGTATTTCTTAATAGTGGTAATATTCTCAAGTCTGAAGCCCAAAACATTGCACTTGCACAGTACTGTTCAAGGCCCATTGGATTTCATTATGCAAAACTGCTCAGCTTTTTGGCCTATTCTAGAAGCCATCCTGGAAAACAGAGTAGAACAAGAGGGAATACTGCAACTCCTCCTGCCAGCCTCTGCAAAACGTTAATCCTCACTTGCCACATCCAAAGCCTGGGTTTAAGCAGCTGTGAAAGCTATTTTTGGAGTCTTTCTGCTTAACCCAGCACACAACTAGAGCAGCAGTGATATTTGCCTGCACTGTAGACAGTGAATATCAAGACACTGCATTTTCTCCCTCTCACACTTTTGATTCCCAAATCCCGACCCTTTTCTACTCTGCTAGGCACACTCTCAAGATCTCATTTCTGACAGTATGCCTGTTTAGACTGAACTCTGCTGACTTACTGCCAAACTGACAGTATGACACAGGAGTAAAGAAAAGCAGACAGCTGACATCCTTTGGGAAGGCAGAGGTCACACTCTGCACTGATCACAGGATGAGGACTATCAGCTCTCTATCCTGGCCCAACATCTCATGCTGATAACTTTAAAAGCACCCTTGCTGATGCAGTATGAGTCCTTGAATGTTTTCTTATAATTTCTTTATCATTATTGCCACAAACTGTAACAATGGACTATATTACACCAGGTTTTAAAACCTTCCTATTTGCTTATTCTGGGTGTTTCTAAAAGGGAAAAACAAAACAGTTACGGTAGGGTTGGTTGTTCCAGCTGCACTGATCACATGCCAACTTTGCAGTTACACGGGCATTTTTGGCAACCTGAAACACGTGCTGTACCACTACTATAATCACACCGAACAAACAGGCGCGTCAGAGCTTCCTCATGCCTGTCCTCAAAACACAAGCTCTCTTGGGCTTAGTCTTCTAGATGTAATTATATAGCAGCTAGCATATCACGATGGAGAAATGCAATTAAGAGAACAAGCAGACACAAGAGGCAACGTCTTAACATATGAGTGAAATTATTGACCAGAACTCATTTTGTCATAGATTCTTCCACACAGTTTTTGTGGCAACGTGCTCCAACAATACCGGGGTAAATTCAGCACAGAAACAGCAGCACACTTTCCCACGGAAAGCCAGCCTCCACCGCAGTACCTGTAATCGCAGAGCTTGGGCTGCGTGCCGCACTGCTGCTTGCACACCACGCAGTGGCTGCAGAGCGGGACGTTGCCCCTGATCCAATGGTGCGGCATAGAGCCGCGGGCTCCACCTTCGCTCCTCATCACGATTTCCTTGCAGAGGAAATGCTGGTCGGCCTTCTTCAGGCATCCCTCGCAGACGCGCAGCCCGCAGCAGCTGCAGAAAGTGCCTCTGAGGACGTGCTGAGCGCACACGCAGCAGTAGGAGGGCTGCCCGAAGAGGTCCGTGTAGTGCCAGTCGTGCTCGCTCTTGTAAAAGATGTCACGTATCAGCATCTGCCGCCGGGAGCGGTGGAAGCTGCACCACAGGGTGATCAGCACGGGCAGGATGACGGAGCACAGCGTCCAGAACACCAAGCTCCGGTCCGCGACGACCGACGACATGGAGAAGGCTCCGCTCCCGCTCTCTGCTCCCGCCATCCCCGCCGGCGCGGCCTCCCCGCCTACCCCCTCACGTCGCCCGAGGAGACGGCACGGCGAGGCCGGGGCCGGCTGCCCGCCGCGAGCAAACGACGGGCGGCTTCGGAAAGCATCTTCCGACCCCTCGCCGGCTCTAAGCGCCTCCGATCCGACCCACCCGGCTGCGGGGCCTCGGCGCCGGCAGGGACGAGGAGCTCCGACGCCGCCAGCCCGGCCGGCCCGGCCCGCAGCGGCCGTGGGGGGGGCGCGAAGCGGAAGCGGAAATGGCCGCGGCGGTTGCCGGGCAACGGGCGCCGCCCGGAAAGCGGCTGCTGCCGCCGGCGCCGAGGCGCGATCTGTGCCCGGCGTTTCGAAGCCTCGCGGCCGCGCAACGTTGCTGCAGTGCTGTGTTGTACAGTGCAGTGCAATGCAGTGCTATGCTGTGCTGTGAAGGCTCCCCTGTAGCAGTTCTCAAAACCGACAGTCAGTGCCATTAGAAGCCGCAGTTCTTTGCGAGTCAAGAACAAAACGCTCAGCTGTGAGCGCAGTCCGGGCAGTGCACTCATCATCCGGCCTTCCCACCGCATCCACACGGAACTGACTGCAGTCCGGCTCAGCGCCGCTGGGCGGTGTTTGGCCCGTGACACCTATGAACGAGACACGTTTCTTAAAGTCCTGTCCTCGCTTCCCGCTCTGCTAAATGGTGAAGGCGTTTACCATCCCGTTTTCAAGCAACTTGTCCGAGGAAGAGTTTTCTGTGTTTTCAGCTGTGTGGTTCCATTAACTCGGTACACATTTCTGCTTTGTGTTTGTCCTGCTGAGAGTTAAACCAGGTGAATCGATTCCTCTGTGTTAGAGACAGGAGCTTTTAACCATTCAGTTTGGCTTTCAGCAAAGCGCTCGTTTTTCTCAGGCAGCTGAGCCCATTGCTGTGCTGGGTGGAAAGCAGGCCTATTTTCACACAATTAAAACACCCTGCAAAGCTCAGAAAGCTCAAGTGGAAAAACGGTCTTCTGTTTTCTTCCCCTCAGGAGCAGAGCTATGCTGAGAACATTCGAGCAGAGAATAGCCATATTCAAAGCTTCGCTCCAGATGTCTTCAAAATCGTACTGTAGGTCACATTAGTTAAAGCATCAACAAACATTTGTGACTGACGTAGCTACTTCAAATAGGCTCGTGCCTCCGTCAGCACTGCTCAGACTGGAACAGGCTGAGAGAAAGCAGAATCAGAATGAAGCAGTTGCTTGTGTTTATCTTCCTCCTGGCCCTCATGACCGCCTTTGCAGGTAGGAGTCTATATAAAATAAATCCGTGCATGGATGTGATTACGGAGTAAGAGATGCAGACCACATTGTCATAATATTAGTGCTTTGTATTTTAGGATCTTCATATTTCAGTTTTAATACTTAACTTTTTATACATTGCAGGCGTTCCATGATCTGACTTGGAACAAGTGAACTATTGTATCAGATGTTTTACTCTCTGCGTGCACACTGCAGTCATTTATTCTAAAACCAAAACACTATTTTACGAGCTTATAATTTTAATATTATTTCACCAAACTCTCCTTTGCTTTACACAGAGAAATAATCTTGAAAAGTAAAGCGAAACAGAAAAGAATCGGAAGAGTTACTAACGTTAGTGATTAGATGGTGCTGTTATATTTTTTCAATTTAGGCAGTAACATTAATATGTAGGATTTGTTACATGCTGGTAGGACCAGACTATAGAAAGCACAAGTATAAAAATGGTTTAAAGTTCCACTCATATCTTCTGGAATGCAGTATCCCCTGGGAAGGGGCTGTAATGAAAGAACACTTTGTATATAGACAAAAATAAAGTTTGGAGACATTTCTTTTTACAACTGACAGATAAAACATTAACTTCATGGTAATTTCATAACTAGCTGCTGCTTTTCCATCCGTAGACACTTCACCAATTTTGGCTGAGAAAGAAGCCAAACAGATTCTGAGAACTCGTCGTGAAGACAGACAAAGAAAAGCTGGTTTCCCCGATGAGCCAATGAGGGTGATTTATGGCATTTACTTTTACATTGCATTTATTAACAAAAAAATAAATAGGGAGGGGGGAGTGCTTAATATTAGATTTGTACAGGTAAGATTCCAGAGAGTAAGTTATGGATATCACCTACTTAAGCAGCTGAGTTCTTCTGTGAAATATTAAAAAACTCTGTTGCATTCCTTCAGTTCGTGTCAGGTAGCATTTTGTAAGTGCTGAACACTGCTCAGGACATGTACAGTGCAGAAATTATGTATCACAAATGCGGGTTAGATTATTGAGAAGCAGTGGCTTTTCATTTATAGAAATGTGGAGTTCATCAGGTTGTTCCTGAGAAATGAAATAACAGGAAATGTCTTCTGCTTCCAGCACATTCTGCACTCAAGGCAGAAAGGAGGTGCAGGTGTCAGTGGTCAGTGTGGAGGTTGAGGCAGCTCTGCACCAGCTTTTAATTCACTTACTTTCATTTGCTTTTTTATGACTGCTACAGCAGTATATGACATTGTAGAGATTTTCAGCTGCTAGTTTAATGCAGCAGCATTCTTTTTGTGTGTAATATTTACATTTATTGATCTCTAACCCAAATTACAACAAAAGGAACGTGAAAGAATTAGGAACCTTCTGTTTTGCATGCTTCAAGAAGATCTAACATACAGTTCTGCACTTCTTGAGTATTACTTAAGGTATTTTAAAATTAGTACCTACTTTGTTCCAAGGTAAATAAACCAAGCTAAAATTATATGGCTCTGAAGAGGCAAAAGCCACAGAATCCAGAAAGAACACAATAGATTGTGCATATATGAGGAGTACAGGGGCTCAGTTTAGCAAGGTGCTGGACACTTCTGAACTCCATAGGCACAAAGAGCACTACCTACCTTGTAAGGCTGAGCTCAATGCGTGCCAGGCTCGTGGAGACAGCTAGTGGTTTTCTCTTTCTAATGCTTACTGTATCCCAGCCAAAAAGAATCCACCTGGCAGTCCTGACCACACACCACTTCCAACATACACTTATTTGTCAACTGTGGCAGCCACAACAAACCAAAGCTGTCACAAAAATACTGCACCATGCTTGTTAACAATCTTGAACAATTACGAATGTACGACAGCACCAAGAAACCAATGGGTGCACGCTTCAGGGTTGGGTTGGTTTCCATGCTGTTGCTGAAGGTGCTTTGCAGTTGTTGACGATTGGTGGGAACACATCCCAACCACGCTAATGCTCCATATAACACCATGAATTATACATACATTATGTAGTAAATATCTTAAATATAAAATCAAACAGGAGAGTGAGATCGAGTTAAACTCTGTGTTACAGGAAGTGAAATGAGCTAGGGCTAGAGAAGCATTTGATTACTGATCTCTGCTGCTCTGCCCTGGCCACTTTGCAAACGCTTCTCTGTAAGAAAACCCAAATGTAAGGGTATTTGTTTTGCTCACTGAAAGTCAAGGTTTTCAGTAGAAAAGAAAATATCCTTCAATAAAAAAATCCATCCCTCCTCCCGAGTGGAACGTGGAGATTTTCAGTTGTGCATGAAGGGGCACGGCTGCTGTATCCCTGTGCACAATTCTACCCCAGACTCAAAGAGAAAAATTGATTTTGTATGGATTCTTTGTAGCGGAATGAAATTAATGCTGAGATGAACCTGCCTCAGTTCAGCCTTTTTAAGCAAAAGCTGTTTGTCGAGGCCAGCTCATGCTGAGCTGAGGAATTTAATTTGCAATTCTTTGTGACACAGTTTGACTTCCACAGTGCTGCTTTACTAAAAAAAGCCATCCAGTTACAGACAGCGAGATCTGCCATCTTTGATTATTTTAAAATGTCGTTCATGTTATCAACACACTTCAGTCTTACTTTAACCAAGGCGCTGCTTTCTATCATGTAGAATCTTTCCAGTCATACAGTCCTGTTCTCTGCAAGTCCAGCCCCACTGAGGGACTGGAGCCAGGGCACTTTGCACTGTGAGGAGCACAGAGCACAGCGAGAGGCAGGATGCTCCTGCTTCCTGCTGCCATCCTGCTCCAGCCCTCTGGGCAGCTCAGAAAGCGGAGAACTGGATAACAGCAGGAATGCTTGGCTTGTGCAGAGAGTTTATGCTACAGCTTCAGTTGCTGCATTACCCAGTGTGCTGAGCAATGGGCTATCTGTCTGAAAAAACCCCTCTCTCTCCCTAGGCTTGTAAGCCCACATGCGTTAGCGCTGTAACTGTTTAAAAGCAAATTTTCTTCCTGACGGAGGTCGAGTTTTTGGCACATGACTCATTCAGTTTGACAACTTGTTGCAAACCCTCTAATTCGTATTATTCATATTTTACACACCAGCAGTCAGCACTGATGCAAAGTGGTTGCTGGAACCCTGCAGGGTACTGCCACAGATCTGATCAAATCGATTATCAAAAGAGGCTACAACAAGCCTGCCTCTGAGATTCCTTTTGTAACCCAAGGACCAAAGAGGCTTCTGTGTGGATGTACCAATAAAATACGTGTATGCAGAATTCTTTAATTATGAATATTTTTACAAAATTCTTGCCCAACACCTTTACTAGTCTGGCTGATACCAATCATTAAGTATTGCTGCGTTACGACAAACTGACTAGAAGTCCCATTTCATTACATTTGATAATTTTCAGAGGTAGGTTAATTGTCCTTGTGCAAGCTGTAAAAATGACCGGGTTCACTGGCCTGACATCAGGTCTGAGTGGTTGCATAATTAAATTACATCTTCTTGTCTTCAAGTAGGAGCACATGCTTTATCTCCAGCGCTTGGAGCAGAGATCAGAAGAGCAGTTCCTGGAACACTGGTTGAACCCACACTGCTTGCCGCACTGCAACCGGGATTTAGTCCATCCAATCTAATGGTCTCGCCTACCCTGCGACTGGTATGTATCCATTTCTTTTACAGTGCATATTTCCTATTTAGAATAAAAAGTAGAGCCACAAACCAGAAGAGGAGAGAAAGAACTAGTGGCTTGAGAGGCACCTTATGCTGAAACGTCTCTGGCAGTGGAATAGGGCAGTGGCACCAACTGTGTCCCTGTAGTTCTGTTCAAGTTAGTAAGCCATTTGATTATACACTGCTGTATGGATATAAGTTGGTAACTGCATAACATGCTTATTAACTTTGCTTGATATTGCTCCTGTTTCTTTCCTGTCTGCTTGTGCCCCATTTCCAGTGCGTCTGTTTAAAGTCTCGTACTCACTTAACTTTCAGTAAGGGCTGTGGCAGGATGAACCTCAGTCTGCACCCTGAGGTATTTGAGATGCAGTCTGACCTGCTAGGAGTGGAGGCTGTTCTGCAGCACCTCAGCTGCAGCAATTTGCTAAGTGTGATTTTTTAAATGGAGCTTTCTGCTTAGTACACGTGCTGGTAAGCTTTAACACAGAGCATTTGCATAGGTTATTAGTTCTGTTTGTGATTTTCAACATCAGTATAATAGACAGAATATTTTCTTTCTTGCCTCCGCTTATCATATACATCATAATGTTCAGTGGGAAAATATAGTCTGAAGCACAGCCCAGAAACAAGGCATTACTCATAATCCAACTGGTAACAATATGCCACATCCCAACAGAACACTGGGGTTGTGATGCAGTCATGCTTTCCTTTTTCCTTGTGCGTTTTGTCTGCAGATATAGAAACTTCAGAAACTGAAGATGTTTTGGGGGAAGACAGATACAAACTTGTAAAGTATAAGGATTAATCCCAAAGTTTTCTAATTCTTAGTGGCTGTTTGTGACACTGAAAGAGAAGACACCTACATTTGTATATCCTGTATATCTGTATATGTACATACAGATATTTGTATATCTGTGTATCTATATATCTCTACATAACAGGATAGGCCTTCCAGCTTACATTCTTCAAAGAGACATGAGATTTCTCAGCTGGGATAAGCTTGTTCCCACCATAATGACAATGCTGTATCACTCACAATCAACTTCTTACCATACAAACTGCAGATTCAGGAGCATACTTTCAAAAGCATTTAAGCAGTAAAATACAAAGATGACATCTGTCAGGGCTGGTGCGATTTGAAAGTTAGAAAGTTCATCTGCTTAAAATTATGCTAGGCATCTATCTGTACCTGTGTGCATCTAAATGCCTTTGAAAACCTGGATACTGGGGCAGACTTCAATGGAGCTATGCTAATCCACAGTAAGCCAAAGGTCTGCAACTTATTTAAAAACAAAACCACAGGATTCCCAGACCTGAGCCCTGGGAGGTAAGCGGGCAGATTTCAAAAAGCCTTTCCAGCTGAGACACAGCTCAAAGCTGGCTCACTTCTATTCTGCTCACAGTGAGGTGAAGAATTAATGTTAGAAAAGTGCTTAAAAGATTTGAAGCCTTTTGTATGTTGTTATTCTGGCCAATTTCTCCATGTGTTTTAAGTATATTTTCCCTCTTTTTCCCTGCAGATCTCTTCATGGCTGTGGAAGAAGATACATAGTGTGACTGTGCTGAGGACAAGATTATTACTGCATTGGCTATGTGCTCCTTGTGGAGCTGAATCTCTTTGCAATAATTACAATCCTTGTGCTGTGGCAAAACTTCCAAACATAGGTAGCCAGCCATATTATACATTTACCAATATACCTTTTCCACCTGTATATTATGTATGTATTGTATTGTATTATGTATGTATGTATTCCACCTGTATGTATATTATACCAATATACATTTTCCACCTGTAAAGGAAATAGTGACTGCATGCATGAATAAATAAAGACTTTCCTCCAAGTTCTGAGCTACAGGCAAGAATAAATCACTAATGAGTCTAGAGGATGCTTTCTAAGAGGACAGCTTTAGACTGTCTGAAGTAAATGGAACTTAAATGGACTTTGGAGGAAATGTTAATTGTAGTTTTGTAGCTTAAATAACATCATATGAAGACACAACGTTTATGCAACGCTGATCTACGTTCAATCACTTGATGAGCATTTCATGTATGGTTTCATAATAAATGCTTAATTCAAATCCATCTTCAGACGATTCTGTTATGCTTTGACAATATATGCTAAAAAAGATTACTGGAAGTGAGGCTCAGGATTGCAAAGTGATTTCTTTTTGTATTGCAAGCATTTCAGTGTGAGGACTTTCTATGTTCAGCAGGTGGGAGGGAAGGGACAGTCTAATCACTCTGTGGTTTCACAGCAAATCTTTTCCCACTCCTTTTCGTTCTCAGATCAGCCACATGTATCCAGCCATCCCCCTTCTGCCCGTGTGCCTTTCTAACTCATGGCTTGGTACAGAATATCTTGTACAATTAGATGGTAAACAGATGATATCTGCTGAACACCATGAGAAAAGTCTCAACTGCTCTGACCTAACAGTTATGATTTGTAACAGCAATAGAGTTAGTTATGGACAGACTCAGCTAACAGCTTAGCTTCACTGCAGTCACACTGAGACCCTAATGACAGGTAGCTAAATTAAAAGCAATCTGATGAAGATAACATTACTGCATCATCAGAGCATTTATTAGGCTCAAATAGCACAACAGTGCTAATACACTTTCCTTCCAGTAAGATGACTCCCTTGGTTGACTCCATGGAAATAATTTAAATCTCAAAGCATCAAAGGCTTACTGTCCCCAGCAGTCAAGATAGAATCACAGATTAAATCTGGGAGTGTGACAAAGTGCAATGAGGTTGCTACTGCCTCCATTCATAATACTCTTAATGTCACTGGATGAATCCTTGGCTTTGATTTCTCTTGCTTAATTAAAAAAATCACAGTGATCCCAGTTGTGCCAATTTCCCCCCACTGAAAGTTAAGTACATCTCTGAAATAACAGGACTCCTACTTACTTACATCCAGTCACAGGTTAGATAATTAGTGGGGTTAAGTGGGAGCTGCTAGGTCTACCTCAGTAACACGGAGCTAATCCTAATGCAAACTGATTCAAGAAGCCACGTCTTCCATTCGTACAAAATAATTTTTGTGCCCTGCAAGTAAAACAGAGAAGCACCCTTCAACCCAGCTGAGAGAGTGCCAAAGAAGAGGAGGGCCAGCAGAGTACAGCAGAGTATTGGAAGTTTGCTGAGCACTGGCAAACACTGCAGTCTAAAGAGAAAGAAGGCAAGAATATGAGTACTTCAGGCTTTTTAGACCCTGAAAAAACTCTTGCCTTTTTCAGCATAAAAGGTGAACACTGCAGAAACATGATATTTAGTTCTATCTACAGAAATGATGTAATTAAGCTTTTTCCAAAGTCCTTCAGCATGGCTGCTCCACTTTGATTTTGTTGTCTTCCTCTATACAGATATTTCCTTTAGAGGCACGCTCTGCTCACAGACATCTGAAGTTGAACAAAACAAGTACATTCTGGGAGCAGTTAGGGGTTTATTTTTGCCCGTGTCTAAAATCTAGAGGAAAACGATAGGCTTCAGTACATGCATGCAAACCATACATGCATGCAAACCATTAGCTTTCCCACCGGGTGAAGGTTTTTGATGATCTGTGGAACAGTAGGCCAATAGAACTGAACAGACAGCCATAGAAGGCTTAATATAAAGAAAAATAAAGAAGTGTTCTGCAAGCTGTATGCTGGAGATGGGAAAGGTGGCAGAACAGCCGATTTTCAAATGCTTTTACAGAAAAGAACTGCAAGACTTGGGAAGATCTTTCACCTAAGAAAGATAGAGGTGCCATTAGCTTTAATCACTGCCTGTTCCACATTCACTGCGCCTGCTAACATTGTCACCTCTCATGTGCAGAACTGACCACTAGATGCCAGTGTTTCCGCATACAAACTGCACCGCAGCCCACAACGGACGTTTGTCTCAAAATATTTTCGCATCCCTCCTTCTCCTCTCCTGTTGTGTTTTTTTTTTTAACTTCTTTTTTCAAAACATTCAGCTCAGATGACTGAAATTAAAAGTCACCCCTAAATAGGAGAAAAGAAGACCTTTAGAAAACGGCTGTTATTTTTCCCCTTTGGATCCAAGATTGCAGTGGATGTGGATTTTAATGCAGTATCTGTCTGCTTATGTGGGTGCACCCCGTTACATCGTAGAAGGAAATGGTTGAAAGTTTCGCATGGTAGAGGTGTGGGACTGATTCAAACAGACAGTGGGATGGGTTCTGTGCACTGGCAGAAGTTCTTCACTCGCAGAGTGGATCCCATTTGATCAGCCTTCAGTAGCCCCAGACTGAAAGCTGCAGACTCACTGCATGGTAACAGCATCTCCCTTTGTGGCATGACATTATCTTGCAACATTTATTATCTTTAGTAGCTTAGGAGACTGTGTGTTAGGTGCTGTACAAACCAGCACTGAAAAATCAGTCTGTGCCCAGAGTCTGTGTCTGAAATGTATCACCCCTCTATAAACAGGGTGGATAAATAATATCAACTGTAATTTAAGTATGCAACAATTCAGGGAGAAGAAAAGGCTGTGAGTTTGGAATGCATCGCTTTCTTCAGCAAGGCCGAGATGGAAAGACTTACTCAAAAACCTGATCAATACGACATGAAGTAGCTATCATATTGCCACTAACAACGTGGCAGTTCAACTAACGGTTTATTTCTAGCAGACTGCCTTGCCTTTCAGAGAACATGCATCAGAGGTACTTAATTACTAAGACTGGAATTCCCAGAAATGCCACTGAAAGCAAATCAATCACTTCCTTCACTTGAAATCCACTTTCACAGTGGTGAAGGTAACACAGAATGCAAAATGCAATTTGTCTGTTTGTAGGTTAGATGATACATGGAGGCCAAACAGGTCAGTATACTCTTCTATCTACAGTGACAGAACTGCTTCCCTCCAGTATTTCTGAAATGTGAACATGAAGGAGTGAAGGACAGCAAATGCAGATGACAACCTCAAATCAAATCGTGCGCATGAAAACGCTTCCCTGCAAAACCTTCTTTTTTTCTTTTTTCTTTTTGTTTTACAACTAGTTAGAGCCTTGTTTTGGATGTCAGAATCTGGTTTGGAATGAAGGCTTCTGTTTCTCTGTCTTAATGAATGAATACAAAAACAAATTCTGAAACTGGAGGGAAATCAGATTGATCGAATGTGATCACTGTAGTAGGAATCTAGCTTAGTTTCTCAGTAAAAAAAAACAATTTTTAAATGACTAAAGAGATCAGATTGGACATCAGAAGGTTATCTGAGCCTTTTATGGCCTACAAAGGGTAGAAAATCTTGTGAGAACCGTGTGTCTTGAGATTTCTGGTATGTGATTAGAATTGCTGAGCAATATGTCTCCTTTTTGGCATTTTAATCCTTTTTCAGGTCTGGGAGGAGAGATGTGCACTAACGTGAATAACAGTAAAAAGCAGAAAAGCTTTAATGAACTTGGAGATCATACAACCACCCTTATTCTAGCAAATATTCAAGTGCAGTGCAGTGCAGGCTCGAGGCGAAACCAAAAGCCTGAATCATCAGTGCTACTCCAAATCCTAAGCTCATCTCAGTACTTCCTGCTTTCATTTTTGTTTTCTTTTTTTTGTTCCAGGACATTTCAATGAGTGTTGGTCAGCTGAAGTACAGTTTTTCCAGATTTGAGGGTATTTGGCTCTAAGGATTCATTTAGACATTAATCTTTTTGCACAATCATACAACATGAGAATCCTACATGTAACTATTCATCTGAGTGAGCCAACCTTAAACACAGGAGATCTTCGACCCAAGACAGAGCAAGAGGGGCATAATGTTGCTTAATTTTGGATTTTTCAGAATAAAGAGAAACCAGTGAGTGGCTCCAAAAAATGTATTCAGCAACGTGCTCCAAATGTTCAGAATATAGCTGGCTTAGAGCTTTGCCCTTGAGCTGTTTTGGTGGGACTCAGATTATCTGCCTATAAAAATGAGACCAGAAACCAGCCCACGGAATGCCTGGACACCAACAGAGCCCAGTGCAATCAGGATACGCTTCTGTATGCTTCCTGTAGACTGCACAGGAATAGTTTCATGGTCAGCAATATACCTTAAGCAGATGAGAAGAATTATTGACACATAATTACTTGCAGGATAAGAGTCTGTCCTGGTTATTTGAGATTATAGGCCTAGTATAGATGATTTATTCAATTCACCTAGCAGACTGTTCATGTTTTGGTAGGACAGTTTCACTCTTGGCCAAAAACAAGCCTAAGAGAGAAAGCCCCATTCCTGAGGGTTCTCACAGCCTCTGTTGAGCTGCAGAATGAGGCACAGCTTCAACTGCAGAACGATGGGTTGAAGTGCAGAACGATGGGTTGAAGTGCAGAATGATGGGTTGAAGTGCAGAATGATGCTACTCCCTGTTCAGAAGAAAATGCACCAAGCAGTATCCATAAGATGGCTCTAACCTCACTGGGGTCTGGGGGTGATCAGTCACAGGTGATTTACTCAATCAGGGCTTGCTGCGTGTAGAAAAAGAGGCAAGCATGAAAGCTAAGTCTTAGCAGTAATAGGAATGGATCAGGTACAAATAAAGCATGCTTAAATTTATAATGAGCAAGGATAGGACTGACCTGCTTGTTCTAGGTCAGGATTCATGTCATCCTAAAGTAGGTTCTCAGAACAGGCATTCTACTGGGGCCCATTTCTTTTCATTGATTATGGATGGCCCTGAAGCCTAAAAAATTGTAACTGCATTTTATCAAAATATTATCTTCAACAGTTATGCTGGAACAGTAATTGTGTAGCACCAGCATGGCTATTTTTATGCTGAGGCATTACTCCCAGTACTTTGAACATCGAAGGGTGAAGAACATCCAACCCCAATGAAGTTCTGCAGCATCTTTGCTCAGAAATACCTGGACAGGCAGGTGGTGTCCCTGGAACTCTAGGGAGGGAAAATCTTCATGCTCTCATCATAGAGCATTAACAAAACTTTCCTGTACAAATATATCCTGTCTAGGATGCTGCAGACCCTTTGCAGCACATGGTTTGGCCTCACTTTTTCTGGCAGAAGAGCAGAGCTCTCCCTCCTTTTTCTGGTAGAGTGGTACAAGTTTTATCTCAGATGCACAAAGATTCAGGGCTCTGAAATTCAGTCCAACAGCATGGCCTTCAACTCCATTACTTTAGATCAGACTGTGCTGGGAAGCAACGAAGCTTTTGGAGCAGTGCTGGTGATCTACCAACAGGAGAAGAAGGGTTTACACCCAACTGCTATGCTCCCGTTATCAAGACATGCTGTACAAACCTATACGTAATTAGCAGGGCACTTTTTTTCCTCACAAAGAAACTGATAAAGGTTCTGGAAAATACAACTGTGCAAGAGGAAAACAAACACTAAGCAACAGCAACAAGAGCAGCAGCAAAAATAGTTTTATCCTCAGTTTATTAGTGCCATGGCACACACAGATTAGCTGTTTCCGTAGTTGTGGAAGGATACTGTTATGATAAATTTATAGGTCCAATGGAAGACTCTTTAATTTAGGAAATGACAAGGCATCTGTGGCCAACCTGTACAAAATTTACTCCTTTATACCTTAGTTACATGCCACTGAGTATTTACTGAGCCTGCAGATATATTTACCATTCGTGCAGCATCCCAAACCATCAAAGAGCACTACTCCGAGTCAGATGTGTTGGAATCCACGCCTTTCTACAACTGCCATGACTTCAAAAATACCTTTCAAAATGTTACGTTCACAAAGCAGAATCTTCTTGGAATCAACGGACAGGTGATCAAGGTTAAATGAGGACGGACATCTGCACAGCAAACAAGGGTTTCAGGATTCATACACATTCACACACCAGCTAGACCTGTGGCCAAGTGCTATGTAAGGAATACTGTTCATGACAATCCTGTGCAGCTGTAAATCTGGTTTGTTTCTAGTCAAGTTCTTTTACACTGCAATCACTGCATTATTCTATACTATCTACTACTATTTTAAGCTGCGGCCATACTGCAATATTGTATGAATCACATTTCAAGTAGGTCAAAGCACAGGAAACTCTCAGACAGCAAAAATACCACAATTCAAAATAATCAGAGACCTTAAGCTTGAAAAATAAATCACTGAAGATATAATTAGAAAATAAATATTCAGGGCTTCATTCTGTAAATCATGAGTACATCTCACCCATGGAAGTCATCCAGTGAATTCCAACCTTCCACAGGAGTGAAGTTGCTACGGTGCGTGGTACTCAAATATTTTCTTCTGTTGTCACTAAATACAGTTTTGGTAACTCGTAAATATACTCACTTCCTTGCTAACACGGAAGGGGCCAGCAGGCTGTCATTAAGGGCACTGTCTGGGATGGACTGAACTGCTACCAGCCATCTCCTACTTCCAAGGCTTGTGACATTCCCTGTTTTTTCCAGTTCTGATATTTCTGGGCGCTTTGAAGGAGGGCTGGGCTGCAGGCAGTGGGACAGCATGGCAGGCTGTGGCTGGATGCAGGCAGCCCTGCTGGCCACACATTCTTCAGCTGTGAAAACCATAACTGCAGTCTCATAGCACATCTACAACAAACTTCATATCAAAGCAAGAGCGAAACAAAGTAATAAACGAAGCAGATTTATATTTATGCTTGATGTTTATGTTTATACAAATATGTATGGACACAGATTTTTTTATGTAGTTTAAGTTACAGAAACTAAGCTTACATTTAAGCTGTGAATGGATCTGAATGCATTTCAGCACTCCAGCTGCAGAATCTGAAGTTTTTGAGAACATTGTCATTTGTTTTTGAGTCCTGAATATTTGGTGCATTTCAGCGTTACACCAAGTTTTGTTAACACAAATCTATAGCTCTGGAGGGGATTTGGCAGAGGGTTGATATCTGCTGGTTTAGATAAGAGCCGTAGCAGAAGCAAAATCTTTCTTTTTTATTTTTTCCCCTCCTTCTTCCCTATTTACCATTTGATGCTTTAGAGCTGCTCAGGGAAAGGGAGAAAAATGTTTTCTATTTCATACTGCACAGCTGTTGCACTGCTGGAGGAAAACAGTTTAAATATTAATATGGCTTAGAGGACTAAAAGTATTTCTTAAGAGGCACTTCAATACAATGATTTTCGGCAAAGTGAACAGCCACAAAAATAGAGTCAACAACCCAAATCCCTCCAGTAAGCCAATGTATTTATTTGTTAGTGTGTGCCTGCAGAACTCATCGTGTGTGGCTGCAACAGATACAGCTGTCCAGCCCAACCTGAGTAAAGAATAGCTCGTGTGTGCAATAGTTTACAATGATCTCTAGAGTCAGAAAACCTTCCTGTTCCCACCTGAAGCTTTAAGATTGAATTGGATTATCTCAGTTCTTTTAGAACATGACTCTTGAAATTAAACAAGACAAGGAAATAAATGAAATGACACCAAAGGTACTTTTTCCTTATCTGTTGCTCAAATTTAAGCCCATGTATCTCTCATTTATTTTCATCTTTGCTCCTCTGCTAACTCTGTTTTGAAAGGGATGCTCACAGAACACTATCGGTGGAAAAGGACCACAAGGATCCTAGCTGTGTATCAGCTTGTGCTGTTGCTGGTAATTTCCCTTTCTCTGTTTTAAATTCATTTCCTGAAATGCCTAAGATACTCTGCTAAACAAGTCCTACTATGGCAAGCAGAGTTCAAACATCTCCCCATGCAACGTGGCGACACATTCTGCAGGCGAACGGACTGATTTTAGACTGCAGTGGCTGTACTCACCCAGCTGTGACAGGGTTAGGCTGCAAACTATTGTCGTGGTTACTGAAAATCTAGCTCAGCATTTACCATAACGTTAGCATTCTGACATCGTTTGCTGCATTTGCATGGTGACCAGATGTCACTGCCCACAAACCTCTGCTGATCTCCTGTGCTATCACACAAACACTGCGTGCCGCTGCTTTGATTGTTACTGCCTGAGGTACTCAGGAACTATAAATACATCACCTCTAATCTCCTTAGATTTTTAGGGTGGAATAAGGAACTGCGTGATCTGAGCACAAATAAAATACCTTAATTTTGCTTAAATTAGCAGTAAGAGTTTTCATTTAACTGAAAAGCTCCATAAACGGCATGTTCTTATTTACAGTTACAATTTCAAAAGGACCTGAAGCTAAAATTGAAGATGTAATGCATCCAAAAATGCAAGCTCACATCAAGAAGTGTGTGTGCCACTCAATTAATGGACACCCAGTCTCCCCAAACCCAGGAAGAAGGCAGTCTGCGTGTGTGCGGACATGGAAAACTGCTCCACCAAAGTTTATGTAAGAAAAATAGAATCCACTATTCTAAAAGAAGTGTCATAAAGTTTGATGTGCATTTCAAAATGTGTGCCTATTTCAAAAGCATTTTGGAACAGATATTCTCTCCTGCTCTGACGAGACAGAACTGTCTTTGCTTCCAGCTTCAGTGCCTACTCAAGGGGAGAAAAAAAAGGAATTACGCTTTCTGGCAGGAGTTAGGGAGTTAGGGCTGGAAACAGAAGACCTTTGGTTGTGGTGTGATTGAATCAGGTGAGGCCAGCAGGGACAAACAGGCTGGCTTCTGAGCGGGCTGTGCCGGCCCATGCCCTGTGCAGAATCAGCCTCCTGCCTTTGCTCTTTGTTCTTTAATTCAATCCTGGGGAAATCACAGTGAAACTGGGTGTGTGTGTGTGCAGGTGTGCACGTCTGTGTGGGGGAGGGATGGTTGGATGGAAAGACGGACACAAAGGGCAATTGCTGCCCCATTTCCCAGCACCTTCCACCCCATGCTGGTCACACCTTGCCGGGGCTCAGGTCTGACAAACAGAGGGACTTTTTTTTTTTCTTTCAAACCTGGGTCATCATTGCCTGCCCACCTCACAAACAGCATCACGTCACATTGGCTCCTGAGGCACACAGATGGCTGAAAGGCTGCCCGGCCTGTGGCACTGTGCCTGTCCGACACACTGAGCAGATCTGGGTAAAGACCGGTTCAAAGCGACAGATGACCCCAGAGAAACATTCCATTGCTGTACCAGGCCAAACCAAACCTGTCTGTGGGACGTTCACAGTGAGACTGCCTGATGGAGGAGCCTAAGGGCAGCATGAAGTACGTGCCCTTACCTCCTCCTGTGCTCTGAGGATCTCCTGGCACACCCAGCAGTGCCCCAGGGTCTGTGCTGGCTTCGGTCCTTCCAAATTTCCTCCAGAAGAAAACCCGGAATATTGAGTTTGTTGACAGTTTTTGCCTCATGTACTTTACATTGTGTTGCATAATTCTTTAGTTTGGTGTCATTTCTTCAAGATTCAGGAACAGAGCTTAAAATAGAAGTGGCTATTTTAAATTAACTGAGTTCTAATTGGCTTATGGAGCTGTGCCTGCTGAGCTCCCCTGCGCATCCTTTTTTCTGTTTTGATATATGGCAACAACACAGAAATATGGCATTCTGGGATGTGAGGTGGCTCAGTGGAGGGGGATATAAACCAGATGTGTAACACAGCCAGAGTGCCCTGAGTGCACCGCCTGTGACCTGCCTGGAGATGATACAAACACAACCCATTTTTGAGTCAAAGAAATGGAAATTAGCTCCAAAAGAGGGAGGGAATGTTTCAGATCAAGCAGTTTAGAGAATAACAAATAATTTCAAGCTACCGAAATGAGAAGGAAAAAAAGAATATTTTTTTCTAAAATTGTGTAAAATGAAAGAGCCAAGAATCTTTCCCCAAGTTTTGATTAAAACTACGAAGATAATTCTGTGAAGTACCTCCAGTTCGTTTCTTTTAATGTTTTGCTAAACTTCATGGATGATTTACCTCAGAGCATGGTCACAGTAAGGCTGTCAGCCTGTCGCCTGCTGTCACCTTGAGTTTTATTCTAACAGTGCAAGCATCTTGCATGAGACCGGATTTTAGTACAAGGATTCTACTCCTAAGGCAAATCCTAGCAAATCATTTCAGAGGTCGCACCTGAAGATAAAACCTCATTTCAGGATGATTTTTTCCTCCGGGGGATTTTTGGTTGAATGGCCAGACCCTCATTTGTCATAAACCTGGACAGATCACTGATGCCATGGATATCAACTGCTATTAGTCTGCGTTGTGACTGAAACTGGTCACTGTTCTGGGGAGCTTTACAGCTGTTCTGTTTCTTTACTGGGAGCTGGTGTGTCTGAAAGCAGGCATGCGAGGCTGTCCTACAGGCAGTGAGAGCTCGCTCACACCAGCAGCTACCACAGGGATCCTGGACCTTGAGATAGATCAACGTAATGCTTCCAGACCACAATTCTAGCTCACAGACACCTCACCTGCCCCTTTTGGGATTGTTTTTCATTAGATTGTAGGTTTCTGGGAATTAGGCCCAGAGGATGATGAAATCTGCATTTTTTTGGGCTGCTTTGTACCAGAGAACTGGTGCTTTGAAGCAGCACTTGTTGTCATAAGCTCTGTGCTAAAACCAAGACAAGATGAGCAAAGGTGCAAAACACCGGCCTGGAAGATGGATGTCTTTCCAGGACCAGTCTGCATTTTTCTGTCCTGTTACTGGGTTTAAAGCTCCTCTTTGTCAGCACATCACTGCTCTTGTGCTAATGTGCCACACGCAAGGATTTTTTACAGTTATATATAATATTAAAGAAAAAGTTACAGATGCTACAAATGTTGTTATTGTCATGGGCCTGGACCTGCCCAGTCTTCGCGGGCAGGAGACCGTTCCCATCGTGGGGCTGTTTGGGAGCAGGACTTTTCCCTTTCCCCTCTTCCCGTGGCTGCTGGTGCCGCAGGTCAGCCTTGGCCCTCCCTGTTCCCACACAGACGGGTGGGGATCGGGTGGGCTGGGAAGGGGAGCAGAGGAATTCTGGTTTGGCATCTCTCGTGCACCGAGGCAGCCAGGCGGCAAGGAGGGGAGCGCAGCCGGAGCCAAGCACAATGTGAACATGGATTGCTTCTTTTGGAAAGGAGGAAACCCAGGAGCCACAACTGAAGCGCTGCTTTGCTGCTGGGATAACTCAGCCATGTGCTGCGTGTTGCCCCAGGTTGGTCCAGTAGAACTAGGACAACATTTCACTGAATTGGGAAATGATCTTTGGGCTATGTTATAGAACTGAAATACTCATTGTTTAGGTAATTTGGAAAAATACCTTGTTATTCTTTGGTTGACTGGTCTCTGGAACGTTTGGGATGGCATGCACATTGTGGTAAAGAGGAAAAAATGAGAACAAACAAGGGATTTGAATGAATTTGACATGCTGGGAGTAGTACTGCTGGGGGATGGTAGGAATTGGTTACTGAGAAAGAAGGCAGCACAGATAACTTTGTTCACCACTGAAGGGGTGCAGAGAGGATTCCCAGGACAAGGTGCTGAGGAACAGCACTAAAGCAGAGGAGTTACCCAGCAGTGCAAGAAGTTTGCTGCCTGCCCGGATAGCCTCATCTGTGTGGCTCAGACACTGCTGGTCTATCAGAGTATCCTTCAATGCTACTGAAAAAGCAGTTCTTCCATTCCTCTTCCCATAGATGCTCATTTCTGCACTTTCTGACACCAGCACATGCCTTCATGTCGCTGCACTACTCCAATAAAGGAATTACTTGTACTCTTTTTGGTTGTTTTTTTTCTTAGTTGATATTCACTTTGCTCAGGTTCGTGGTCCTGCTCATTGTACAGCCATGCAAACTGCAGTGCTGGACAAAAGCAGGCAAGAGAGGTGGCTGGGTGCAGAGGAAGGAGGAGAGAGCCCAGCACTGCCCCTCCAGCTGCAGCCAGATTTACGCCAGATGAAAGCGGCCGTGTAACCACAGCCTCTCTGAGAGCCCCCTTAATTTCACTTTGGGCACGTGAAGAATCGGCTATTGCTGCTGCTGAGCGAGCAGCACAAACAGGCTTTTATCATCTGATAGTCTCACATTTGCTAAACCTGTGATGTGCCTCGTGCTCTGCCAGAATTTTTGGAAGGATCTGTGGCAATTAGAAGGAAACACACCTAGGGACAATATCATTCCACTGTAAGGAAGCCAGCATGTATGCAGCACTTCAGCAGCTCTGTCTGCTATGAAAGAAATGAACTCAAGAGCAGACAAGAACTGATACGTGAAGTTACAGCGTGAGTCTGACTGCATAAATTAAAAGGAAGGGAATGCAATGGATTTTGAATAGGTTCTTTCACATGACATGTTCTCATGGAATCAGGAGGCAGACACTGCAGCAAAAAAAAGCTTTATGGTGTTCCGAATTAAACTTTAGTATTTTTCTTAGCACAGAGAAGCTAAATGAAGTAGTAAATCAAACCGTGTGCATACGTGCATGCATATACATTAACTAGAGATACGAAGTGTGGACTTCAGGAAAAAGGTGTTGATGAACAATACTGACCCATCCAGAATATTGTCTGTGTATTGCACAGGTTTTCTGCCTTACCCAAGATATCTTCTTTCTGAGCTGGAGCTGGCAGAAACATGAAGGTTTGAGCTTCCAGCCTGGAATTTCAGGTTCCTTATGCAATTCTCTTCAAATCACTTTGTGGAAAGAGTTAGACCACTGCTGCCCTGAACCAGCTGACAGTCTGCAATGCAAGGTCTAGGGAAAGAACAGGTATATTCATTCTGATGCTAGACTAGGTCAAAGCCTAGGGTTAAACAGTTCCTGTACATATCACCAGTGTAACTAGTTCATGGCTGATAAGAATATATATGCAAAAATAATTGGTTCAGAGCAGTGTTTATTTGTAATGTCCAGTGCAAACAGAAACCGACTTTGAAAGCAAAGTCAGGAGAAAAGACACCACCTGTTGACCCAGAATTCAGCCCTGATATAAGTGTGGGGAGCTGATGGGAGGACATGGGAATGCAGCGCTGCACAAAGATAAGTGCTGAGGGGTTAATGCTGGTAATTCGGGCCTTCATTGGCTTCCCAGTGCATCTACACCTGATAGGTGACTCTTCTCATAGGCCTATGTCGTTAATTAGTGCTGATAATAGATCTATAATGAAGGAAATACTAATTTCAAGCCCATGCATAAAGACTTAGGAACAGAATACTGTTCTGACTGCCATCATCATTCTTTCCAGCAGAAATTCTGGCCTGATACCACGACCTACTGTGAAATCAAAATTACCAGAAAAAATCCATTTACATCTGCACTCACTTAGATCCCTTACAAGAAATAAAATGAATTCTTGCAAGGGACTCACTTAGCTGCTCCATCATTATACCTTTGCCATTTCCAACAGGTAGGCACCAAACCAACCTTTCCTGCACCCATTCATTTTAACGTAAGGAGGGCAAAATATTCCCCAAGCAGAATTCCTTGGAGAACGATGATTCTGACCACTTGTTCCACAGCATCACGGCACTGTGCCGTCTGACCCCAGAACTGTGGAAATGGCTGCCCTGCAGATGGCATTGCTGATGCTTTGGGAAAGGGCAGATTTCACTCCCAGCTCCACTCCCCGGGCGGAAGCAGCTGAGCTCTCCAGGCACTCAGTTACAAGTTAGGCAATACTTGCAGGAATCATAAAAGCAGAATAAATCAGGACGTGTTGAGGTGCAAGGACTCCTGCAGGTCTTCAAGAAGCTGCACAAAGCTATTTTAGGTCCCTGTAGTAATGACAGCAGTGCCGATGCTGGTAACAGAAATAATTCCATGCCTGGTCTGCAAGAGACTTCGGACTATTTATAAAACTGCCATCTTTAAAAATGTTCTATCAGCCAGTGTGAAGGCAGCCATGGTGCTGAGTGTTTATAGCGAATATTATTTTTTTGCCATTGAATCCTGCTTTTACTCTTGTAGGAGTTCATTTGATTTTGAGCAACTGAATATTTTCAGCTCAGTTTGTCCCAGTGTAATTCTTAATATCAGTGAAAGCTCTTCTCAAGTTTCTTGCACTGATTAAGAAATATTTATTGATGCTCTGAACTGTTATTTTTTTCAGGCTGAAAGCACTAAAAATCAAATAAAATTTGGTTTTCTAAGAGGACATTCTTGTTAATCCTGAGTTAACGAGCACTTTCACTGAAGAACTACCCTTAATTCCTATAAGCTGAATGCTCTCCACGACAGAGCAGAGAACTTCTGCTCTGATTTGACTGCAGCCTTTCACCCCCCAGCAGTTACTCACAGGCTTCCTGGGGCAGCTGCTCTCTCTGTGCTCACCAGCTCTCCCACCGGCCCGAGCCAAGGCCTTTTGGGGCTGACTTCCCTGACTTCCACCCTCTGACTCAGCCCCACTGCCCATGTCTCCCAGACTTGTGTGACAGTGGAAATTATTCAACCTCTAACTGTCCTATTAAATTTCAGCTGGTCTTGGCTACCGGCCTGCTCCGAGGGTTGCCTTGTCAGGATGCTTATTTACCTTCACCAAAACACCAGAAGTAGTTTAAACTGAAAACATACCAGTTAGGAGTTTCATGCAAAACATTCAAACAGTCTAAATGAAAAGAATGATTTAGAAGAAAAATACAGAGCTCTGCTGCAATTCAGCGCGTCTCTGCCATCAATAAAAGATACAGCTAGTCACTTCATTCAAAACAAAACTTGCAGTCTTTCAAAATACCCTCCCTGATCAGACCACCAAAGCACTTAGCTTCTCTCTTCTGCTCACCAAATATTTTTATGATTTTCCACAAGAAACAGCCAGGCAAAACGGTAATAAGCACTCAGAGCATGGGAGTACATCATGTCTCCAGACACCATGAAAATAAAATAAATCACTAGAGAAACAAAATTTTATATGGCTTGTTTTTTAAATCGCGTTTTTTTCTATAAGGAAATGATGAACAGAAGTGTGAACCAAACCAAGGAGCAAACAGCTATTCCTGCTTAGATCTCGGAGCACTGTTATTATCAGAAGAAAGCAATATTCAGAAGCAGCCAAGAGGTTCAGGAGCACCAGGCACGGTCGTTAGAAGCCCTTTCCCTTTAAGAACAGAATGTCAACATCAGAGACTGCATCTACTAACAAATAACACGCACAATTTTAACAATGAGGGCAATTAATCACCATGGTATCTTATCTAGGGACGAACAAGATTCCTGTGACAGCCTTTAAATCAAGGCTTGGTGCATGTCTGCGTGTCACGCCGCGATGCAAAGCAGAGACACGAGAGCCATCCTCAGCCCACCTTGCTCACACTGACGTGAGTCCAGCAGGAGACAGGCAGAATTAGCACAAATTAATTAGGCCAATTTATCCAGCCTGTTGCTAGGCTAAGTTAGACCGGACTGCTCAGTCCTCAGCAGCGCATTTAAGGCTAGCCTGAGTGTCTTTACTCCTCTCTTGGGTCTGTGGTGCAGATGTAGCCCTTCCTATAGGAAGCACTGAAGCTGAGAGCCTCGGGTGATGCAGGGAGCCCACACCACTGCCTGGGGTCAGATGCACGTGGAAGGCAGCATCCGTGCTTCATGCCTTACCGACCTCCATCCTGAGCAGCGTCAGCCA
This sequence comes from Tetrao urogallus, assembly GCF_951394365.1. Taxonomy (NCBI): domain Eukaryota; kingdom Metazoa; phylum Chordata; class Aves; order Galliformes; family Phasianidae; genus Tetrao; species Tetrao urogallus. The sequence continues at coordinate 2,095,711 of NC_136831.1, read as the reverse complement.
CTGCCTGGGAGGATCCTGTGTGCCTTCCCCATAAGGCAGTATAGAATCCTACTGCAGTATCTGTTTTCATTAATAAGCTCTGGATATTCCTCCCATCCTCCCCTACATTCTCCCTTTCAATGCTTGTCCTTGGCTACCCTTACAGGCCTGCATGACACAGCTTCTGCCTCTGTGCACAGGTTTGAGCTCGGGAGCCACACCGAGCTGGCGAAGCAGGAGCTTTGGGAGTGGGAACATTTCAATCCCACTTTATGATTTGCCACCAGAAATCCAGGCACACACTGAAATGCTGCCCATGCATTACCGCAGTGTCTTCTATAAGAAAACATGGACTTCAGCCACTAGACAGACACAGAACCTAGTAAGCTATTCCCCGCATTCTTCTATCCCCCTGGGCACCCTGTGTAAGGGAAGCCATTGATGCTTGCCATCAGATAGACACACAGGCCAGTAATAAAGTACCCATGATTCACTGCATTTTTATTCCTTAGGGTGCTTCTGAAGAGGGAGCTACTGATTTCTTACTTATGTTTAAATGATTTGTGAAGGGAAAAAAAAATCTATTTTATAGCCCATGCTGTTAGCCATGGGGGAAGCTGTTTTCTGTGAGTTCTGTATTTCACTTGATAGATAGCTTTCCTCTAATTATTTATCTTTACTTTGGTTGTTCTTAGGAAGCTCAAGTTTTCCCTAATCTTGTAATTTTGATCAGTTAAAAGTTGCTGTCTATTGGGCTAAACATCAAAGCCCTCCCTGTCTCTGCACTTACTCATTTCAGTGGGAGATTTCCCACCACGGAGCACAGGATCTTTAATGCCTCATCATTTATAACACAGTATCCCCCTCCCGTCCATGCAGTTACCCTAAGGATCACGCAGAAAGCAAAGGAGGTGAAGAGAAACAGACATGCCAAGAAGTTTTCCCAAAGTCGCACAGAAAACCTGGCAGAGCCAAGCAGAACCCAGGCTGTTCAACCTCCAGCCCTTTGCCCTGCTCTGTGGACGCACTGCCCCTGAGCTTCCCAGCTCCTGATGGGGCAACCCAGCGCTGGGCACGGGGAGCTGCTGGGCTCAGAGCAGCCCCCACCTGCTGGGGCAGGCTACAGCCAGCATCATCGTCCTCTGCACGCAGGAGCACACGGCACGCTCTGCCCAGCCAAGGGTCTGGGCACCACGGAGATGGACGCAGCTCAGCAGCCTAAATGAAGGCAGCGGTGTCCACATTCTGCCAGCAAGGGGAATCCTATTCCCAAGACAGACTGGAGCCACATCATTGCATAATGTTTTAGAAAGCGCATCACCTCCTGGAACTCCCACGGCACGGCCCTCACCACAGGGCATATTTGGGTGAGTGGTGTGAATATGGCCCTTCTTCACCATTTCCTTTCCATATTAGTCACATTTAGTCCCGCTCCGCTTTCCGCCTCTGGAAGCCTAGCATAAGCTCTGCATCTGGTCAGGGGAGAAAGCAAGCAAAGCATTTTCTGTAGGCAAGAATCCACAGCTCAAAACCACCTAATAATACGTCTCAGTTCTTCCTGACTTGGTACTGTCTGCATGGGAGAGGCCAAGGTTTGGAACAGAAAGAAGGAATTGGCTGGGACAAAAGTGCATTGGCAGAGCTCTGTGGAGGCACTCACGCAAATCCTGCCCACACTACATCTGGATCCATCCAGGGCTTTCATGATCACTGAATTTGCCAATCTTTTTTTTTTCTTTTTCTTTTTCGAAAGCAAACAATCAATAAAAAGGAGAGAAAAAAATGAAGTAACTGCTTGGGCCCACATTTGTTGCTACTCAGGGGCTTCCCACATTGTGTTAAGAGAAGGCAAAGCAGAAGTGTGCTCTTGGGGCCCAGTTTGCACCCAGCTCTTGGCCTCAGCAGCATCTGTTCTTTTGGGGAGGTTCAGAGGCTTAGATGTGGCTGATGAGCTCTTAAAGCTGCTTGGGATGAACAAGCATTGCTCAGGGGGAACTGGCTGGGAAGCAGCCTGTTTCTGTGCATTTTGCTGCTGAGTCCTTCAGGATGCAGGCTGGAAGATAAAGCTGCTGTGTGCATAGGGAGGCACTCTGAACATCAGCAGTGGTGAGGCAGCTTGCAGTCAGGCAGGGGGAATGCCTCCACCAGGACCTGCACAAACAGAATTTGCTTCCCCTTGTTCACTTTACATCCTTTTGCAGTGAAGATGGAATTAACCCAGAGACCAACTTATGAACCACCAGTGTCATCGGACCCTTCGTTATTATCAGAAGGCAGGTTTTTGTGTTTCTTCCTTTATCTTGACACCCCAGAACATCGGTTACCTGGTTCCCAATAGTGATATACAAGAACTTCTTTGGTGAAGGTGAAGGCAGCACCTGGTGGAACAAGAAATTCAGCAACACCAAATATGCCCAAGGTATTCTATAAAGAAACATTCCCCATGTTTGAGCACTGCTGCCAACTGTTTGTCATCATTTAACATCAGTGGAAAGAGCCTCCTTTTCACAAGGCACCATCAGTTTGTCTTCATGGGAACAAGACATTGCAATAAGAAATCTTCTGAGGATTATCTCTTCTGTGCAAATTATTAATTCAGGGTTAAGATCCAGAACCATCCCTGACACACAGAGACTGCCTGAAGCAGAGGTAGAGATTCTGGAAGGAGCAACTAAACACCTCATTAACTGAGTTTCATACCATTTAGTCTGAGTGACTGAATATTTCCAACACAATTGAAACTGTGGTTCTCTGAATTAATGTTATTTTTAATAAAAGGAGGCGTTGAGTTGCCTTCTTTGGTGCTCATTGTGGAATGTTTCTAACTTCCCTCCCAGACAGACACGGCTGCATTTGAGTGATATTTGTGAGGCACTTGGAGAAGAAATGTGCTATATAAAATTAGAGATGATGCCAAACCTCAGTGTTGGATTAATATGTCTGTGTGGATGCAGAGGATGAAAAGCCACCTTCCATTTGATGGCAAGGTGTCAAATTCCATCTTTGTGTAAACCGAGGCAGGCAGTTAATTATAACAAAGTTCTACTGACAAAGAATCTGACCTTGGTCCATTTGCGTGTATTGAAACAACCCAACCTCCAAGTCTGAGTGTGTCAGAACTTCATACTAAAACTGACAGCTTTGTTTTTGGGGGCCTTTTATAAAATGGGATTTTTATAGCAATCATCTGTCGTCATACGAATGGCCCTGCAACAAATGGTAGTAAAGTCACCAATCAGATGTTTTATCAATTACAGAATTTTAAGAGCAAGATTTTTTCAGGTGAATGTTTTATGCACCCACCTGAAACTGCAAAGCGAGCACCTATCATTATCTAAAGAATCCGTCTCCCTTCCATGCTAAGGCATTCATTTCATGTTCTCTCAGACTCCAGCTGTATCCCTCCCACGGCTCTGTAAACGGTACATTGTGGAAACTCGCTCTGTAATGCATGAAACTGGGACACTGCAGTCCAGCAGCATCGATTCTCTTTTGATTAAGAACTGAGCATTGCAGCAGCACGAATATCTCATGCCAGATCCCCACTGCTATGGAGGACGCGGCTAACACAGCCTTCTGCAAACAGAGCTGTGGGACCATTTTCAAAGTGGTTTCAGTGTCTCACTGGGAGATTTTTGCTGGCTAAATTAGCAAAGTTCAGAGCATACATTAGGTCTGTGACTCCAGTTAATGAGCCCTTTGTTTTATTAGATGAATGGGGAAGGAGGATCCTTTTGGAATACGCTTTTTCCCAGCAGAGTAAAATATCCACCGCTGAAAACAGCCATAGGTGATGCATTATTTTTTATATTACCCATGCAAGTTGCCCCTCACAAGTAACCAACACTCAAAACTAAGCACTGCTTAGAAGAATAAACGACTACCAGATTTTATCAGTACACAAGCTAAATTCAATGATTTATGAAGAAATCTTGGTCCCGTCTAATGGAATTTTCCCAAAATAAATTCATGTAAACAACTTGCCACAAAGAGGCAGTCAGTGCTGGCTGGTATGTGTAAACAGCTTTAACAGTTGAGAATATAATCTCCTTGACTGCTGGGCAGTCTGGGGAGATTCATGCAGAGTCTCCGTTCAGAAAACCACCCTTGGCTCGGATCCCCCTGACATCATAATGCCGCCTATTGCCGCCGTTCTGAGCGAATGTTACTATCATCACAGATGGGTAGAGTGATTCTGCCTCCCAAAGCCAGGACATTCATTTTTACATCCTCATCAGACTCTCGTGCTGCTATTCATGGGTAGGACCAGCGGGAGGAGGTGAGAGAAATGAAAAAAATTTCGGCTCCTGAATAAATGTATCACAGTGTGTTGGGTTCCCAGCGGCGGACTATCAGTGCGCCTCAGCCCCATTAACGTGTCGCAGTCACTCTGTGTGCTTCCACAGGAGCCTCTGTTTGCACGGTCTGTAACTGCAAGGTGATGTCAGAGTTGATAAACTATCTCGCTGATGTTAACTAGTCCTGTTAGGAGATAACATTGAGAGCAATGCCTGAAAGTAATCTTTGCGAGCGGCTTAAACTGATTTGGACTGGCTCCTAAACAACCCAAGGCTCAGTACTTTCAAACTGAACAGAACCATTTTCCAAGCTTGCACCATTATCAAAAATATTTTCCTTCTCATCCTTAAAAGCAGCACATCACAGCCAGCAGCAGTTCTGCTGAGGTGAGTAGGCAGGCTGGCTGAGTACCACAACTGCAAGAGATAGTTGGCTTTTCCTAATAACTATTTGTAAACAGAGCATCGTTAGCAGTGTCTTGGGGATGACAGCTGCAGTACAGCATGTTCTACTGCTCCGAGCAAGAAGAAATCCTGCACAGCACATACAGATTTCACAGACCAATAAGAACATGTTTTAGGCTTGTAGAACTTTCGAGGCTTTTCACAGCTAGTATTTCTGCATTAGCCTGATTTCCCAGTCCATCTGCTAGACAGATGAAGACTGATGCTTTTTAAAAGGGACTGGTGATGTTGCGTGCCTGTTCTGGGCTCCCTGACTTGAGCCAGCCCTAAGAACAGGCTGATAGTTTGAGGATTTCCAAAAATCAGCTCTTTCGAGGTGTCTCAGCATAACACCTCATCAGTCTCTCCCCAGCTCTAGCCAGTGGCAGAAACCCTCCCCAGACACATCTTGCTGCTGAAGTCACAGCTGGAGCTGTGCGAGGTGCCAGCTTACAGACATGGGGAATTTCATCTGCCTGCAACCAGCGCTGCTGCTGGGCAGCTGTGGGCTGCGACCTGCACCAGGAGGTGACTGAAGTGCTTCCTTCACCTCTTGCTGTGGAACTCCAAGTTTAGATCAGTGTGGCTGAGGTCAGTATTTGCTGCCGCTGCCCCCGATGGCCGCCTGATCAGCTTGCTGTCGGTAAGTTGTGAGCTCCTCTGGAATAGGTCTCGACTGTGGAAACTGTTTCAATTTTTAGGTTGATTTGGTTAAAACAAAAGGAAGCGTCTTTAGCCACCTGAAAGAAGGGATATTCCGCATGCATGGCTTTTACATTAGAAAAATTTCATTTTGAAATAAGAACAGAATAGTTTAATTCAATCACTGGCACAAAAATAATACCAGTATCAGATAATGGAGACTTCCTAGGAAAGATACACCTGATGTCAGACAGCCTCGTAAGCAGGCAGCAGCCAGTTCTAATGGAAAAACAGCCTGTGAAGAATTCCCAGCATATTATATTCCCAGGCCTTTCAGAAGCTAACCAAAACACAGAAGCTATGTATTCAGCAGATACAGAGTAACACCCTTGCTGAAATGCTCAGGATCTGGCCCGCTGCGTGTGTTTCAGATGTTCAGCTACACTTGAACCCAACTCTCTTCTCACCCACCTAGCTTTAATCAGGTGTGACAGCGCTTTTAGTCAAGATGTGCAAAGCAGTGTGAATGGAATGGGAGGTTGAGATAGATCAGAATGATGGCGATTTACAATGACTTTGCAGAAATGAATCAATGAGGAGTAAGGCAAGGGAGGAGTCACCGTGTTTTGCACGTAATGTGCACGTACCAGCTTGTGGGTTTTCAGTGTTGGGCAGCACTATGGTTAGCACACTGGATAGGAAGGCAGGACATAGTGATGCTCACAGTTCTCAGCTGAAGTGTAAACTCAAAACTTGGTACACTATAGCAATACTAAAAGTTTATAAATGATATTTCTAGAATTCTTGAATCGCATCCTTGTTATCTATGTTTCACACAGAAATCCTTTTGGAGAAATCACCCTTTTTATACTTCCAGTGGCCACTCCTGCAGCCCTTCCGTCTGCCAGCCGTCCCAGTGACTGCTGAGCAAATGATGAACTGAGCCCTCAGGGTATTAGTATTGGAAAAAGCTGACGCTGCTTGGTGTGTTAACCAGACTATGTTTGACATCTGAGGTCAGCAAGATCACTGGAAACGTCCCATTGCTGATCTTCTGAGAAGTCTCCATGATGTCTGGCTCTTAAACTGCCCATGAGAGATGGCACAGCCTGATGGAACCCTTCTGCACGTGTGGTCTCTGTGGCTGCTGCTTTGTATCACTGCTTCTTACCTGTACACACAGTGTCTTGCTTTGTGTAATTATTGGAATGGCAGCAAAAACTCTACTAATTAGGTATAAATTCAAGAATTTGGACTATTGATTGGATCTAGTGAGAAGATCAAAGCTTCTCCAAGTTCTACTTAGGTGGCTAGGTGTAGCAATGCCACTGAAAAGAGGGAAAGCAGTCTAACACTGGAAAATTACCAGGAAATGGCATATGTAGCTTTTAATATATATCCTTCTTTTAAAAGAAAGAACTTATTTCTGAATCAATGCTACTGAATTCGGGCTACTTAGACCAAACCCTGAGACACCACAAATTGTTCAACTTCATTTCAACCCAACTAGCAGTGCAGCCACCAGGAGCTCCAGAATAGTGAAGCTATTTTAAAAGTCTTAACATGCATCAGAAAATTCACTGAATTTTATTCCCTTCCCGTTTGCTTCCTGATGCCTGAGTCCTTAAGGGAAGCTTAGATCGGGTTATCAAGATCTTTTCCCCATAAGTAAAAGAACTTTTCCACATGGGAACAGAGGTTCTTGTGCATCCACATGAGACAGGACTTGGGGCTCCATGCATGGCACCAACATCCAATAACACAACGTCTACCAATGCCGTACTGATTTCAGCTGGCTGGATGTGGTTTACACCAGGCAGGGCGGCGGTCCATGGGTTGTCTGGGAAGCATTGGCCTTGATTCTGCCCAGCACCCACTGCAGGTCTGTGCTGGTGCTCCTAGAGCAGAGGCTGGGCCCAGGGACACCTACACGTGGAGATGAAGGCAGAAGGCTGGTGGTGATGTGGTGATGGTGGCCACAGAGTGTCGCTGTGACCCCAAATTTTGGAGCTGGTGACTTCCTCCCATAGCATCGGGCACATGAGAGCAAAAACTGCCCTTTAAACAGAAATATATGCATTTATCCGGTATCATCTCTTTGGCTTTCCTTTAAAACGCCTGCCTTTTTCTCCCCTGGCCTCCCCTCCTCTTTTCTCTTGGGAACCAGGATTCCTAAGCTCAGCTTGGAACCAAAGTTCAGATTTTTTGGCAGCGCAAAGGGACTCAAATGAGAGCTAAATTAAACCTTTTCAAAACTTCCCTAGCCGGCCGGGTAGCAGACAAGAGGCGCGTTCCAGGGCCGTGTGGGAGATCCGAGCACTGAGGCAGACAGCAGAGGCAGAGGTGATGCTTTCAGCTGCCATGGAGGTGCCGGTCCGTCTGTGCCGGCCCAGTCACAGCCCACGCCGGGGTCAGTGCTACTGTCACCACAAAAGTAAATCCCGCCCAGGCACCCTCCTGGCCAGGCAGGATGTTTTGCTGATCCCAAGCAGGCCGGTGCAGCACGGAGCAGCACGCTGGGATTATGGTGTTCAGCATCACAGAGGTTTGGCACAGATGTCGGCGAGGGGAAGCAGGAGCGCTTAAACCAAGACTTTTCCCCAAGACGAGATAAACAGACTGATTTCATCCTTTCCCCATCATTTTGTACAGACTTGTTCTTTGAAGTGATTTTTTTTCTGCAGCATTCCATCCTGCAGGAATGGAAACATTCAGTACAAGACCTGGTTTCATTATATGGGCACCACAGCCACATTACACTGAGTGCAACTGGGCTGTTTCTGGGCGCACCAGAGGAGATTCTTTTCTATTTTCATTTTCTTAATGCTTTCCAATGGACGCTGAGGAAGAATCACCGTTCCTGGTCCCTAAGCACAGGCCAGACGAGTGTCCAAAGGCTTTCTGCAGCCCAGTTTCAGACAGGCAGAGGAACTGAAGTAGGACTCGTTGGGTCTATGATTCTATGGCAACATCACAATCTCTGCAAAACTGTATGGTTTGTTCCCAGAACCATAAATCCAGCCTGGCATCACTGGAAACTCTGTGCTGGGGAGCTTGGTTTAATTTCAGATTTACTGCTGCAACCAAAACTGAAGAAAATCAGCCCAAGCCTGAGCCTCCTACCTGAACCTGTGACTCGTGGAGTGAAAGCTGCCTGCATTTTCTGGTACTTACACATTCCTACTGGATCAGAAACATCACAATCATTTATGTCTTGGCTTTCAGTAAAACTGGAGATGAAGCTGTTGCTCGAGACAAAATCCTGAGTCAGTCTGTTGGCAGATGATGAAGGAATAGTGCAGTACACCAATTTTTGTTGAATTATCTCATGTCCTCATGTAAATGAAAGACCGCAGTGTCAGGCAGTGACTGAGCTATCCCTTCTGTCAGCATGAATTTCTACTGTATGATTCAGTATTTTCCTGATGGTTCCTAACAAAGTCAAGAAGGGCCAAAAGATATGCCAAAATAATGGCTGACCCCCAGCCCCATGGAAATGTCATCCCTCATCTGTACGGATTAGGATTCCATCCACTGCTGGGCCATTAAGTCAGTAAAAATGGATTTACTTATTTGTCTCAATTAATCTAACAAGTCTTATTACTGAAGTAACAGTCAACTCCACTTGTCATCACTGACATCTTTACTCTTGGGGCATGCAAAAACTAAACAGCACTGTACCCTGATCAGTAGGTCCCAAAGTACTGAGAGCCAAGATGCCTGCTGGTCAAAACTGACCTCATCTCACTGCTTTGTCTTAAGGCCACCTAAAATTCTAAACTACAATTTCAAATCCAGATGTTTGAATCTTACTGCGTTTAAAGTAGACCATCGAACTGTCTGCGGTATAACGTATCTAAAAGGTTCGTACCTTCCACTGGAGAAAGCACTGGCCAACCTCTTCAGATAAGAATCGAATTATATATTTAAAATTACATTTAGAGGCCCCAGTATTTTTCATATTTGCAATCAGATCTTAAGCTGGCATCTGTTTCTCCTTTTAGTTAAGAAACTGAAAGACTATTTACATATTCTTAGGAGTATATCTCCAATTAAATCTTTTCCAGAACTGCACTCTCAACATCCCATATCCAGTTTCTTGGCAGACAACTATCTTTTTCTTTAAGAGATTTATTTATTCAGTTGGATAGTTTTTTTGTCCTTTGCCTGGGCATTGGAGTCTTCAGCTTCACCATCCTGTAATTAGGAAAATGACCCTGCTCAGAATTGGAGTTGTAATCCAAAATTTATCCACCTTTTTAGTGACGTGCCTTCATCTAGCAGTGCCTTCATCCGAACACAATCTGCACCACAGTAAATTCCACCAGGGATTTAGCAATTTACACTGTCAAAGACCAACATCCAAAACAAGAGACCAGTCACTGAATGATGAATAAGACTTCTGCATTTATCATTCAACGAGAAGAGGAGGTGTGTGGAGTAGACAAGAGCAACACAGGGGAAATACAGACCTGCTGAGGACTTCCAGAAGTTGTGAGACAGTCCTTTTATAAACAATTCCTTTATTTCCAAGCCTAAGCACTTGTTTTACCCCCAGGCTGTAGGCAGGTGTGTCAACATAGGCAAAGTGATTACATTAGACATCAGCTCAGCAGCATAGAACCACTTGGGCAAGAGTAGGAAGCAGATGGCAGAATACTTCAGACTCCTCACAAGAGAATCTGCCAGCACCCTGTGAAGAACAGAGCAGGGAGGATTCCCTGCAGGGAAGCACTACTCACTGCCTCCATCCTCAGCAGCACCACTGCACACCTCAGTGACCTCCTGAGTTATTCCTGTGTGCAGCCCTGAAATCCAGTTAACCAGCCATAGTATTTAGATTTAGTATCTAAACTTAAGTAAATAGGAGCAGGCTTTGGTCTGTTAGATCTAGAGTGGATTTCCTTAAAGGTTAAATCCAAATCTACCATGAGAGAAATGCTGCTGGTACCCAGCCTAGCTATGCATACAACACACAAACACTATCTGTGCCGACAGGAACGCATGGGCTCAGCTGTGCATCCTGCAGGGCTGTGCTCACTTTCCATGGGACCACCAGGGCTCCAGAGAGGCGTCCTCAGACCCGAGTTGCTGCAGCACAGCGTGAGGGTGACAGGTCAGTGCCTCCCTTCCTCCCTGCGCTGATCTCAGGGCCCTGTCCTGCAGCAGGACACAGGAAGCACTGGCCATCAGCGCGGATGCACGTGGGGCTGAGGTGTGTTTCTCAGGCTGATAACCCATGGCACGTCCCTGCCTGCGCCGCACGACGTCATTGCTGTGACTCAACGCAACTGCGGCCGGCCGTCAACCTGGGTGTATATTATTCTGCTGAAATTAAAGCTTTTGAAATAGGAGCTTGTTGTTTTTAATAACTTCAGTTATACAATTCCTCTCTCATGTTAGTACTTCAATAAACATTTCTCATGTTAAATTTTACTCCAGATCTTTCCTTGCCAGTTTTGGGCTCAGAACTGATATATTGGAATAATCCTTTCGTTTTAAGTCCCACAGACACTGTGCTGTTCACATGATGTCATTCTGTGTATATTCCTTCATTTACTACTGGTGAGTCATTATCATCGTAGCTAATAGAAAGAGGATTATCTCTTTATTAAGCCAAAGGCATGGCATGTTGTTGGTAGTGCTGTGTCTCCTTGGCTTTTAACCCTTTTGGTCACGAGTCAGGGCTTTCCAGCATGGGCTGCAGCCAGCGGCAGGACACAGCTGCTGCTACACTCGTGCCCAAGTGGTCAGGGACAGAAAGGTGCAGTTTTGTCAGCCACAGACCTCACATGGCCTTGGATACATTGCCTGGAACCAAAGCACCAAGGATGTCTCAGTCTTGGATCTTGGTTTCTGACTTCTTTTATTTTTTTTTTAATTCATAAAATCAATCTTTATCTCAAGAGCAGTGCTGCCATTATTTGCGGAGGAGGCAACAGTGCTCATAGCAAGGCTTTGTTTAACATAAATGAGGTGATCAGCACTGTGACAAACAGACAGTGAGGCAGTGAAAGATGTACAAATGCTACCATATGGCTGAGGAAGGCCAATGTTGTCACAATAATCTTTTCTAGGGAGCAGCTCCCATGCAACACAAGCTGTTTTTCAGATGCCTCATCAACTGGAAAAAGGAAAAATGTCTGCATTTGACACAGAAGTGGTCAGAAGCCTGAATTTCTTCTTTACAGGAATTTTCAATACTTAAAATGTTTTAATTGTAAGTGGAAATGATGAGTTTTTCCTGGGAATCAAGATTCCTGAGGTTTCCAAGATTCGGAATTTGCTAAATATCCGGCATCAAGTCAAATCATTTCATTTTCAGCACAACAAAACCAGTTCCATTACCATTAGCTAGGAACTCTGAAGCAACACGCTCACTGCAGCTGCGTGTTACTAAACATCCATCCCCGCAACCTTTGTAGAAAAAATAAAATCTAACAATTAATAAAAATTATAAATTCGAACCAGCATCTCATCTTGATGAAATTTCCCCTCAATAAAGCTGAGATGCTCCTTTTTCTTTCTCATGGAAAATTCGGCCGAAGCGATGCCCTCCCTGGAGAAGCATTTCGACGTTAACAAAACTGCATTTATCAGCAGAAAACTGCTCTGTCAAAGGAAATTTCAAAGAGCTCTCTAATTTAAACAGTGATTGCTGCTGTGACAGAAACAAAAGCTGTCCATTTGCACTACTGCAAGAAGAATGATTCCAGAAAGCAGCTCCTAGGGCCGTGATATCTCCTTACAGCAATCTGAAAGTCTCTGTGAGTGCCTGTACGAAAGCATAACAACAGCCTGCCATCAATTGTGGCTTTCTCTGTTTTAAAGCAAAGGATGCCAAGTCAGCCAGCACCTAAGAGGAAACAGCAGTGGCAGGTAGGCTGCACAAGATGGAATGAAATCTTCCTGGCGCATTTCCTCCTCTTATCTCCCCTGTCACCCATTATCAGACAGAGGATTATAATAAAGAACACAAGGTTGAAACACGATTATCCACAGACGCATTTGAGGACTCCCAAATCTGCTAACGTTACTAACAAGTGGAGTTGCCCACTGCAGGACACTGCAGAACTCCAGACGAAGGCTTAACTGCTAATGAAACCAAAAGCTCAGCTCCAGAGATAAATGTCAAGCTTCTTGTGGCTTAAGCCTGGAAGACAATACATCACGGAAACTTTTAAGAATTACCTAAAGAACAAATAATGTTGGTAAGCTGGTAAAGTTGGTAAGCTTAAGGAAATCTTGATTTCATGTCTGAAGGGTCTAACAAGCCAATGCATTGCCAGTGGAATTAGTCCTAGTGCTTCTGTGAAGACACGTCAGACTCCACCACTGAAATACTGCGGCAGCAGCATGCGGACCACAGTTTGCATTCCTTCAGCAGGACGGAACAAGCTTCCAGATTCACAGTTCTTGCCGTAGTTTAGTGACCAGAATCAATCTGGTACTGAGAAAGTAAATCACCTTAAAGATGCATGTCCTTGAGATGAAGCTGCTTGGGTAATGAGGAGCTGGGAAATCCAGTTTACAGCTCACTTTTGTAATAGATTTCCTTGGTGACTATGGAAAGGCCTTGCCTCAGACAGAAAACATACATTTAAAAATGCTATTGAAGTCATTTCATTATCATATTTTTTAGTGTTATGACACTACGAAGAGGTGCTTGTTTAGGCATAAAAATGCCTTTTCTGTTAAATAGGTATATGCCAAATCAAAAGCGCAAACGCTAAGTAGGAAAGAGTGGGGGAAACAAGGCATTTTTATTCCAAAAGAATTATCCAGAGAGATCTGAAATGGGATAACTACAGTGGCACAGACAAGCTCTGAGTCAGGCAGACAAGCCTTATGAGACACCTTGGGCCCAGACCACAAAATACCTCAAGGATTCGGGTCCAGGCCGTGACCTTGACTTGGTACTCCTGGAAAGCTGGGGCAGAGACCGAAGGACAGTTTGGTATTCTCACTGCAGCCACTGCTGAGGAAGCGCGTCACAGACAACACATCACAACAGCCTCTGTCCTTCAGCACTCCGTCTGTGCAGGCGGTACGTGCAAGGGGGATAACGCATGCTATGCACGTATGAAATGAAGGCTTTTTGTCAGTCATCTCCCTTTAGGTTGGAAATACCTAAAGACTGAACAAGAAGCTTTATGCCTTACAGGAACAGTCGTAATAAATAGAAATATACAATTAATAAACCAACTCAACAGATGCTTTGTCTTCTTTAACAGATCAACTGTACTGTACTGAAGAAACACTTCACCATGCAGAAATCAGCCACGAGGAGCTATTTCTCCAGCCCTTATTTCATACAGAAGTGTAGAGATTTGTGTGAACGTTACAAAACGTGTAAGCTGATGTTATGCTGCACTTCCACGCAGGCTTACCCAGACCTGAGGCACTCCCCACTAGAGGGGGAAGAAGAGCAACAGCTTTGGCTGCACTCATGAAACATAACAAAATCAAAACCACAGTCAGGAGAGTAACATACAATTCTAAATGGAACTTGAAAACTTGAGAAGTCATTTAAGGGAACCACATTAAATGCTAAAATGTTTAATGGGACCCATGTGTCTCAGGCAGAGAAAGAGAGTGAGAGAAATGTAACAGAGGAAATCAAGGAGACAATATGTCTGTGCAACTTGTTCTAATTAGGGGCACAGTGCTGGTGAGGATCATTCATTATAATTTAGTTAAATCTTTAGCATGGCAAAGGCACCTCTGTATGGTGGTATAAAACAAAAGACCCCCAGTCGTAAACCAAGCTAAGGCCCATAGAACAGAGGTTAATTTCAGTCATTTGTGAATGCTAAAGGCAGTACATCACATGAATGCCAGCACTTCTTTATTACCGCGGAGTTGTGCTCCAGCTAGCAGATGTCTGCAAATTTGGCATGTGGGGGGTGGTACTGGGAGGGCAGTGCCGCATTGTCTCCAACTTGTCTGTCGCTTAGCTGAGCAGATCTGTCTGTTTCTTTTAGCAGGGGTGGGAAAGGAGTTCAAAGAAAGAATCGAAACAATCCATCCATCCAAGCTTTGGAATATCTGAACTGAACCCAAATATCACCAAGCACTTCCCAATCTCTGCTTTGAAACAAGAGAACAGACGATGATTTGCAGCGGTTTGGGATGATTTACTCACACACAGCATGTGTAACACTTACTGCAGCATTATTTGAAAACTTACAAAGCATCCATCCGAAGGCCGAGCGGGGTCAGGTTCAGGTTTGTGACAGCAGCGTGCGTGGCAGAGCTGCAGGAACAGCTTCAGTCGCATTTCCTCAGTGCAAATTAAGGGCACAGTGGACCCAACTCCTGGTGCATTTGCCATTGTGTATTTTTGGAGTAATTCTACTTAAATATGGGTCAGATTCTTAGCTGGTGTAAAGCAGCTGAGCTGCCTGCATTCCAGTGCAGATAAACTAATTCACACCAGCTGAACGCCGACCCAGTGGAATTACATTGCTGTAAATCCAGTGTGAGATCAGAACGGAGTTAGCCTGGGTTAGCACTGGTGGAACTGAGAACAGAATTTAACCCACAACATTTTGACACCGTTCCAAATATTCGTAAAAACCATATTAATTTTGAGTGTAAATGTGCCAAATTCACCCTGGTGTCATACAGAGTCCAAAAAAATTACACCCTAGGGATAAATTTGGCTCTGCATATTTAATCTAAGTACACGGCATCATCCCAGCAAGGAAAGCAAATGAGCAATAAACATAAGTTTGCTGTTGGATGTTGTCTCCTTACTCCTCAGCTTTCTAGTACATTTTGTTTTTGGAGCTTATTTAAACGAGCAGTTTATGGTTTGATCAAGTCCTAAACAGGAAACCTAACGGGTTTATAAAACATTGAGTGTTCTCATTACAACTGACCTACAAATCTCCGAAGTGGCAATCTTCATTTCTATTATACCTGCTGCTGCCGTGACGGGAATGTTTCCTAGTGGTTAACGTAGACGTCAGGGAGTCAGGTCCAACTCTCAGCTTTGCCACTGGCTTGTTGTGTGGGCTTGGGGGAATCATTTAAGTTCTCTGTGCTTGAGTTTACTTATATAGTGTGGGACAATTAATGATCGCCAAAGGCCTTTGGGTTCCTCAGATGAAAACAGAAGAGTTAGTGTTCAGAGGTATGACAGGAATGCCCTCCCCTTTTCTATGTGACATTAGGGTAACACTCTAATCAAATTACACCATAAAATAGCCATAATAAACATTACAGTACCATAAAAACAACAATATTACTACTAAGACATAAAGATAATAATACTGAGTTATTTATAAAGCTGCTCATTACGATGTTGCCAAGCACCTTAAACAAATCAGAGTTCATCTGGGACCCAAACTGCTTTTGATGCAAGTGAACTTCACTGAGTTCCTGGGAATCCATGCTCAGGCAATGCCAAGCACTGCGACACCACGCAGGTCTCAGGGAACTCTTTTCACAAGAACTCTGGCCATTTGCACAGCTTCTTTTTAGATACGAGCAGTAACCATTACAAAGGATACTGAAAAAAAGAGACTGGAAACCTGGATGCATTTCCTGTTCCTGACTCTAAAGCTCCAAACGTTTGCAATACGGTTTGTGGGATGCACTTTTTTTCTTCTTGCATTTGTCTTATTGTGAGATGGCGAGGCCCCTCTTTGTAGAGACAGAAGAATGGCAAAAAACGGAAAGAATCAAGGTTACCAGATCCCAACATACGTCTCAGCAATTCCCAGCTCCTCTCAGTACAGGTTACCAGCTCGACCTGGCAGCACCTGGCCAGGACAGGAAGCCCAGAACAAAGCCACCGTACCACAGAGGGGAACTGGGTGCACAGTAAGAGGGCTGAGAAAGCCTGGGTTCATGTTGCATCTGTCATTGACTTACTGCAGGCTCTTGGACAAGACACAGCATAGTCTATTTTAAACTAATTCTGCCTCCATGTGTCTTTGAAAGAGGGATTATGAAGGTTGATGTTTGCAGATTATTTTAGTGATGCACACCACTATGTGTTACGTTACTTTCCTGCTAATGACTACCAACTAATTACTTCATATTGCTGTAACTCAAAGTGTCTGCATTTCCTTTGTCTCAGGGAAAACAAAATGTATCTTGACTATTTTCCTTTTTAAAAGACTGAATGAAAACAATGGCATTGGCTTTCTAAAGAATTTTCTGTAACCTGTAAGATATGTCTTACACTGCCTATGCTACGCTATTGCCATGGTTAGATACCAATCCCAGATTCATCTACAAGCATATTCAGATCAAAATGTTCCCTTGCTTGCTGTCCAAGCTGGGAAGGAGATCAGCTCCAGCTGGAAATTACCAAATGTGTGTTGACTTGACAAAGTAATTTGAGTACAATAAATCATTCAAGCCTCTAATGCAGGGGACGAACTAGGTGGTACCAACAGGAAGACCACTGCTTACAATAACAAGAAATACCAGGAATTAGAAGCATATATTCATCTAGCTACCCATTAACACAGTACAGAAAGACATAAAACCTGTTTGAATTAAATACAAAGACTCTGAAGCTCCCACTTCCAAGAGAGGTGAATATGCATCACACATTTTTAAGTCTAGCTCAGTAGGTGAGGGATCAGTGGTTCAGCAGACGAGCTCCATTTCCAGCCTTCTTGTCAAGCTACTGCATAAGTCAATCCCTTTGTCTCTCAAAAATAAATCCATTTATTTAGATTGCAAGTTGGCTATGGCTATATTTCAGACAACAGTGGAAAGAAAAGACTAGCATTAGTGGCCTACCCTTTTTATCTCACATTATCATAGAAAAGGAAGCAAACAGTAAAGCTGCCAGAACAACACTTGCCGGGCTCCCAGGCATTTGAGTTAACTGGGCCAGCTGCTCCTTGAGGGATGAGGGGCTGGAAGTGACACCAAGGCCAGTGAGCTCAGCCTCAGCCAGCCACAGCCCTGGCCTCAGCACCTGTGTGAGGCGAGTGGGGCAGGATGCAAGCACTCCTGAAGCTCTTTGTTCTGAAATTTACCAAAAAATCACATTTTTATAACTGCATTTTTAAAACAATCCTTGGTTGAAGTGGAAAAGTTAAAAAAAAATTGTGGCTCCTTTATACTGGTTCCTGTGATAAAAGGTGTATGCTGGTCACTGGCCTCTGAACTGGATGCAGGGCTTCCTGCACAGCTCCTGCCAAGCAGGCAGATCCAGGTGTGATAACCACGTGAGTACAGCTGGTCAGCATCATCGTTACGGCAGCTATTTGCAGAAAAATCCCCTTGCTCTAGATAGTTTGCAAACAACTTGAGTGGCAAAGTGGGAAGATTTACTAGAAATACAACCCGGTAATTCAGTGTAACACAGAGTAACAGTCTGGTTTAACCTGGTTCCTCAACCAGGTAGATCCAGATTCTGGTCCAGAAAGGAAGAAAAATGTCAAGGGGAGGGATGACATGTCCTAAACTAAACCGATGTGAACAGAGACAATAATGGCTCGATGTAAGAATATTAACATTCACAACTGCTTGAGTGGGAGGATCTGCACCACCCAGGAACAAATGCTGTGTTTTCCGATGTACAAAAGGACATAAGTAACATTTTCCATCTTGGCTGCTCACAGTGAGATACTCAGTCAGCAAAGTGACCCAGTTTCCAAAATACCTCAGAGGACATGCATCCTTGTGGAAATCCCAGCAATCACTAAAAAACAGGTCCCTACCAATTCTGATCCCGATGACAGTGAGCTCCTACCCTTCAGTGCCGGCCTCTGGAGCTGGAGGTGCAAGCACAGAGTGCAGGTTCCCAATCTCTCCTTTTGTAATGCTGGAGAGTACATGAAAAAAAAACGGTGCGGTCAACCTAAGTTTCTGCCCAGCTAAATACCATACATATTAGTAAGAACTTGCTCTCTCATGATGTTTGGAAACACTTTCCAAGGATGTATGAAAACCGAGCTACAAGGAAATGTTATGATTTAACCATTTTTAGACAGCCTGAAAGTATCAGAATTGGACAAAAAGCTTCATCCACTAATCACGTGCTCAACCCAGAGACAACTGACACTGTCATCATCCCATCAGCCTACACGATCTTCTGACCATCACTGACAAACGCACAGTAAGACAGAACGGTTCCACCTCTCAGTTACAAGGATCAACAAGATTCTGAACCCAGAGCAGACAGCACTGTCTATGGGATGGCTATTGCTGCTGGATCCCAAGGCATCAATCTGTCCGGATGGCCCTGAAGGACATGCCAGCTTTCTGCATGTGAAGCAAGGCTGCAAGATGTGCACCGTGAAGAAGGGAGAGTCAAAATCGCCAGCCCTGACTCTGCTGAGGACTCGCTGTGTGAGCCGAGGCAATGCTACTCTATCATCCTTTTTGTTCTCGGTAGACTGACTGATTCTCCCGTTGAAATCCAAGGGAGCCTGAAAGCATTTAACTGCCTCACAAAGATATGTCATGCGATCTAACATTCTGAGCACAGAACTGGGAGCCAGGAGCTTTTAATGGTGCCTGTAGGGATTGGAGCCAAATCACTTAACCTCTTTGCTTCTCAGCTTCTCATCCATAAAAAGAAAACTATGCTTGTGTTGCTGGCTGGGGTTTTATGAGAGTTAATTCATAGACCTGTATGGAAAATGATTCCTCCTCGGGTGCAGAAATGTAAACTTTTTTATTTAAAAAACCAAAAATGAAGAGAATAATTTCACCAGAAACTACGAGTTTGTAAACAGAAGCTTAAAGTTTTGGCTGAATTGCTCTTGAGGGAAATGCGTTCCTCCCTCCCTGACAGGCAGATCTCCATTGTGAAAAAATGGACTTTTCTGGACAGTCAATTTTCCACAGAAAAACAGTTTCTGACAAAATATTTTTGATCAGCCCTAACATAAGCGAGCCATTTTGCGCCTCCAAAGTGCTGCGCTTGCAAAATGCTTCGCAATCCTCCCATTGACAGCACACCCCGTGCCAAATAGTTGTATTCCCCTTAGCACAGTGAAATCATCAAGTACTTGCGGCTGATTTGCATCGTTTTTAATTTGTTTGAACAAGCCGGGCCAGATCCTCAGCTGGAGTCAATTAGCAGGAAAGCCGAGGGCACAACGCTGCTTCGCACCACGCGCAGCGCGGCTCCGTGCAGGCGGTGCACGGCCGCTAGAGGGCGCCGGCGGCCGCGCGGGGTGCCCGCGTCCCCGAGTCACAAGGGGCCTTTGTGGCCCGGAGCCCCGGTCCCCGTGCAGCCGCAGCGCGCTGTGCGCCGGCCCTGGAGGGTCGTGCCGCTGAGCTGCTAAGCTGTCAAAAAGTTTCAAACTGCTCCAAGGAGAGGAGCCAATAGAGCCGCTGAAAAACCTCATTCTGTAAGGGACCTTTTTTTTTTTTTCCTTTTTTTTTTTTTTTTCCTTCCCCAAAACCGTGCGTGTGTTTGTGAGCCAAGCCCGGAGCGCCAGAGAGGCTGGGAGCGCGGCTCCCTGCGCGCACCTCGCGGCTGCGCGGCGCACAGCGCTGGGCGGCTCTTCCCACCTCGCTGAGCTCAGCTGACGGCCGCGCAGCCGCTTCGGTCTCTGGCTCTCGCAGAACAAACCGCTACGTGCTCAGGGCCGCCTTGCCAGGCTGTAGCTCACGATGGTAAGTCGCTCACACGTTTATTCCCATTGAAGTTAATAGGAGAGTATTAGCCCAGCATGAAGGCAAATGGGATGGCTGATGTAATGAATTGCTGATGTGAGTAAGGCAGCCACGATCCAGCCTCTAATTACGAGATGCCTGGCTACTTGGGAAGAAAAGAAACAAGGTTTGTCAGGTCAGGAGGGAGCAGCTGCTGAGTTTCATTGCATTTCGGGGTCTAGCAAAGAAGGCAGATTTTGCGGAAGTCTTCCAGAAGATCAGCAGTGCGTGTTGGCTGACGGTGATGGCGCACAACAACCAACCAAAGCTGCCTGACACCAACTGCAGCCCCCTCCCAGGTGAGATGCATCTTTTACTCAAGGACTTCCTGCTAAAGGCAAGAAAACAGCAAATAAATACATTTTTCTCCCTTGCAACATTTTTCTACTGCTTTTACTCAAGCTCAGGCTCAGTGTATAGGCTTTGTTTTTAAATTTGCAAGTTAGCTCTTAGCTTTTCATATGGATTCTCAAATTCTTGTGATGATCAGTTTGGCTGGGCCTGTAACCACTGAAGCCAAGCAGAGCGTGGCTGGGTTTTACAAGCTGGCTGCGCTGCTGAAAGGCAAACTGGAGTCCGTGCTCCGTGCTGCTGGCACACTGAGCTCGGGGAGAAAGCAGCAGCCCGAGCTTGAGGGCCGCATGCTCTGTCAGCCCGCCGCTCACTTCCAGGGCCACGGCCTCCCAGGTGCTGCAGTCGTGCCCTGCTGTGGGCTGAGTCCTCGTGCTGCAAACAGCGCTGACTTGCCTCAGTGATGGAAACACAGGGAGCGCCCCGGGAAGGGCTTCACCTTGCCAAGGAGCGGGGGTTTGCTCACACCGAGTTGGGGTGACTCTCGTCGCTTTGCCTCACAAATGGCATCCTGCTGACGTTGTTCGGTGTCACCCTTCCAAGCCTCAGCCAGCAACAACGGCCAATCCCTTCTCCCAAAGATGGGGTGGTCTTGAGTGTGGAGATCCTTGAGCAGACGTGACCGCAGGCATGCAGAGCATCCCTGACGTGAGAGCGGGGCAGGCCGCGCCGCAGGCCTGCGGGACAGCAGCGGCGAGCCCAGCACAAGCCGAGCGGAATGTGGATGTGGTCGTGCGGCCGTGGCTGGCTGTCACTCCTCCTTGCCACTTCAGGAGCCTGGCACGAGGCAGCCACCACTAGGGCTCATTTGAATATTTCCCACAGACATTCCAGATGTTGACCACATGGCCTGCCTTTAAAAATAAGGGGGGAGGGGTGAAAAAGGACGAAGTGTGCTTTTTCTTCAGCGTCCATATTTATTTTCAACACAGATGTTTGTAGTTGCACAGAATAAATAAGTATAATTCAGCCATTTTTTTCGTAAGTGCACTGTATGATTCTCACTCATGGGACCTGCACAGAAATCACCTACTGGAGCTGACCTGCAGACATGTAATAAGGGCTATGCACTCTTTTTAGGGACAGTAAAATCTTAACATGACCACGCTGATCTAAAACCAACACAGCCGCTGCTGCTGGGCCCGCTGCCCCTCACACGGCAGACCAGATCCTGTCTGTCCACGTGCTGCCCTGGTGTGCCCAGCCAGGCCTGCTCCCTGCACAGCCTGGAGCCAGCAGCACGGCCGGCCCAGCTGAGGTGGCTGGGAGGTCTCTGGGCTGCCCTGGGGCTGGGGCAGCTCTGCAGTGCTGCTGCTGCCAGAGGCACCGTGCTCAGCTCAAGTACAAGAGAGAGGTTCTTCTCTGTGTGCTCCCATCATG
The DNA here is from genome assembly GCF_951394365.1 of Tetrao urogallus. Taxonomy (NCBI): domain Eukaryota; kingdom Metazoa; phylum Chordata; class Aves; order Galliformes; family Phasianidae; genus Tetrao; species Tetrao urogallus. The sequence continues at coordinate 2,073,977 of NC_136831.1, read as the reverse complement.
CTGAGTTCTCTTTTTTCCTCCCTAATTCAAGCTTCTTGGAAGTGAAACTTGCAAGCTAATATAAAAACTGTAAGACTGTAGAGCAAAAATCATTTGCAGACTGCAATACAGCATTTTAACCTGGAGAGGGTGGAATGGAGTATGACAATGTAACTGTCACCTCCCAAGAAGTGCCGTCTCTCCAGCAATTACAGAACAGGAATCCCCAGACACTCTTCAGTAACGTTTGAATCCCGTTTGTATTTCTGTCCTTCTTTCGCATACCAGCAGGGTCACAAAAAAGTTCTGGCTCGGGAGGATTAGCTTTCAAGGGAAACCTGCTTTCCCCCTAGCAGAGACCGAGCATCTGATAAAAGTAGGGGCAGGGAGCAACGTAAGCACAACACCGATGTCGTTAGCTGTCCTCAAGCTGCCAGTGTCACGTTTATGCTGAGTTGTGGCAGGAGGTGCACGAAGGCAGAGGAGGATAGAGGCCAGCAGGCAGGCCAGCCAGGCTGTTACCCCAAGGGTGAACTTTATGGTCACATTCATTCTTTTAGGCTCCAACATTAACAGCTAGTGCCCGACACTATCAGCAAGAACACAAAAAAATCTCTATTTTATTAAAAGTACTGCATGTTCTTGATTGGTTAAAGACCTACTTCAAGCTCTTACCTCATTCTTTTCTTATTCTTAATTCATGTGCTTTGGGAGCAAAGACAGCTAAGATGATGCTACTAGTTTTGGACTGCTCGTCCTCACTAGCCTTAGTAACACTTGGGCTGCTAATGTGGTCCTTCTCAGTCTTGCTGAGTGCAGTAAAAAGGCAACACTATTAGTCATTGTAACTGAGAGTCCTTTTCTATACAGCAACTTCAACCACAACTTCCCTAAAGACATTTTAATAGGAGGAAACTACAAAACACTACCGAGACCGCAAGTTCTGTCAGAGTATTAGGGAAATAAAGGTCATAACAGAAACGATTTTTAAAGTATGTGAATCATAGACCCAAGGTCTTTCCATGAATCATAACAAAAATGTGAAGAGTGGTATGGTGTATTTCACACACACACAAATATATGCATGGTGGTCACTTCTGCTGTTTTTATATGATGAACAAGATATCTCCAGCCTGAACGCACTAAGGCCAAAGAGGAAAGAACTCCCCATGTGCTCGGTGACATACACAGCTCAGAGCAGTATGGCTAAGCAATGAAATGGAAAGACAGGTTTTTCTCTAGAACATCAGATATTCTATTCCATTTCCAACCCAAGCCATTTTATGGTTCCCTGATAATTCTGTCATTTCTCAATGGAATGCAACCTGGAGAGATGTAATTGGGTTGGAAAACACCACTTCAACAACGTAAGAGGAGATACACTGGAATGAAATGCTTCAGAAATACAGATGGAGCTAAATACAGTTTAGTGTTTGTTTCACTTGCTGAGGAATTACACTACAAACTACGCTGAACAACACAAAAATTAACCTATTCCAAGCTCCTCAGCCTGCGTTGGAAGTGTGTCTGACAAGAGTTGGAGAGAGTCATATGCCTCCTGTGGAAAATTTCTGGTATTCTCAGCTCTCACAAGATGTCTCTGGTAAAGGCTGACTGAGTTGTACCACTTACATTCAACGTTTGCACTTTGGGATTAGCTTTCATCTCAGTCAGTACAACAGCAATTACGACTCAGAATGGTTAGATCAATCTTCATCACTTTAGGCACAGCCTCAAACAAGGGGCTGAGTGTTAATCTCACTGTTTTGAAGATAATCCCCAGGGCGTTCATGACTCAGAGACGCACCTCTGAGTCACTATTCTTTCATTACTTCCTCTTGCTCCTTTGGGGTAGAAACTTACCGCTAGTTGATGCCAGCAGCAAATTACAACATCCTCCTGTTACGCTGACCTTGCCATTTTGGCTAGTGACTCTAAAATTAAAGCCACCATTCATTCTTCAGTCTGCCTACTGGAATAAGGAAGTCAGCTGATGAGTGAATTCTGTCACTCCATCACACCCAGATCTGAAGCCGTAGGGTTAATTTCCCGAGCAGTCGAATTCATTGCAATGAGATGATCTGCTGAGTGATGCAATGCTCAGTCTGAGGCGGGATGGCAAAACATAGTTTATAGCTTGTGATCACAGAATGAGATTACAAGAGAAGCACTTTGCACTTCAGAGTTGCAAGATAGAATGAACACTTATAAAAGTCCATGGAAAAACTAGAAAAGAAACCAAAACATTGGGCTCTCTGCTTTGCAGCTCACACCTGCTATAGGAAGAACAATCAATCACTGCATCAGTTGACACTAAATTTCTTGCTCTCATCTCACCACAAGCAACTGAAATCCACGATAGCTCACAATGACATGAATTTTCACCATCTCTGAGATCCATCACTAGAGACCCAGGGTTCAGTTTGATTTAGCCAGTACTGAGAGGCAGAAGATATCTTTCTGTGTTGTGCAGTGTCACCACTCTAGCAGATGCCACCGCATTCATTTCCTTCAAAGTAATGAAGTGAGATTGTTTGTGGGAATGTTTTCAAAGAGCTGAACCTGCAAGGTCCTGCTTGCAGCTCAGGAAATAGCAGGATATAAATCTGTCCCAATCAGCCACGCTCATACCAAATTCAGTGCTGGAACGCAGTGACACCAGCAACATCTTGTTCTTTTGGTGTAATGACGATGGCAGGATTTAGGAGGATTATGCTGATTTAGGAAAAAGAGGGGAATATTAATATACAAAATTGTTAAATGTCAAATCAAATCCTTTAATAATGTGTGTGTCTGGTTGAGGATGGGAGTGCTTTCAAAACTAGCTACAAATATTCAAGAAATCCATTTGGCAAGTTCAAACAAATAGCCCAAATCAATTACACACGCAGTGTTCTTACGGGGGCACATTTTCAGCATAGCATGTGGAGAATTAAGCACTCTGCTCCCATTATTGTTAATGGGATTGGCACACCCAATTCCTCATACACATGGCTGTGAGTTGAAAGCCAACAAATAGAAGTATCACTCTGAAATAATAGAATTATTTTACAGTTTCTAGTCTTAATCTCTAGCTTTTCCTGCATATTGAAATTACTTCTGCTTTTGTGAAGAAATCTCAGTGCACTTTGGATCTACACATAATGAAAGCTCTAACTGGGATGCAAGGCTGCAGAAACTTTTCCTGACAGTTTTGTGGAGCACTTCAGAAACAAATCCAGGCAAAAAAATAAGAACTGTATTTCGTGGAGCTGTTGAATATACACCTACTTAAGAGTGCACCTACTCTTAAGCATTGCTTGCAGAGCAAAACTAAGTCTCTCTGAATTTCTATGTGTGAAAATCAGAGAAGAAAACAAAAAGCTAACAATTCTAGAGCAACAGTTAGTGTAAAGCTGCTGGATAAGCTTTAAATCTCTGAATCAGTGGGATTAGAAGCCAGTTATCTCATGTTCCAAGCAACATCCCAGCTACCAACTCACTATTTTGAAGTGGGTAGAAGGAACAATTTCTTTCACTCTTTGCGTTTCTCAGTTTTTGACATGAAATTGTTTCCTAAATATCAGAACGTTGAATTAAAATTAAGTATTTCCATCTCAGGAGTTTGTTTTGATAAACTGCTGTTTCTCTATGGAAAAAATGACACTTCAGACAGTTGCAGCGAGTGCCAGTTGCTTTTTTTAAAGCACCCATGTCACACTGAGTCAGGAACCCCTGACTGCTGATCACTCTGTGCTGAGCCCTTTTCTCATGGGCTGAGCTGTGCAGTTCAGACTGATGTCCTCAGAGGTACCCAGCTGTGCTTATGTTAGCAATGCATGGGCAAAATAAGAGCAGACTCCAGAAATGTGTTTTTAAATCAGTAGATCACTCATGCTCTGATCTGCCCTGCTGTGATTGCTTGGAGGAAAATGCATCGAATTGTGATGACCAAAACTTATAGGTTTCCTGCAGCAAGTCATCCAGTGCTCTCTGCTTTGCAATGCTGCCCACTGATGCGTGTTGAATGGCTGCACTTCTTTGCACTAATACTGATACGTGTCTCCCGACTTACTCTCTGTAGCTGCACTATTGCTCAAGGGGTTAAACAAATGGTACCTAGATGTTGGAGGCAGCTTTGCAGTTAAGTTTAAAAAAAAAAAAAAAAGGAATCCAGAAAGGCACTGAGAACCTGGCAACAGGGCTCTTGAGATTCCCCCAGCAGTTCTGTTCCTGATCGTCTGGCTAGCTCCTTTATGCTGAGCTCCCATGGATTTAGCTTGCAGCTCAATTCAGCCTCCTCACTGCAGCTGTGCACTGCAGTGGATGGGGTACTAAGAGAATGTTAGAAAATGTAAGCACTGTTTCTAGCTGCACTGTCTACCTACCCTTTGCTGCTGTTTCTTGCTCCCTTGTTCTTCCTTAGCTGAGGTCTTTAGCAAGATTCTCCATTTTTTTTGCACAGCAGCTAAGATCCTTTCAGCAGGTGAGTGACCTTCCAGCAGATTGCCACCAGCGTCAGTCAGCAGAGGACTGGGCCACGATAAGCAATGTTTTATGTAGACAGGAATGAGTGAAACTGCAGTGACTGCCTTTCTGAAGGCACAAACTATTTTTTTCTGAAGACATCTGCTGAAGCTCATAATGATGGATGGGCAAGTTTAGGGAAGGGACGAGGCCAAGCTTTCTTGGATGTGGATCCAGAAATTACTTGAATTCCATGAATCCTTGTACTTCAGTTTTGAATCAGATTGTTTAAGAACAGGGTGTAAAACTAACGCCTGGTTCTGCAGCTGGTGTGTATTGGCACAGATCCATTTACTTCAATCTGATCCATTTACTTCAAATAGGTCAAAATACCTGGAGAGTGTAAATAATTAGGTCTGTGGGTCAACAAAACCTGCTGACTTGAAAGAGCTATTGGGCCACTTGAGTTTGACATCAGTGCTATTGCAGGTAAATATTTTCTTATCTTTACACTTTCCCAAGGAGCAAATGTTAATTTTTTTCATGAACATTCTTCCTCACTTATCAGATTGCACGCTGAGTTTACACCAGTGACAGCCTGGAGGAGGAGTGGTGGAAGGATCTTTACGGAGCTCTGCAATGAATGGTTGTAAGAACTCCTAGCAATTCCATGCAGAGAACATACAAAATCTTTTTCACTTAATCAAAGCTTTCCTTAACATACTAAACCTGCATTTCATTTGCCAGTGGAACATTCTTTATAAGCAATTTTCATAGCAATTGTCTTTTGCAGAACATGGTATGAATAAAGGCAGTGCATGGAGTGAAATGGATTATAGCTTCACCATTGCAAGATAGATGCATTCAAAGCAATATATGAAAGCCAATTACATACGGCCCTAGAAATGAAGATATTGTCTAGCAATCAGGGCTTTTAAGGCTGGATTTTTAAAAGGGAAGTGTGGGTACAATACGTATATAGTAATGAAATATGTACTTACAGTAACCACACTGCTATTTATTTAGATGCCTACTCTGCCTAACATTAACTGGAAATCCTATTTGTGGTCAGAAAGACGCTGCTGCATTTTCCACATGTAAACAGCCACTTCTCTATGCAGGGGCCTAAAATCTGTGCTGAAATCAAGGCAGTAAGTGCATCCCAGTGCCACTGATCCATATCATGTCTTGCAATTCAAGATACTCTGTTCAGTGTATCAGGTTTGAAGTGCAGGTCTGGTCCATACTCCAATTCCCATTACAGACTACCACCCTGCAGAAGCTGACTCCATGTGCAACCTACTGCTGTACCAGCACAGACTCTGCTGTCTGGAGAACACCTATCAATTATACTGATGTTACAGGATTAGCTTTCATTTTCTAAACATCTCTCAGCAACCATCATTCGTTGGTCTGACCCCAGAGTATTAAACAACATTACATTCAATCTACATTGACTCTCATTAGTCTTTTCATTAGACATTTCATCAGACTTTTCATTAGGCTTTTCTCCGGGAGAAAAAACAAACAACAAATAGCATTGTCAGATGAACTGGGTGAGGCTTGGCTAATTCTGGACAAGCAGCACAGGCATTATTTATATACACAGTTAACATCTCTTGTAGCATCATTTCATTCTGTCCAGAGCAGTAAGAAACCTTTCTGACTTCGGATGGTAATTTATATCTATTACAGCAATACATTGAGGAGATATGCAGCAGACTCAGAATTATAATTTCTTTTAGAAAAAACATGTTCTTCTAACAGTTTACAAGTATTTATTGACCTGTTTGCCTTCTTCTCCTAAGAAATGTGTCTAACTTTGTAACCACAGAGCAAGAAATATATTTTTAAGCAGAAAAAATGAAAATAACTGCTCTAATGTCTTCATCCCAAACCGAGCCATTATGTAAGAGGGCTGGTAAAGCTGCCAATAGAAGGTATAGGGCCTAGTGTAGAAAAACATAACAGACATCAGAAAGAAATATGCTGGTGATGGGGCTGGGGCCAAACTCCAGCTATCAAAAATTTAAATTTAACTAATAATGCCACTTGAGATTATATCAGCTGAGGAATGCGTCCGCTGTCTAAAAATAGGAAGAGAAGGACTGGAACAGCTGTCACTGGGCATTTTGCTTTCTAGAAATGCTCTGTTATGACAGTCACCGCAAAGATTAGATTCCTTAGCAGAGAGTAAAAGTGTTTGGGATGCCTGTGAGAGAAAATGCCAAAGAACAAGTGGTGGTCAGTTTTATGGTTTCGAAACTCACACGGAGTAAAGCTCAGACATGCATCTTTCAGAGCCAGCATCGCTCCATGGCTGTGGTATTGGTAGTTTTGGAACCTGCTTGGAAAAAGGCTACAAAGTGGAGCACAGCGTGGGGCTGGGGCAAGATTCTGAGTGTGCCACAGAACTGTGTTCCAGCTGTGAGAGCGGAGGTGCATCGCCTCCTGAAAGGGCATCACTGCGCCCTGTGCTGGCATTACAGGCTTTTGGAAATGGAGCCACTCCTATCATTGCTCCAGGTCGTGTTGTCATCAGCAGCCCAGTACTTGTCAGGAATCCTTCTGAACACACAGTAGTATGGGATTCGCAAGGAACAGCAGGTAAAGACTAACGAGGGCATCTTTTTTATTAATTAGCATTGTAATGTATACTTTAATATAGGTAGATTAGTGATATAATGATTTCTAGTTTCTAATTACTTGATTTGAGTCTTTGCCAGTTACCTATCTTGTCTCACTGTTTCTGAAGTTTTTTGACTTCCACAGCCAACAAGTGACTTCAAGAAGATGGCTCTCCTCCTAAAGGCAGTAAGTTTGTTTTCAGCCTTGAAGCTACTCAGGTTCTGAAGCCCAAGACCCTCTCCAAGTGACAGCAAGGTCAGCCTACTCTTTGTTTTCTTGGGAGCCTAGCACAAGGCTCCTGTGGCTCCCAGTGCCAGCACAGTACCATGTATGTCAGCAACAGAAACAACAGAGCCATGACAGCCACTCACACTCCAAAGGAAATTTCTTCCTCGGTAGCACGTGACAAAAAAGTTATGCTGTGTGCCACGACGGTCACAAGACTGGTCAGCCTGCTCTCCAGGGTAAAAGAGGTCAAGACTGCAATGCCCTGGCAGAGCCACGGAGGGAAGTTTGCGTAACGCCTACCCCACTACGCCTGACTGCAGCCGGTGTGATTGATCACTCACTTTCATGAGCAGTAAATTCACCCATAAAATTTAATTAAAAAGAAATCTGTAAATGCATTTTTAAAATAAGGCATAAAATACAAATGGCCATTAAAGGAGCGACATAAAACACCCACTCAGAGCTTTGCTGGGTGGCCAAGAGAGGACAATTTCTTTGTTGTCGTCATTCTGTAGTGTGTTTTAAAACACTGTTAAAAAAAGCACGAAGAAGCATTGTTTTGAAGGGGTGAATTATCCATCTCTGAAAGAGGTCTGTCAGCTCAGTATCCAAAACTGAACCTGCTACTAGGCAGACTAAATAGTAGCACAGCATTACTTTGTATCGCTAGAGACCTTTTATTTGCCTAGAAGCTAACAGGCAGAGGTGACCAAGCCTTTCCCCTCTGTTATAAATAATATTACATTCCTAGAAGAACTCAGCCCCAAATACTGAATGTGCCAGGCAGCCTCTCTGAAAGCAGAGTGCTGTTTGCTGTGCTACGAGCGCTGCCATATCCAGGAGATGCTGCAAGAGCCGCTCCGTGTTGATGCAGGCTCCCTTTGCTGCCTTGCAGCAGAGTGCTGCAGTGGGGCTCTGCTGCAGGATGCGGCCACCAGCAGTTAGAGGACCTCCTTGGCACACTTGCCTCTCCTCTCAGCCCCTGAGAAGATCACTAACCTTTGTATCGCTTGTTTGTACTGCTCAAGACATCTGCAAAATAAACTTTTTCATAGATGATTTATATGCAGGGAAGTTAAAAACAAACTGACCTTTCTCATCCATCAAACAGTCCAAGCTTGTTCTTGTATCCGATTGCCTACTTAAAACATCTGAGATTGCTCTTTGTTACGCATGGATGTGGCTTTGTACGTGTCCACTTACAGAAGTTCTGGGAGGAAAAGTGGCGAGGGGGTTTTGCAAGACGTTAGGCCACTTAGCAGATGGAACTGCTGGGAAAAACCACCAACTATTTTTCTGGAAAAACAATGTTACATAAGCCCTTCTGTAACTTTTTCTGTTTCATAAGTAACCTGGCAAGTTGAGTAATTCACATTCTGGGTATCATTCTAAAGAAATATTTCTAATAATCCTCTCTGTGTACAAAGCAGTATTGCCTCATCCTGGCCTGGCATTTAATCTACTAGTTACTATTTTCAGAAAGGCTATTTCCAAATCCAAATAAAAACAACAATCTTGCACTCATACAGCGCCTTTCATCCTAGAAGATTCCGAAGAGCTCTGCAGAATTAAAACAAAACAGACGCATCGGGCACAAGGGTGGCTTCATTCATGGCTGAAATGCAGCCAGCTCTGGGGTGAAACCCGGTTGGTAGAACAGCTCTGAGCAGCAGGGAGTGCAGAGTGCCTCTGTGCCTGCCCTGTACTGCAACGCGGCGAAGGGATTTCTGTGGCGGTGCCACTGAGAGGCTGCAGCTCAACAGGGAATGGAAGGAATGCTCAACCACCTCTGTTCTGTTCCCCTGCCCACCACAAAACCAGAGATGCCACTGCATTCAAAACCTGTCGTGGGTGCAGAAGAGAAAGAGCAGCAGAGGCTCGGCAGGCTCCTAGGATAATGACAGCTAGCCATCACCCTGCAAAACCAAGCACAAAGTCAAAATCAGCCCAGCCCGCATTCTCTCCTTGATGGAGCTTTGTCTGCCCAGGCATGTGAAGGCTGCCATGGGCTGGGCAGGCCTACAGAAGTGCAGACACCATAGGACAGGCAACCTCCAGCACCTGCAGGGCCAGCTGGCACGGCCCGCTCTGCTGCAGCCCTTTATAACTGGGATGATGAGATGAAATGATGCCATTTTCTCCCCTGCCCAGGGCACACACACAAGCACTGACCGACTCAATATGGAAATATTCTGTGAAGTTTTTTTCCAGCTATTTTTCCGCTGCCTCCAAGTGTCACAGCATAACGCAGTCAGGCTGTACCAGGACCCAGAGCTGGCCATATTATAATCTCATTTAAAGATACGAAGCCATAATTAGTGAACTCTGAATAACCATTCTGTATTACGATGTCTAATACTTGTCTTGGCTAATGCAAATACAGGGGAAAGGGTATAATCTTATTTACATGTATCAGTGAACTGTATCTGTGTCTTTACAGAAACCCCGCAGTACTTTTGCCCGCACGATTTAATCTGTGTCACCAAAACTGCGCTTTAACTGCTTATACTGAACTGTGCCATGGTTTAAAAAATAGAAAGAAAGGGAAAAAAAGCACGAATCTTGTTAACCCTCTTACCAGGCTAATACTTCATTGAAAATCCCCTCGGTTGTAATGGATTTTTCTTTTTATACATACTTTATACAACACCGAATCAAAGTGGCTTTTATAAACACAGCACATGAGGTTTATAGCTGTAGCCTCCGTTAGGGTTTTTTTTGTACCCTAAATCTCTACCAAGACTGTTATGTAAATGCTACTATTCTAAAAATAAAAGCAAAACAAAGCCATCAAGGAAACGTTACGTTATTGCTCCACATACAGGGCTATTGATAGCAGGGCAGGGTGTGCTATTTGTGGGTCAAACGCAGCTCCTTGCAGAAGGAATCCATCGTCACCATCTTCACCTGGACAGAACTGCCTTACCGCAGTTCACAGCCTGAGCTCAGGAAAGCCCCACGCCCTCCCAGCTCTCCTGCTCCATGCTATCAGGACAACGCTGACAACGCTGCACTGTGCTACGTTTCCAGCAAAGGAAACAAAGACAGAGCCGTATTTTTTCACAATTTTAAGCCAGAAAAGAGTTTTTAAAATATCATTTACTGTAAAACACAGCCCAAATAACTGCATGCAGTGGAAGTCACTATCAGCAGTTTGTAGAAGTTTCAAGGATGTTTGACTTTCTGATGTAAAACTCCCAGCATGTCCTTCTAAACAAGTTGCTCACTTCTCATCTTATGGAAATGTGCCTGGGCACTATTTTGTCAGGTACTCAGGGAAATTGGGAGGGAAGAAAACCTACAATTAATTGAGACCTATAAAATCAAGCATCATAAATTAGTCCACCTTGATCAGCTACTGCGCTCAATTACTCAAAATGATGACATTTGCCCCGGGCAATCTTTGCTTTGGCCTTTGGGAGCCACAAAGGAGCAGCCAGTGGCTCCTTTGCTCTATTCTCTCTGGATGGTTTTTCCCTGATTCAGAGGATCTCTTACAGGTGGGGCGAGCTGGTCAGAGCGAGGACGTTTTGCTTTCCTCTGAACTGGTGCTGTTCTGAGGGCAGTGACTGCAAATGCGCCGTGCAACCGCCGGGATGCCTTGCAGGCATGGGATGGTGGTGGTGGCAGGAGGGACCTCATCAGTCCCCAGCTCCCAGCAGTACGCATGGCTCTGGCACCAGGCTGAGTGCATGCTTGCTTGCACAAGGTTATTTTCACTGCAAAAACTTGTTAGCAGACAACACAGTATCCTACATCTAAAAGCCAAGTGTTTCCAAGCTGCCAGTAGAGCCTTCAGAGGTATTGCCAGCATTCACTGCTTGTGGCTGAAGATTTATTGCTTGCTATGATGGTTTTCTTTGGGTCACACATGAGATTCTATTGACCTGAAGCAAAATGTTGTGTGGACACACAGAAACATGCGTTGTAGCATATACTCCAAACTTTACGATATAAACCATTCAGCAAACAAAACCACTGAGAATATCACATTTCACAGACATCATCTAATTGCATCTGTTGGTGATAATTAGGATTTGTGTTCAGACTCACCAAAGACTAAAAACCCCATTTGATGGGCACTTTAGAAAAGCACAGTACTGGACCTGAACACGTCGTGGTGTCAGATGAAGAGCGAGTTGCCCGAGGACGCTTGAGGCTGAGCTGCAGGTTTAACTCAGCCCCCCAAGAGCCTGATGCACTCTTTCTGAAAGAAAAGCGCAGACCTTCCCTCCAGCACTGAGTGGGACGGCCTCCATCCTGCAGCAAGAGCCATCTCCTAACTGCGCTGCAAAGTGAAAGACCACAGCTTTCCTTTCTCAGTTTATGGGAAATAAAAAATCTTTTCACAGTGCTCATGGAACTTTCCACAAGCTGAGATATTCTATCTACACAGCTATTCTTCTAGAAGAAAATACTTCAGGCATTTTCTTAAAAGTTTTAGCACGGCTCCCTCGTTTTTCCCTTCAGTTCCTTTCTGTCATAAGAATTAAAAAAAAATCCATTCAAAATGAAACGTTTTCTCTAATCCTATAAAGGAAGAGTATAATTGATTCAACTATAAAATTTATAGGCATGGAATCAATGCTTATTATAGTCAAAACATGTCAGGTCACTTCTTTGTGGCTGGTTTAAAGCTGTTCCGTTAAGTGTAACGTTAAACGAAAAGGTTTTAGTCTAAACATGAAAAGGTTAGATTGTATTTCATCTCCACAGCTCTGCATGACTGTTAGTATCTGATTTCACACTGAAGACCCTCCTTTGTTTTCTTTGTACCTTCTCTCTGGGGCAAAACTAACTTCTGACAGTCTCAGTCAGTAGCTGCTATAATGTAGATATTAATTTAATTTGGAGCTGTATTACTGCTTAAATAGTTCAGAATTGCCTTTATGTTCTGACGGTCAGGAAAGCACTGAAAAATTGAGGATGAACAGAGCTTAACGATGGCAAATTTTTCCAGTGTTTCCATTTTTTCCTGTTCTCAGGCGTCTGCCTTCAGGGCTAAACCTACCTGTGGAACATTTAGCAGGTATATTTATTAGAGCTGAATCCAGTAAAACAGAGTGGAGAACCTCCAGGTCAGCAGCTTTCCCTTTTCTTACCACTCTGACTTCATCTTCATGGTGTGCCTGGTGCGGGTTCAGTGCTTCTGAAACAAAGGTGGGAGGCCAGACTGCGACTCACGGCGTGAGCATGCTGGATGCCCTGATCTTTGGATTTCAGCTCCTGGGCCAAAGTTGGCTCTTGGCTCAACAGGTGGAATTGCTGCTTAACCAAGCAGGAATTCCACAGTTTTAAATAAAACCAGCTCTTGGCCCATTATCCACTTACATGCACTGTGCCTGAGGGCCAAGATACACAGAGTCAATGAGACTGGGGGTTCCCCAAGAGCATGAAGCTTTGCTACAAAGAGCTAAAGCAGAGCAGAGCTCCAGACAGCAGGGAGCACATGCCAGCTTCACTTGTCTGAATTTCATCACTCGGAATAAAGATCCTTAAAATCAGTAGTCACTGTCCCAAACTCCCCAGATTATCAATCCTAGCAGTGTCAAAGCCTAACTAAATACATATGTCAGCTGCCAGGTCCTTGGCTGTCAGTTTCAGGGCCTATATTGCCCCAGACTAGTCTGTAAATAGTTCTTATTTTTATTCAGGACTTCAAAACCACATCAGTAGTGGGCTGGACTTGTGGTTCTTCATTTGCATATTCTGTGTTTTGACCTAAATTGAGTTAAATGCAGAGGGTCAAATTTCGTTAGCAAAATAAAGCAACTCGTGTGAAATCAATGTCTAGTGATGGAAAAATATGCAACTGAACTAAGCCCTTCATTGGTTATTTAACTAAAGCAAGGTCTCCTTAATGACAAACACTCCCATCTTCAACTGCATCACAGACACTAATGGAAAATCTTGGCATCTCTCATTGTATGGGAATACAAGGCAGAACTGGTGAAGACTTTTTCCTGCCATCCCCTTGCCAACTGTACATTCCATCTGACTGAGGATTACTGATAATTTTTGGCAACTTCGTAGCTACAGAGAACTCTTCTGTACAACTATTTATTTATCCAGATCTTCAGGAATTTATTTTTAACAGAGCTTTTAAAAACGCTGTAAACACAAAATATGCTAACTGCTAACAAAGGGATTCCTACATGATTTTTTTTTCCCCTCCAAGTTGCTCTGTTGGTGTAAGCTGGTAGAGCTGCTCTCATTTTGGTGGACGCCTGCCAACTCTACAGCAGTTGAGGATCTTTCCCAGTAACGTGCTTACAAAAACCTGAACAAAAGGGAGCATTTGGCTGTATGTATTCTTTCTTTAGTGGCAGTAGCAGGGAGCCCTTAACAGCCGTGTCTCTGCAGCTCCGCAACAGACCTGATTTGCCAAGGGAGCGCATGCACAGCCCGTCACAGAGACCTGACGACCCACGGACAGCAAACAAGCCAAGGCTATGGTTCCCATTCTACAGAAGAGAAGCAGTTGATGTATGACTGTGGGAGCGTCTCAAAGGATGTGGCTGCCTACTGACCACACGGCCGCCTCGTGGACAGCCTGGAGACTGCGTGTGAACAACTGGTACAAACAACTGGTGCAAACGGTGTCCCTGAGCCTGATGGGCTGCACGGCACAGCACAGCTGGGCATGGCTGCCGGCTCTGCGTCTGCACAACTGCCTGTACAGCTGGCCACCCACAGCACTGCCAGCAGGGCCTACTGCTGCGGGCAGGAGGAGAGCGCAAGGAAGGTGCTCAAGGATGGCCCCAGGCTGGATGGGGCAGCAGGATTCGGATAGGGGCATCCCCAGCTGTGGCAGGGGTTGGAACCAGACGGGCTTCACGGTCCCTTCCACCCCAAGGCATTCTGTCAACACTGACTCCAGCAGAGCCCTCGGCCACCTGTCAGGGCAATGGCTGTACCCCATTCGAGCATCAAAGCCCTCCGACAACGCTGAGGACTGAGCTCCGGCCTCCCGTGTCCCCATCCAGAGCACAGCCTGCTATTCCCTAAATGTCCTGGAAAATCTCAGGACTAGATTAGAAACTATTACTTTCACCACAAAAAATTCAATGACAACTTTTTTGGTTTTCAGTGACAGAAAGCTGAAATGTTTTCGTTTTGAGCGAAGTTCTTCCCCTCCGCTTTTGGGTACCGAAAAACCAAAGAATTTTTACAAGAAAACGTGATTTTTGCGCTGGTTTTAGCAGAAAGTATGCTACCCAATCAGAGCCTCACCATATTCTCTGAATCTGAACCTGAACATTTTCAGATGTACTGCTGAAAGAAAAACAGAAAAAGCAATTTTTGAAGACCGACCTTCCATGAAAATCAAAGCGAAGGGAGATATTCTGCTTCCCTCCACCTTCTGACCAACGCTCAGCACGACCTGCCCAGCCGTGGCTGCAGGGCACATGCCCTGGTGCTGAGCAGGGGGAGACCGGCTTGTGTGGGGCTGGGTAGCTCTGAAGCAGGAAAAGCATTATTTTATAAAAAAGAAAGGAAAAAAGAAGGAAAAATTATCCTTTAAAATATTTAATTATTTTAAATGTAAAAAAAAATATCTGCAAAGTAACCCAAAGAAATTAAATGTTCCCTTTGAGGGAAATTCTCTCTTTTTAAAATTATCCCTTTTTCTAATAAACCAGTAATTTATGTAATCCATATAAAACCGCTAACACTCATTCTTCTATTTTTAAATAACATTGGAGAACTTTCCCAAGGCTTATTTTATATTTATGAGGAGGATTAAAAATCACGATGGGCCGGATTCTTCCAGGCCTCTATCTGCTGACAAGTAACGTTCTGCTGGCAGCCCGGGGCCAGCGGCCGATGTGTCACTGTGCCTAACTTCCACCCCTCCGCTGGCTGCAGGGGAATAACTGGCTGACAGATTCACTGTGCCGAATGCAATGCCATCTGATTTGGAGATTGCAGAACAAGCCATAAATCAAGTGATCTTTGTGTTTCTAGACAAACATTTCAAGAAATACAAGGATAAAGGATCTCTATAAGGAGCTGTTAGTTCCATTCAGTTTCTTCTCCAGCTTAATATTATTATCGCTCCACAACGAGCCTCCACACTGCGATCTGTCGAGGCTGTCTAGATAGAAGGAGCTTTATCTTTTCAAAATAAGTGAGTGCCACATCCCTGTTTGGACCCAGCAGAGGACTATGGGAAGAAACTGTGGC
The DNA here is from genome assembly GCF_951394365.1 of Tetrao urogallus. NCBI lineage: Eukaryota > Metazoa > Chordata > Aves > Galliformes > Phasianidae > Tetrao > Tetrao urogallus. The sequence continues at coordinate 2,058,509 of NC_136831.1, read as the reverse complement.
TGAGTCACTGTGCTTCCCAGGTCCTGCTCCTCCAGAGACACCGCTGTGCTCCGGCCCACAGCTACACATGCAGCAAGCACAACCTACAACTCAACATCCGTGACTTAACAGCGTTCTAGTTTCGGTGCAGTCTGGTGATGTACTGAAGTGCAACAAGACTGGGGGAATGAACCGTCCTGGAAAGGATGGGGGATGTTGGATGGCGCTGCAGGCACAAAGCAGGGGGCACACTGTCCTTGCACCACTCATCAGCAGCAGATGAAGTCCACTGGGATAAGAAAATCCTTCCCACTCGCTCCTTCCCCTCTGCCTCTGATTTTTCACCTGGATAATTCAGATGTTTTGGCCCTTCCAGACAAGAAGGGGACTTTTAAATTAAAATGTCATCTGTTAGTAAAGAAGCTAAGCTATGTTTTCCATTCCTGAGAAAGGACTCGCTTATGCTTATAACTATAAGTTGCTAGTGATTAAGCAACTGGTATATTTTCACACTCATTAAAAGAAACATGGTGTGTTCGCCTTTCTAAGAAAAGGCATCTTGTTTGTAATACTGTAATACATTGGGAACACCTCCTAATTGGCTTCTAGTGCCCCTTGCCAAAATTCAGACACAAGTTTGTTTATTTACACAAGGAAAAAAATAAAACATTGTATAATTAGTTGAGCAAAGGACTCCTAAATTCAGCAACACGGAGGTATGCAAAACTGACACACTTTTTAAGATTCCATTTTGGTTTATGAAACATCTCAATAGGTACAGCCCAGACTGCATCACGGCTATTGTAGCACTGTGCTGCTCAATGTGGTGTTTGTGTTGAGATGGAAAACTTTGACATGTTTGATTTTTATGCAAGTCAATTAACTTGTTTTTTAAAACTGTAAGGGCATGCTTTGCAAATAAGATTACTTACTATAAATTATGAGAACATAGGGCTCCATTCAGACAAAAATGTTACACACCCCTTACACATGCACAAGTCTGCAGAATATAGTTCTGCACCCTGACAACCTATTCAGCTAGGGGCAGGAGCTTATTTTGGACTATTCCGTGGGGGCCTTCCTAAAAAGATACGAACAAAAGGGGATAGAGACTTAATTAGAATGTCTCTCTACACCCCGCCTTCCTTTGCACCACCCAGGCAATTCCTACAGTCCAAAACCTCTCCTCATGTGGTGAAGGAAGAATTTCTTTTTTCAGTTAAGTCAGCCCGCAGCAGAATTAGCAATGGTATGTCCCCCCGACCACAGCACAGACAGACATTTGGCCATTCCCACCTGCGAGTTCTGCCCTCAACACTCACTCTTAAGCACGGTCTCTTGACTGACTGCAGCCACGTCCATCTGCTAACATAACACCCATTATGTCTGGCTCTGGGTCGGATGGGATCCTGAAACCGAGAGAGCAGGAGGAAGGTGTCCCTGGAAGAAACAACACTGAACAACAGAACTGGCACAGGATGTGCACAAGTGAAGATGTCAGGCAGCAAGAATCATTCTCATTTATGATCCTATAGGCATTTATTCAAGACTTCTTGCTTGCAAAATGCAGATTCTTCAATGGGTGCCGGAGAACTCAGGACGTCCTGCAGATATGTACTTGGGGCCTGAAGGCAACCGCAGTGCCAATACATACACAAAGCAAATCCAGAGACAAGTATGAGTCAGAGAAAGAAAAATTGCAGGGTTTTGTCCAGGTCCTTTCCACTTTTACACATGCTGAGGATCTCTACCTAAGCAAATTGTCCCATTGATTACAGATGTGAGTAAGAATTACTTGCATGGAGCAAGGTTACTGGATCTGGTCCCTGCGATAAAAAGCCAACTCTTACTAAGTCCAAGATCCGTTCCTATTAGTTCTGAATATTAGATTAAGGCACAGGAGACCACACAGCAGAGCATTTTGTCTTCCTTGCCAGCCTCAGTCTAGGTAATGAAGTCATTTTTATTTGAGCTCCAGGTTAGATTGTTGGTCCTAATTTAAAGTCTCCAGCACAGATACTCTGTACTGCAGATTACTCATTTCCTTGAAATGTATTTTACCTGTACAAAAAGGTTAACAACAGCGAGAGAAGGCTGAGAAGACTGAAGATTAAGGACAAATGACTTTCTTTGTCCTGTGGCTACATTCTGGGAGGGCCATTCTGCAGACTGCTTGCTTTTAAGGCTCATTTTCAGCCGTGAGTAGCAGCTTGTACCCCTAGAAACACTTGCACGCGCTCACAGGAAGGCTAGTATGCACACACGCTTAGAAAGCGACTTTCAGACAAAAGGCCTTCCAAGTCAGATCTCCATAGCTGTGTCAGGAATTACGGAAGGGGCCAGTCTGATCACAAACCAGCCATGCCATGTACCAGAACTGACCTGCCACGGAGGGAAAGATACCTCCCATTCATCAGGAGAACCAGCGTGGCTACGTGCCTCTGAGCAGCCTCACAATGTCGGGTCAACTGTTGTTACTGGCAAGACAACTGCTGTGGAAAGCCTGCAACAGAATCAGGGACTCATCACTACCAGTATGTGTTGCTATGGACACCATTGAAGAAAAGCAAAATCATTTGAGAAGGAAATAAAAGACTCTTTTCCACCAATAGTGACAGGCACTCTAATAGGTTAGTGATCCTGGTGGAATGCTAATCAACAGCACATAGAAAGATTTGGAAGTCATGCAACTTTTAATATGCCTAGTGAAGGAGTATAAAAGTAAATTCACGTAACGCATGGCTATGCACACAGGATTTGTACTAATCCTTAGAACTGAAAACACAGGCATCAAATGTTAATGCCACAGATGAATCAGACAATATTTCTGCCTTACAAGCCTCTGCTCTCCAGGATCTCAGCTACAGCCATATCCACCTGAAGAGCTCCTCTGCTCAGTCCCACTGGGCCAAACACTTCCGCGGGGCTGGGCTCGGGGCGTGCGTAAAGCCAAGCAGTTTGCCTGGCACCAGCAAAGCTGTGCTGATTTACAGCAGCTCCGGATCTGACATCTGATTTGAGCTGTTAAGACAATCTAGTTTTTCCATTCCTCGCAGCTCTGGTGAATAATTTAAATAAATGCTTGGAGATCACCAAAAATAATATATTTTCAAAACTTCTGGTGAACTGTAAAGGAAGAAATGCTGGCTTAGAACTAGAAAAAATGCTCTGTTCAGTCTTAAAGAGTTCAATTTTGATGGAGATGGGATTTTTGACTTAAGTAAAAGGAATGGGTCTTTACGGTCACAGAAATGAATATCAACTTTCACAATGGAAAACCATTTAAAATTATTAAAAAGCCCAACACAACCAAGCTTATTCTGAAAACATAAAAACAAAATATTTGGATTTTTAAAAAACTGTTTAGCATTTTCCTATCTGGAAAGCAGTCACATTATTCAGCTTATATGAATCTGTAAGATGTTATGTTGCCACTGATTTTTGCCCCAAATAAAGCTGCTAAAATATTGTTCTCAGCTGTACGAGGAGATAAATGCACAGAGCTCAGGAAGACAATTTGCACAGAGAGGACCAGAAGTGTTTACTGTTTGAACAGAACCTGAAGCATTCCGAGAATTTACAGCAGATACAGAAGCAGGGACATTTTCTCAAAGCGACCTTCAATCTAATTTCACTTGCAGTACAATGCAGGGAAGTCAAAATACTAAGAAGAGGGACAAGGGTTACAGAATTGACTACAGAAGTGCTCAGCAGAGGCTAGAAGGCAGCATATTCATTTGACATAAACACTGGATTTGCAAATTGCAAGTATAATTGCAAGTAGTACAGCAAGAATGATGCTCAGGAGTGCCCGAGGCAGGAGGAAGTTGGGGGATATTTGCAATAGGTCTCTTCAGTGCTAGCAGTAGGGCTGTTCAATGGTTCACATCTCTTACTCAGTGCTATGGCAATTTTTTTGTTTGTTTGTTTTGAAAGGAAATAAGATTGATGGAACTGTGCTGCCTATGTGTCTGTACTCTCAGCTATGAATATTAAATTTCTGACTAATAAAAAACCCAATAGTTTTACTGGGAGGAGAGATCTAGTAGCTCCAATCACTAAGGTGAGCTGAAGCATAAGCTCAGCTGTTCTGACACATGAGGACACAAAGACAGGGCCTCACCCAGTGGGACAGACGGACAGTCCGGGATTCAGGACATGTCTCTCAGAGCTCGGCTTGTTCAAAGTTGATGTCACCTGGCTTGCAGTGTCCAGGCCAGACAACACTCCCCAGAAATGGGAGGGTCAGGGTAGTGCTGTCCAGGTTTGGCTCCAGATAGATTTGGCAAATGAGCTCCAGAAATTCGCTTTCAAGACGTAAATCCACAGGAAACCAGGTTTCACATGTTCCATGGCTTAATATATTATAAATATTGCAATTTCCCCTCAGTGTTCAAATTATTGTTTCCAATGAGCAGCACAGCAGGTCACTAGAGGTTACAGCAATAGCTGTCCCAAACCCGAATGCAGAAGATATCTAGCAGACTTGGGAAGTACGTATCTTGTACTCTGCTCCGATGCAAAGTGTGCAGAAAGTGGGAGCCTCCTGCAGCTGCCAGCTAAGAGCGGATGGCAGATCAAGTGGAAGCACCTTCTGCAGACACTGAACGTCCTGCTGCAAAATACTCACAGGGATTAATAGTCCGGAGATTGTAATTAGCAGTGAAATTAGTTTTATGTTCCGCCCCTCAACACCACTGCTTTAAACCATGAGGTGACCAAAGGAGAGTTTTTAATCGCAGACTTCTATGTTAACTCCAGCAAAACTGCAAAGGCTATACTGGAAGTTTCTCCCAAGCTCCTCAAGAATGGACAGTATAGCTTTAGAATTTATTTACAGAATTAAAAATGGTTGATAAAAAAAGCCACAATTTGCTTTTACTTTTAAACTCACCAAAGAAAGCCTGCAATTTCATAACATCTCTGCTATTTGGTCAAAAAATATTGTCATCACAATATTATGACCACCTTGAAGAAAGATGCACTAACAGACAAAGAGAAACGTCAGTGACGGCCAGTTACCGTGCTAAAGGCAGAAAGATTTGTAGCAACAGTAAATAGAAAATGAGACTTCTGAAAATACTTCATTCGTTTTATGAGCAGATTGAGATCTTTGATTGGCATAAAATAGTGGTACTGAGGTCAATACATTTACCCACTGCCTCTGCTGAGAGCTGGAGTGAAGGGAGAGCATTCAGCACATGACAGCATCCCCCTTGGTGGGAGGCAGCAGGAGAGGAAAAAGTGAAGAGAGAGGAATGCTGCCTTCAGTATGCTTGTCCTGTCCTCCCTTCTCCCCTATAAATCCACCCTTCCAGAAGACATGGCTTAGAATCTAATCACTTTGCTTGAGAATTCCTCTTGCCTGTGAGAAGATCCAAGCCCTTCTTCTCATAAGTTCAGAGTGAGCAGGTATGAAAATGGGATTACCTGCAGCTCCTTGGAAAGCTCTATACCTAAGTCCCACCTTTTCAGTGTGCAGCTATCTGCGTTAGATCTCTCTGGGAAAAAAGATATTATTATCCAACTGTAACATTCACAGTATCCAGCACAAACTGGAGCAGTAGGCTACGTCTGCTCTTCCTCACTGTGGAATATAATCATTGTCTCCTACCGGAACGTGTGAGTTTCAGCATCAAAACTCAAACCATAGCTGTAGGTGTCTGTTTGTGAATACAATGCCTCATCTTAGGCGCCCGGACCTGAGAATGTTAGCCTTAAAGTCTGTTGGCATCTCTCAGAAGCTGCAAAGTCAGAGGAACCCAGTCTGGCTGTCTGAAAAGTTTCATTCAGATTGCTTTAAATATTTTGTGGATGATTACAGTCTGAACATTTGACTACATGCCACTTCATTAGACTTACCCTTTTTTTTGTTCATACCGTAGATGGGAAATTCAAAATGATCTCTCTAAAAACTCTGATATTTAATTTCCCATAAGATATGAAAGATATTCAGAGCAGTGTCTGGAAAAAAATTAGGATAATAAGGTGTATAAATCTCTGCTTCATTTGAAACAAAGCATAAAAGCCGACCCCACATTAATTTTTTTGCTGAAAGAACTTCAATAAGTTTTAAAGTAAGTGTTTCATTTACTGCCACATGCCACACATACATGGCAAACAGTTTATACAAACCACAACACTCAGCTGTTCCTGGTTAGGTAGAACAGCCCTCCCCTGAACACCCAGGCTGCTCTCGGCTCCCCCGGGACGCTCCGCTGTGGGTGCTCAGCATCGGCCTGCGCCACAGAGGAGCACACGAGCGGGGTTTGCTCAGCCAGGAGGAGATCTGTCACTGGAAGGACTGCTGAGGTCTGGCGCGAGTGCCCATGCAGTGTTTTGTTGGCTCAGACCAACATGCCCTGCATTTCTGCAGACCGTTTAAGCACAGCGTAACTGCCCCTGGCCTGGTGGTCTCGCAGCACTGCCTTCTTTGCACAGCTCCTGGTGAACCAGCTGACTGTTCAGCCAACGGGGGGAATTCTCCACCCTGTCTACATACAGTGTGAGACGTGGGCCCAGTCAGCTATCCCGTGAAAGGGTCGCGTCTCTCCAGAAGCCGGTGAGCAGACACAGCCGGAGGACAGGTACCTTCGAGTTCCTAAGGCCACAAGATTTGCAACGAAGCATTTAATTTAAGGTTTGATTATAGCTAACATAGTATGGCTTATTTGCAAGAGCTTCAATGAGTCAGTGACCTCACTTATTGTGCAAGCACTACATCCAAAACATCAGCCGCTTATTCCAAAGGGACATGATCAACTTGGAAATCCACTCCATTGTGAAGATACAATTTCAGCTGTCCTCACTGCTCTGTGAAGTCCCTCAGCTACTTTATGCAGGTTTGAAATCCAATTTAAGGAATATTTTCCAGTATTCTGTTGCTGTATGAAAGAAATCAGCACCCTGGAAGGAACAAATCCATGCAAAGGGCAAACTGCAACTGACTAGATATGCGGTATCTCTAAAGGTCCAAACAAAATAGGAGTGGGAGTGAAGGAAAATTATTTTCAGGGCATTTTTCACTCACAGACAATATTGTGAAGTGCTTGGAATACCAGAAAGTTCATTTTGAAACAGAGGAGTGATGTTTACAATGGCCCTTGTGTAAATATGTGTTGGTTTTATGTACATATTCCTAATACTCAAAATTAACATCAGTTTATATACTGCTGAGAAAAGGTGCTGGATTCTTTTATTGCACAGAACAGGCACTACAGAGCAGCTTGGCAAGCATGTCCTGAATCACAGTCTGCTCCATCCTTCGTTTGGTGAAAGGAGCGTTCAAAGAGCTGCATGACTGGGGTACCATGAAAGGGGAACTTCTAAGCTCAGCTCTGGGACTGCCTTGACTAAAGCAGACCAACCCAGTGAGCAGAGTGCATCCATACTACTAGAAGTAAGGTTAATTTAAAATAATTTGCACCACACCATGCAGCGGATGCTCCCGATCAGTGTAACAGCAGAGCAGACCCTTGCATTTGCTGCATCTTCCTCTGGAGCTGGGTTTTGCATCCAAGCCAGGTAAAAGGATGCCAGGTGTAGGTCAAGTATAAAGGTACTACTGTGCCAGAGGGAAAATGCTACATACTATTAGCGTTGTATCCATACAAGGGCTATACTGCTTACATTCTCCTGTGTTAAACACACTGACCAAGCAAACAAACAACCCCCCCCTAACAATACACCTTTATTACCACTGAATCACGAACACAGATCAAATGTCCCCATTCCTGTTTCATTTTGCTCTACTGATTGAGAGACCTAGCAAGAATGTCAGTTCTGGTGGTGGCTTTGTGATCTGGATCCTGCTTGGTAGGATCCACACAGAGACCAACAACTCATTTTGCACAGCCCACGATGCAGGCATCAGATGACTGTGGCTTTCAGTTACTACCTCTGGACCGAAGCCAGAAGCCTAGTGGTGAAAAGCTCTTTATACCATTACCAATCCCTCGAGCCACCCAGTCCTTCTGCATTGCATACAGGTTTTTAGTGTTGTGCCTTAAGATCTGTTCTGGTTCTGAGTAACGTTCTTTGTGATGGGAGTCTTGCCACTCCCCCTCTCAGGAGGGGAAAAAAAAAAATCAAGAAGGGAGTGTGAAACCTATTTTCAAACTCTGTTTTGGTTATCTGATGCAGCTCCTGCTCCTGGATTCTCTAAGGGAGAGATGTGAGTCCTGGGGAATGTCTGTTTCGGTGCAGAGCTGAGACCTGTGTGCACTCGGTCGGTGCTGCTGGCTTCAGCTCAGTGATGGCTCCTGCATCGGAGCATCCGCACGCTGCTGGGTTCCTTACAGGGACAACTGACAGGCTTTCCTGTACAGCTGCAGCCTGGCTGGGCTGAATCCCACACAGGTCGGTCTGGTCCTGACCCATGCTTAATGGTGGCATAAATACATCCCAGACAAGGCGGATGGCACAGCCAGTGAGCCCCCACAATATCTGCTTCAGCTGCTTTCCATCTGAAGTAACCACTGAGAGCTACAGGCGAATAGTGCCACCTCTGCGTCTCCCATCCTGCCTCTCAGCACTGCGACTCGCTGCAAAATGGCACCCATGCAAATTCCTTTTCCAGCTTCTACGCTCTCCCGCTCTTCAGAAAGCACATCACACACACAGCAGCTTTTTCCTGCAGAGTCTTAACATCAACACACTGGTACTCAAGCCTTCCCGAAAGATAGCTGCAAACGGCTGATCCTCCAATAACACGTCTACAGATTTACAGTCTTTAATGTCGATTGCTGAATGTTTCTGTTCCTTTCTGAATCATTCCAACAGTTGTTTCAAGTGAATGTATTCATCCCCTTCCTTTTAACCATTGGAGTTTCTTGCTTGGTCTGGGAGTGTGGAAGAGGGAATGAAAGGGTCTCTTCAAATTCGCTGTAGCTGCTCCCTCAAAAGAGAGCATTGACATGGATTCTGCAGCTCTCGTGTGCAGCACGGCTCCCAGAGGAGTTACACGCACAGAAAGACTGCAGGATCCTTGTGGGCACTCCAGGAAGAGTGTGGCTATTCTCCTCCCCACGCGATGAGAGTATCGTATCTATTCCTAGCATGGCTCTACCAGGTGGCAGCACTCCCCTGCCAACATACCTCTGGTTTGGCTTACCTTGAAAGCAGTGATGTTACATTATGTGATGACGTCATTATATTTATTTCAACTTCCAATGAAGATTTCCTGGCAAATCTCTGACCTGGAATATCTTCTTCTTACTGGATCCAAGATCCAACCAACACGGTGCACGGTGCAGACTGCACTTATATAACGAATAAGGTGAACTGTGAGGAGTTTTATAACAGCTGTTGACATTACTAAATTAAGATTATTTTTCTATTAAAACTATGGAAGAGGAAAAACTCGCCCAGTATTTATACAAACAGCACTGCTCCAATTTCTAGCTGCGGTTATTGTTGCGATGCACCATGCACTCATGCAATCTGAAGAATGTATCTTTGTGGTGATATTTTGAAAAGGATAAAAGAACTCAAATGCATTTTTTCACATAAGCAGAAGTGTGAGGACCCCACACTTTGGTGGTATGAGTAACACATTTTCCTCATTGGTTCTTCACACTTTCTGGACTGACTTTGAATGAGCTTATTACAGACTCCTGGACAACTCAATTCCGGTCTCTATTTTCTTCTTCATCAACAGCATTACCCTTGGCACTTCTGAATTACAGTACAGCACCGTACTCTTCTTTAAACATGACGTACTTCTGATAAACAGAATACTGCATAAGATACTGTTCTGCCCTGGCTGCTCTGGATGCTGCATCCAAGGCCGCCAATGGACCACCTTGAATGCTGGGCCTTACCCCCCATGTTCTGAACAGACACATGGTGAGCGCGGGCAGACGGCGCTGGGTGGAAGCTAACAGCGCCAAAGGGACGGCAAAGAGCTCCGTCCTCACAAGGGGCTGTGTGCACAGGTGTAAAGACTCACCTGAGGTTGCATTCTGTGCCAGAGGTGGATACGAATTTAAATTTCCAACGTTACACTTTAAGGCACTAAAATTGCAATAGAAACTGAAGAGTAACTACAAGCTCAACTTCAACCTTTCCCTTCTTATTTCTTCCCCACAGTGGTCTCTGTGAGATCTTATTGTGCCACTACAAAGATGAGCAAACAAAATTGGCCGTGTTATGAATTGATTTCAATTCGAAAGAGCCATAATTCAATTCTGTTCTAAAAACATATTACAAAATCTAATATTAAAAAGATTTGCATAGAAACATTCACCAGAAAGCTATTTTATTTGTTTGGCTTGAAACACTTCCACTACAAGCCAAACGTTTCAACACTGGGGCAGGAGGACCAGAAAGTGAACCTGACCAGAAACAACAGTGGAAACAACTAGTTTATTTTTGCTCCACCAGCTGACAAAATTTAGTTAGTTCTTTAAAAAGAATAATAAAAATCACGTGCCTTGTGGAGGGTGAAAGTTGATTTTTTTAACCCAAACTGTGACCGTATTTCTCAGCGCTGGGGCACTGCCAGCTGAGGAGGGGCGCACTGAGTGCCGCACTGAGAGCAGTGCCCACCAGCTGGAGGCAGGAGCCAGCTGTGGTGCTGAGCAGGCACACGCACAGCCTGCGCACGGCAGCGCTCACATCTGCAGGCAGTCAGAGGCGGTTTGCAGACAACATCTCTGCTTGCCCCACTGCGGAATCACCAAGGGATGAATGGGGGCGAGTCCCTCGCTGCCGGTGGGAATATTACCGTAGTAACGTTCGCTAATGGGGCGAAGGACCTCGTATTGTAATCCAGTGACATTTTCAACCTTCGGAGAACTTTTGTTGACATTCCCGAGTCGCTGGCTGCCATCCCAGCATGAAATAGTTTCTGTTCACATAATTCTCGTGTTTACCAGTCATGAAAAACTCTTGCTTTTGGCTTTTTTTTTTTTAAATAAACTTTTTTTTTTCCTTTGCAAGTGAAACTCTGTCTAAAAAAATATTGGCCCCAGGCATAGAAGGTTTTGCATAAATTCATATGTGATGAATGGCTGATTTTAATGTTATTTGGGTATTTGTCAGAACCTAACAAATATACATGGTAATGGTGGTTCATAAACTTAAACATCTCAATATCCCCTTTCTTCTAGAAATAAATTACGTTTGTTTGCCCTGCCTGGAGTCCTAAGGTAGCCGACATTAGGAATATTTTAAATGTGATCATCCATCCAGCATGTCTTTCAGGCGCCACGAAGATTAAATGAAAGAATCATAAGATGAAGGTCTTTAACTTTTAATCCTTTTACAATGAACCCTTAGATAGACATGGGGGCAGGGTGCCTTCTATGTGAGTAATAATGCCTCTGTTCCTCTTCACTAGGTTAATGAATACCCCAAATGTCCCAAGATCTGTTTTTTTTTTTTCTAAAGTACTGAAATTAAAAGCAAAGAGACGGACGGTAAAACGCACCGAGAGAGCGAGAGGGGGAATGAATATGCATTGGGAGATAGGCGAGCTGAGCGCCGGGGAAAGCAGGGCTGGGCTCTGCCAGCGAGAGACACGCGGCTGCAGAATGATTAGCATAGATTCCCTGAGAGTTAAAAAAAAAAAAAAAAAAAGGTTTTTGATTCCAAGATAAATAAGGAAAAGGCTTTCTGCACTGTCAGGGCGCCTCTGAGGAACACGTGGAGCGTTTGTTTTTGCAGTCGGTACCTATGAGATACAACCGCCGGCCGTCCCAGCACGGCGCGGCCCAGCGCTCCGCTGCCGGCGGCGGGTCCTGGCGGAGCCGCGCGGTATTTCCGCGTCCGCGGAGCCGGAGAGCGGCGCGGGGGCGGCCGGAGCCGGGCCGGGGGGGCGGCGGGACGCGGACGGCGCCGGGCAGCGGCGTTCCGGGAGCTGAGCAGCGCCGTGCCGTGCCGTGCCGCGCTACGCCCGCACCGCACCGCACCGCACCGCGGGGCCGCCGAAACGAGCGGGTCCGTGCCCAGCCCGGGCGCTGCCGGCGGCGGCGGAACACCCGGGGACCGGCGGGTGCCCAGAGTTAATGGGCTGAGGGCGATTGTCGCCGGTCGGGGAGGGCGTGCGACGCTGTCACAGGATCGGGCTAATAACGCGTCTGCGCTGCAAACCCCCAACGCCCAAGGGTCAAGTTTCAGCAGCGTCCCACCACAATGGTAGGTGTGAAAGACACGTGTCCCGTTGTAAATGAAATGTCAAGCGGCTACAAAAGCCCGGAGCAGCGGCCCGGAGCCCCGCGGTTTCCCCGCGCGCGGCGCTGGAGCTGCGCGGGCTGCGGAACCCGCAGAGTGGAGCGGAGCGGAGCAGCGCGGGGCGGCCGCACCGAACAGCAAACAGCACCCGCACGGCGCGTGTTTTAGTGGTTGACTTTAATTCTGCTCTGCGCTTTTACTACAGGGATATAAAGAATAAATAGCAGATACTCTTCATTTACATAGAATTAAGTCATTCAAACCGTTCTATTTACAATAACATTGTGCTCGAGGCGTTTTCTTTTTAACCTAAAGTCCGTAAGAAGAAAAAACAAACACACACACCAACACGCTTTCCGAATAATGGAAAATAGCTTTAAAAGGTTTTCTTATCAAAAAGTTTGGTTTGTATTTTTTAATCCTTTTATTAAAAAACAACAACAACAACAACAACAAACCGACTTCGCCAAAGCGAAGCAACTCCTCTCTGGAATATAAATACAAAAAAAAAAAAAAAAAAAAAAAAAAAAAAAGATACATTAGCAACGATCAGGGTAATAGTCTTAAAAATACAGTAGACGCTGATTATTTCACGTATAATACTGACCTTTTAATAGTATATTAAAACGGTGCCATATATACACACAATATACATTCTCCTACACGTTACAGTGCATTACAACGTTAACCAGAAAGCAGTGTCTCTTGTTTGTGTTGCAGCAAAGGTCCCCGGCAGCCCGGCGGGCACGCAGCCCTAGCAGGAGCACTTGCACTCCGCGATGATGGGGTACTGGATGGGGATCCACGTGCACCGCTGCCCGCCCCGCCGCTGGCACCGCCACCTCAGGATCGTTAAATGCACGGACTTGGCAGGTTTGCAGACCATGCCTTCTGGGACCGAGCAAGACCTTTTACTGTAGCAGCTGCCCACTTTGACGTACCGGGGCCAAAAGCGGCTGCCGAGATCGTTCCACGTGTATAGGACCGGGCAGAAGGTCTGGGACCAGAGCCACATCTGCAGCTTCCTGCGCAGCTTCTTGCTCAGCCTGTGCTTCTTGCCCGGCTGCAGCCCATCGTAGAACTCCAGCCCCTTGATTTCGCCGGGCATCGCTCCCGAAGGTCTCTGCCGCAGCAGCAAGTCCAGCTCGGCCAGATCGTCTACCCCGAGCCGATCCTCGGGCAGGGAAATAGCCATAAAGTTAGGGTCGAAGTGTCCTCCCATGAGGCTCCTTAGCAAGGTCTCGTTAAGATCCTTCTCCTTGGGGTCAAAGATAGGGTCCGGGTGCTCGATTAGATCCACCAGAGGCAGGTTGTCGCTGGGAGCCGGGCGGATGTGCAGGTAGTGCTGGCAGGAGCCCTGCTGCAGCCGGAGCCCCAGCAGCACCGCCGCGGCGTATATAGTCACAAGGCACTGGGAATGATCCATCCTTGGGAGACCGCCGGGGGGGGGGGGAGGGGGGCTGGGTTCACCAAGCAGCGGGGGAAGAAGGTGCGAGCAAATGCATCAGAAAACTCGGACGCGGATATCCCGGACCGCCTGTCCGTGCGGGGCTCCGCTCCGCTCCCGCAGCGCCGCACGCAGCCCCTGGCCGCGGGCAGAGCCGGCCCCGCTCCTCGCGAGCCGCTCGAGAAAAGCTCTCCCGGTGGAGCCGCTCCAAAATTCTGCCGCAGCCGCCGCTTCTTTTCGCGCTCCCCGCGACGAGGAGACAGACGCCTCTTTTTGTTGCGAGTCGCGCTCCCCGCTGCCGCTCCTCGCCGTCCGCCCGTGCGTGTGCGAGAAGTAGCCGCCGGCTCTTCCTCCCCGCTCCTCTCCGCCGTTTGCAAAGCCGCCTCCTCAGCAGCAACGGCAGCCGCGCACGTTGGCACCAGTTTGTCTGCTTCGCGAGGACCCAAAGCCTTTAAATTTCCTGCACTTTCAGCTTCATCTCCATGGAAACCACAGACTCTCTTCTAACCCACCCCACCCCCCTTAAAAAAAACCACACGCACAACGCAACCCCCACTCCCACAAAAGTCCGGGAGAGCGCGGCTTCCCCCTTGCCACCCCGCACACACCCTCTGCTGGGGAAGGCTGCAGCCCGCCGCTTCCCCCCGCCTCCCGCCGCTCCCCGGGAGATGCTCGGCGCTCCGTTCCGCTCCTCCCGCCGGCAGCGGCGGCTCGGCACGGCGCTCACCCCATGGGCGCGGCGGAGGGGCGGCGGGGCGGCGGAGCGCGGCCCGGGAGCGGAGCGCGGCCCCACGCTATCCGCGCCGCTCCCCGGCGCCGCGCGGCGCTACCTGGCCGCGGGCGGAAGGTTTGCCCGGCTCCGCACATGGGCCCGTGATGTAATTCCCACTACGCGCCCGGCTGGCCGCCCGCCCGCCCGCGGGGACGCGGCAGAGCAGACGCCCCGGCCCCGGCCGGGCATAGCGGGCCCTCTGCTGGCGGCGCCGAGCCGAGCCGAGCCGAGCCGAGGCCGCCCCGCGGACATCCCGGCGGAGCGCGGCGGCGGCCCTCCTGCAGCGCTGCCCGGAGCGCACCCTGCAGCCCCACGGCCGCGCTCGGGGCTGCTCCGTCGGAAACACCGGCGCGGTGCCGCGCCAAATCCGTACAGCTAAGGCAGAAACGCTGCCTCGACGTTACGCACGTGGAGCGGTTTTACAGACTGACACCAAACGCCGCTTCTACTGCAGAAGTGCTGTGTCACAAAAAGCATCGCGAGGTACGGTCGGCGCGCAGGCAGGGTCAGTGAGCGCTCCGTGAGGACGGGCGTAAAACGTCCTACAGTGCTGGAATCCTACGGGCTGCGTAGGCGCTTAGGAGCATGAGTTTAATGGACTGGAGCTCAACCACTTCTAAATTATTCATGCATTTGTTAAAACGCTACTCTTCACATTTAGGATCTTAATGAATGTAATATGTTAATTGTATTACCCACGTTCAGCTGCTTTTCTAAAAATTAACTGTATTTTATCATCTATTTTCACTCCCTAGGCTGAATTCAACACAGTGACACAAAGAAGGTGGAAAACTGACGCAAGCCGTGCTCCAGAAAAGGAGGCTGACAGTGACACTGGGTGCTGTGCTCTCTGCCCTCACTGCCTTCCCACCTGCAGCCGGCCTCGTTCCGCCGTGGAGCTCTTTTGGGAAGGATTTCATTCAGGCTGTGAGTTCTACAAGTTGGAAATGTGCGGTGTTAAGTGGATGAGGAAGAGAGAAACCGCTCCTCCTTGGATCCCATCCTCCCTTCTCCTTTTCAGGGAGTCTTTGTTGCCATACTTCTTCGTAAAGGACTTTTGTGAAAGAAGTCAAATATTAGGTTAGATCAGATTTTTCCCCAATGAAACTACTGGGAAAGTGGCCACTGGTGTGGGCCAGTTCCTCCTGATTGTGTACAGCAGCACTGCCAAGGAGCAGACAGGGAAAGCAACCTGTAACTCACTGCAAATATTTCTGAATTAGCTTTCAAGCCACCTTGTTTAAACACAAAGACACAAAAACAACAGGTTAAAATAACTGCTTTGAAGAGAAAGCAAAAATTCTGAAGTTACTTCCTGACATCCTGTATTTCTGCTTTCATAACAAATTCAGTTTTACTCCGTTGGTACTTGAAAACAATTTTTTTAACGACCAGTCTCAGAGTCTAAAAATAAAGCCTACGAAGCCTGTGTCCTGCCTGTTCACGCCAGCTGTGTGCTTCAAGTTCTGCACTCAAAACCACGGAGCCCTGACCCTCCCGCGCCGCACTGCAGCTGTGGGGCTGCAGGAAGAGCAGGCTGCTCCGGGCTGTGCCTGCGCCAGGCCAGGTGTCTGCAGGGAGCAGCGCGCTGCTGGCGAGGCCGCACGAGCTCGAGGAAAGCAGAAGTGACAGAAGTCACTCACGGCCCAAGAATTTCTCGGCGGAATGGCTGATAGCAGGACGGGGAGAGCTGCCAGTAACAGCTCTGCCAGAAGCCTCTGGGTCAGAGGGAAAAGAGATTTGGATCCCCATCAAATTGGTTTAGTTCGGGGTTTGCTGAAAACAGCAATAAATGAAACCCAGAGGTAAAGGGCCTGATCCAGAGTTGGTGCATGATGCCAGCCCTGCCTGGGATAGGGCCAGAGGCCAGCAGCTCAGGCAGCACCGAGCTGGTCACTCTACTGGCAATGGTGCATGGAGCAGAGGAGGAAACAACTCCCTTTGCCTCAAATTTATTGGTCCTGGAGTGCTGACAGTAGTAAAAATGTGTTTTTTCAGTAGACAAAGCAAATACAACTTTCAAGGCACACAGGAAGCCAATGTGGGCTTGCTGGAGATGCTGCTCCTGCAGGGTCACAGTGCTGATGAGGAGAGAAGAAACATGCAGCTGCCCTGCTGGGATTCTGGAGGCACAGCTCTGAAAACACGTTATGTTAAGGATCTGATCGCAGCCCACAAGGATTCACAGGGAGAATTCCAGAGCGATTTGCTTCCCGTTAAATCTGCCCAGAGAAACTGACCGTGTTGCTGAGCCACCCCAGGGCTCAGGGCCTTCGTGCTGAACGCAGTGCAAGGGCTGAGCCACTGTGAGCTCTAAGTGAGTCTGCACCTCTACAGCAGAGCAAACCTCACAGAAAGGAATAAACCACCCAAAACTGGGAGAGGAGAAACCGTGCCAGGTGTGCTCAGAAAAGCTGTGTCCTCCTTAGCAGAGAAAGCTTCCTCACAACTGTTCTTGTTTCCCTTACAGATTATTTTAATGTAGATCAGGAACTCATTGCCTCTCGCTGCTTATTTTCAAGAACCTGCCTGCAGATCAGACAATGACTGTTTGTTAAATGAAGCAAAACCGACAGCACAGCCAGAGAAGTCCTGTGCCCATCAGGCTTCAGGCAATATGTTTCAGAGCTCTGTGCTTCCCTATCTATACAGCAGCAATGCTGGTTCTTGCCTCTTTCACACTGATGCTGCAAAGCACAACTAGAGTTTCCTCCTGTATCAATACAAAGGAAAAAGTCCAAAGTCTTGCTAAAATTACAGAGAAAATTTCTGACTGACAGAGCAGAAAAGTGAACTGAAGTCACTTCAGATGCAGTGTTATCTCCTAGTTAGCTCCTGGACCAACTCCCTGTTCTTTGATCACAATCCCATGCACTTTGTAAGAAACTCAAGAACTCATTTTCAACTTGTTTTCTTTTAAACTGTGAATCCCTAAAAGATTTGTAAAGGAGATGCACATTTTACACAGTTCTTATACGCCCCACGGCAAACTTCCCAACTGACCTAGCTCTCATAGGCCATGTGTGAGCTCACCTGGGACTCCAGGCACTGCAGGTGACTTTAACTGTTCCACAGCTTGCAAACAAGCTGTCCTTTAGTCTGGCAAGGCTTGGGAAGCTCCAGCCAGACCTCAGAAACAGTGCTGCATCTCATGGTACCTCATCCATTTCCCTTTCCCAATTCAAACACAGAATGAAGAGTGTTTTAATGGACTACACAATGTTAGTAGGTGATCAGCTACTCTGAAAGAAAACAGTTATGAATCACATACTTTGGAAGATAAACAGTTTTTTGAGAGAGCAAAGTTCTGCCTTGAAATCCCAAAAGAATGGAAACAGGGATGGATGCATTTGGCCAAGAAGCTTCATCTGCAGTGACAAATGATATATAAATAATGTATTTTGAAACTAAGCTCTGGGATGAATGTTTTACAGTGGAGTAAATCCTAGGATGACTGATGTGTTAAAGCAATAAAAAGAAGAAAAAAGAAAAAAGACAGCCCCCCCCCCCAATAAAAATGTAAGGTTTTAGTTCTCAATAAGTACAGCTATATGGAAAGAGCAGACTTGACACTTGCCAAACGTATCCTTAAAAAAAGAGAGCAAAGGCTGCCAAAGAAGAGAAGAAAGTCTTGCAAGGTCCTTAAAGAACTGCTCTATTTTTCTCCTTTCACGTTGTTCTTGCTCTTCAAATACTGCACCTCCCTGATTCTCAGCCCGCTCTCCTCTCGCTCCTGCTTTTTCCTACGGTATAGACTCTTGTCTTTAGAACAGGGCTTGTGCATTCATCTGCTGATAAACTGTTTATCTTAGCTTTTATGAGGGCGCCTCGCTGCAAGGCAGCCAGAGACAGGATCCTGGGTGTTTGTCTTTTTTTTAAAAGAGGGTCCGGGAAGTGGCGGGTATTTATACCTCCCCTTGGCTCTATATATCACGGGAGGTGGAACTCCTCTGTCTCTGTCTCTTGCTTTTTCTCTCAGCAGTATTTTGTGCCATAAATCTGAATCTCTCAGAACAGTTTTCTTGGCTGCAACACCGCTTGCAGGAATTAAACATTTTATTTACTTATTTATTCATTGCTGCAAAAGCTCTGCGACAGAGGAAAGCCAGAGCTTTTCTAATACCCCCCCACCTCCCCCCGCCCCACCTAACCATCCTGCTTTCTGTGCCAAATATTAACATCTCTGCAGTCAAGAAAAGAGAGCAGAGCAGGCAGAGTGCCTTGCAGTTTGCAGACCAATTCATTACAGAGAGGCCAGTGGGAGAACTGGCAAAGATGAAACAGAAACCGGGGCATTTTTTATGTTAAAAAATGACACTTATATTTACAAGCAACGGCTCCTGAAGGGGATTTCATTTTCCACACAGGCAACACTGTTTATCCAAACAAACTCCCTGTAGCAGCATATATTATATATATACACACATGACAAGCAGGAATGTATTTATCCTTTTTTTTTTTTTTTTTTTGCCAGCTTATTAAGATAAACATCTACTGAGATAAACCAATTTTTCCCCATTCCCTCCTTTATAGAACACCACAGACAACTGAGTGACAGAGATTCAACAAAGCAAGAAATACAGCAACCCCCCAGTGGAGACCTGCATGTGTGAGTGATTCATTGATGCCAGCTACCGAACAACCCCGACACATAACATTTCCCACCTCTGATATTTAGAAAGACCCTCTCACCCTTTTAGCACCAATGGAGCCCTCGAAATGTTTTATTGCTAATTGTCTAATGCTCCGTGATGAATGGCTGCTTGACTGAAAATGACAACCCCTTTTCTCTCAACTACTTCATTTTCCTGGCTCCAGTGGGGGTGAAGAGGAAAAAATAAATCCGATTACATCATATTTAGCCTCTTGGTTATGAATGAAGGAAGATTAAACTTAATTTAAAAATACTTCTGTCAACGACGTCCTGAGCCCACGGTCCCTTGCACTCAGTAAATGCTGCCTCAGACACCGGGGCAAAATGTTCCAAAGGCAGCGTCTGGTCAGGGGAGCGGAGCACTGAGCTATCAGGGGAAGCAGCCCCCGACCAAATCTAGATGCTGCATTTGTGATCACAAGAAATATTTTGGCTACAGAGTAACCAAAGAGCAGGCTTTAACCTTACACAAACCAACCTCTGACTACAGCCCTGCCTCCACAGCAAAGGCAAGAGGGGAAAGTCCCTCCACCTGGGAATCTCTGCACTATTAGCTATTCTTTAAATCTGCTCTGGCTGGAAGATCTGCAAGGATGAAGGAGATTTAATAACTTGAAAAAGAATAAACTGTGTGTTTTTCCTCAGCATCTGTATTTATCACTCCTTTCCTGCTTCTTACGCTTTTTCCCTTTAGGGAATCTGATCTCTTCAAAAAGATCAGCATGATCAGCCAGAGTCGTGTGCATAACATTACCTTCACAGCCACTACAAAGTGCCATGAAATCCAAATGCACGGCGACAGGGTTGGCTGTGAAAAGCTCTATGTTGAACTGAGTCATTTTCAAGGAAACTTGTACCTTCAGTGGCAAACAGAAAGCTTTCCATTTTCTCTCCCAAATGACGAGACAGACATACGCATGGGGCTATCTGATTAATTCAGAATCAGAAACAGACACAAAAGAGACATGTTCCAAACGTGCCAATGTTCAGTATGAACCTCTGGGACATGTTCATTTGGCTTGGGAGTTTCAAGCTTTTGCTTGTGAGGGCAAAGGGACCCAGGCGAGTCAAGTAATGAATCTAGGCTTCCCAGACACAGACCTGACATTTGCTCTCTCCCTCTGACTCAGGCTTTGACTGGGTTCAGGGATTAATTAGGCCATGCAAACGAGTTAGGTTCTCTCTTCTGGCAACCTGGTCACGTAGGGAACCCCCACCCCTCCCCTTCCCCATGCTCTCCTTCCCCATAATGAAGCATGACTGTAGTAAAACAAGTCTTTTGATGGTGCCTCTTCTCATCACTTTCAAGACAAACAATGTCTCAGAAGCCCCCCAGCTGCTTTTATTTTTCTTATATCTACAGTTACATCTTGGGTGTGTTTACTCATCCTCATTAAATATGTGTCCCCCACCATCCTTTTTAATATCCTTCCTTTATTGCAGTTTACACAACACATCAATTACAGGATAGAGTTAAAACTGTTAGAGCCATTTTTGGGCATAGTGCAACATCCCACAGCACCACCATCTCTAAGGGAGGCTGCAGTAGGAACACGAGACAAACACCTCTGCAGCAAAGAAAGCAGGGTCACAAATCACTCATGTGCTCAGCTCAGAGCAAAGCATCTCTTACACACAGCCAACTTCCTTCAGAAACCACCAGTTAGCAGTTTCGCTTTCTTTTCATTCAAAAACATTCACAAGTGACTAATACGTTCTTCCTCCTAGCACAGACACTTGTAAAGTCTAAGATGGGACATATGAGAAAAGCACCCATCCCAGAACTAACAATCAGCCAGATTTTCACACCTATACCATGGTCTTAAGATCATTTTCTTTCAAGCAAGACTGAAATAATGGCACTGAACGGAATGCCTTGCTGTTTAGCGTGCCTTCTCAAGTCACATCAACTTTTAAAGTACTTGTTTTCATAATAAACACATCACTAAGGTGCCAGACACAAAGGAGTATCATTTAACCATTACCTGATTCATTCTCTGCACACATCTGCACGAGTGTGTGTACATGTGTGCAATTGCTTTCCATGCAGGAACAGCATTCCTGTTGTTCCCATTCTTGATAAACAGTTTTTGGAGTACTCCTGTGTTTTTATTCACAAAAAGATCAAAACCAAACAAAAACCATAATTGCCATGACCACAGTAGGAGTTTCACAAGAGTACCCCATACTCTGAACATGAAGGTCAGCTTCAGACACAACTTTCTAAGTACACCGAGCACTTCACCTCAATTATTAGGTATCAGTTTGCACAAGTGGTTCAAAGACACCTACCTTTGTGACAGAACAAGCCACACTGCTGCTTTGGTAGATTCTCATGGCAGAGCTGCCTTTCTGCACTACTTTCACTTAAGATTTCCTCACTTTTCTCATCAGAACAGAAGGCAAGAATAACCTTGCTCTGCAGACCCTCACCTCAGTCCTTCACTCCAGGGGCACAATTCAGCTCCTGACAGTGGAGTTTGCCTGTCATCCCCCCATGTTAGATCTCTTAAATAAGCAAATAAATACACAGCCTTCCTGCAGCCCTTGTGTGCTGAAGCTTTGGTCTTGCCCAGCAGCTTAGGGCTGCAGGAGCAGGGTGGGGGTGAGGTGGGGGGATCGCCCTCCGACACCAGGAACCGTTTGTAAATTACCCTAAGCTTCCCTTAGTCATTATTCCATTAACTGCCTCTTGGTAGATCTGTCAGTGACTAAGCTGGGTCTTATTTGTAGAGAATCAGAGGCTATTTGCTGTACTAAGTGAGCCATGAGAGCGAAAGGGTTTGGGATTTATTTGTAATTACAGTCGGGATTTTTTTTCTTCTCCTTCTTGCCTGGACCCCACTGGTACTTTCATTCACATTCCCTAAGCTGAAGCTGGCGCCAGGATCACAGGCTGGCCCTGTGTTTATGTCATTGAGACTAGGACAATATTTCAGTGTGGAGCCAGACCGCAGGGATCCACTCTATAAAACCCTCACTAAAAATAGACAGCCGCCCTGCCCCCAGGCCCGCGGGCCGCCAGCACCCTGCGAGGCACACAGCCCCCGGCCAGCCCCCAGCTCCCCAGGGCTCCTGTGCCCTCCGGTTCTCTGCAGGGGGATGCAGCACCTCGGGGTGCCCGGCTGCCCCAGGCTCAGCTGGCAGCACCGAGTCAGTGAGCATCCCAGAGCCAGAAGGGCAGTGTGGCTGCGGCGGGGAGAGAAAGAGATACCTGAACACACCGGTGCCCGCGACAACTCCTCTCCCTCTGCAGCTCGTGGAGGCTCAGAGATACCCCGGCAGGACAAAACTGGGTCAAAGATGTCACCTCTGCCTGATAAATCTTTCCTGCAGCAAATTAAAAAAAAAAAAAGAAAAAAAAAGAGCTGAACATTTCCATCTCATAGCTGTCAATTTTGTTCAAAAGCACGAACCAGGGCAAATCATTCAGCCTTTTCAATGCTACTGGTGCGTGATCCCTCAGCTTGGGAGGATAAATGTAATGAGCCAAGTGTCTATTGATTAGGTCAGCAGCTACACAGACAAGACAGGAGGCACTCAGTGCACAGATCCTCAAGGTAAGAGCCTGATCCCGCAGCTCAGATCCTGACGCTGGAGAGGGCTTCATTCCAGACGCCTGAGAAGGGACAGAAAAAGTTCATGTGGACTGCAGTGGTCAGGAGAGCCTCCCAAAGGACAGTGGCAAAGAGCAGGCAGGCCTCGATTCCCTCACGCCCATGCGTGTTTGATTGCTAAGAATGCACACCCAAAGGCAGTGGATGCCCAGAGCAGCAGCACTGCTGCTGAGTGCTGCCAGTGCCCTGGGGAACAGCTTGGGGAGCAGCTTCTGTCCAGGTCCCTGTCACCAAATCACCGCCCTGGCACAGTCATGTACCAGCAGGAGCCAGATGCAGTTGTGTGTGTTTGCTCAAAACTGAATTCATGGTTCTGAGATCCCAGGAAGAACCCAAAGCACTGCCAGACAGTGCTCATAATGGAAGCTGACTTTGGTCTGATTGGCTCAAACAACACCGTTCAGTGGGCCAACAAACATCTGTAAAAGGAGGTAAGAGCTTTTGTTATGGACTAAGAACACAGGAAAATAGCAGCTCCTTGTTGAAAGGCTGCTCTCCTTGTGTGAACATGTGGAGAGGTACGCAAGGATAGCTGTGATTTCATATGGAGATTTATCACAGACTGCAGGAAAACAATCCAACAGATTTCATACAAACTGGTGCACATTTTCTGCACTGCAATATGTGCCCTTGACTCGTGCTCAGTGACTGTTGTTGAGTTCAGCTTCTCTCACTCACTCTGCTTTCTCAGCTAAAGGTATCGGTGAACACTGGCGCCCTGTAAGTAGGATTGCTTTGCAGCAGGCACTGCACACGTGCTGAAGGCACTTCAGGCCCCACATTCTGGACATCTCAATGGACAACAGAGATAAAAAAGAGGGAGAAGACAGATGAAAGCACACAGGCACACAGAGTACAGAACTGGCCACCACAAGGTCAAATAACAGCAAACCGAGCAGCCCTCGCTTAGGACAGTTCATGTCTTTTATCACAGTGAAATAAGGGCAGAGAGGCTGCACTGCCTCACGGCATCTCCTGATTTCATTGCAGTGCAAGTTATCAGTCAGTGAGAAGGGCTGATCCCAGCCACACAGAAGGCAGTGGCAGACATGCTGCTGCCAGCAGCGGCCCTGCTGACTGGTGGTGAGTGTGAAGGACTAAGAATGCAGCTACAGGGAACAGTTGTGCAGCAAGGAATACCGGTTACTCTCTGCACAAGTTCTCAAAGTAATCCTCACAGAAAGGAAACACCACACAGACAAAAACTAGTTTAGAAGCAGCCTTCTAAATTTACCCTAACCGTTGGTAGAATTTCCTACTTTGCATCCGAATTGCTGCTGCTCCTCCACACCGGCACTGGGGAGCTGCCCCTGCACCGCCCCCTGAGCAGGGCACGGGGTGCTTTGCAGAGCAGCGAGCCTGAAGGGCCTGTATGTGAGCATGGAACAAACACATCCGTGGCAATGAACCACGCTGTACCAGGCCTCTTAGCGTCTGAGAAACACCCCCAGGATTGCTCTCACACCTGAGCCAAGGCTGTGGATGCCTTTGTCACTTGGGTGGACTTGCTTTGTGCCCCAGAGCTTGCAGCTCACACACTTGACAGTAGTACAGTGCAAAGGGAGACTGTGAGCAAAGCAGTGCAGGAAGTGAACATCATCCCAGCAAAACAAATTCTCTCCCCATGTTCTGCCAAAGAATCGCAGTGTGGCAGCATGCATGGCACTGAAAGCTTTTCACAGGTGGCCACTTGATGGATATGCCTCATTTTCTACAATGCTTAAGCTATGCAGCCTCAGTTGAGCCCCTGTTCATAGCAGGGAGTGTGTTCACAACAGCTGCAATTCAAGCCAGCTGGAACCGTGCTTTGAACATAAAAAGTACTGATATGAAATGCCAGCTCTTAGGTGGCTTGGATAAACACACCCACAATCAGGGGACACTCAGTAATTTTCTGTAGACCATCTATGTTTGACTTCTCCGAACATAACAGTGACATCACACCCATGATGATACCATTAAGATAACATATATATATCCTCTCAAAGATTTGTTGTCCTATCTTAGAGCTCAGACATGGAGCAGCCATGTTTGGTAATTGTACCAACGCGTAAGAAAAAGGCAGTCCCTGACCCTACAAAAGTGCACAGTCTGATCCAAAACCAAGAGGGAGCACAACAGAAGACACACTGTGCTGGATTGCTGCAGCACACCTCTGCTGGGCTCAAGTGTTTTGCAGAGAACGATGCTGTGCTGAGGTCCTGCGGCCTGCACACGCCTGATGCTGTGCGTTCCGATGGATGCAGTCTCTTTCAAAAAGTCACTACTGAGAGCTGCCAGGGAATCGAAAGGCTTCAAAGGATGCTGAATGACGGAGAGGCCTTCAAGCAGAGAGGATCATATATTAAGGGGCAAAACCACTGTCTTACCCATACCACAGACAGGAGGGATTTGCGTTTTCCACATGAAACAAAGCCAAGCCTCCAGCCGTTTGTTTATTCTTTGCACTGCTCCCAAACAACCCAGTCAGGCAGTAGAGCTGCTGTCTCCCTGGCTGTGGACTGCTCCCACAGGAACCTTCTGCGATGGCTTTCACAGCTCATTTGAAATGTAAGCACTTCTCTTAATTTTAAAAGAACGGAGGAAAAAAAAAAGAACAGTTGTTCTGAACCTGCAGATCTCTGCATTCTCTTCAAGTGAACAAGAGTTGAGAATTCGGCATCAGTCAGTTCTCATGCACAGCTTCCAAGCACAGCAGGTATCTGCTGCAGGAGCAGTCTGTGGGATCCCTTGAAAACGTTTATGGAAATGTATTCTTTCAAATCCTCACGCAGCCTTTCTCCCTTCCCTGCACCATTTCAGAACAGGAGTACATATACAGCTCTCTCTTTTCCTTGGCATCTGGACAACTCTTGTACTGTCACTGCCCTGTAGTCCTCAGCTGGCATAAGAATTCCAAAATAAATGAGCGTGTTGTAATCAGGAGAAAAATATTGTGTCCTTGTGGTGTTGATGTTTTTGCAGCTCAGCTTCTCAATGGCCACCACAAGTCGAGCTGCATATTTCTTTACAAAAATATGCTTGCACTGCTAACTTGGCAAGGCACTCATTGAATAGACATTTAGCTACTTAACTGTTCACTGTGGCCAACGAAGTTCTGTAGGAGAACCTGAAATGGGGAAGAAGAGGCACCTACGTGGCCAGCAAGTATAGCAAGCAGGCAGTCTTTATGGCAAGTAATGCCATACCATTAGTCACAGGCTAATAGTGAGAGTATGCAAGAGCAAATGTCTTTAAAGAGACAAAGACACTGACTGAATACCTACGTCCATGCACGTTTAAAGAAATCACATAAGCAAAACAAATCTGAGCAGATAATTTATGAACCTGCCTAAGACAAATAAGGAAGAGCATGTGAGGAGAGCATCAGCCAATATTGCAAACCAGCATGAAAGTGCTTAAAGGTGTGCTGCTGTGTGAAGTCACGCACCTGGGGCGATGCGCTTCCCAGAGAACTAAAAGGGCCAGGGTGGGATTTTTAAAGCACTCGACTCCAGCTGAGTTCTGCCAACATCTGGCCCTGCCAAACGCAATCCCAAAAGAGCTCTTATCTGTGCTCTTACCAGGGCCATCCAAACTCCAGCACCCTTCACTTCTTTCAGAAGTGATGTGTTGTCTCAACTTCATTTCCAAACACGAGGTTCCGTTTATTCTGTAGCCCTAGAGCTCCTGTCAGTGTTTTTGCCTGTCCCCCATCATTTCACACCAAAGCATCATCAAACTCTGCTTATTTGCACTTTCAGCCTGTGCCTTCTCACCAGTAAGAGTACAGCCAGAGCCGGAGCTGTGTATTTGCTCAAGCTGCACCATTTAAGTCACGATCACTCAGGCTGCCGATAGCTTTCTCACCCCTTCCCACAGGTGTCCTCTGGCTGCTGGCTGCAGTGCACAGCACCAGGGATGGAGGTTTGCTCCACGCACAGCAGGTGAGCGTGTGGTGGTGAGGTCACAGTGCTCACTCTGGAGGAATCCAACCCAGCACAGCTCCTGCTCCTGCACACAGCACTCAGGCTCTGGATTTTTGCAGCCTCTTCCAGCAGAACTCAGCAGACTGAGACAGGGACAGAAAGGACAGAACACATACAGCCCAGCTACACCAGTCTTCCCACAGCTGTTGATTTTTATCACAAGAGGGCAGTTACTATGTGTTATGAAAGTTCAGAAAACACAGTGCTGGCAGTACACTGATGAGCATCACGTGGCAGAATTTGGGGAGTCCGTAACCATTAGGGGTGAATTATGCTTCGTTTCAGTGGCTGTCCACGGGCAGGCTATTGAGACCAGGTAACGGTGTCTGCTGAAATACTTTCTAAATGCATTAAAGCATGGGAGACACCTGTTACATCATCCAGACTTGAACAACCCGTGCTGAACATACCACATGTAGGTATGGCGAACTTACAGGGGAATGGGGACAACTGGTTCTTTCCCCACAGATTTCATATTGAAGTAGGGAACACCTACACAGTATCATCCAGTGTGAAAAAGCATTCTAAAGGTACTTTTAAATTTAAAAACCGCCCCAATGCAAAAAACATCTTCTACAGGAAAATTTGCTATTTCAAATGAGATTGTTAAGCTGAAAACCAGATTATTGCCAACGTGGAAAGCAATCAGGGAGCTGACGCTCGAGACAGCTGACCTGTCTCTACTTTTGTGGCTTCAGTGGACGCTGAAGTGAAGCCTCAGTTTGTTTTTAAAATTAGTTGCCAAAAGGAAAATATTTTTTCTCAGCATTGGTTCAACTGATTTTCTGTAAACAGATTTAACAAATAATATATATAACATGTTGAAAGTAAAATAATAAATCTGTCTGCCATAAAAGCAATGGAGCTCTCACCAGCTTGCTCATTAGCAGGCCCACGAGCATGAAATGCACTGGTTTCATACTTGCTCCAAAGTGAAAGTTATCACGGAGTGTATAAAGGACAGTCTATTCTAGTTCTACTATTGCTTTCTTCAGTTGATTTTAAAAATACAATACTGGACACTGGATGAAAGTGCTACAGAGCACAGATCTGTGCGTGAGACAGCTTTCCTCTGAAACGCTCCTTTTTCTGATACTGTGGGAGTTTGCTAAGATTTACTTAAGGAAAAATATTACCGTTCAAACTCCTGCTGAGTAAATGTGGTTTTAAAAGCCTGTGGTATTAAGCCTTTTATCTTACACTATTTTACCTAAACTCTTACCCAATCCTCTCCTCTCAGACGCAGATATCATAAGAACTGTGCTCGTTGATTAAGTCCAGAACAGCACATTCTCCATGTCAGTTATTTGTATTTTAACAAACAATGCAGTTTCATAGCCCCATCCTTTGAAAGCCTCCAGGTGTTGATGGCGGCACGAAGCACAGCGCAGCACCAGTTCTGTCTGAACTGACACAGCAAAGAGAGCGCCGACTTTTTTGAGGTGCAACGGCTGGATGTGGAGGGAAGTCAACAGCAACGAACGCTGAAGGCACAGACTGCAGTGGTGCGAAGGGTCAGCCGTGAGTCTGACCTGCTGCAGCCACAGCTCCGTAATTTAATTAACATTTACATTCTAAAAAAGCCCAACCCATTTGCAAGTACTAAGTAACACAGTAAATACGGAACAAATTATCGGCAACAGCAGGGGAGATTTAAAATACGCATCTTGAGTTTGGAGCCGCTCAGAAACCCACGGCGACGCGATCCATCAAACACAGCCACCCCGCCAGCACACAGCCACCCCGCCAGCACACAGCCATCCCGCCAGCACACAGCCATCCCGCCAGCACACAGCACCTGGCGGGCGGTGCGGGGGCTGCAGGCCAGCCGCTGCTGCGAAGCCTCGTGCCCGCATCGCACAGCGTCTGGAGCCCGTGGGGCTGCAAAGTGGTGTTTTTCAACTCTTTGGATTCGGAAACCCGCATCCCTTCTCTCAGGAAGGCCGGGCTGCCGGCACGGTGTGTGAAAGGCTGGGAGCTGCGCCTGCCCGGCCTGCTGTCCGCGGTCACACCGCCCGCTGCACCTCACAGCCACCGCCGGCCCGCAGCGCTTACCTGGCGGCAGCGGTCGCACAGCCGAGCTCCTGCGGTGCGGCCCCACACAGCGCGGCCCTCTGGGGTGAGGCCCCGGGACTGGGAAAGCACCTCGGGGTTCCGTCCATCCCACTCATTTACGGACACTCGCGTGTCAGCAATCCCGTGAAGCCCGTGGAGCACACCGATGCCTCAAGGCAACCGCGGGGCGTCTCGGGCCCTGCCCGGCACCGCCGTCGCCTCACGCTGCCCAGCAGGGGGCGCGGCGCGGCTCCAGAGGGCGGCCATGTTGCGCGCGCGAGGCTCAGAGGCGGGAAGCGAAACGGCGGGAAGCGAAGCGGCGGGCACGCGCTGCCGGAGCCGTGCACGCGCTGCACGTGTCGGCCGCAGGGCGGGCGGCTGCTCTCGACGCGAGGTGCCGCTGCGCGCTGCCTGAGCGGCAGAGGCGGCCTGAGCGCAGAGCGCTGTGCGGCGCTGAGCAGCCGGGCAGGGCGAGGTGCGCTCGGACCTCCTCCACGCCCAGAGCACCGCAGTGCCATCTTTGCCTTATTGCTGCCCGTGGGCGCAAAGCACCGAGCGTTTGTCAAGCTGATGTCGGCGCTGTGCGTTCAGGCTGGGACCAAACCCGTACAGGAGCGCTCGTCGCACGCTTCCAACCAAATAAAATGACACGTCACAGCTGAGAACTGTGCGGGGAAACGTCCAGCTCAGTGAGACGCAGCCAGCGGACGGTGCTGCAGCAGAAGCCCGCGGTGATCGTACGTCTGGAGACGAGCGGCGTGCGGCTCGTGGGCTGGAGCGGAGCCAGGGTTGAGCCCCAGTAGTCAAAGCTGGATCCTTGGTAGCACTCGTGATGGGAGGTCAGCGCAATGAAAGGGCCCTAGCAGTTTGAGAAGGAACACAGCAGCACCTCTCCTGATGGGAGGTCAGGCGCAGTGAGCAGGAGGGCCCCCCTCGTGCCGGCAGCTCCGTTCCAGTGCTTGGCTGGGCTCCAGAAGATTAAAATAGAGCCTTAGACTGTCCCCTCGGCAGCACTGCCAGCCAGAGCCCTGACAATCCTGGGGTTGTACTCAAACGTGAGTCCCGTGGGAGCGTGGGCTTTACCCGAACAGCTGAGGCACTGACTGGTCGGAGCAGGCAGGGCTGCTGCTCCTGTGACTCAGAGCGGAGGAAGAGAGGGATCAGGATGGAGCCGCGAGAGAGGGGGGGATGAGAGCGAGCCCACAGGGCACACGGCGGGAAGGAGCGAGTGTGCCCCGAAGAAGGATGGGAACAGCCTTGTTGTGGGGCTGGGTTCACAGCCTGCGTCGCCACGAGAATACATATGCAGCTATTCGAGCCCGGGTCCTGGTTTAGCTCCGTTCCGTCACCCCTTCAGGGGGAAAAAATTGACAAGCAAAAAGGCGACATTTTCATTTCTCAAGCATTTTTAAAGCAGTATGGGAAAAGGTAAAGGCCACGCAGGTTCTCATGAAGAAACTCCATCTAAGTGGCAAAATCACCAGAAATGTCACAGCTGAGGGGAGGCAGAGCCACGTTGCTGTGCGTGTGTGACTGGCTGGTGTGAGCACTGACGGTCAGCAGTGAGGAGTGCTCCAGGCACCCGAGAAGCAGTAGCAGTGGCAGAAGTCAGCATGTCTGACGGGTGGGATTCAGGCCAGCCACCTCTTGTGGGTCTGTTAATGGAGGCACCCACACTGGACAGGTTTTGCTCTTGTATTTTCACAGTGATTACAAGCAGTGCTGACAAACACCATGCTGGCATTGCCTTTTTTTTTTTTTTTTTTTTAAGAAGTCAAATTTGGTTGGCTGAAATAAATCTTGTTGGAAATATCACACTGTTTCAGTCACAAGAACGCCCACCTCACCAAATTCAAAGATTTTCTTTGGATGTTTCCAAGAGAAAGCATTAACATGTACCGGTAGAAAAAGGCTGTCTTGTCTTTAAATGTACTTTAATATTAGCTTATAAAGCTCAGAAGTTGCTGTTCAGTTCAGTGCTTTTTTCCCTGTAAGTAGTAGCAGGTGAGTAGCAGAGGGGAGAATGCAACTTGATTTTTGTCCTGCACATTTGCTATAATAAAAACGTACTTGAAAATCACAATAATTACATGCATTTGCACAGATAAGAAGCAGAAGTCCTGCTGGTTAATTAGAGCTAATTAATTAATATTTATAAATAAAATAGAAACTAAGAAAAAATAAGTATTTTAAGCAGTTCCTTTTGAAATGAGCATGTGATGGTTTGAAAGGAGAGTTTGAAAACTCTTTGGGAGAGAGATTGGAGGAGGTTATTTATAACGGTTTTTTGTGTATTTGCTAAACAAACAAACAAACACAAATCAAACCCCAAATATTTATTTAAAGGCAGAATTAAAAAATACATTAATAGTTTGTTCGGAGAGATGACAGTTCATGTAAGTTAATACACTGGAATGGAACAAGATGGTGATCTTTTGCTGTCAGAAGAACAAGTGAAAAACATGCCTGTAAGAGTTTGCTGCCTTCTTTCCAGTTGGCTTATAAGCATTTCAGTAAAGCAGCGTATAAAGCAGAGGCAGTTATAAAACAGCACTGTCCTTTAGGAACCCATGGCAAACTTGTTATAAAGCTCTGTAGGAATTAGCTGTTCACCTACTTATCTTATGTAAAGAACAACTCTTAGCTCTGGGCAAGCAAAACATGTCAACAACCAGGCCAGAAAAATGCATGGTACATGCAAAGTGCATCAAAGTGAGTACATGCACACAAGAAACCCTTCTTTACCTTGTGCTGTTTCTCCTATTCAATTTCTCAGTGTTACTGCACACAACTAAACACCTGCATGTTGGTTGTTTTTCACTAACTTAGCAAATGTGGTAACAATGTTTTGAAATGAAAAATCAAGGAAGCAGAAGTGACCAACATCGTAAGAGTTACTTTGCTCCATTATTGAACTCCACTTGGGCTGCATTTTGGTTAAAATATTTTCCATGTGTGAAAGTACCCACAGATATTCCAGTTGGAGGCACTGACTTGGCATGTCATGGCTGAAATGCAAACATCCACCATCACTTACATTCCCATATATACCTGTGCATGGATGATGTGGTAAGGATGCTAGCCAGAACATGGTGTCCCTGCTTTGTCACAAGCTCTCTGTGACCTTGGCCATGTCACTTATTCCAATTCTGCCATTATCTGTACAGAAGGGAGAGAGTGCAGGAGGTGTCAGGAGGCTCAGGCAGAATGGCAGCTAAATAAATTCAGCAACCTGTGCATGTTTGAAACAAGGCAAACCCAAAGCAGAATCCCTCCAATTTCCCTTCAGCATTCAAAACAGGCTTGTTCTTATTTCTCCTGCTTAAATACACTAACCCAGATTTATACTAAATGAGAAATTTTGTGGTGCTTTTCTTTTCCTCACATAAGGATATGTGAAAAACAGAATAATAACAGAAGAGTGTGTTTCTCTTTATAAGGTAATTCCTGCAGTAGGTAATATCTGGGGTGTTTCTCGACTACAACCAGATTATATGTACTCTCAATGCAGTGTGTTTACAATGTGGCTTGAAAGCACAGATTCACACCAGGAATGCACAGCGGATTCTGCCTGGCTGTCCCTGTAAACGTGCCCGGTGTGCAGCCCTGGGATGGCTGTGCTGTCACTGCTCTGATGCACAGAGGTGTGCCTGTATGACGGCAACTTCTGCAGGTGTAATGCACCGATGGGAAAGATGCCCTACGAATCTGACTGCCCAGATATCACGCCTGCATTAAGGCATGCACATTTATGCAACGTGATTTTCAATTGCTGCTGTTTTTGCTGGGAGATGACTCTCACACACAGACTCTGGAAGCCATGCCTCTGTCTGGCAGATTTCTGACTATATAGACCACAATAAAAATTTGGAGACCGTATTTGAAAGATTGGCCTTAGAAAAATTCCCTTTCCAATAAAAATAAAAGAATTCAGAGAAGAACACAAACTGCAGTGGGATCTGCACTGACTGTAACGCTGGCATACGTGGATACCCGATGATGATCACACAGAGCCTATTTCAAAAGGGGCTCGAGCACACACGGCGCGTAGGGTGGTGTGAATGCACAGGCTAGCATCTTTTTTGGCTATTGAGGGAGCAGACTTGAAGGACATGATTTCAGATCGTAGGAGCGGTAAGAACACAAGAGCACTCCAGGTCTTCTGAAGTTTAAAAGAGCCAGGTTTCTATGATGGCAGATCAAACAAAAAATTCTGTTAAGAACATTTTTATGACAATGATTCACTTGAATAAACCTAAGACTTCTTTTACCGACCAATCTTCTTTTCTAAAATAGTATTTAATATCTGAAGTTATAAAAAATATTTGTAGTCTTGAAAATTATTTTTATTGTCTATTTTATGTACTATACATGCCTCTTTCAGGAATTATTAAAGAAGCATGAGTCATACGGCACTCATTTACTCTTGGCTCATTGCCATCCTCAACATATATTTTGCTATTTTCAAACCATTTGTAGGTACATATGCATGAAAATATTGTTGCGTCAAGTCCCAAGATCACAGTTAGCGCAGCATACATTGTTCCTCCACATATTTACAAAGTTTTAAAGCACATAAAATTGTGCATTATTATATACCG
Source organism: Tetrao urogallus (assembly GCF_951394365.1). Taxonomy (NCBI): domain Eukaryota; kingdom Metazoa; phylum Chordata; class Aves; order Galliformes; family Phasianidae; genus Tetrao; species Tetrao urogallus. The sequence continues at coordinate 2,025,242 of NC_136831.1, read as the reverse complement.
AAGTTTAAACTTTAACATACGCTTGGTCGCATATAGAGCAACAAGTTACAATAAAAATCTGAACAAAGACAACCAATAAACAGCCAAATTGCTATGTACAAACGAGGCAGGAAGCAATTAAACACCGCCTTGCACATTTCACTTAAATTACTTTTTCTCTGAGGGGAAAAAAGCAAACAACCCCTCCTGCCTCCCTCAGCTCCCCGTAACCCTGAACAGCCTTCATTTCTTAGTGAAACAACTGGAACTCCGGCAGCACTCGGTGAACATGACTTCATTTGCATAATGCGCGAGAGAAATGAGGTCCCTCTCTCAGAGCGCAGCAACGCGTTCTGCCGCACGCTTCCCTCCCAGCAGCACACAGCAGCAGGGTGGGCTCCATCTCTGACCCCTGCTTGGACAACAGCCCCGTTGGCATCCGGGGGAGCGTTCCATGAGAGGAAAACCTTTGTCTTCCTTACACGCATTGGTTTTACACCAGCTAGCTGTGCTGCTGTCGGTGTCCACACGCATCCAGGCCCTCGGCCGGCACTGAGCCGCCTGCAGGCGCGTGGCGCTGCCCACCTCACGGCTGGCTGAGCGGAGTGGAACTGCTGTGATTTACACTGGTGCAAAAGGCCCAGGAGTGAGGGCCGAGGAAAGCAGGATTGGGCCCAGACTGACCTTTATATAAAGTAAAATGCAAAAAGGCTGTGCGTTTAGCTTAAAATATAAATTACCATAGTTCACAGTTGGAAGGTAATTAGTGCTACACCAGTAACTTCCTTTTTTTAATATCAATTTCATACAACCTTAAAAAAAAAAAAAAAAAAAAAAACACACAAAAGAAACAAACAAAAAACCCAAAAAAAAAAATCTCTTCCTATTATTTGACTAGCAAAATAGAAGGCTTTCTGTAGCATAGTGACAGACAAGCTTAATGACACTTTACCCTACTATGGGATGACTGTTTTAAAGGCTAAATCTTGCCCAAGATTTATTACAAAAAGGCTGAGGAAGATATTCTAGCATAGCTCTTATTTCATCCCAAACACACAGTGTGAGAGACAGCCAGCTGGGTAAGAGCTCATCAACATCAATATGGAGAGGAGATGATCTCTGTGCTAGTAGGATCTATGCAGCTTTCAGCAGCACGTGGGGCCTGCTCCAAGGCCTCGTCAAATCAACAGAAAAGCTCCTATTGACTTTGCGAACACTTAGCAGCAGAGACAACTGTAGTTTGTGCCTGCACAAAGGGGGCCAGACTACTGTCCAAAGCACGTTTCCAGAGTACAGCCCTCAGCTCACCTTGGGGAATGGTGCCCTTTTTTGCACAGAATTCTCTGGCCAACAGCTCCGCTTCATACTTCTCTGACATGATTTAGCCTTATGAATTCTCCTTCACGGAATCAAAAGATAAATTATACTTACAAATAAAGTATTCTAGCTATTTTATGTTCTGCTGCAGTGGAAAAATTAGACACCCACCTTGATGAAGTCTCTGTTGCCTGAAAATTCAGTCTCCTTTCTAAAAATACTTCTTGCTGATGGCAAAGTTCAACACCTCAGAGAAATTCAGAGTAAGTTTCCAAGTTGTGTACTGTATTTTCAGATACACTATACCTTTGTTGTTAGTAAGGCTCCATTGAAGTTTTACGTAACAGTCATGAGCCATGAGTTTAAACACCTTAAGAGAGTTGACCAGCAACTTAATGCATTTCTTTGTTCTATAAGAAATGTAAAGATACATCATGTCTCTCCAATACACTACAAAATGTTCAGGACGTAATATTACATCCTCCTCCTCCTCTCCCTTTAACGTTTGTATTTAAAAGTATTCATGCTTCACCAGTGAATTATTAATTATATATTTCTCTGTATGTGCCCTTACTGTGTAGAAAATCTACTTATTTATTAATATCTAGGCAAAGCAAAACATGTACAAGCATAGGAGATAAATGCTTTTGAGCCACAGGTTTCTTCAAGCAAAATGTCCATCTTGCAGATGCAAAGAATTATTAGTGTAGAGCTCGCAGTTCGCCTATATCTAGCATTCTATTAGCAGAAACAGGAATGTTTTTAGACCACAGGGTCCACTGGTTTCTTGTGGGGTCATAATGTTAGAGAGGTATGGTTTTTTTCTGGCCAGTCCAAGTGATGCCTGGAAATTAGAAGGAGCTGGGTTCAGCCTAGGAGAAAATAAACTCCCAGAAAAACACAGGACAGAAGTTCTGTGCCAAGCTGTTAGCTAAGAAAGATGCTATCCAGAAGTTTGCAGAGCCGAAGTACCCACTTCAGATCTGAGCTTCAGCTGATGTACGTGGGTACAGACTCAAGAGATTCTAGAATGTGCTGGGCTATGAAACTCAATACTTCCTGTGTCTGTGCGTGAATCCTCTGAAAGGACCCTCGCTCCAGCCAGAGAAAGGGTTCCCAGTGATTAAAGCAACAGTCTGTGTTCTTAATTTTAATTTGATTTCTTACTGAGCCTTCACTCTAAGGTCTACTCGGAACAGTCACTCAATGCTTCTGTGCTTCTATGAGGTGAGGTAACAGTGCTGTGTTTCTCAGGATTCCTCAAATCGCAGTAGCTGCTTGGGAAACGTGTGAGTGATCTTCCTACAAGAACCACAGAGGTGTTATGATTAGTGTTACCACTATGCTTGAAAGGCATCTCTTTCTACTATTTATCTATCTCTGGGATATCAATTGAGAACAAAGAACAGATATTTCTTTCAAAAGATAACTAAGTGCTTTCTAAGCAGAAGTATTTAAAGTCAGAACTATTTTGACTTTTACAGTTGGGAAAGAACCTCAGTCTAGAGGCAATGGGATCAAGGAGGGATGCCCTGCAGGATGTCACAAAAGCACCACTTCCATATAGCAAACTTAAAATCAAGGTGCAGTAGATTCTGGCTGGCATTTGCACTCCCAGAGTCAAATTCTGCCTTAGCACACACAGGAAGGCAAAATTAGGGAACAGTCAACCTTCTTCTCAGTTCTTTATTAGACACATGACTACTTCTGGAAAAGCCCAGCAGAAGGAGTGGATAAAAGAGATTTTACATCCTTATCTGTCCAGCAGTGTGTACCTGTTCTTCTGCTGAAGGTTTTGCTACTTCATGCCCTCACTGTTCTGTTTGTCCTGAAAAGCCAAAGCAAAGCAAGGTGGGTTTCATTTTAGGAATATCATCATGTTTTGTATCATCACATTTTACAAAAACAGCCTCAGCATACTGTTGTTTTTGTACTTCAGTAAGCAGTTACACAGCAGCTTTGCTCAGAGGCTGAAAAGGTCAGGGGAGCCTGGGCTAGATGCTGTATTCTAGAAAATTGTCTCTCCCTGACAAACTGCCTTCTGCTAACAAACATAATCTAATATAACAAGCTGTTGCTGCCTTCAGCAATGGTAAAACATCACTGTTTGGTTCTATGGTGTGTGAGTCAGGTTTTCCCCATGCAATTTCATGTGGCATACAACATACAATGCATGTCCTTCTAGCTGCAAATTGGCACTGAGACTTTTGCTCCCCCATCTTCTCACCCACAGGAATTTTCAGTATGGGTCTTGTTTGGAGCCTTTGGAAGTGAATGGAAATGTTTCCATCCTCACTGAGGATTGGATCACATTATGAATATCATTGGTGCAAAAAGGTAACTTTCCTCTCCCCCCAAGAAAGAGAAATTACAAATGTAAATGCCTTATAGAAAGTTTCTGCGTTTATATCACTGCTTAAGCTCTTTTTGGCTTCTGCATACTGACCAAGCATGAAATAGTGAATAACATTTATTTTTGAATTTATGGATTGAGTTCACAGGGATTTTAATAGCACTGGGGTTATGGAAGTGCTATTTTAATAAGGACCACAGATCATGGGCCCAAATCCTTACCTTCACCTCAAGGACTTGTAAACTCAACTATTTAACTCAAATCTCTTTATTGGAGGCCTTAGAATGTATCCACCTGGAGGCTGAAAAATTGAAGGGTAGAAGGCTGCGCAAACATGGAGTGAGGGAATTTAACCAGCAGGAATGTGGCCCATAAAATTAAACTTCAAGAACTGTATAAGAAAAATTAAAGCTTGTGCAACAGCTGGGGTTTCTCTTCACGTTCGTTCATTTCTCAGTGACTCAGATGTTATGGTTCTCATTAATACAGATTTCTTTGTTGAGATCATCTTCTGGAGTACTCTAAGTCTTATTCTGGTTGCAAATGACAAAGTTGTGATCTGCCTTTAGACAAATACAGCATGCTAACACTCTTTTGTTAGCTAACACCGCTTTGCACTCTTCTAAGGATGCCAATGTTTATTGGTGACACAAACAAAACACTGCAACTTTAAACTGCACCCCCAAATTTCCCTAATGGCAACTGCCAGAATATCCCAATTTCAGACATAGTGATCAGATACCCCTGAATATACACTGAAAAATCAGGAACAAAAGTAGGTGCATTTTTTTCCAGTGGATGTTTGAGAGTCTCTGCATAAAGAAATGCACACTTGTGTGTGGGTAGAGGACCAAGCTTCTCTTCACTCCTATTCAGACCCTGTGTATATTCATTCTGGAGAGACTAGACTCGTTCTGTCTGCTTGTGACCTCAAAGGTTGACTCCTGTTTAATCCTTTACAATAACCTGCTACTCGTGTCATTTGAAATCTGAGCTTCTGAAAAAACCCTCAAACGCTGTGATAATTTTGTCAGGCTCTGGCAACATTCAGAGATTGTGCATGCAGTGTTAATGATGACTGGATTTTTTAGATACTGAAAGAATGCTCAGTTCTCTATAGTGGCTAGACACTGTGGGATAACTGTTACTAAATCAGTTAGCACTTCAGTGACATGCAACCTTAATCCATTCAAAAGGGCTGAGAAGAAGAAAAATGCATTGGAGATGCTGGAGAACAGGTTCATAGAGGCTTAGGAAACAGTCCTAACGTGAGGACACCAAGGATGGTACAATTTCTGCTACACTGCAGTCAGAACCACTCATGCTTAAAATTTTGCATGCTTAGAGATATCTGGAAATTAAGACAACTGCAAAGACTGATCACTGGATTTGCAGCCACAAAGCGTCCTGTTATGTGCGACCCTCCTTGCAAAACTGCTGGTACAAGTAATACTGCTTGCATCATGGCAGGTACTGCTGTAAGACTGGGAATGTGGCGATGGAGTCAAATGATTAGGATTCTTCTGAGTGACACAAGTTGTCATTTCAGGAGCTGGACTTCCAAAAGTAGTTTTGAAAGTATGGCCCTATATGCATAATGCTCACTACCTCCTTGTGGAGCAATGGGAAGCAAAGCAGAAGTCTGGAGTTACAGTGTGCTGCTGAATACTTCTGAGACAGCAGAACCCACAGCATCATCTGAACCCATTTTCTGTTGCATAGCACTGTGCACATCCTCATTTTCTACAGACTGCATGCTCATTGCCCAGGATTTGCCCTCTTCACTCAGAAATGTTGTTTTATAAGGTTCCACGTGTATCCTATGGACATTTTGCCTCGATTCCTCATACTTGCCTTTTCCATCTTCTGGAAGGCTGGATGCATGAGGTAAGAAAGTGCTCCGTGACTCACCAATGGGAAGCTGTAACTGCTCACTGGAGGTAGGTTCTTGAGATAAATCTGAAGATCTCATGAGATGCTGAGTATACACACCTTCAGACAGAGAGGCAGACTGTGTCTCGCTGTGCACACGCAGCCAACGATGATGCTTGCTGAAGTAGTTGTAATGCTGATGTTTCCCTAGTCTCTTTTTCCCTAAAAAGCTCAATGGCTGCCTGGAGCTAGAGGACTTGTCTATGCTTTTTGATGTGATCCCTGACATCGTTAGATTGCTCATATCCTCTGTGCAATATTCAGCATTAGAATCAAAGGCACTACACTCTGTCAGGCCTTCTTTCAGTGTTAGGCAAGGCTTCACGTCGTGGACTTGGAGAACATCAGGGGCACTACCGCCCAGGCCACTGCCTGCCTGCTGGGATATGTCGTGTGGGGAGGAGTAAATCAAGTCTAATTCTCTGGGGCTTAATGCATCACTGGAATCATAGTCACTGTCAGTCGGAAGGAATACTTCTGAACAGCCTTCTTCATCTGAGCAGGGCTGGGAATCTGCAAAGAGAACTGATTAATAGCAAGAAGACGAGCACAACACAGAAACTGCCTAACAGTTACTTCCTTTTTTCTTTTTTCTTTTGGTCTTAATTAGAATAATATCTGCAATTCTAAAAATATACATTTGTTTCCTCTGTGGAATTTTCCATGGGCCTAGGTGACAGCAAAGACAGTAGTCAGAGAAGATTTACAAATGTGTTAAAGAGGTGGTGGTAGAATTAGGAAAAGCAAAGAGGATTCATTATTCAGTTAAATACAGGGAAGAATTTGAATTGGAATTGGGATTAAGTTCTGAAAGTACCTGTTTTCTTTTACTTTGCTTTCACCAAATTTCATAGAGATGAAGATTTGGGAGAAAGAAAATCTAATCCACTTTCTGTTTTTTATTAAAGATGTTAGCTGAGTTACTACAGACAGATACCCCTGTAACTGTGAGCAGGGTGCAACTGTGCGTGAGGTGAGGCATGGAAGTAGATGAGCAAAACAACCCTTTTCCTTATTGGCTGCATTACTGTGTTCAAATCCAAAACAGATATACTTAATATACTTAATTCAGATTCAAATTTGTTGACCAAAATGCACAGTGGCACTGAAATCACTGCTGTCTTTTGGTGTTTGAAGGATCTATAACAATAGAATGGATTGATGCTCCATGACTGTGCACCATTCATATTAGAAACAAGGAAAAAAGTGGAGATTTTATACCGTGCTGGCTATTCACTTCAACCTAGTGTAAATTACAGTATAGTGCAATAACAATGAAGTGAGCCCATGCAGGGCAAGGTAATGCTCAGGGTTACATGGTGTCACAGCTAAGGATTGTTCTGCATGCATGCTCTGTAGAGCAGGGAAATTTTAGCACAGGGAGAAGAGCTGAGAAAGAACCACTGTACGTAGTAATTCTGGAGGACATGAAGAAATCAGTGGTTTGACTTGTCCCTTTGAACCTGTTCACTAAATGATCAGGAGTGGTGAGGTGACAAAGTTGGCTGCTGATGAGCAATTCAAAGTAAAAACATTATTGTAAAGATTGTAGAAGGATCTTGAGATACCGAGTGGTAAAGGACTGGGAAAATGATTGTTGAAGTATCTTGGCAGGAATGGGAAACATTTAGTCCTTTTATAAAATGAAATTCAAGAACTGTTTTAATTAAAAGTGAATTGAAAGATTTTGCATGATGAACAAACAGAAGTTCTCTTACCGCTTACAGCTTTTCTCCTCTGACTTCTAGCCTCAGGTGAGGAAGGAGGTGAGGGAAGACAATCTAGATGTGAAGACGTTGAACTGACTTTCTTTTGAGAGTGTTCTTCTGAAAGATTCACAAGTTTCTTTATTGGTAGCCCAGCTGCAGGCTGCTTGTACCTTGCGTACTGCAGTGCTTCTGTGATCCATCTCATTTCCCTCCAGATCTCATCAACTTGCTTTTGAGGAAAAAATTAGTGAAAAACTACAGTTATGTCTGCATAGTAATTCTACCTCAGCGTGTACTTGTGAGTACCTAACCAGGTGAGCAGTCGCTGTCATCGGAGAGAAGCAGGTTTTAGTCTGAACTGCCTTTGGTTAAGCGCTTTTTGTTTCCCACTACTGCAGAGTCTGCTTAAGGCCTAGATTTTAAATAAGGTATTTGAATGGAGAATCTGTAGGTAGGAGGGATAAATCTAGGCCTAAGTTCCGACATGGAAATAAATGAAAACTGTCTTTTGATGGAGGATGAAGCTTAATCAGTTTTGTAGCGCACTTGAAAGTTGGTTTCATTCTGCGTTGGGATGAAATCAGGATGTCTCAAGGATTCTTGTGAACCCACAATTCCACTGAGAAGCAAAATGCTCAGATCAAAACCAGTTTTCGAGCAGTAGAAGAATATGTGTGCACGTGTGTGCACATGGGGCATCACAGCAAATCTGTGAGACAAACTGCAGTTTTTCTCCCTTGCTATTCTGGTCTGTATGCATTTTAACAGTATAAATCCACACAGGACAGTTCTAATTCATGCCTGTTGATGGCAATAAGAGACAAGTACGAAAATCAATTGCAGAATAAGGCTTCAAGCATTTAAGCATAGAAAAGATACAATTTAATTTGGGTCTTGCGAGTCTTTCGATAAAAGAACACCGTCAGTGTCTTGCCAGTGAGCTAATTCCAATAGTAACCACAGATGGTTCAGGTGTTTGTTCACAATCCAACTTCATTTCAAGACTTAAGTGTAGCTCCACAAAAGGAATACAATTGCTTGACCAGTTAGTGAACTCCTCATCTGGTTGATTTTGGAGATCTTATATTTTCCTTCTGCCATCCTCCTTCAGCCCTGAACAAAAATCACACTGCTTCCAGTTTGTGGAAATGCAAATCCTCTGAATTTT